>NC_141685.1:1224279820-1224879820 GCF_964263255.1 Lissotriton vulgaris
TTCTAACTTGGTAAGGGGAGTATACACATGTATTCGTTGCAGTGTACCATCTGGCTGGGGTATGGGGTGGACTTCTCGTAAGGGATATTGGCCTATACTGTAAGGTTCATGATCTGATGAAGCTAAGGTAAGTTGGAGGTAACGGAGGTGCAGGTCCAGAATGGTGTTGATCAATTCCGGTCCCCGAGACCTCCATCTATCTGTCACTACTTCTTGTAACAATTTGTATAGCTTATCTGGTCGGTGGAAGTTATTCTCGTATAAGGTAGCCAGGTGTTGGATCATATAAATACCTGCTAGTCGTTGTTCTGCTCGGGGAAGAGCCAGAAACATTTGCGCTACTATATCTGGGCCGTATATCCGGTGCTGTGATATCCAATGGGTGGCAGACCGGGCCAATTATTTTTCTTGTTGGGTAAGGGGAGGCTCATTGTCCATCCATTTATCTAGGGCTCTTTCTGTGGACTGAAAAAGATCTTCCGAAGAAGGATCTAATCTTTTAAATTTCTGCGACACTCGCGGGGTTCGCCACTTGGAGCTAGGACAATGTCGCGCTACACCCAGGAAATTCATTCTGCCTAGTGTCAGACCCTCATCTTCCTCTGAGTCGTCCTCCTGTGTGACTTTCTCAGAGTGAATAGTGACAATTTTCTTAACCAGTCTTTTAGTTATTTTGTCGATCTGATGTCGCAGATCGTGTGCTCCTCTGTGTATCTGATCACTAAGGTCTATTAACTCAGAGTCTACGCTTCCATTACCCGGGTCTAGTTCCCGGATCAAACAATTTTTGATGAACCGTAGGAGCAGTCCTCTGATGGGAACCTTTCTGTTTTTCATGACCTGGACCAGAGTATCCGGACCTTCACCCATTCGTACAAATTCGTAAACTCTATCCAAATGCTTCGTTATATCAGGGACCTTTTGGAGTTGACCCAGGGCTTGTCTTAATCTCTCTGATATCGTGGCCATTGGGCCACTACCGGGTTCGGGGTTGTAAGGACACTCAAGAGGCGGGACATCGTCTTTATCCTCAGCCCCGTTCCCGGACACTCCTAAATCAGAGGTGGGATCACCAGCTACTAGTTCAGGAGCACGTGTAGACGGGCGTGTTCTAGGCATGTTAACATAAGCGGGGGTGGTTCGGACAGATAGGCAGGGAGGAAATTGTCGGGAGCAGTGGGAATTACTTTCACTGGGGATTCGGGATGTTCTTCTAAAATTTCTTCTGACAAAACGGGATAAATGCCAGTAACAAGGGCGCTTCTCTCTCTATCTGCCTGTTCAGCTAAAACTTTCTCGCTTTCTTCCTGTAATTGCTTTTCTTTAGCCTGTTCCGACATTCTCTTACTTTCCTCGACTTTCCCTAGTTCTTTCTGGGCCCTCCTATGCGCTTCCTTACACCATAACTCAATGGCTTCTGTCTGTGAGGGCCTCGCCTTTCTTTTGCATAACTCTTCCTCCACTCTCATAATACATTCTATGTTCCATGTACCTGTGGCAGGCCACCTATACACCATTTCTAATTTCTCAGTATAGTCTACCCAAAGGTCTAAGAATAATATGGCACCCAATCCATGCTTGTTATACATGAAATGTCCAGGCGTATCTCTAGGCGGGACTTTAACTGGTTTCTCTAATAGATTCTTTTTGGTGCCTATTGTACGTAATTCGGAAAACAGAGGCATTCTTAAACTCAACTAATTACGGTTTAAAAGACTTGAAATATACAAAAACAAAACAAACACTTTATACACTAGAGTATAGTGCAACCATACCGGGTCTCACGAATGAGACTCGTCTTTACCGTTTTCCAAAAATGGAACCCGTCTTTATACTTTCCCAGTGGTACTCACCAAGAAGCAAAACTTGAAGACCTGGTCATCAGACTCTTGACGCTTGCGCAGGAATATCGGGGCTCCAAAGACCTCGGACTCGGCGCTCTCACTGGTCGGGCTCTGGGTTGGGACGCTCCGCTATCTTCTTCACCGCCTCGTGTGGATGATCAGTCGCAGTCTGTCTCCTCCTCGTCTCGAGGGAGTTAGCGGGAACACCCCGCTGTTGTGCACTTGAAGTCCGTCGAAAGTATGGAAGGGACAAGGACCCGACTTACATCGCCGGCGCGTAGGGAAGAGGGAGCATCCCTGTTCAGGCGCCAATTACGACTGGGAACGACTGGACAACAACGCACACAACAGCAAAGAACTCTTCAACATCGTCAAAGAGCTCTCCAACCCCAACGCTGGAAACAACGACATCATCCCTTCGCAAGACCTCTGCAACTCCCTCGCCTCCTTCTTCCACAACAAGATCGCGGACATACACAACAGCTTCAGCACCCAACCGACGAACACCACGACCGAACCACCGCCCCCCACCACCACCCTCCGCGCCTGGACTCCGATCAGCACCGAAGACACCGTCCGCACGATGAACTCCATCCACTCCGGATCTCTGACCGACCCCTGCCCTCACCACGTCTTCAACAAGGCCGACGCTGTCATCGCACCCCACCTGCGGGACATCATCAACACCTCCTTCGATACCGCTACCTTCCCGGAGAGCTGGAAGCACGCCGAACTCAGCGCTCTACTCAAGAAACCATCAGCTGACCCCACCGACCTCAAGAACTACCGCCCCATCTCGCTGCTCCCGTTTCCTGCAAAAGTCATCGAGAAGACCGTCAACAAGCAGCTGGCCGCCTTCCTCGAGACGAACGGATCCCTCGACCCCTCGCAGTCTGGCTTCCGGGCCAACCACAGCACCGAGACCGTCCTGATCGCAGTCACCGATGACATCCGAGCGCTGCTCGACAACGGAGAAACAGCGGCCCTCATCCTCCTAGACCTCTCTGCGGCCTTCGACACTGTCTGCCATCGTACCCTAGTACAACGCCTCAGCAACGTCGGAGTCCAGGAGAAGGCACTGGAGTGGATCATCTCCTTCCTCGCCGGGAGGACACAGAGAGTCCGCCTCCCCCCGTTCAGATCTGAAGCCACCGAAGTCATCTGCGGCATCCCTCAAGGCTCCTCGCTCAGCCCAACCCTCTTCAACATCTACATGAGCCCACTCGCAGACATCGCACGCCAGCACAACCTCAACATCATCTCCTACGCCGACGACACCCAGCTGATCCTCTCCCTTACCAACGACCCCACCACCGCCAGAGCCAACCTTCACAAAGGGATGAAAGAGGTAGCCGAATGGATGAAGAACAGCCGCCTGAAACTGAACTCGGACAAGACGGAAGTCCTCATCCTGGGATCCTCACCCTCCACCTGGGACGACTCCTGGTGGCCCCCCGCCCTAGGCAGTGCACCCAAACCAACAGACCACGCACGAAACCTGGGCTTCATCCTGGACTCCTCCCTCTCCATGACCAGACAAGTCAACGCCGTCTCCTCGTCGTGCTTCAACATCCTGCGCATGCTACGCAAGATCTTCCGGTGGATCCCCACCGAGACCAGGAAGACGGTCACCCAGGCCCTCGTCACCAGCCGTCTGGACTACGGCAACACCCTCTACGCCGGAACCACCGCCAAACTCCAGAAGAGACTCCAGCGGATCCAGAACGCCTCAGCACGACTCATCCTGGACATCCCCCATCGCAGCCACATCTCCGGACACCTGAGAGATCTGCACTGGCTCCCGGTCAACAAAAGAATCACCTTCCGTCTCCTCACCCACGCACACAAAGCCCTACACAGCCAAGGCCCAGGATACCTTAACAGCCGCCTCAACTTCAACGCTCCCATACGCCAGCTTCGCTCGACCAGCCACGCCCTCACCGCCGTCCCCCGCATCCGTAGAACCACCACAGGGGGACGGTCCTTCTCCTACCTCGCCGCCAAGACTTGGAACTCCCTCCCCACCCACCTTCGCCTGACCCAGGACCACCTCGCCTTCAGGAAGCAACTCAAGACCTGGCTGTTCGAGCAGTAACAGACCCCCCCAGCGCCTTGAGACCCTCTGGGTAAGTAGTGCGCTATATAAATTCGATGATTGATTGATTGATTGAATTAATGTGGTAAATAAAAAACTTATTATTTACGCTGTCGGAATTTCTATAATTACCCAAGAAAAGGCAATGCATTTAATGAGGAGCAGAGTCCGTGGTCTTCGAGTTTTAAAGGTTTTTATTCCAGAACTCGAGTTAAGGGAAAGCTCCTTCACCAAGCGGGTTCAGGAGTAGTCTGCTTTACTTGGAACATAACAGCACTTATATACAATATGAGTACAATCAAAAAGAAGGAGTTCCCCCGGACTTGATTCAATCATTCATGATGTAATCATACGGAAGACATAGCATGCTTGTTCTCGTTTAAAGAATAACTTGAATTACATATAGACATAGACAAACACATTGCATCGGGGTGATTGTGGTGACAAGTTACAGAGTTGCTAGTGTCTGGGGACAGAGAATCGAGGCATTGTTACAGGGTCATTTCTGTCGGAAAGGTAAAGAGGACGAGGCATTGTGCGTTCTTTACTTCTTACACAAGGGCGGTGATGTTTCACAATGGTATGTGTGTGCAGCTGCGAAGAAAGAGAATGGGCTGTGGTTAACTATTCTTCTTTGTGGCTGTCTCGTGTGCTTGATCAGGTTTTCCCTTGATTGTTGACCCAACCCATGGCTGCCCCCGCAAGCTGAGAGATCATTGACGAGCGAGAGCTGCTCGTTCTGTGACAGAGTTAGGGAGGGGGGTTTTCCGAGTCAACCATCCGACTGACTCCGTTCTGATCTAGGGGAAATATCGAACGGGACGGAAACCCGTAAGATACATGATGGCTGGCCATTATTCTTTCCATGTGCCAGTACTACGAGGAGAAAAACAGGCAAGAGGGGGGTATAACAGGATTTGTGCTTGAAGTAGGAGAATCGGCTTGCCTGGTCGATGTTAGGGTGGATAGGGTGCATGATGGGACACCAGGCGGAAAAGGGAGTTTTTTAGTCAACTTCCACAGAACTCACGAGCCATTAACGCTATGACTACAAGAAGATCACACCCTGTAAAAATGCACATGTATAGGTTCCTCCTTTGCTGTTTCATAAAACACATACAAGCAGAGGAAAGAAATGTACCAGTTTCACTTTTTGACTTATTAGATTCTGCATCCAACCACACTAGTCTAGAACTTATAAATGATGCACTAGACAGGTTCACCCGTAACGTGACCCGTATTCTGCAAAACTTGCAAACAAATGAAGAGAATAAGAAACATGAGGAGGAAATTACTGAACCTACTGAAAAAGTCCTACCCGTTCGTTCTTCCGCCCCAAATTCACGAACACCCCCGCCTAAATTCCTCCAAGGTCACTCTGAATGGTCATCTCCAGATGAGTTATTTGAAAATACATCCAATGCATTAGACTACTGGTTAGACCAGGAACCTCCGCTTACACCGGAGGAGGAGGAAATAGCCAGAACTGCGACCCTATGGGTCTCTCAATATAAGATATATGACAATGATCTCATAGCCCAGCTTTTTCTAGCATTACCACGCTCACATCAAAGATTAGCAAGTCTCTACATGGTACAACATCTCATCACACTCAATGACACTCATTTTAAACATGATCCAAGACAGAAATACCAGAAAGTGACTGGATATAGATCTCCCCATAATACGTGTGGATCAACTAATAGACTTCCTCAAACACGCCAGTTCCCCATGAGAGATTTCCACCCCAGAACTGACACAAATGGAGCGCTACAACGCGTCTTAATTTATGTACCCTTGACAAAACTTGAGTTACTAAGGATGAAAGAGATGGTTCCCTCCCACTCAAAGGATCCTGCTGGATTCTTTAAGGAATTAGGCGATGTGTTAATGATGGGAACATATACTCTTTCTGATATCACAGCAATTCTGAAATTATTGTTGCCATCAGGTATATATGACAAACTAAGAGAAAAGGATTGGGAAGTAGCAGGTGAACACATTAGATGTACTGAACTTCAGAATGACGAAAATACTAGAGTAGCAGGTCAAGGTATAGGAGACAGACTAAAAGCACTTCCTGGCACTATTTTAAAGGTGCTACCACAGTTACTAACAGTGAAAAAGGAGGACTTGGATGCCATTTCCTCCTGCAAACAGAAACATGGTGAAGACATAGGAGATTATTACACCAGACTTGAAAAATGTTTTGCGGTAAATAGTGGCCTTACGCTGACAAGTGAAGCTTACCCGCATCTGTTTGTTTCCAAATTAGTAGATAACGCCTTGCCAGCCATTAAGGACAGAGTACTGAAAGTAGAAAGTACCTGGCAAGCACATACACCTCCACAGGTGTTACAAATGCTACAATATCACCAGAATCGCATTAGGGATGAAGAAGAAAATGATAAGAAACGCATGAAAGACACAAAGATGAAAGCATTAGTAGCCCAAACTGCACCCCAGCGTCAACAGACACCAAGTAGCCAGACAAATATAAAAAGCACTTGTAATTATTGCAAGAAGATGGGACACTTCGTTAAAGATTGCCCAGTCTTAAAGCACAATTTGGCTACTGGTAAGACCCAGCCACGCCCATATCAGCCAAAACAGAATGTTTCCCAAGACAGTTCAACACCTTCAGTTCCACCGACAACAAAATGGCCCGATTGAAAATTATAGACAGCGACTACACTGAATATTACCCAATTTCTCATGATGTTGCCCAGAGAGAGAAGATGACAAACTGCCCCTAATCCCAATTCCAGTAGATCAGACAGGTCCATTTATAGAGGTCCGACTTCTTGGGGAGGATAGGAAATTTCTACTAGACACTGGGGCCAGTAAAACAACAATAAGCCATCAAGAGGTCCCAGAGGCTCCTCTCTCGGGTTCAAAAAGTATTTCTCTGGGTTTCTCGGGACAACCTGTGACAAACGCCACGTCAAAACCACTGCCCTTGCAGGTTGGTCCCCTCACGACAACTACAGATCTTAAATTGACAAAATCATGTCCAGAAAACTTGCTTGGTATAAAAACATTGAAAGAATTAGGAGCTGTCATTGTTTGCTCACCTACAGATGTCAGACTATTTCTGCGAGATTTCAAGGGCCACTAAACAAGTAGAGAATTAGACGAGCGTTTGAAAGATTTGCCACACACCCTTTGGGCCACTGATTCCACCACAGTAGGATGTATGTAAATAACACCTCACAAGGTTACACTGAAAGAGGGAGCCCAACTACCACGCATAAGGCAATACAAAATTCCACCTCAGGCTGAACAAGCATTAATGTTAATTATTCAGGACCTAATACAGTCAGGTGTGATTAAAGAAACAACTTCTAACATTTGCAATTCCCCTGTTTTACCAGTCCATAAAAAAGTGGAACCATGAACACCACCTGTCTACAGACTAGTAGTGGATTTGAGAGAGCTCAATAAATGTGTCGTTCCACAACACCCTGTGGTTCCAGACATCTCCACCCTACTCACAGCCATAGATGCGGAAGCAACGCATTTTTCAGTCATTGACTTGAAAAACGCATTCTTTAGCATACCTATTCACCCAGACAGTCAATACCTTTTTGGCTTCTCCTTACAAGGACGAAGTTTCCAATTCACAAGAGCTCCTCAAGGTTTCACAGAGAGTCCAAGCGTATATAGCCAAGCATTAAAAAGACAACTAGATACTGTTCAAATGCCCACGGATACAGCAATACTACAATATGTTGATGATATCCTCATTACGGCCAGATCTGACGCAGCATGTGCTGAAGCATCACTACTAGTACGAGAATTCCTAGCTGCAAATGGCCATAAAGTTTCCCCTGGTAAGCTCCAATTTTGTTTACAGTAAGTGGCATACTTAGGGCACTTGCTGTCAAAGGAGGGTAGGCAGCTTACACAGGAACGCATCCAGCTCATACTACAAATACCACAACCAACAACACAGAAACAAGTTCGAGCCTTTGTTGGTCTCACCTCATATTGTAGACAGTGGATCCCACAATTTGCACTCATTTCCAAACCGTTAGTGCAGCTGACAACACTCGAAGCTTGCGCTACTCCACAATTACCCTGGACAGATGAACACACGCAAGCCTTTCAGTCTCCTAAAAAAGCTATGTGTCAAGCCCCAGTGCTGGCAACACCTAATTACACCAAATATTTTACATTATTTGTAACAGAAAACTCAGGTACAGCACTATCAGTTCTGACCCAACTTCAAGCAGACAAACATAAACCATGTGGTTATTTTTCAAGTACATTAGATCCAGTAGCACAAGCATTACCTGCATGTCTAAAATCAGTAGCAGCTACTGCACAAGCTATTAGACAAAGCAATGCTATTGTATTGGGACATCATCTGATAGTCCAGGTCCCACACGCTGTAGAACTTCTGCTAAACAGAACGCAAACACAGCATCTGACAATAGCCAGACTCACAGGATATGACATGATGCTTTTTCAGCCACATATTGAGATTAGACGATGCAACATTTTAAACCCAGCAACACTGTTGCAGCTGACCTCTCCTACTGAAGAAATTAATGATTGTATTGACATAATTGATTTAGTGACCAAACCAAGACCAGATTTACAAGATACTCCCCTTGCTAAGGCAGAAATGACTCTGTGTTGATGGTTCATGTATGAGACTCCCCACAGGAGAATTAGCAGCAGCCTATGCCGTCACAAATGGTACAGACACTTTAGAAGCACACAGGATAGAGATACTGTCGGCACAGGCAACAGAACTCATAGCCCTAACACGAGCATGTCACTTAGCAAAAGGAAAGTCAGTTAACATCTACACTGATTCACAATATGCCTTTGGAGTTGTACACAACTTCGGTACATTGTGGAAAGAGAGAGGATTTCTCACATCACATGGGTCCAGAATACAGCATGCTACACTCATCACTGCCCTCTTAGAGGCCAGTCAGTTACCAGAGAAAATCGCAGTGCTAAAATGTAAAGCACACACAAAAGAAACAGATGAAATATCAAAAGGAAATGATTCTGCAGACAGTGCAGCCAAGTTAGCAGCAAACACAGAATTAAGTATACCACACCGCCAATATACAATACGAGACCCCTTTCCTATCATCCAGGATGTCCAAAGTCACGCCACACCACAGGAACTGCTAGAATGGAAGGAAAAAGGAGGGGTCCTTACAGATCAAGGCTGGATGACACCTGAAAGAGCAGTATGGTTTCTACCGGATGCCATGGTACAGGTTATGGTAAACACCATACATGGACCAGCGCATCTGGGAGAAAAAGCAATGTTAGACAGCATACAGAATATATGGCACAACAAACATTTGAGAACTGCAGCCAAACAAAAAGTTAAAACGTGCATGATCTGTAATCAGTTCAACCCAGGAAAAGGCACAAAGGTGGAACAGGGAGGATTCCAACCCCCTGACCATCCATTTGAAGTTCTCCAGATGGACTATATCCAGATGGAGAGATGTAGAGGTCACAAGTATATGCTAGTTGTAGTGTGTGCTCTGACCAGATGGACAGAAGCCTATCCCGTCCCAGATTACACTGCAATGACAACTGCTAAACAATTAGTTAGAGAGTTATTCCCAAGGTATGGGTTGCCACTTGTCATCTACTCAGATAACGGCCAACCTTTTTCCTCTGAACTCATGAAGCAAGTGTCTCTTCTGTTAGGATACACTTGGAAGTTTCACTGTGTAAGACATCCTCAGGCAGCAGGTCTAGTAGAAAGACACAAGCAAACTTTGAAGACAAAATTGGCCAAGATATGCACTGACAAAGGCGTGGACTGGATGGTAGCCTTACCGGTTGCCCTCTTCTACATGCGTATGGTAGCCCATTCCAGAACTGGCTTATCTCCATATGAAGTGGTCTTTGGCAGACCACCAAATATGTGGGGTACGCCAAGGCCTAAAAGAATAACTGATGTTGACAGTACTATGCTGACTGACTACCTGGCTTCCTTGATGTCTGCACTCCAATCTTGTCGTTCTCAGGTTGCTGCCACCTTCCCTGACAAGACCAACCCGGAAGAACACGCCATCCGACCCGGGGACTGGGTCCTCGTGAGGAACTTCGAACGGACCAGTCCCCTCCAGCCCAGGTGGAAGAAGCCAAGACTCGTACTACTAACAACACGGACAGCAGTGAAGGTCGAGGGCAGGAAGGGCTGGCTCCACGCAAGCCACTGCCTGAAACATTTTGGACAAAAAGACACTGTTGCTGATGGCCCTGCCAATCCCACTGACATTGTGACTGAACAATCTTTATTGCCTTTGGAACTAACCCCACAACAGGACTACAAATCAAAGCTAAGGTCTGCCATTCGGACTCTGGCTAATTAAGTCCATTGGGCGTCGGTCCAGTGGTGAAGCGGTTGGAGCATGAGAATGGATTTTAACACCTTGACTATGTGGGGAAAAAAAATAATCTCTAGAAAGAGACATAATGGTCCTACTATATGTTTAACAGTATTATTTTTCCTCATGGCAGTTATGACATGTCTTGGTTGGATTCTCCACACTATTTTTCCTCCAACACAACACACCTCTCATACACCCAACAGCACTCAGGAACACACCTATCACGACCTACCCCCTCATGAACAAGCCCATAGACTAGCCTTGCGAAACAATACCTTCATACAGATGCTACACCACACTCAGCAGGCCAGTAATAGCACCAATTGTTGGATATGTGGCCGCATCCCACCTCATCAGAAAAAGGGAGGGATGCCTCTTTTTCCTTTCCCATTCTCTTATAATGGAACTTGTGAAGCCTGGTTCGCCCTAATAACAGCTGACGATACTACCCCCACCTCCTGCCCTGACGGAAATAATTAATGCAAGAATGGGTGGCCTTGGGGGGATTTAAACAAGGTACTCAATACTGCCTGTTACCCTAATAAGGAGGGAGATCCTCAGGCGACAGGTACAGTCCTAGAAAGTGAAGAATACAAGCAAGGGAACATGACCATGTCCTATAAGATGTTAAATACCAAACCTAAAAAGAATGCTGGTCCCCCTTCCATCCCAGTAAAAGGACACCTGTGCATCCAGAAAAATGGCTCTGTTCCATTAGGACACAGTGACTGTCATACCACTATAAGTTTTGAAGACAGAGGAAAGTCCTCATTTTTAGCATTTTGCCATACTTATTTCGTCTGTGGCCAAACGGCCTATGTGCAGCTGCCCTTGAACTGGGGGGGAACTTGCTATATAGCATTTCTGTTACCCCTGTCTTTGTGGCCCCATCCACTTACCACTGAGACCTCCTAGTGCCACATGTCAGATATAAAAGAATGATCGATACCTCCTTGGTTGACCAAACGGAAACCTCATGGGAACAGTATACAGATTTTAACAAAGGGTTCTTCTTCTTTGTTGGTCCTGTACGGAACAGCAAGCTTATACGCAGGTTGACAAGGACCTTAGAGGCTGTTGTAAACCAGACGGCGTCTGCCCTGCGGAGCTTAACCCAGGAGCAGTCTGCCATACGATTGGTTACTCTCCAAAATCGCCTTGTCCTTGACATCATCTTGGCCGACAGAGGCGGAGCCTGTAAAATTATAGGCTCTAGCTGCTGTATATTTATTCCTGATAATTCCCCATCTGTATACACGGCCATAACAAAATTACACAAGATAGCCGTAAGTTTACATCAAGAACCTGGCACTTGGACGTGGTCTGACTGGTTCTGGAAGATGATATCGTCCTGGGGATGGCAACTGCTGTCAGCAGCAGGTATAATATTCCTGATAATAACTGGATGCTGCCTTTGCATCCAATGTGGCCCTGCCCTGTGCGGTTTATGCGCTGCAAAATGCATTCCTAAACCACTTTTCCAGCAGAGAGAAAGGGAAAGAATCATGTTACAAGAATGTCTAAATGATCTCATGCAAATTGAGATATAATGTAGGTACACTCAGGGGCAAGAAGGGAATGTGGAAATAAAATCTATAATTATGTCCCTTCGCTGCCCTCTGCGCGATCTAATTATGCCCCTTTGCGCTATCCCCTTTGCGCGATTAATAATTGCCCACATTAAAAACCGGCACCATTTTGTTTTTAATTCACCCTTTGGTGTCCCAAGACATGAAGCATGAGCACGACACCCCTGCACCTGGCCTTCCTCATTTTCACCATCTGTCTCCGTGGTTTCTGCCAAGTCCGGGAAACCAGTACATGAGTTCCTGGCCCCCCCGCAGAGATGGTTCATGTTTCTGACATGAAGCACGAGCACAAACCCCAAATGAGGTAGCCTCCCCCTTCCAACTGTCGGACTATTTCACATCGCAAGTCCCCTCACGAAGCCTAAGACACGCCCCCATTTCTTCACACTCTGCTCCTTTTTCTGAATTTTGTTCCTCTATCTGCCACGACCTGTTTGTTCCTCTATTTTGCCTCGTGACCAAGACTGTATAAAATGTTCTGCTGTTAAAAATAAACACTCCACTTCAAGAGAGGGACTTGAGAGATTGCTCCTGTGCCCGCTTGGTGCTGGAAGCGCTCCCCTTAACTTGAGTTATTGGTCTCCTCCTCCTTCATTTGAGCACCACGCACTCCTCGCTTTGCATTGACAAGAAATTATGATTTATTAAGCATAGAAATTCAAAAATGAGGTAATAAGTAAATTTAATTTACCACAAGATGAGGACGTTTACTGCAAATCATGGTGAGAGAAGTACCTAAAACAAAACAGAAAATGGCCGATTCCACTACGTCATGTAGATGTCCTTAATTGCACCACAATAAACACTCTTTAACAAAAAAGACATGACTAGCCAATATGACTCTGGACTGAATGTAGAGACGACGAATGATGGTCAGTTATATTTTCTACATAAACCTAAAACAAAGCCTAATTGAAGAAATGCTCTCTCTTGAGCTGGCCCATCATTGTTAAAAATACCAGATTTGTCTCATCTTCTGAAGCCAGCACAGGAATATGGGCTTATTAGGATCCTTGCACCCAGTGCCTAATTTGTGAAAAGATAAGTGCCAGGGACCTCGTCAGGAGGCCACCCCAGCTTGCACTACTCATTGCCCCTGCCACGCTTCCAATTACAGTATCTACACACTCACTAACCATCGCACTCCTACAGGTGTGACAATTTAGATTATTCTAGGCCCCCGAAGCTATAAGAATGGCTTGGACGGCTGGTATTAGCTGTTTTAATGTCTATAATGTCTATTTGTTTCATGAACAACTGTTGTTGAGGCCACCACTATATGACACAAAGAGCGCCACCATGTGGGAGCTGCCCCAGTGTTGTCAATCATGTGATGGTGCAGAGCAAAGAAAACACCTGGCTTAAATTAAGCACTGCTTGTACCACATGGCAAAAAACTATTTTCCGACCACTCTGCTAGGAAAAGATTACACATTACAAAGTCATAACATAATAACGTTATTACAAGCAATAACTTATTAGCTTAGATAAAAATATGGACATTTTAGGGTGTCATAGCTAACATGAGCTGCCATTTTTCTCATCAGCTAGCATTGAAATTAAATATATTCTTATAGGGGCATATTTACAAGAACAAGGTGCAGTGTTCATTTTTTGAAATGCAACTCATAGTAGTATGGTGACTGAATGAAGTGTGATAGATAGTGGTGCAACTTACATTTTGATATATGTAGGCATCATTAGGTAGTATTTATTAGTCACATTTTTTAGTATAAGAGAGATTTCAGCCTCATTTATTTATTGGCTTTAGGTTGACTGCTCTATAATGTGGAACTGGACAGGTATTGAGTGGAAGGAAGAGTGTGTCAAATCTGCCATGAACCTGCCATGAAGGACTGGGAAGTAATCTTCTTATGTGATCAGCAAGGTAGGGTGATACGTGAAGATCAGAGTACGTTGAGCAATACTGTTTGGGAAATCTTTCTGAAGTATGCCTTATTTTTAGTCAACTTGTCCAGGTACTGTAAGGTGTTTAGTTGCAGAAGAATGAGGTAGGATACTGGCTCATTGAGACTTTATTAGGAAATTTCATATCAAGTCTATTTATCTGTACTAAAATGGATGGGTGTTTATTCTGTAGCCTATCTTCTTTACAAACAGCTATACCATCCTGGATGTCTAACAGACAAACAGACTTGAAGAGGTGTAGGGGTCTGAGGTTGCCATTCAATTTTGAGAGAGGGTTGGCTGAAAGCTCTACCCACCTGTGGTTAACACCTACTGGATTATAATACTTTAGGGCATTTGGGGTTGGATATTAGGTAGTGGTTGTCTTGTGAACAACTAGGTTTTTACCTTTTCCCTGAATTTTATGGCCCTCATTTCTACTTATGAAGAGTAAGGCTAGGTAATTTTCACATGTTAAATACCATTACCTTAGAGTTTTCAACTTTAAAATGAGGCATAACATGCAGAACTGGAATTTAGCACACAAAATTCAGATTTTTTTTTTAATGGACTTTTCCTCCCAGAAATTTCAGCAGGTTTGAATTTACTAAGCGAAAAATGAGTGTGATAATTATCACAGGATTAGTAATTACACTCTAAATATTATTCTATGCAGTAGACTTAGCTGGTAGAATGTTCCAAAATGTTTGCTGTTTAGACTGAAGAAAAAAAAATGTCCGTTCATTATGCAAAATAGGTGAAATTAGCTATAAGTTTTACATCGACTAATTTCATCTCTAGATGCACACATTAATATTTAAGTTTGGATTTTCACTAACTATCAAAGTTTACAGGTTATCTTATTTCTCCTTGGCAGCACACATTTTTATCAGGCAAGTACACACAGAAGGGCATTGCGCTGCAGGAACGCCACTTTTAATGACGTTTCAGGTACGCAATGCCCCCACTCCATATTTACAAAGTGGCGTTAAATATGGTACCCTTTGAGGCAGGCACTTCCCTGCATTTTGGAAATGTGAAAGCGTGGTGCTGCCAAATTTGGCATAGCTCTGCGCCCCGACATTTTCTGATACATATGCTCCATGGTGTAGTCTCAATGATTGTCAAAATGAAAATGAAAGGCCCAGAAGAGGCATTATTCACCTTTAAAGCAGATGCACCATAAAATAGAGTCGAATGGACCCTCCTGAAGTAAAACTCAGATATTGTTTTATAAAAGTTTTTGTTTATTTTGTATTTTGTCAATAGATCCTAGAATCATACATACAAATTCAGCACAATCCCATCTCAACAAGAAAAACTTGAGTACCTACTTGCAGTACATATTGCTGCATGTCCTTCAATTTAATCAACATATCATACATCTCCCAACCATCCCCCTGGAGTCAGCAGCCTTATCATCTATGCTCGTGGGTCGCAATCCACTCCCAAGTGGCAACTTCATACCCAGGTTTTATCATGTTACAATAAGTCAGGGTTCCCCAGAAGATAGTTTGTGACAGGGCTCTAAATATTTTCTGGCCTGGATGCAATCAGTAGATTTTCAGCATAGATATCCAACTGGTTTTTGCAATATACTAAATCTTTAAACTACCCCTTTATTGTTGGTACTACTACCCCCCACTGTCTGTCTATATTGGATTTAAGTCAGCAGTCCTAGCAGACATACCTGTGGCGTGCACAACACCCTCTCCATAGTCCTCTGTGACATGATTTGTGTCACCTTGCCCCAAAATTTGGCCACATATCTGCTTGGTGCGGAAAATACGCATTTCCCCACCTCACAACGTACAGAGCAAGACTCATCACGCAGGCCAAATCGGTAAAGATGCTCTGGCGTAAAGTACATTTACTGCAAATACTTAAAATGTATTAATCACAGGTTACAGTTTGCCGTTAAGCGTCCTGTCAATGTCTAGCACGTGACCCAGTCATCCCACACCATCGGTGCATCTAGCATAGCATTCAATTTTTAAATGCACCAGACAGGGTTTGCAGTTAGCTCAGCATTGTGTTTCAAGCTTTTCCTGTCTTCTGTGGACAATAGTACCTTAGGTGCCCGTAAAACCCTTGGCTCATTTGGATACTCAGGATATAATGCCCTAATTGCAGCTCTCAGGCTAACATACACAAACCCCAACACTGCCGTATATTGTTTCCTTGCAGTTAGTGCACCCAAGGTAATGAATTTCCCGCCGGGGTATAAATCACCCAACGTTGTGATTCCAGCCTTTATCAGGGAGTCCTGTGGGATTCCCTCCTGAGCGACTGAAATATCGGGGGGAGCCCCCAGTGCAGCGGCGGTGCGACCATTGGGGCGTTGGGGCGTTGCCCTCCCAATGCGTACTGCAGCCATCCGGGACTGCCACTGTGTGCCTAAAGTCACACATTCAGCAACTAGTTTCTGGCCGGCTGGTCACCGGGCCGGACCAGAAACCATCAGGAAAGAGGGGGTGGGGCTGTGCAGACGCGCTAGTGCGCGTGTCCTCTTTCGGACTGGTCATTTTTCAGCCCGGCTTGAACATGCGCACTAGCCCCCTCCCTTGGGAGACGGGGGTTGCCTCATGCCGCAGCCCCCGGTCTCCTAATGGGGCGGGGAGTTTGGCTGCTCCAGCCAATCCTGAGCTGGAGTGAGTCCGACCGGCTCCTGTCCTGATGGTACCTCTTCCTGTCTTGTCGTGGAGCTGGACTACTACCACTACTGAGGTACCTTCAAAGCAGGTAAGTCTGTGGTCTGCATAACAGTTAATCCTGTTAATTTAAAGTTGTATGGTGTGATGCAGCTGTCCCCGCCCCTTCCCCCAGTGGACATGTTCACCATTGAGGCACAGAAACAAACCGAGAGAATAAATCCGAAACCTACTCCAGAGAATGAGAAAGAATAGCAAACGGAGGCTGCAGAGAGAGGGCCCAGAGAGAGCGGGAACCCGACACCAGCAACAAGCTGGAAGAAAAAGGAACCCGCCTGAAAGAAAACCCAATGTAAACACCACCGAACGGGATGCAGCGGGCCGGGAAATGACTTTTAAACACACATGGAACTCATACATTGAACGATATCACTTTCAGCGGTGATGACGCGTTATATTTGTGGGGCATACCATACCTCGAAGAGTCTGGGCCGTGATGGGGAGATGACGGCATGGTGTGCATTCTAACGTAGCGCTTAAGAGCACAGTTTTGTTTACCATTTCGTAGCGCTCTAAATAACAAACAGGGTTGCAAGAACTCTACATAAACGACCTGATTACTTGCATTTAATAAATCAGTGCATGCTGGGAGTTGTAGTCCGATCCAGTCTAATTGACTCCCCCCCTCCATTGTACTCTTAACCTGAAAGATAGGGGGCATATACAATACAAAAATCACCTCAAGGTTTCAAGTGATAGCACAGAGGTGGAAATCAAACCTACTATCAATAGGATCTCCTGTTTAAATCACGGCCCTCATTGTAAGGTGGTGCTATACTGGTTTTGGCTGAAAACAAAATAACAATTGTTGTTCTGTATTCCTGGGTGTAGTAATCCTGTATATTTTCACAGCGCGAAATTTAGTAAAGTGCCTGCAATAACAGATACATTTGTGAGAATCAGTGCTACATTGCTCTTTTTTCCCCATTCAGTAGAGACCTTCAGGGCATGAACTTGGGATCTTCTGCTTATACTGGGTCCTGGTATTACCAATATCATGTTACGCTTGCGTCTTATTCAGTGATTTTCTTCCTCTTCTTGTGTTTGTCACTCTACAAAGCAGTGCTTCCCAAACATGTTAGAACCACAGGCAAGTTTTTAGAATGACAAGCTTACGTGACCCATCTAGATTCAAGGACCTGAAGCGGGTGATTTTTAAGCAAATGCAACTATGGCATTGTTGTAGCGCACTGTCATTTACTGACAGCACATGTTTTATTGAAATGGGCAATACATTTGCACAGGCATACCGTTTTACTGATACAACTACATTGCACTCAGATGATAATATGTGGTAAACTGGTTTCAGTGATTATATATCAATTTGTGTGTCACCAAATAAAGTGTCTTGGTTTATTTTAATCCTATTCAAATGCTTGTTTTCATCACACTTCAGAGTTACAAAAAAATTTGCCTCATTTTTGCTTTCCTAACTGCTGAATGAGTGCAATTTATTTACAGGTATTTACATCTTTTGTGTGTTTGAAGGTAGGCGAATTGGCTTAAAAGCATACATTATTCTGCAACTGATTTGGCGCTCCTAAGCCAGTACGATCCAGACTGAGTGTGCTATGAATTTTCTCTTAAGGACAGACGTGTTGATTTTAATCACAAAAAGTAAATATGGTGAATTCTGCTAGTTTGCGATCTGTTTACTTGTTTTTAAATAAAAAACCTCTGTGAGGTAGTCAGAAATGCATTGTATCTCAAAGTCTGTTATGAAGCCACATATTGAATAACCAGGTAGCTACCTATGTTGTATGACATCTCTTTATTACTGTCATAACTGCACTTTCACAATTTCTTTATTAACCTTCCTTCCTAATCAAAATTGCTTGCAAATACATCATTTGTCCACTCGATTTTCACATTTTTCTCGAAGGGGGGGATGGGCAGGGGTGGTGTTCGGGCATGCGCGCCGTGCTCGCAAGCTACAGTGCGGAAATCGTTTTCCGGCCCACCAGGTTCAAATGTCACCAGCCGCCACTGCCCCAGTGGCAATTCCGGCGCATACAAGTAGTCCCTCCCCGTCCTCACCTGCAATGCCTTCCAAGCCCTGCATTTGCAGGTTCAAGAGTTAGTAACCTTTGAAGAACTGAGGGGTCTCACACAGAGCACAGCCGCCGAAAGCGGTGTTGGGTAAACATCATCAGATTCTACAGCAAGATGCTGTAGGAATTACTGCGGGTAATGCCAATAATGCGCAAAATTGCCCTGCATAGGTAATACTGGTGCATGTCTGGTGCCTCAAAACAACCCCGCTCGAATGGCAGTGTCAGAATTTCCTAGCTACATCGTGCATTTTTCCCTGCCCATACCAGCGTTGTCAAGCATGTCTGAAGTCACTTGAAAAATGCTTTGGACAGCACTATAGGGATATTCGTGAACAGATATAGGAATTTAGGAAAGACAACATTTTATTTAACACAATTCGATCTGCCAGAGACAAAGGGAAATGCATCCACCTTGATACCTGTTATATCAGCTTCACGATTGCCTGTCCCTAATTCATCTGCACAACAACCTCCAGATCCCTGTGCACCCATATCCCAAGATACTTGACAGCCTCCATTGCCCACTTCAGCTGGAACTCTGTTTCACACACCGTAGTACCTTTTGTGAATGGCAGTATAATCAGCTTTTCCCAGTTAATAGTGATGGCTGAGTACCTGATAAACTTCACATATTCACGAAGCAGGGGGTTGAGATTCAGCTCCGGCTCCTGCCGTTACAACAGCATATCATCTGGATACAGAGATATGGCAAGCAGGCGCTGCTCGAATCCCAGAGCCATCTGTTTATGCAGCTGTCAAATTGTACAAGCTAAGGGCTCATGTATCAGGGAGAAGAGCATAGGTGGCAGCAGACACCCATGCCTCATCCCTCTGCATTTTCTAATAGGGTCTGACACCATCTTGTTAACCCTAATTTTCGCCGTAGGTTCCGCAAACAGGAGATGCAACCATTTCACAAATGGTAGGTGAAGCCCCACACGACCCAACACTGTGAACATGTAGTCACATTATATGGATTTGAATGCCTTGGCGGCGTCAATCAACACTGCCGCGGCACCTACGTCAGGGTCTATTTGATGGAGCGTCGCAAACAGCGCCCCCAAGTTATGTGCCGTAGACGTCTCCTGTACAAAACCAGAATGATCAGGGAGCACCAATGCAGGTACCAGCGGCTGCAATCTCATAGCTATAATTTTGTCAAGTATTTTCACATCTATAATCCTTAGTGAAAGTCGACGGTATGGCCCACTATACTTGGCGTCCTTGTCGTGGTTTTATTAGCATAACAATCAAGGCTTCCGGCAATGTGGGTGGCAGAATCCAATTTTAGTAGGCCTCTGCATATACTTCGACAAGCTGCGGGGCTAGCAGGTCCGCATAAGCTTAATAAAACTCACCCGGCAGCCCATTGTTGCCCTCCGCTTTACCATTCGTCAATTTTTGTATGGCCTCCGTAACATCTTCTACCGTCAAGGATTGCAGAAGGTACTCTCTTTGCCCCGGGTACAGCCAAGCCAGCATCACATCCTCTAGATAATCTGTCATTTCAAGCTCCAAAGCCCCTGCCCATTGCACATATAGGTCACTATTATACTCAGTGAACACTGATAATATATCCCGAGTCATGTATTTTGGCTCTGAGTCTGCATTTAATATCTCTACAATATGTCCGTGATCTTTATGTGTAGATATGTTTGCAGAGAGAGCCTGCCCGCTCTACCACCTTCCCTGTACACTCTGGCATTCTACCCCCTAGACATACAGCGCACTTTTTGTTCAGCAGTTTCTGCATGCTCTATGGTGAGCTCTCTCATTCTTGCAAGGACCTCCGGCGCCAGCGCAGACTCACATTGCCTTTTGAGGGTTTGGAGCTTGCCCTCTATATTCGCCATCCTATTTAGAAGAGATCTCAAAACCCCCGCTGTGGTGGCAAGCCTCAGCAAGGCGTACCAGTGCAAGGGATTCGCCCTTCTCTGCGCAGAGTCCTTAGACCAATAGGAAGAAGTTGGCACAGAAACTGGAATAGAAAAGACAAAGTTTATTAAACCTCATGAGGTGGAACTACATTCACACAACACCCTTCGGTAGTGTATGAAGTAGCACACTGACTGGAAGGAGCTTGGTCCTTTTATACCCACACATGGGCTCAAAAGAAGGCGGTACAAGGTATAGAATACTGGGTTCAAATACATACAAGGTCATACAGAGAGTGTGCTAGCAACAAGTGGGAAGGGTTGGCAGTAAGCTAATTCTGGTGGACACATCCTGACAGTTACAAGTTATGGACAGCTGTAAGCTTTACTGGGCATGTGCAAAACAGAGGAGAATAAATATATCTCGTCTCTAGGCAGATTTCAAGAGCAGTGGACAGGGAGGTAGGACAGAGCACATGGTGAGCACATGGCAAACAAAATGGCTGCCAGAAATACAAAATGGAC
Organism: Lissotriton vulgaris; assembly: GCF_964263255.1. Taxonomy (NCBI): domain Eukaryota; kingdom Metazoa; phylum Chordata; class Amphibia; order Caudata; family Salamandridae; genus Lissotriton; species Lissotriton vulgaris. Next base: position 1,224,300,798 of record NC_141685.1, read on the forward strand.
TCCACAAAACGGACAAGATAGTCTCTAAATATAGGATGTCTTCTGCTAATGCTTAATCTAATTGCTGCTAAATTACGACACCGCCTGCACACCCTTGCATGTCCCCCTTTTTGGCACCTTAAAGGCTTCCCAAAGAGTTCCGGCTTTCTCCACCGACCCCTTATGCTCTTGAAAGAAGTTAGTGATAGCAGTCCCTTTCGTGGTGAGAAAAACATTATCTAGCAATGACACCGGCTGCATTCACCACTGAAAAGGAGGTCGCACATACGTCAGGACTGTTAGTTCCAATAAAACGGGAGCATGATACGACATATGTTCCACTCTCATCGTCCATGCACTGACTTCTTTAGACCACAACCAAAAATCCAAATGGGACCAAGAGTCGTGCACAGACTAAACAAACATGCCCTCTCTCGCATTTGGATTTCGTACCCTCCATACATCCACAAGCCCCTCAATATGCATTATCCCCTGTATCACACAAGCAGCCTGTTTCCCATGTCCATCTGCGCTAACTGACCTATCATACACGGATCCAAGGGAACATTAAACTCAGCTCCCCAGATAACCTGGGTAGCGGGAAGCGAGCCAATCCATCTCCAGACCTCCCTATAAAAATGCAGGGTCATCAACATTTGGCCCATACGTGTTTATCAGTGCCACCCTAGACCTTCCCAAGTCACATTGCACCAGTAGACGTCTGCCCTGATCATCCATTTCAGAACTTATAAGCGTAAATGGGGTGCCCTTTTTCACCAAGAGTAGGACAACTCTAGCATATGAAGAATATGACAAAGCCACCTTGACAGCAGACAAACGCTTCCCCACATTTTGCTCAGTATGTTTTGTCAAGTGGTTCTCTTGTAACTGGGCCACTTGGACTGTATGCCGATCCAAATATGCAAGCACTCGTCTGATTTTCTGGGGATTATTCAGACCCTGAACATTCCACGTTAATAGCTTAATCAATCCTCCCTGGGGCATCATTTACGTTCACTGGACTCACTCATGCACACAATATTACCCCCCATCAAATAGCCCAAACACCTCCTTTAACATCGTCTTGATGTATACTTCCATCTTGGCCGTGTTGGTGGACTCAGGCAGACCCAAAATGCAAAGATTGTTCAGTCGCGATCTTGCCTCCAAGTCCTAATTTTTGGCCTGAATGACAGCCAGCACCTTTTCCATATTCAGACGTTTGGTTCTCACCCCCTGTAGACTGTCCTCCACTGCTGAAATGCTCTGTTCTGCCTCCCCCAGTCATGCGTCCCCGCTTATCCATCCGTGTTGCAAAGTGGTCCATTCGCATTTTGAGCGCATCAATCTTGCCATCAATTGACCGGAGGCTACTCTACATTGCTACTAGCGTTACCTCAAGGATGGACGTCCCCATCTCTGGTGGGTCCTGCTCTGAATCCAACTGTTCTCACTGCTTCTATCTGGAGACTTACGGGCTTCAAATGTGAGGCACGTTTGCTGCTTGTCCATCTTGCCCATCTCTAATGGTGCTCCTCCAGTGATCACTGGTCACTCCGAACCTGCAGGATGCCATTCAGTAGCGCAATGTAGGCCCACTCAAGTCAACAGCCACAATGCCCCACTGTCTATATGTTCTTCAATCCAAGCCCCAGCACCACCGCAGTTCACTCACCCCTCCGGATTCCAGGCAGGCTCTGTGTCAAATTATCAGCCTTCAACCATCACAAGCATGCAGCAGTATGCCCCTCCATCCACTGCCAGCCAGCAATTCTGCATTGTTGTGGCCCTGGGCTGCCAGGACAAGTTTGCACCACCATTTTCGGGACGCCAGTTAATGCAGGCCAGATCCACCAAAGCAGGTATGATGTGTTCAGGCCGCATCCAGCCACAATTCCTCCTCTCCTGGAGCCACTACGTGACCCAGTGTGTTAGTGCTGTTTCTCTGGGCCGGCAGGCTTCCAGAAAGGTATTGCAGGCCTCAGCACCCACAAGGTGCACAATGTGACATACCGGCAACCAGGCTTTGTGGTAGCCCCTTCTGCCTGCCGGGTGCCACAGTCTCTTTGAATGCACCTAGGCAGCAGCTTAAATCCCGCAAAGGGGGGGGCACAGCTCTCAGTCCCTTGGCGCCGTGCGGCGAAGTCTGGCCCCCGGCTCACCTCAGGTTGACCCAGCGCCACAGCGGCTCCCACCGCCACACAGCGCACAAGTTCTCCACGCCGGCAGGGACTCCGGCATGTACTCTCAGTGCTGTTTAATCGGGAGCTCTCACCACAGGTATCCGGAGGCAAACGTAGCTCTAACGCAGGTCTTCAGCAGCCCCGGCCTCAATTTTGTGTTGCAGCAGCCGCCATCTTACCGCAGCACTGCTCCTCCAGGATTTCAGCTATAGAGTTGAGTTTTTGGCTCGGCGGGTCCTCCCGCCTTCCGCCACTGGGCTGATGAGGTGCCCACCAGTCTCCCTAATCACATTCCGTAAAAGATAACTACAGATGCGCCGCTAGGTACAGGATAAATGTCGGATATCATCACTCGGAGCCACTTCAGCAAGCAGCCATCTTTTCACTGGCTCGCTAGCACCCCAAGTAAAACTCAGATATATGTGGCATTCCTATCCAACTGCAATAAATTATGATTTACTGCTGGAGGATTGTATTCAGGTTCTAGGAAAATGTAGCATTTTCCACTGTCTGTGGGAAAGAGTAAATAGGATCATAAGCCTATTCCTGTCTATGACTATTTATTTATTTTAAACTCATCTTAACTTTGTTTGTCACTCTTTTTGGCTTGAGTTTACTTGTGTCTATTGAATTTTACATAGTGTCAGATAAGACCTAGTTTGGTCCTTTGCTTTCTTCAACTTGTTTGCTTCAACTGCCATAGTTGACATTGCTTCAAAACTTTGAAAGAAGCACTTCTAAATTATTCTCAGTTATTAGATTCAAATACATTCTTTGAAATAGAACCACTTCCCAAAGTTTTTTTTTCTCCAAAATATACTAAAGTAAGGAGAGTGTAAAAGTGATAACGGATATGGACACAGGGATAAGGCAATATGTTTAGGAGTATAGGATATCCCCTATGATTGCATGTACTAATGTCACAGTTGGAAATGTGTTTAATTGAAAATAGTTGATGGGTGTTAGAGCAATTGTTTATCTATCTGGCATGAAAGAATACTATAATAATGTTGTTTTTCAATCTCAAACTGCACTCAATTTGCTTAAATTGAACAAACATCATCATTTAGGTGAAGGAATTAAAAGTGTTGAAACCTAACTGATGCTATTTTTAAGAAGTACATTTGAATTAACAAAGGTGCAACTCCTACGTTGCAATTAGATTGGGAGCTTTAGCAATTATAATGTTACTAGCAGCCTGCCCCAGCGTTGCCCGGGGCAGAAGGGGGCTGGAGGCAGCATTTCAGACTTGCGTGCACTCCCGCCCCGGCCCGCCATGACATTGTCTGTGTCTCGGACAATGTCGTGGCGGGCAGGGGCCGGGGCGGGAGTGCACGCAAGCCTGAAATGCTGCCCCCAGACCCTGAGCCTTACCGCAGTTGTTCCGGGCCATCCTCCCGCACCGGCTCCCTCCCGTCCCGTGTCCCAGAGCCTTACCTGAGCCGCCGCTCCTCCCCGAGCTCCTCACTTCACCGCCGCTCCTCCTCGTCATCACGTACGTTGCGGCCAGCGCTACTTCGTGGCCGTCAGCGTCGCGGCCGGCGCTACTTTCAGGGCACTACTTTTTTTTGTAAGTTATAATTTTAAATTTACGTTTTTTTATTTTCTATAGCCTATGTCCATCTGCACACCCTGAGGATTACAACAATGTATTGGGTGTGTGGATTGGCGCTGTGGTTCCCGAGTTTACCTTGCCAAAAGGTTTGTGTTCTCTCTTTATCATAGTAGTATAGATTACGGTTGTGCACTGGGCCCTACAATGATGAGTCTCATAAAACCTCACGTAAATCCTTTATTTATATCACTATGCAATCTAATAGCTTATTTCTGAATGAACTTTGTGCAACAAAATATCATTCAAAACAAATCAAATGCTTGGCCTTATAGCTCAAATATGTAATACTATTCTTAGATACTTTTAAGCCCTAAAAACGTTTTAAAGTTTAGTATGGAGACCTATTTTCAGAAAGATGGATTTTTAATGTTTTGTTAATTATTAAATACAAATGTCAACATTATCATCTTCTCTTTCATTTTTATAATTCTACACCTAAAATAGCATAATAGCATAGTAGAGTACAGTTACCACGGAGGTGCAAAGGTGTAAACTTTATTGTGGCGATTGAGTGCAATGGTGTTCAGTTATTGAGAGGTTATGTGTAAGGTTCTGGAATTCACCTGTGAGCAAGTCCCAAAACTGGATGGTACAATATGGTTTTGCATTGATTTTAGACAGTTCAATAACATCTCCATGTTCAGTACTCATCCCCTTCCCCGTATTGGCAAAATGATTTAGAAATTAGAGGAATCCCAGTTCAACACTATTTTAGATTTATTTACGGGACAATGGCAAATTTTCCTAAATCCTAAAGACAAGGTGAATATTGCATTCAAGACCCTCCAAGCTTCATTCTAATGCATGGTGAACTCATTACTCCAAACCAATGAGACATTTATTATGGCCTATATTAACGATATTGTAATTTATAGCCCAACTAGGCAAAAACATATAGATCAGATTAAGAAAGTACTCACAACTCCAGAGCAGGCAAGATTAAAGATCTTCCCAAAGAAAGTAAGCTAGAAAGTAAAAGCTAGAAAGTAAAATTCAAATATGTCGGATAATTCAAATGATATGGTTTGATAAGACCACAGGTTGGGTAAGTGATAGCACTTGGAAAGGGCCGTTTTCCAAAAACCATGAGAGATCAGAAGAATCAAAGAGAGAAGAAATTTAAGGGGCAGTTTGGGTGGAAAGACATACTGACCAGCTGAAAGCCTATTGCATCCAAGGCTTTTCACAAGCCTGGGGAAACTGGAAATAAAAGGAAGACAGCATCATAGGGAGCAAACAGAAAGAAGAGAAAGAGAAGGAAAACTAAAGAAGTACTACTTATGTAATCAGGAATGGGACAGAGAGGAAGGAGGAGAAACTCATAATCCTTCCATGGCCAAAGAGAATTCATTAGCACAATATGAATCTGGACACAGCCCATGAAAGGAGAATCATGTGTTTGTTTTTTGTGTGTGTTTTTATTTCCTATGAAGAGGAGAATGTTCCATTCTAAAAGGACGGGTAGTACTGCTTATGTTATTAGGCGAGACGAGTTGGTTTAAAGGCTGGGGCGGTCGACCTCACATCTGGGGAACCAGGTTCGAGTCTCAGCAAGAGCGCACAACATCCTGTGATTTTGTGCAAATCATTTAATCTCCCCATGCCAAACAAAAAAGAAAGTGTTGTCATGTAACGCAAATGGTGCTTGTGTAAAGCCCTTTGATACCCGGTACCTTCAGGTCAAATTTGCGCTATATAAAACTCTTTTAAAAAAATATGTATCCTAAAGGAAAAAAATTGGAGCTACAAACACAAAAATGTGCGGATCAGAATCCTGCTTAGAAGGGAAAATAAGTTATTTTAATTCTTCTTAGTTTGTGATGGCTTACCTGGGGCCCCCTCTGTTCTGTTCTGCAAGAGGACTGCCACTGGGTGGCGAATCATCATGTCAATCCCTGGGAAAAGAATAAGAATTTGTGACATCAACTGAATTGCAGAGAAGATTAAAGAACTGACCAAATATCCATTGTCCACATGCTATCTATGAGCCAAATAAATCAACTTTGACATTTGAATTATTTTCCACTCCTTTACAGGAAGCAAGATTGATTCCACTTGCCAATGCACCTGTAAATATTATTGTAAATAGGACTTTAAGGTGGATAGTATGTGTTGTCCCATTATGGTAGGGAGATTGATTACTGTCCAGTATACAAAAGATTCTAAAACACCATCATTGGAAGAATATAAACCAATTTCTGGATATTTACCGCTGCATAAAACTTATGTCAGAAGCTCAGCCATTGTCACATTATTTTATTTGATTATGGCCTAAGCTCGAGCTATCTAAAAATATCAATGAATGATTAATTAGGCTCAAACCTTAAATGTCTACATTGTGTTTTAAGTATTGCACATTGTTACAAATATTTAAGAAATCATTTCTGTTCATTGAATATGCTGTTACATATTGTACTGTTTACAACAAATAAAAAGAATACTGCATCCTTGAGGAATCAAATGTTGTGGAGATTGTAGAGTAAAAGTTATTTTGTCTCTTACTCAAACTTAAGAGGAAGGGATGAAAGCAGAGTAACCAGGGTGGTATTCTAAGAGACCACTGAGGGCCTTATTACAAGTTTGAGGGCCTTCATTTAGGACCGCCACTACAGCGGTCCCAGGAAGACCAACAAGCCTGTGGTGCATCCACTCACCAGAATACAAGTTAAATCCTGTGTGGCTGTGCTGCAATGCTGTCCTGGTGGCAAGTATGTTAAGCTCATAGAAGAGCCTATACAACATACTGCCACTGTGTAAGTGTCTGCTGCATGTATGTGCACTGTGTGGCATGCACCATGTCATACATGCCACACAGTGCACTCACAAAGGTGCAATTGTAGGGGGAAACAAAATGTGCCCTCATACCCACCCTCATTAGCAGATTTGCCCAGGGGCGCTGTTAGGACCCCTATACCTGCATTTCTGCCACCCTTTTCATTGCGGAGTTCACGCCATGAAATGAGCAGTGAAAATGCAAGTCTTAATATGCTCAGCATATTTATGCCCCTTTCCCCGCTGCCGTGGGATCCTGGATCCGGCTGGAGGCAACGGTCTTGCGGCCTTCCCACCACCACCATCGTAATACGTTGGTGTGACTGCCTGGGTGATGGTGGTTGGTCCCAAGCACCGCCATACTCGTGATAACCCCCTGAGTTACAGCTTAGCACCCATTAGCAAAGTTGGTAGATTTTCTAAGATGTGACCAGTGTCTCACTATTTTCTAGGTGAAAGATGTAGTGCTAGATCTATGAACAATGTGTAGGAACTTGTATGTTGCCTCAGATGTGACTTTTGGTATGGAGAGACTACAGCTCATGTCAATGTCGTTATGTCTAGTGACCTTAAAGCAAAAAAGCGAAGAGGTCTTCAAGAGAATGGAAATAATGACATCAAGAAGTATCTGGCATGCTTAAGAAATCAGTGCTCAACAGAAAAGGTGAAACTATTTGCAACATAATTTCTGAAAATAAAATGTATGCAATGAATAGTCCTTCTGATGGTAGTAAACAAGCAAAACAACAACCAAAATGTTGGTTACAGAAGCTCATCTTTGATGGATTATACATTTTAAGGTAATGGGGTGGAGTTGAACTATGTTGGTTCATTAAACCCAAACTGTAGATGACAATTGACTTTCAAAGATAACTAAGAAGGAGAGTGTAATATAAAGTACTATTAGAACTGGATATTATGGCATACTAGCATAAAAGAAAACATATTATACAGGTAGTGAAGGGAACAAGAAGGATCCATCTACTACATTAATTTGAATTTTAAGGGTTTGGGAATAGAAGCCAAACGAGTACTTTCCAATTCCAACGTTTAGCTGAGGGAAGTCAAGCCTCAAACCCTCTCAAATTTTTTTATTCACTTTACCTGAAGACAAATTTGGTTGGAAGTTGAAGACACGGATCCTTGCAAAGAAATTTCAAGGGTTCATCCAAGAGAATCTCCACTAATAGACAAACAAATCAGACTATTTTTTAAGCATTCGTGATATCTACCATATTTTTGCTTAAGCGCATGATCAAGATTCATTCAACTTGACTCTTTATCTTTTACTTGGCAGGTCAGAAATCTTTTGCAAAGGATGACTGCCAATAGAATTTTGGATAATTTTTAGAAACAGGAGGCCGTTGACAGCATACTATTTTCTGCCAGGTTCAAGGTATTGTTAAAATAGAAACATGATGCATTTAAATAGTTAAAAGTGCCAGAGCTTTTAATAGCCCTACATGGAAATACAATCTGATAATGGGAGTAGTAGAATTTTGAGAATTTAAATGTTAAGGGGACACCAGACACACTTAGTGTTGGGTAGATATAGCAGTGTTAGTAGGTTATGTTGCAGGAAGTACTCTGGTTTGCTGTGAAACTGTTAATCATTTTCATAGTGGCATGTTTTTCCCTTAAAATATGTACTTTTACACTGTTTGCACTCAATTGTCTGAATTTACTTTCAAGTACAGCCAGTGTAAGGTGAAACAGGAAGTGCACAGATGGTGTGAAAGTTAGAGGTCATAGGTTGTCCGCAGAGTACAGTTACAATAGCCACACATGGCATGCCATCCTGTCAGATTGATAAGCCCAATAGTGCACAATAAGTAAAATAAATAAACAAATAAGCATGCCAGATACCAAGCCTCTCACAACGTTTTTGCAAATACTATAGGCTGTTTATCACCGTTCAGCAAACAATCAATACAAAATCCAGGAAAAGCAAAAGTGATGGTTATTTAAATTCTCAAAATTGGTAGCATTTTTTTAAGTTTGTAGACTGTTCCTAGAAAATGGAACATCTGAGCAGCATGAGAGTAATACCGTTTCACCCACACATTCAGGCATTTCTTGCAGACATGTGTTGTATATCTCATTATGTCAATATGAACCAGACTCTCAGGTTACTAAACAAAATTCTCAGCTAAGTGGGTTATTTACAAAAAATTGAAACCCTTTAAGAAGCACTTCAAAGGGATTCATTTTACCACATGCATACAAGCTCATCATTTCCACTGTGTGGTTATTGAACAATTTAAGGATGTCTCTCTAAAACGTGTCCTGAATGCTGTAGAAGATAAAAGCAATTGAAAGTCATTTTTACAGAGCAATCAGCCCTGTGGAATCAAACAACTGTGCGAAATTAAGATTTTTGCAGATATTTTATTTTCAATATCATATTCACTGTCTGCAAGAAATGTGTAATTTTGTGACACTTGAATCTCAGACAGATGTTCTCATCATCATCAAAAAAAATGTATTCGAACAGTGTAGCCCATAAACGCACATAAAACATAAATATCACATAAATACTGACTGAGTGCATGATAACAGCGGAGAAGGAAATTGATACAAATATAAGGACTGGTAGACCTGGCATTCCTAGGTGTGATTACTCCTGACTTTTTGCCTCTACCTCCTCCATTTTCTGATGCTGTGATGGATTTCGTTTTGCTGTCTTAGATGCTTTGGGCACTTTGTCACTGCTGATCAGTGTCAAAGTGCAAGTGCTCCCTGTATAAAGCGTTATGGTAATTGGTTGCCCATAATTGGTATGTTTGTCTTACTAGTAAAGTCCTTAGTAAAGTGCACTATGTGTGCCAGGGCTGGTAATGCAAATGCTACTAGTGGGCCTGCAGCACTAATTGTGCCACCCACAGAAGTAGCTCTAAAAAGAGATCTCAGGCCTGCCACTGCAGTGCTTGCGCACAGTTTGTTTACTACCTTGTTATCCTGACAAGTGCACCCACTTGCCCGGCCTTACCTTCCATTTGTATACACATAGGTACCCCCCTGGGCAGGGTGCAGTGTACGTGAAAGCATTCGTTTTTCACTGTTGCAAGGCCATTTTGCCTCGAGTACAGAATGGTGTGTCCCACTTTTCCAGCATATCTTCCAAAAGGCATAAGATGGAGAGATGGAGTTTAGTGTGCCTGAACTCAGAATTTAATAACACATAATTTTGTGAAGATGGTTTTTGAATTGTGTGCTTAGAAACCACGCTTTTCGAAGTGGCTGGTTTCTTATCTTAAACCATCCTGTGTGCCTCTGCTTGTTTGTGTATTGACCATCTGTGTTTGGATGTGACACGGTCTGGGGAGTGTCTTGAACTCAGAGAAGTGTAGGTGGGAGAGCAACAGGCTGGCCTGCATTTAATGTGAGGGGGAGGAGTAGCCTCCCTGGATGCAAAGAGGGTCGTGTTGCTGCCTCAAAAGGATGGCTCCACCTCTTGCTGAACGTCTGGGGCCCAGACATGCGCTATCAAAGTAGGAGGGTGTGCACTGGCAGGAAGACACCCAGGTCTGTTTTGGACTTGGGTCAGAGCCCCCTGAACACAAAGACTTTAAATGCATTTAGGGGTATAAGCGTGAGAGCTGAACCCCTGAACTCGACTGAAATCCAGATTGAGAAAGGATTAAACCTACTTTGTGATCAAGAGGAACATCTGCCAAAGAAGAACGACTGAAGAGAAGGACTGCCCTTGCTGTGTGTTCTGGGGTTGGCCTGCAGTTTGCTGATGTGACTAAGGAGAGGACAAGGGACTTTGCTGTGTGCTGTGTCCCCCTGCGTGTGAGGACTTTGCTGTGTGCTGTGTTCTGAAGTAGCGTGTCTCCAAGGGCCCAAGGAGAGATGGTCCCCTGTTGTGGAAACACAGGAACATAAAAGTTTTTAACTGTGTCTCAGCGACGCTTGGTGCGTGGTGCTTTTGGATGCCTGGGACTGCTGTGTGGTCCATGGTACCGTTTACCAGGTGCCTCGTGATCGCATTGCCCCCGCAGCGCGAAACATCGTCCACGCTGCTGTATTGCAGTGTGTGGCCCGAGCCGTCATCGTAACTGAGGCTCCAGGCGAGTGGCAATGTGCTAGAGGATTTATGGAAGACTGCTGTGTTGTCCGTAGTACTGTTTACGAGGTGCCCCATGATCACATTGCCCCCGCAGTGCGAAACATCGTCAACGCTGCTGTATTACTGTTTGTGGCCGAGCCGTCATCGTAACTGAGGCTGTGAGTGAGGATGACAGCCGCCGCCCGAGCCACAATGTGCTAAAGGATTTCTTGAAGCTAAGAAAGCTGCAAGGTAAAAGGTTGATTGTTGTTCACCAAGAGGAATCTGCCCAAGATCGTCAATGATGGTGAAGGCAGTGCCGTAACCCATCCGGTTACAGCGTCGCCTAACACCGGAGCTGCAACGTCATCGGGCCAACCAGCAGGATGTCCGATGAGGGGGGCGAGAGAGAGAGAGCGAGGCAGTGCACCTCCCCAGGAAGGCGAGAGGGATCATGATCATTGTTCATCGAGAGGAATTTGCCCAAGATCATCAACGATGGAGAAGGCAGCTCCGTATCCCGTCCGGTAACAGTGTCGCCTAACACCATAGCTGCAACGTCATCGGGGTTGCCCAGCAGGACGTCCGACGAGCGGTGAGAGAGAGAGAGTGAGGCAGTGCACCCCCCAGGAAGGTGAAAGGGATCATGATCGTTGTTCACCAAGAGGAATCTGCCCAAGATCATCAACGATGGAGAAGGCAGCGCGGTAACCCGTCTGGTAACAGCGTTGTCTAACACCATAGCTGCAACGTCATCGGGGTCACCCAGCAGGAAGCGAAGCCCCCAGGTAAGGCATGGACTACGGTCAGGAGCCACAAGCATGTGTGGCCTGTTGAGGCGTGCAGGAGAAGTACAGGAGTGCTCCGAGCTCTCTCCTGCTGCACCATGTTTAAACGCGCTAAGTCCCCGAGCGCCGAACTGAACTGCCTGATTCTTGCATTACCAATCGCATTATTCCTTGCATTACGAACTGCCTGATTTTTGCATAAAAAATCACATTATTCTTGCGTTACGAACTGCCTTATTCTTGCATTACGACCTGCATTATTCCTGCTTTACAAACTGCTTTAGTACATGCATTAAGGACTGCGTTATTATCACATTACGAACTGCATACCATTGCATTAGGACTGCATTTGATCATTGTGAACGGCTCATTAATACCTTAAGAACCTATAAGTTATTGCTGGCCTAATAACCAGCAGAGTGATATATTACAAATATGCATATGTTGGATTTCTATTGTTTGGTCTCATTGTATTCCTTTTGATAAAGATACTGCTATTTTTATAAAAACCAGTGTGGTGTCCATTTGTGGTGTTATCACTGTGAGTATGGTGGCAAATGCTTTACACAATGCTCTGGAGATAAGCCTGGCTGCTCGTGCCCAGCTACCAGGGGGTGAGCAGGGGTAATGTAAGGGTGTGTTCCTCCTTTCCCTGACTAGAAGCAAGGGTCCCTTTTTGGACTAAGGTTCCTACCTCAGCAAACTAGATACCCCCAGTATCTAACAAGGACAAACTTAAAACGTAATACCAAATGCGAATTAAAAACAATATACAATGTACATATAAAGTGCTAATGCCCTGGTGCATTATCTAAAACAGGTTCAGCAAAATCAGACTTTTGCAATAAAATTCCACTTCTTTTACAAAAGCTGCCATATGTGATGGGAATGATGGATGGTCCGACTAGTCCTTGAATAGCATTTTTCTCAATCTGAGGGCACCTGAGAAAAATCATGCAACCCCAAAACAATTCACACGGGAGGGTAAGGTTTGAAGGAACAACAATGCAGGCCTTACTTACTCAATTGGTTGTTTCTTACCAGCGAAATAATGAATTTACACCTCAGGGAGCAATCAAAATCACTGAAAAATGTCAATTGCAAAGTGTCTTGTTCCGAAAAATTATCCCAAGGGCAAGGTTTCAGGGCTCCTGGCTTTGAAAAACCCATTGTGAATGTTAGGAACCAGTGTATAGTGTTGAGTCAAAATCTGGTCAATATGAATTGATGGTGGGCATTATTGACAAATGGCAGGTAGGATTACCCCGTCAAACGTGTTAACAATCCTTGTTGACAAAAAATAGTGGGTTTCATAAATTCCCTATCTTTCCTTTCTCTAAGGCGCCTGACAGGGAACATGTTTTTGAAGGCCTGTATATCACCTGGGCGCACAGGTTTTGAGTTATTGTACAAATCCAAGCAGCCTGGCCTCAATTGTTCTCAATTCACACAAATACCCCAACAAGGCTGCTAACCAGTGTTCTGAAGATGATGAGAAACTGCGTCATTTATTCAGGAACTTACAGCCTTATTCATGAAGCCGAAATCGGCTCGCAAAGGGCCAGATTCTGAGAATCTGGCCCTTTGCCAGTGCGATTTTTGCATTTGGGATTCAGCTTCCCAAATGCAAAAATCGCTAATTGCGATCTCGCAATTTTGCGAGGAATTACATTTAAGGAATCTCTATTTGAGATTCCTTAAATGCAATTCATCATCCAATTTTTTTTTGCGAATTCGCAATTTCTGGCCGCAATTTACCGCGAGGTCAGACCTCGTGGTAAATTGCGAAAACTCAGAAAAATGCATTTAAATGCATTTTTCTGAGTTGCATGTTACACACACACATGTCCTTTGGACATGTGTGTGTGCAACACCTGTGTAAAATTTCATTTGAGGGGTGCTACAGGATGTCCTTTGGACACCCCTGGCACCCTTCAAATCGCTATTTTATTTGCGATTAGCAAATTGCTAATCGCAAATAAGGAATACTCCCCATTCATTCCTATGGGCCTTTTGGCCCATAGGAATGCATGGGGAGTTATTCCTTATTTGCGATTAGCAATTTGCTAATCGCAAATAATGAAATATGTAGGAATCGCATTTCTTTATGCAATTTCTACATGAATCCCGTTTTGCGAGTCCTTAATAGCGATTTGCTATGAATCGCTATTAGGGGCTCGCAAAACGGGAGAATGATGAATCAGGCTGTTAAAGTTTAGCTTTAAATCCACTTGTGAAGGTTTTAGAGAATATGTTGATAATGGAAAGAATTCAATAATGAAACCGCTGTAATATATACCAAGAGCAACAAGCATACTGCCTGTTACTTCAAGTGATTGGAAAGGGAGTTCAGCACTGTGATTTCCATAATTTCACCTTTCGCCTCGCGTTTGGAGTGTGGAATGCGGGGAATTGCAGTGGTTGAGTTGCGATGAAATCAAGACAGGTGACAGCGGGTCAGTGACAGTTAATAATAATAATAATCCACATTTGCAAAGCGCGAACCATCACCCGTTTAGGGTCTCTAGGCGCTGGGGGCCGTCGGGAAGATTATGCAAGCTATTGCCCAGAGTCACATGGTGCTGGGCTAATCTGCCGCGGCCCCGGGCATCGAACCGTAATCCCTAGATTCCGGAGTCAGTCACCAGCTGCCCTCGGGAGTCAATTAATAAACTACTTTTACCTTTACATTACTAGTTGATATATGGGAGTATGTTGCAGTACACATAACGGTTTGACAATGAATGGACACCTCCTAGTGAATCCATGCTGTGAAGAGGTCTTCCTGGGGGTACAGAACGGGAATATCGTCGCAAAAATATCGACTAACCTAAATATCGCTGCAAAAATATCTACAGGAAGAAATATCGATGACAAAAATATAGTCTGACCAGAATATCGACAGACAGGTAAGTAATATCGATAACATTAATATAGTTGTAATAAATATCGTTTACAAAAACATAGTTTACAAAAATATCGTTTTTTAAATAAATATAAGTAATGTAGTGTTTTTAATGAGTATTTGTAGTCAAAATAGTATTTTTAGTAGTATTTTATTAGTTAATAATGTATTTTATGTAGAATTTAGTATTAATAGTTCCGTAGCGGGTTGTGGGTTTATAGGGGAGTAGGGTGGAAAGTAATTTAAATATAATAAAATAATAGATTAATTAATGTTTTAAATGAATATAAATAGTGTAATAAATAATAGTTAATTAATTTCAATTAGTTAATTGATTAATATTTATGTAATTAATTATGTTAATTTTTTTATTAATTTTAGGTGTGTGTACAGGAATTATTTAGTGAAAATGTAGTAAATTATTAACAATTTAATTGAATAATTATTTAATTATTGATTTAAAAAAAATTAAATAATTGTTATTTTATAAATGACTAAATACGTTTAGTAATTTTTACCCCTACGCTATCCAACGCTTTCCTTACTGTTGCACCCCCTGGAGTGGGAATAGTAATTTTTACCCCTAAGCTATCCAACGCTTTCCCTACTGTAGCACCCCCTGGAGTGGGAATAGTAATTTTTACCCCTACGCTATCCAACGCTTTCCCTACTGTAGCACCCCCTGGAGTGGGAATAGTAATTTTTACCCCTACGCTATCCAACCTTTTCCCTACTGTAGCACCCACTGGAGTGGGAATAGTAATTTTTACCCCTACGCTATCCAACGCTTTCCCTACTGTTGCACCCCCTGGAGTGGGAATAGTAATTTTTACCCCTACGCTATCCAACGCTTTCCCTACTGTAGCACCCCCTGGAGTGGGAATAGTAATTTTTACCCCTACGCTATCCAACGCTTTCCCTACTGTAGCACCCCTTGGAGTGGGAATAGTAATTTTTACCCCTACGCTATCCAACGCTTTCCCTACTGTTGCACCCCCTGGAGTAGGAATAGTAATTTTTACCCCTACGCTATCCAACGCTTTCCCTATAGTTGCACCCCCTGGAGTGGGAATAGTAATTTTTACCCCTATGCTATCCAACGCTTTTCCTACTGTTGCACCCCCTGGAGTGGGAATAGTAATTTTTACCCCTACGCTATCCAACGCTTTCCCTACTGTTGCACCCCCTGGAGTGGGAATAGTAATTTTTACCCCTACGCTATCCAACGCTTTCCCTACTGTTGCACCCCCTGGAGTGGGAATAGTAATTTTTACCCCTACGCTATCCAACGCTTTCTCTACTGTTGCACCCCCTGGAGTGGGAATAGTAATTTTTACCCCTACGCTATCCAACGCTTTCCCTACTGTTGCACCCTCTGGAGTGTGAATAGTAATTTTTATTTCTACGCTATCAAATGTTTTAATTAATAATATATTGCATATTTTAATTATATGTATGTATTGTTGTTGTTATATAAAGTAATGTGTTAAATATATGTATATGTCCACATTTATTAAGTTTATAATTAAAAAGTGTTGTTAATTTGTTTTAAATAGTTAAAAAATAAAATTAATGTAATGTATTTTGTTAATAGTACTTATATTTATTTATTATTTAATGTAATTTTAATTCATTTAAAAAGTCGATATTTTTTACATCTATATTAATTACAACGATATTTTGGAGTCGATATTTATGTACTTACCTGTTTAAGTATAGGGTGTCGATATTTTTTTATCGATATTTTTACAACAATATTTATGTCAGCTATATTTTTGTAATCGATATTTTAACAGTCTACCTTCCTGGGCATCACGACGGACTGCTGAGGCATTGGTAAGTGGCTGACTGCTGATTGCTTGTAGACACCTACTGATGTGAAGGGAGGCTTGGTTGATCCTCCCTCTTGCGGTCACTAGGGACCATGATTCAGAGGGGCTGCTACTGCTCTATGGCTGTTCCGAAATCACCATGAGACCATGATAGGCCATTATTCAGAACTCTGTGATTCTTCCGTCATCGCCTCAGGCGTTCGCCAGCTCCTTCAGCTTTGGCTGATCATAAGAATTCGATATCAGAGCTGCGAGTGGAGTCGCTTGGGAATTTATTGGTATGTAGCGGCACTTGTTGCAACTAGGTGTCACCAGTAGCGCCATCTTAATTTGGGAGGCTGTGTGATACGCATTGATCGACTAGGGAAGCATATCACGCCATCTTTATTTCAGAAGTATTCCGATGTTCAGAACCCTTTGTTGTCAAGGCAATGCTTACGTAACACTACGATTACGATGTGCACCATCTGCTCACATTTTTGTGCATTACGGTGATGTGCACACCTATGGGGAATTATTATTATTATGCATTTGTGTTCTCCGGCGTGTCTCTTGCGGTCTACGGTGATGTCCAAACCTGTATGTAACTAATTGGCATGCGCTATACCTTTGTAAGTACTTTAATTGCTAATTTGGTGAATGTACATCTTCTTCCTGAATTCCCCCAGCATGTCGCAGTGATGCACACAGCATTGTTCTGTCATTATTCTACACAGCATGGGTATTTTAATATCTGACGGTGTACTGTCGTAGTGTCAATTTTGGAAAAATTCCTTTCATGCATTTGGTATCAAATTATACATTCTGCGTGTGTCCCAGACTGTGAAGTTGTCACAGTACATCTACTGAGAGTGCATGACAACATTATTTATTTTGATTTGTTATTCTTTTTATAAAATTGTGCATAATTTGTCTGTTCCACCATTATTTTTGCTGAGTCCTGGAATTCATGTAATTCCTTGAGAGGAATGGATTGATTATATTAAAATATGTATGTTGGTCGCTGGTAATGAAAGGATGGCTCATAAGAGAAAATAAGCTATTTTGTTACATTCATTAGTTAAAGAGGTGTGAGAATATATCACACTCTTCTGGATAATCCCACTCAGGAGGAGGGGGATGATTTGTCAATGTATACAAGACTATTAAACAACTTAATTCATATTTTGGCAGCAAACTAAATGGTTTTTTCGAGTGCTACAAGTTTTTCTCTTGCGTACAAGCAAGTGATGAAACTATTGATTCGTTCATGACTGTCTTGAGAGCACTATTGGTGAATTATGCTTTCAAGGAAAATCAAGATGAATATATTTGTGATCAAGTAGTGATCCATACATCTAATGTTACAATTCAGAAAACAAATTGTGGAGTGCTCGAAATCCTACATTATGAGACGCCCTGGACATTGCCAGAGGTGAAGAATTGGCTAACTAATGTGTCAAAGTTATGAATAAGGATAAAGTGAAGGATTAGAGCGGTCATGAGAGATCACAAGTAAGTGTGGTTAAAGGCATTTGCAAAACTGAGAAACAATATTGAAAGCATCTTGGGGGAGCTTCTTACCTGAGCCGACCGGCAGCCTGACTGTGTGGTTCCCCGTCGCCGCAGACCAGCGCGGCAGCCTGAGCGGGAACTACACATCCCAGCAGGCTCTGGGGCGTCGCCTTCTCTCGTCATCGGACTTCCGCGCCAGGAGGCGCTTAAAGCCCAGCTGTCCCCCCGGCAGAGCGGGGGTTGAAAGCATCTTGGGGGAGCTTCTTACCTGAGCCGACCGGCAGCCTGACTGTGTGGTTCCCCGTCGCCGCAGACCAGCGCGGCAGCCTGAGCGGGAACTACACATCCCAGCAGGCTCTGGGGCGTCGCCTTCTCTCGTCATCGGACTTCCGCGCCAGGAGGCGCTTAAAGCCCAGCTGTCCCCCCGGCAGAGCGGGGGTTGAAAGCATCTTGGGGGAGCTTCTTACCTGAGCCGACCGGCAGCCTGACTGTGTGGTTCCCCGTCGCCGCAGACCAGCGCGGCAGCCTGAGCGGGAACTACACATCCCAGCAGGCTCTGGGGCGTCGCCTTCTCTCGTCATCGGACTTCCGCGCCAGGAGGCGCTTAAAGCCCAGCTGTCCCCCCGGCAGAGCGGGGGTTGAAAGCATCTTGGGGGAGCTTCTTACCTGAGCCGACCGGCAGCCTGACTGTGTGGTTCCCCGTCGCCGCAGACCAGCGCGGCAGCCTGAGCGGGAACTACACATCCCAGCAGGCTCTGGGGCGTCGCCTTCTCTCGTCATCGGACTTCCGCGCCAGGAGGCGCTTAAAGCCCAGCTGTCCCCCCGGCAGAGCGGGGGTTGAAAGCATCTTGGGGGAGCTTCTTACCTGAGCCGACCGGCAGCCTGACTGTGTGGTTCCCCGTCGCCGCAGACCAGCGCGGCAGCCTGAGCGGGAACTACACATCCCAGCAGGCTCTGGGGCGTCGCCTTCTCTCGTCATCGGACTTCCGCGCCAGGAGGCGCTTAAAGCCCAGCTGTCCCCCCGGCAGAGCGGGGGTTGAAAGCATCTTGGGGGAGCTTCTTACCTGAGCCGACCGGCAGCCTGACTGTGTGGTTCCCCGTCGCCGCAGACCAGCGCGGCAGCCTGAGCGGGAACTACACATCCCAGCAGGCTCTGGGGCGTCGCCTTCTCTCGTCATCGGACTTCCGCGCCAGGAGGCGCTTAAAGCCCAGCTGTCCCCCCGGCAGAGCGGGGGTTGAAAGCATCTTGGGGGAGCTTCTTACCTGAGCCGACCGGCAGCCTGACTGTGTGGTTCCCCGTCGCCGCAGACCAGCGCGGCAGCCTGAGCGGGAACTACACATCCCAGCAGGCTCTGGGGCGTCGCCTTCTCTCGTCATCGGACTTCCGCGCCAGGAGGCGCTTAAAGCCCAGCTGTCCCCCCGGCAGAGCGGGGGTTGAAAGCATCTTGGGGGAGCTTCTTACCTGAGCCGACCGGCAGCCTGACTGTGTGGTTCCCCGTCGCCGCAGACCAGCGCGGCAGCCTGAGCGGGAACTACACATCCCAGCAGGCTCTGGGGCGTCGCCTTCTCTCGTCATCGGACTTCCGCGCCAGGAGGCGCTTAAAGCCCAGCTGTTCCCCCCGCCTCGCGGGAGCGCGCGGGGCCGCGCCGGGCTAAGCCCGGGCAAAGGGCGGGCCCTCTTTGGCCCTCAGAGGCCGGAAGAGGTCGGGTCGGGCCACGGATCCTGGCTCTAAGGATTAAGAAGTACAAGTAAGACTCTGTTTCCCTCATTTGCTATATATCGCACTACTGAAGAGTAACTGTTGCCGAGACTGTGTTAAGATAGTTGCCCTGCTACCAGCTAATATGCCAACCACCAGCATGGTTCCATCAACGTCGGGTCTACGTACTTTGGACAACTTTGTGCTTAAAAAAGTCACACAAATTAACAATGAACGCAGGGCCTCACTGGGAAGTAAAAATCTTTCACCCTGTATGGATATTACATCTAATGAGTCCACAGAAGTGCCAGAATGCAACCTAGCACAGGCTGCATACAGTACTGAGGCCCCCAGCGTAGTTACACAGGTACAGGTGCACTCTGAGAACCCAGTGAATCCGGTGGAACTGCTTGTTACCTCAGAGGAGGACTCAGTAGTAGAAGAACCACCGGAGGTCTCTTCTACACAAAGACCAGTGAGGAAATGCAGAAAGACCCAGGGGAGGCGTGGGGGAAAGTCTGTAAAACCTAAAACTCACGTCAACCAACCTAATAACACCAGGGACACTAATGTTAATAGTGCATCCACACAGGTGACGGAAGAATCCAATAAAGAGGGCTGTAGTAACGAAAGAAGTGTGTCCTTGTCTGACACCAAGTTAGAAGAATTAATAAATACAATAGTAGGTAAATTGGAGGCAAAAATTGTACACTTAATTACTCCAATAATGTCCAAACTGGACATAATAGCCTCAGAGGTGGAAAGACTGGGTAGTTTGGTGGCGGGATATATGACCCCAGCACTAGTCCCACCACCAGCCGTGATATCACCTACAACCATTCCTGGCGGGAGTGGGAAGGAGCACTTGTCCAGGGGCCAGTGTACACAACAGAAGAGGCAATCCAACCAAGAAACCGTGGCTGTCACTGTACCCGCGGTTTCTACGGCCCCTGTGACTCAGCCGATCCATCAGGCCCCTGCCCCGTCCCCTCTGGGCAATTGCCCAGCAGCCCCTCAGAGGGCTAGACTTAGGAACGTAAATCTCCCCCCTGAATGCGTCCCATTTGTGGTCGTGCTGACTAATGTTCCGCGTTATGAGGAAATTGCAGCACAACCTCATGAAGAATCACACGAATCACTAAAAAACAAAACGGTGGCATGGCTACATAAAAACTGTGGCTTCCCTTCTCACTACTATGATCAAATTATATCCACTGTAAGAGTAAATTGGGTTGGACCTTCAAGGAAATCAACCACGGGGGACTGTGTAATTGTTAATTTTCAGCACCCACAACACGTTGCTACAGTCTTGTTACGCGCATCCTCACTGGTTTACAACGCAAACAGTGTCTGTGTGCGACCCCTGGGCTATTTCTATGCGCCTGACCAAAACTTACCTAAAAAGCCCCCTAATATTTCCCGTGGGTATAGACCTATACTTCAAATCCAGACACCAAATTCGGCAACACCATACATGTATAATAATGACATCAGGGGGTTACCTGGGTGGCAAACGCCAGCAGGAAACGCCAATGGCTGGCGGATACCACCTGCAAATTTTAATGCCGAGAACTTGAACAACAGAGGGTACAATATTCCTACACATAACCAATTTGATATGCTTTCAGGGCTGGATGCCTGCGACTGACTGAGGGCCTTGGAGGGTCAGGAATACGACCAGTTGCCTGTAGCACAAACGGTAGAGGTGATTCCATCAAACACACCAAAAAATAATGTTTTATGTTGGAATGTGGCGGGCTTAGAGAATAAAATGCAGGACGATAGTTGGTTAACCTATATTAGAGGCTTCCAAATCATTTGTTTACAAGAGACCTGGTCAGTGAAATGTGATATTCATATGGATGGCTACAAGGCATATTTTGTACCTGCTATACCAGTAACCCGGGGTAGATCAAAGGGGGGTATGGTAATGTTCATATCGGTAGCTCTGAAATGCACAATTGTAAGTAGGCCCTCAAATAATCATGGCATACAAGGTCTAGTTTTATCGGCGGGTAACTGCAAGGTTGGTCTGATCAACTTTTACAACTCTACTAACAATGTTACTAGTTATGTCCATTCCCTAAGTGAGTATATAGGCACGTCAATGAGGGATTGTTCACACAACTTGTTGATAATGGGTGACTTCAACACTCATTTATGTAGTGATCCCCTAGACAAAAGCCTTCTGGAACTGTATTGTCCCAGAATTAACGGGCTACACTTAGAACACACTGTTGAAGGGACACTTTTTAATAATCTACTAAATGAACACGGTCTCACGATTGCAATGAGTCTATGTGACCCCTCAAAGCGCTTCTGCACCCCTACCTTTAAAGGGCACGGGAAGGGGACATTTATTGATTACATGTTGCTAACCGCACCCATGCAAGTGTTTGTGCGTTCATTCTCTATAGACTGTAATCCACTCAGTGATCACAACCCCCTGACTATACATCTAGGGGGCCCCTGGGTGGAAAGAGAAGGACGTAATTTAAGTCGGGGTAGGGTCACAGCTACGGACGGTAGACGTCGTCTAAAATGGTCTATGTGTACCCCGGCCCTCATATATCAGAATATTCAAACTAACTGCAGTGAAATCATTGCCAGATGCACCCAAGTTGATGCAGACCCAGCCCAGGTCCTATCAGATTTCAAAACTTTAACTGATAACATAGCTATTTCAATGACAGAACCCCAAAAATATAGAGGTAAGGAGGGCCCAAGGTGGTTCAATAAGGATTGCTCTAAAGCAGCCCGTGATCTCAAAGCAGCCTTACTGCTAAAACCTCGCAACAAGGAACTAGTTCAGAGATCACGTAAAGAATATAAAACAGCTATTGTAACAAGAAAGGAGGCACTGAGGAATGAGGCCTGGGCCGAGATCCTGGAACCACAAACATTAAAAAATAGTGCTAAATTCTGGGCGGTGTTAAAGAAACCCTTCCTGGTGAAAGACCCAGGGGAAGGGTTAGAATGTGTCATCTCAAAAGAGGATTGGGTTGCTCACTTTAAACAATTGTATGGGGGGGGAGATATTAATGTGGTACCGTATGAATGCACTGTTGGGGGTCCTTGCATGAATGTTAGCATAGGAGAGGTCGTGATGGGTATCGAGGGGCTTACAGCGGGCAAATCACCTGGCCCGGATGGGATACCCCCGGATCTTTTCAAATCGGATCCTAACTTTTGGGCGCCGATTGTCGCGGCAGTTATTAATGCAGCCTCAAGGGCAGGGTGCCCGACGTCCTGGGGTCTCTCCACAATTGTGCCCATATTTAAAAAGGGGGACAGGGACAGCCCCCTTTGTTACAGGCCTATCTCCCTGATCAATTCTGTGGCCAAACTGGTGGGGAGAATAGTTTTGCGGCGATTAATTGAGTGGACACGGGACAAAAACATCATGTCCATCGCCCAATACGGCTTCTGTAACGGCCGCTCGACTACAACACAATGCCTGAATCTCTTCTTACTACTAAGTAAATATACCATTGTTAAAAAAGGCACAGTCTACCTGGCCTTCATGGACCTATCCTCAGCTTTCGACTGTGTCAACAGGGGGAAGCTGTGGGGGTCCATGAAGGATAAGGGAGTGGACAATGACATCATAAACTTTCTGGCTGACCTCCATAATAACACCAGTGCAAATGTAAGGTATTCCCAAGATTTATCTGTAACTGAGGATTTTAGAACCGGGAAGGGGGTTAGGCAAGGATGCATACTGGCCCCTTTCCTTTTTAATTTTTATATAAATGAACTGGACGGTGTTCTACGGGAGGTAAATTCAGACAGCCCAAGGGTGGGGACTAGAAGTATTCCAGTCTTGTTATACGCAGACGATGCGGTTCTGCTAGCAAGAACTGAAAATGGCCTTCAATTGTTACTGAATGCATTTAAAAAATTCATGGAAGATAGGGATTTGCTAGTGAACAACTCCAAATCGTTCATCATGCAGGTAGGGAAACAGCCAAAGAAACAATATACTTTTAAATTAGATGAGACAGTTATACCACTCTCAAGCACATTCTCCTATTTGGGAGTACTTTTTGACTCTAAACTATCCTGGGCCCCCCAACTCGCAAAGAAAAAATGTGATGTTTCAAAGGTTAATGCCTCCATTTTTAACTTTGCGTCAAAGCTTGGCAAAAAACCAACGGCTGCTATGTTAAAACTGTATGAAGCAAAATCTGTAGCTACCGCAGCATATGGGAGTGAGCTTTGGGGCCACATGGTGGGGGAACAACTTCAGACCACAGAAAATCTGTTTTTTAAACGGCTTTTGTGTGTTTCGGCCTCTACCTCAAACTACATAGTACATGAGGAACTGGGAGTAGGGTACCTGAGTGATATCCTGACCCTACGACCTCTGCTATGTTGGCTGAAAATGTGGCTATGTGAGGAAATCCCCCTAACACACTTAATTGTTAAGGATTTCCTGGCTCTTGAGCATGTTACACGCACTCCCTGGTTGAAGTACCTAAAATCATGTTTTACCGAGATGGGTCGCCCGGAATTATTTGATCACCCAGAAGGAATTGTGAAGGCGGATGTTGATTTAGTTAAGCGGTTGTTCTTCCAGCGTAAAAAGGCTGAGAGGGAGGGTGTTGAGCTACAAAAGGTTAGTGTGAGGAAATTCATTATGGTAAAAACATGTTTGTCAACAGAGCCTTATTTACTCGGCACTTTCAGCACCCATGATAAATTTTTGCTCACAAGATTTAGATTTAATCAATTTCAACATCTGCTTATCAGACCTAAAAAGGAGAGTTTCTGTAAACATCCTCTGTCCTGTGGCTGCGACGGCAAGTCTCCACAGGACATGATGCATTTTATGTTCCTATGTAAATATTATGAATTCCCCCGTAAACGCTTTTTAATTGCCCTTTTAAAAGAAATGAATTTTAATCAGATACGACCAGCCTTTTTATATCTACAATTGCTACACAGTAACAGTGTCCTTCAAGTTCTTGAATTTTTAAAATTGACTCTTAAACTACGACTAGGCCTGGATCAATGACTGAAACACTGTATGTAATGAACACAGCTTTTTTATATCCTCTGAATTAACAATGTAATTTGATGTATGTACTGTATGTTTTATTGTACTTTTATGGTTGAAATATTACCGAATAAAGTCTGTTTTGAATTGAATTGAATAGTAAAGAAACAGACAAAAATACAGGGGAAGATACTGTTGGTCAGATGAATGCATGTGTAAGGTGTTGTGGAATGACCCATTGGGTGAATGATAAGGCATGACCTGCAAGAAATGTAGCTTGTTTACACAGCAAAAAATTGGTTCATTATGCGCGTGTATGTAAAGGATAAGTTAGTGATGCAAGTGATGAGGACACAGGGAATGAGGATCCATGTGTTGATCAGATTTTGGGTGTAGTTAGTGAAGATGGTGGTGAGGATTATGATGAATTGAATGAGTAGTTATCGCCAGTTGTTGAAAGGTGGTTGGGTGTGAGAGATATCAAGTGTGTGATTGAAACTGATGGCAAGCCTTTTTTAATGTTGGCGGACTCAGGAGCAGGGTATACCATCATTTCAGAAGATGCTTTTGGAAAATGTGAAGCTTTTAAAAACAAATAACTGTGTAAACAAGATGTCAAATTGAAGACATATGGGGTGAATGTGTGGACTTACTAGCATTTTTTATTGCCAACATTTCGTGTACAAAGAAAATGTCAGGTAGAGTGTATGTTGCTAAAAAAGGTGCACCCTTGTTTGATCTGATTTATCAAAGTGCCATGGGCATGCAATTGCATCTGGGAGCTCATGAACAGATAGTTCTTGAAAATGGCGTGTAAGCTTCCCAGATGTATTTTCTGACAAGTTAGAGAACTTGAAAGGATTTAAGTATCAGATCATATTGGGTAGGGAGTGTCAACCTAAGGCTTACAAAGTGCAAAGTCTGCCACTTGCTGTAAGAGATGGTGTCAATTCTGAGTTACAGAAATGAATGGATGTTGACATCATTGAGGAAATCGAATCGTCTGCCGAATGGTTAGTGCCTCTTGTTGTGGTGCGTACGCCTCATCAATCCATTAGAATGTGTATTCATGTTACATGTGGCATGAAACAGAACACATGTAGCAAAATCTGTAAACCAACATAATTTATGACATTACTGTTGGGAGTTGTATTTAAAGTTTGTAATATAGTAAAGGACAAAATAATATACACAGAGATAAATAAATAGCTCGTGCGAAATAGGTGAATTCGTTTTCTAAATCAGAATGCTGTTTGTCGGAGCTGTTTATTGGTTTTCCAAACTATTTTACAACATCAGTCCTGTGTTACCCATGCCTCCGCTGTGATTTAAAATACACTTCATTCCCCATTTTAACTTTGACCTCAAGAGAAGGTGCACATTATCACTCTAGTTACTGCCCATCTTGCCATTTAGCAGATAAATCATGAAATACCTGGATTCTTTATGTTGAAAAAATAACTGTCTGTTGGCAGAACAATTGGTGAGAGTTAATGACTGCTATATAATTAATCAGAGCCGGGAACACCGTTAATGGGCCTTGACTTTTGCTAGGGCCGTTAAACATCAGAGCAGCCCCCAGGTAGGAAATGATTGAAAGCTTATAAAACAAAAATGTTATTAGTGTCTCCAAAATGCTGTTTGAAAAACAGATGTTCCTTTAACCTATTACAAGATTAAATATTCTGAGACACAGTTTGCAGCCATCACTCATTCGGGTGTCAAGAATCCTGAAAAAGCCTATGCGACTAAATGCCATGAACTTCGTGCTGAACCCGGTTCAGCAGAGCAACATTTCATAAAATGGAAGTGAAAGCCATAAAAATGAGGGTTTCTGCAATATATTTAGCAAGGTCGGTTGTAACAGAGAAAGGATGCCAAAGGGCTCTGATCCTCAAATACGAGCTCACTTTCATATGCATTCTCACAATTGATCGTTGCCTTCATCAGAGTGAACCATTTTGAGATCACCTAAACACCAGTAACAAGATGGTTAAAAAAAATCAGCTGTTCCAGCTGGACCGCGTCCGCAGGAAAGTTATATCAAGCTCTTCCACTGCGCTTAATCTATTACAGTAAAATTAAAGGATTAATAAGAAGCATGTCTGCTAACAATAGGTAGCAAGGAAAACATTGAAGAGGCCACTGGAGGAACCTCATGACAGATAAGTAGAATACAATTGTTTGCTAATTATCGTCCAATAATTCCCTACGACCTTCAAACTCATTCACCTGAAAGCAAAAACCACAACTGACAAGTTCATCACAATTTTGCCCCCAAATATTTCAGCAAAGCATTCTTTTGGAGGTCCATCTCTAAGCGATTTCAGGCACATAGGAAACAAGCATTAGAAATGCAATCGGGCTCGGATTTATTTGAGTTTGAGCTAATGGCATTGTAAATGCCAATGTATTGGTGCTATGTGTTATGGAGTGTGTTCATGTGGTGTGTAATGCCAGTGATCTCCTTGTGAGTGTGCGAATATTGTACCACTTGCCTGTGATGTCCTTCTTGTGAGTGTGAGAAGCTTGCACCTCTGCTGCCTGTGGTCTCCTTGTGAGTGTAAGATGCTTGCACTGCTGCTGCCTGTGATGTCGTTCTTGTGAGTGGGAGAAGATTGCACCTCAGCAGGCTCTGTGGTCTCCTTGTGAGTGTATGCACTGTCATCGCTAGCCTGTAGATATGCACTGTCATCGCTAGCCTGTAGATATGCATTGGCTTCACTAGCCTGTAGATATGCACCGTCATCGCTAGCCTGTAGATATGCACTGTCATCGCTAGCCTGTAGATATGCGCTGTCATTGCTATCCTGTAGATATGCGCTGTCGTCGCTAGCCTGTAGATATGCATTATCATCGCTAGCCTGTAGATATGCACTGTCATCGCTAGCCTGTAGATATGCTCTGTCATCGCTAGCCTGTAGATATGCACTATCATCGCTAGCCTGTAGATATGCATTGGCTTCACTAGCCTGTAGATATGCACTGTCATCACTAGCCTGTAGATATGCATTGGCTTCACTAGCCTGTAGATATGCGCTGTCATTGCTATCCTGTAGATATGCACTGTCATCGCTAGCCTGTAGATATGCTCTGTCATCGCTAGCCTGTAGATATGCACTGTCATCGCTAGCCTGTAGATATGCATTGGCTTCACTAGCCTGTAGATATGCACTGTCATCGCTAGCCTGTAGATATGCTCTGTCATCGCTAGCCTATAGATATGCGCTGTCATTGCTATCCTGTAGATATGCGCTGTCGTTGCTAGCCTGTAGATATGCATTATCATCGCTAGCCTGTAGATATGCACTGTCATCTCTAGCCTGTAAATATGCACTGTCATCGCTAGCCTGTAGATATGCTCTGTCATCACTAGCCTGTAGATATGCACTGTCATCGCTAGCCTGTAGATATGCATTGGCTTCACTAGCCTGTAGATATGCACTGTCATCGCTAGCCTGTAGATATGCATTGTCATCGCAAGCCTGTAGATATGCACTGTCATCGCTAGCCTGTAGATATGCACTGTCATCGCTAGCCTGTAGATATGCATTGGCTTCACTAGCCTGTAGATATGCACTGTCATCGCTAGCCTGTAGATATGCTCTGTCATCGCTAGCCTGTAGTTATACGCTGTCATTGCTATCCTGTAGATATGCGCTGTCGTCGCTAGCCTGTAGATATGCATTATCATCGCTAGCCTGTAGATATGCACTGTCATCGCTAGCCTGTAGATATGCACTGTCATCGCTAGCCTGTAGCTATGCATTGGCTTCACTAGCCTGTAGATATGC
Organism: Lissotriton vulgaris; assembly: GCF_964263255.1. Lineage (NCBI taxonomy): Eukaryota > Metazoa > Chordata > Amphibia > Caudata > Salamandridae > Lissotriton > Lissotriton vulgaris. Next base: position 1,224,328,910 of record NC_141685.1, read on the forward strand.
ATTGGCTTCACTAGCCTGTGGATATGCACCGTCATCGCTAGCCTGTAGATATGCATTGGCTTCACTAGCCTGTAGATATGCAATGTCATCGCTAGCCTGTAGATATGCTCTGTCATCGCTAGCCTGTAGATATGCATTGGCTTCACTAGCCTGTAGATATGCACTGTCATCGCTAGCCTGTAGATATGCATTGGCTTCACTAGCCTGTAGATATGCACTGTCATCGCTAGCCTGTAGATATGCTCTGTCATCGCTAGCCTGTAGATATGCGCTGTCATTGCTATCCTGTAGATATGCGCTGTTGTCGCTAGCCTGTAGATATGCATTGTCATTGCTAGCCTGTAGATATGCACTGTCATCGCTAGCCTGTAGATATGCACTGTCATCGCTAGCCTGTAGATATGCATTGGCTTCACTAGCCTGTAGATATGCGCTGTCATTGCTATCCTGTAGATATGCACTGTCATCGCTAGCCTGTAGATATGCTCTGTCATCGCTAGCCTGTAGATATGCACTGTCATCGCTAGCCTGTAGATATGCACTGTCATCGCTAGCCTGTAGCTATGCATTGGCTTCACTAGCCTGTAGATATGCATTGGCTTCACTAGCCTGTAGATATGCACCGTCATCGCTAGCCTGTAGATATGCACTGTCATCGCTAGCCTGTAGATATGCACTGTCATCGCTAGCCGGTAGATATGCACTGTCATCGCTAGCCTGTAGATATGCTCTGTCATCGCTAGCCTGTAGATATGCACTGTCATCGCTAGCCTGTAGATATGCATTGGCTTCACTAGCCTGTAGATATGCACTGTCATCGCTAGCCTGTAGATATGCATTGTCATCGCAAGCCTGTAGATATGCACTGTCATCGCTGGCCTGTAGATATGCACTGTCATTGCTAGCCTGTAGCTATGCATTGGCTTCACTAGCCTGTAGGTATGCATTGGCTTCACTAGCCTGTAGATATGCACTGTCATCGCTAGCCTGTAGATATGCATTGGCTTCACTAGCCTGTAGATATGCAATGTCATCGCTAGCCTGTAGATATGCTCTGTCATCGCTAGCCTGTAGATATGCATTGGCTTCACTAGCCTGTAGATATGCACTGTCATCGCTAGCCTGTAGATATGCACTGTCATCGCTAGCCTGTAGATATGCATTGGCTTCACTAGCCTGTAGATATGCGCTGTCATTGCTATCCTGTAGATATGCGCTGTCGTCGCTAGCCTGTAGATATGCATTATCATCACTAGCCTGTAGATATGCACTGTCATCGCTAGCCTGTAGATATGCACTGTCATCGCTAGCCTGTAGATATGCTCTGTCATCGCTAGCCTGTAGATATGCATTGGCTTCACTAGCCTGTAGATATGCTCTGTCATCGCTAGCCTGTAGATATGCACTGTCATCGCTAGCCTGTAGATATGCATTGGCTTCACTAGCCTGTAGATATGCACTGTCATCGCTAGCCTGTAGATATGCATTGGCTTCACTAGCCTGTAGATATGCGCTGTCATTGCTATCCTGTAGATATGCACTGTCATCGCTAGCCTGTAGATATGCTCTGTCATCGCTAGCCTTTAGATATGCACTGTCATCGCTAGCCTGTAGATATGCATTGGCTTCACTAGCCTGTAGATATGCACTGTCATCGCTAGCCTGTAGATATGCTCTGTCATCGCTAGCCTGTAGATATGCGCTGTCATTGCTATCCTGTAGATATGCACTGTCGTTGCTAGCCTGTAGATATGCATTATCATCGCTAGCCTGTAGATATGCACTGTCATCGCTAGCCGGTAGATATGCACTGTCATCGCTAGCCTGTAGATATGCTCTGTCATTGCTAGCCTGTAGATATGCACTGTCATCGCTAGCCTGTAGATATGCATTGGCTTCGCTAGCCTGTAGATATGCACTGTCATCGCTAGCCTGTAGATATGCATTGGCTTCACTAGCCTGTAGATATGCATTGGCTTCACTAGCCTGTAGATATGCACTGTCATCGCTAGCCTGTAGATATGCTCTGTCATCGCTAGCCTGTAGATATGCACTTGCATCGCTAGCCTGTAGATATGCATTGGCTTCACTAGCCTATAGATATGCACTGTCATCGCTAGCCTGTAGATATGCATTGGCTTCACTAGCCTGTAGATATGCGCTGTCATTGCTATCCTGTAGATATGCACTGTCATCGCTAGCCTGTAGACATGCTCTGTCATCGCTAACCTGTAGATATGCACTGTCATCGCTAGCCTGTAGATATGCATTGGCTTCACTAGCCTGTAGATATGCACTGTCATCGCTAGCCTGTAGATATGCTCTGTCATCGCTAGCCTGTAGATATGCGCTGTCATTGCTATCCTGTAGATATGCGCTGTCGTCGCTAGCCTGTAGATATGCATTATCATCACTAGCCTGTAGATATGCACTGTCATCGCTAGCCTGTGGATATGCACTGTCATCGCTAGCCTGTAGATATGCTCTGTCATCGCTAGCCTGTAGATATGCATTGGCTTCACTAGCCTGTAGATATGCTCTGTCATCGCTAGCCTGTAGATATGCACTGTCATCGCTAGCCTGTAGATATGCTCTGTCATCGCTAGCCTGTAGATATGCATTGGCTTCACTAGCCTGTAGATATGCTCTGTCATCGCTAGCCTGTAGATATGCACTGTCATCGCTAGCCTGTAGATATGCATTGGCTTCACTAGCCTGTAGATATGCACTGTCATCGCTAGCCTGTAGATATGCATTGGCTTCACTAGCCTGTAGATATGCGCTGTCATTGCTATCCTGTAGATATGCACTGTCATCGCTAGCCTGTAGATATGCTCTGTCATCGCTAGCCTTTAGATATGCACTGTCATCGCTAGCCTGTAGATATGCATTGGCTTCACTAGCCTGTAGATATGCACTGTCATCGCTAGCCTGTAGATATGCTCTGTCATCGCTAGCCTGTAGATATGCGCTGTCATTGCTATCCTGTAGATATGCACTGTCGTTGCTAGCCTGTAGATATGCATTATCATCGCTAGCCTGTAGATATGCACTGTCATCGCTAGCCGGTAGATATGCACTGTCATCGCTAGCCTGTAGATATGCTCTGTCATTGCTAGCCTGTAGATATGCACTGTCATCGCTAGCCTGTAGATATGCATTGGCTTCGCTAGCCTGTAGATATGCACTGTCATCGCTAGCCTGTAGATATGCATTGGCTTCACTAGCCTGTAGATATGCATTGGCTTCACTAGCCTGTAGATATGCACTGTCATCGCTAGCCTGTAGATATGCTCTGTCATCGCTAGCCTGTAGATATGCACTTGCATCGCTAGCCTGTAGATATGCATTGGCTTCACTAGCCTATAGATATGCACTGTCATCGCTAGCCTGTAGATATGCATTGGCTTCACTAGCCTGTAGATATGCGCTGTCATTGCTATCCTGTAGATATGCACTGTCATCGCTAGCCTGTAGACATGCTCTGTCATCGCTAACCTGTAGATATGCACTGTCATCGCTAGCCTGTAGATATGCATTGGCTTCACTAGCCTGTAGATATGCACTGTCATCGCTAGCCTGTAGATATGCTCTGTCATCGCTAGCCTGTAGATATGCGCTGTCATTGCTATCCTGTAGATATGCGCTGTCGTCGCTAGCCTGTAGATATGCATTATCATCACTAGCCTGTAGATATGCACTGTCATCGCTAGCCTGTGGATATGCACTGTCATCGCTAGCCTGTAGATATGCTCTGTCATCGCTAGCCTGTAGATATGCATTGGCTTCACTAGCCTGTAGATATGCTCTGTCATCGCTAGCCTGTAGATATGCACTGTCATCGCTAGCCTGTAGATATGCATTGGCTTCACTAGCCTGTAGATATGCACTGTCATCGCTAGCCTGTAGATATGCATTGGCTTCACTAGCCTGTAGATATGCGCTGTCATTGCTATCCTGTAGATATGCACTGTCATCGCTAGCCTGTAGATATGCTCTGTCATCGCTAGCCTGTAGATATGCACTGTCATCGCTAGCCTGTAGATATGCATTGGCTTCACTAGCCTGTAGATATGCACTGTCATCGCTAGCCTGTAGATATGCTCTGTCATCGCTAGCCTGTAGATATGCGCTGTCATTGCTATCCTGTAGATATGCACTGTCGTTGCTAGCCTGTAGATATGCATTATCATCGCTAGCCTGTAGATATGCACTGTCATTGCTAGCCGGTAGATATGCACTGTCATCGCTAGCCTGTAGATATGCTCTGTCATCGCTAGCCTGTAGATATGCACTGTCATCGCTAGCCTGTAGATATGCATTGGCTTCACTAGCCTGTAGATATGCACTGTCATCGCTAGCCTGTAGATATGCATTGTCATCGCAAGCCTGTAGATATGCACTGTCATCGCTAGCCTGTAGATATGCACTGTCATCGCTAGCCTGTAGATATGCACTGTCATCGCTAGCCTGTAGATATGCATTGGCTTCACTAGCCTGTAGATATGCACTGTCATCGCTAGCCTGTAGATATGCTCTGTCATCGCTAGCCTGTAGATATGCGCTGTCATTGCTATCCTGTAGATATGCGCTGTCGTCGCTAGCCTGTAGATATGCATTATCATCGCTAGCCTGTAGATATGCACCGTCATCGCTAGACTGTAGACATGCACTGTCATCGCTAGCCTGTAGCTATGCATTGGCTTCACTAGCCTGTAGATATGCATTGGCTTCACTAGCCTGTAGATATGCACCGTCATCGCTAGCCTGTAGATATGCACTGTCATCGCTAGCCTGTAGATATGCATTGGCTTCACTAGCCTGTAGATATGCATTGGCTTCACTAGCCTGTAGATATGCAATGTCATCGCTAGCCTGTAGATATGCTCTGTCATCGCTAGTCTGTAGATATGCATTGGCTTCACTAGCCTGTAGATATGCACTGTCATCGCTAGCCTGTAGATATGCATTGGCTTCACTAGCCTGTAGATATGCACTGTCATCGCTAGCCTGTAGATATGCTCTGTCATCGCTAGCCTGTAGATATGCGCTGTCATTGCTATCCTGTAGATATGCGCTGTTGTCGCTAGCCTGTAGATATGCATTGGCTTCACTAGCCTATAGATATGCACTGTCATCGCTAGCCTGTAGATATGCATTGGCTTCACTAGCCTGTAGATATGCGCTGTCATTGCTATCCTGTAGATATGCACTGTCATCGCTAGCCTGTAGACATGCTCTGTCATCGCTAACCTGTAGATATGCACTGTCATCGCTAGCCTGTAGATATGCATTGGCTTCACTAGCCTGTAGATATGCACTGTCATCGCTAGCCTGTAGATATGCTCTGTCATCGCTAGCCTGTAGATATGCGCTGTCATTGCTATCCTGTAGATATGCGCTGTCGTCGCTAGCCTGTAGATATGCATTATCATCACTAGCCTGTAGATTTGCACTGTCATCGCTAGCCTGTGGATATGCACTGTCATCGCTAGCCTGTAGATATGCTCTGTCATCGCTAGCCTGTAGATATGCATTGGCTTCACTAGCCTGTAGATATGCTCTGTCATCGCTAGCCTGTAGATATGCACTGTCATCGCTAGCCTGTAGATATGCTCTGTCATCGCTAGCCTGTAGATATGCATTGGCTTCACTAGCCTGTAGATATGCTCTGTCATCGCTAGCCTGTAGATATGCACTGTCATCGCTAGCCTGTAGATATGCATTGGCTTCACTAGCCTGTAGATATGCACTGTCATCGCTAGCCTGTAGATATGCATTGGCTTCACTAGCCTGTAGATATGCGCTGTCATTGCTATCCTGTAGATATGCACTGTCATCGCTAGCCTGTAGATATGCTCTGTCATCGCTAGCCTTTAGATATGCACTGTCATCGCTAGCCTGTAGATATGCATTGGCTTCACTAGCCTGTAGATATGCACTGTCATCGCTAGCCTGTAGATATGCTCTGTCATCGCTAGCCTGTAGATATGCGCTGTCATTGCTATCCTGTAGATATGCACTGTCGTTGCTAGCCTGTAGATATGCATTATCATCGCTAGCCTGTAGATATGCACTGTCATCGCTAGCCGGTAGATATGCACTGTCATCGCTAGCCTGTAGATATGCTCTGTCATTGCTAGCCTGTAGATATGCACTGTCATCGCTAGCCTGTAGATATGCATTGGCTTCGCTAGCCTGTAGATATGCACTGTCATCGCTAGCCTGTAGATATGCATTGGCTTCACTAGCCTGTAGATATGCATTGGCTTCACTAGCCTGTAGATATGCACTGTCATCGCTAGCCTGTAGATATGCTCTGTCATCGCTAGCCTGTAGATATGCACTTGCATCGCTAGCCTGTAGATATGCATTGGCTTCACTAGCCTATAGATATGCACTGTCATCGCTAGCCTGTAGATATGCATTGGCTTCACTAGCCTGTAGATATGCGCTGTCATTGCTATCCTGTAGATATGCACTGTCATCGCTAGCCTGTAGACATGCTCTGTCATCGCTAACCTGTAGATATGCACTGTCATCGCTAGCCTGTAGATATGCATTGGCTTCACTAGCCTGTAGATATGCACTGTCATCGCTAGCCTGTAGATATGCTCTGTCATCGCTAGCCTGTAGATATGCGCTGTCATTGCTATCCTGTAGATATGCGCTGTCGTCGCTAGCCTGTAGATATGCATTATCATCACTAGCCTGTAGATATGCACTGTCATCGCTAGCCTGTGGATATGCACTGTCATCGCTAGCCTGTAGATATGCTCTGTCATCGCTAGCCTGTAGATATGCATTGGCTTCACTAGCCTGTAGATATGCTCTGTCATCGCTAGCCTGTAGATATGCACTGTCATCGCTAGCCTGTAGATATGCATTGGCTTCACTAGCCTGTAGATATGCACTGTCATCGCTAGCCTGTAGATATGCATTGGCTTCACTAGCCTGTAGATATGCGCTGTCATTGCTATCCTGTAGATATGCTCTGTCATCGCTAGCCTGTAGATATGCTCTGTCATCGCTAGCCTGTAGATATGCACTGTCATCGCTAGCCTGTAGATATGCATTGGCTTCACTAGCCTGTAGATATGCACTGTCATCGCTAGCCTGTAGATATGCTCTGTCATCGCTAGCCTGTAGATATGCGCTGTCATTGCTATCCTGTAGATATGCACTGTCGTTGCTAGCCTGTAGATATGCATTATCATCGCTAGCCTGTAGATATGCACTGTCATTGCTAGCCGGTAGATATGCACTGTCATCGCTAGCCTGTAGATATGCTCTGTCATCGCTAGCCTGTAGATATGCACTGTCATCGCTAGCCTGTAGATATGCATTGGCTTCACTAGCCTGTAGATATGCACTGTCATCGCTAGCCTGTAGATATGCATTGTCATCGCAAGCCTGTAGATATGCACTGTCATCGCTAGCCTGTAGATATGCACTGTCATCGCTAGCCTGTAGATATGCACTGTCATCGCTAGCCTGTAGATATGCATTGGCTTCACTAGCCTGTAGATATGCACTGTCATCGCTAGCCTGTAGATATGCTCTGTCATCGCTAGCCTGTAGATATGCGCTGTCATTGCTATCCTGTAGATATGCGCTGTCGTCGCTAGCCTGTAGATATGCATTATCATCGCTAGCCTGTAGATATGCACCGTCATCGCTAGACTGTAGACATGCACTGTCATCGCTAGCCTGTAGCTATGCATTGGCTTCACTAGCCTGTAGATATGCATTGGCTTCACTAGCCTGTAGATATGCACCGTCATCGCTAGCCTGTAGATATGCACTGTCATCGCTAGCCTGTAGATATGCATTGGCTTCACTAGCCTGTAGATATGCATTGGCTTCACTAGCCTGTAGATATGCAATGTCATCGCTAGCCTGTAGATATGCTCTGTCATCGCTAGTCTGTAGATATGCATTGGCTTCACTAGCCTGTAGATATGCACTGTCATCGCTAGCCTGTAGATATGCATTGGCTTCACTAGCCTGTAGATATGCACTGTCATCGCTAGCCTGTAGATATGCTCTGTCATCGCTAGCCTGTAGATATGCGCTGTCATTGCTATCCTGTAGATATGCGCTGTTGTCGCTAGCCTGTAGATATGCATTTTCATTGCTAGCCTGTAGATATGCACTGTCATCGCTAGCCTGTAGATATGCACTGTCATCGCTAGCCTGTAGATATGCATTGGCTTCACTAGCCTGTAGATATGCGCTGTCATTGCTATCCTGTAGATATGCACTGTCATCGCTAGCCTGTAGATATGCTCTGTCATCGCTAGCCTGTAGATATGCACTGTCATCGCTAGCCTGTAGATATGCATTGGCTTCGCTAGCCTGTAGATATGCACTGTCATCGCTAGCCTGTAGATATGCACTGTCATCGCAAGCCTGTAGATATGCATTGGCTTCACTAGCCTGTAGATATGCACTGTCATCGCTAGCCTGTAGATATGCTCTGTCATCGCTAGCCTGTAGATATGCATTGGCTTCACTAGCCTGTAGATATGCTCTGTCATCGCTAGCCTGTAGATATGCACTGTCATCGCTAGCCTGTAGATATGCATTGGCTTCACTAGCCTGTAGATATGCACTGTCATCGCTAGCCTGTAGATATGCATTGGCTTCACTAGCCTGTAGATATGCGCTGTCATTGCTATCCTGTAGATATGCACTGTCATCGCTAGCCTGTAGATATGCTCTGTCATCGCTAGCCTGTAGATATGCATTGGCTTCACTAGCCTGTAGCTATGCACCGTCATCGCTAGCCTGTAGATATGCACTGTCATCGCTAGCCTGTAGATATACGCTGTCATTGCTATCCTGTAGATATGCGCTGTCGTCGCTAGCCTGTAGATATGCATTATCATCGCTAGCCTGTAGATATGCACTGTCATCGCTAGCCTGTAGATATGCACTGTCATCGCAAGCCTGTAGATATGCATTGGCTTCACTAGCCTGTAGATATGCATTGGCTTCACTAGCCTGTAGATATGCACTGTCATCGCTAGCCTGTAGATATGCTCTGTCATCGCTAGCCTGTAGATATGCATTGGCTTCACTAGCCTGTAGATATGCGCTGTCATTGCTATCCTGTAGATATGCACTGTCATCGCTAGCCTGTAGATATGCTCTGTCATCGCTAGCCTGTAGATATGCATTGGCTTCACTAGCCTGTAGATATGCTCTGTCATCGCTAGCCTGTAGATATGCACTGTCATCGCTAGCCTGTAGATATGCATTGGCTTCACTAGCCTGTAGATATGCACTGTCATCGCTATCCTGTAGATATGCATTGGCTTCACTAGCCTGTAGATATGCGCTGTCATTGCTATCCTGTAGATATGCACTGTCATCGCTAGCCTGTAGATATGCTCTGTCATCGCTAGCCTGTAGATATGCAGTGTCATCGCTAGCCTGTAGATATGCATTGGCTTCGCTAGCCTGTAGATATGCACTGTCATCGCTAGCCTGTAGATATGCACTGTCATCGCAAGCCTGTAGATATGCATTGGCTTCACTAGCCTGTAGATATGCACCGTCATCGCTAGCCTGTAGATATGCTCTGTCACCGCTAGCCTGTAGATATGCGCTGTCATTGCTATCCTGTAGATATGCGCTGTCATTGCTATCCTGTAGATATGCGCTGTCGTCGCTAGCCTGTAGATATGCATTATCATCGCTAGCCTGAAGATATGCACTGTCATCGCTAGCCTGTAGATATGCACTGTCATCGCTAGCCTGTAGATATGCATTGGCTTCACTAGCCTGTAGATATGCATTGGCTTCACTAGCCTGTAGATATGCACCGTCATCGCTAGCCTGTAGATATGCACTGTCATCGCTAGCCTGTAGATATGCAATGTCATTGCTATGGCTTCACTAGCCTGTAGATATGCATTGGCTTCACTAGCCTGTAGATATGCACTGTCATCGCTAGCCTGTAGATATGCTCTGTCATCGCTAGCCTGTAGATATGCACTGTCATCGCTAGCCTGTAGATATGCATTGGCTTCACTAGCCTGTAGATATGCACTGTCATCGCTAGCCTGTAGATATGCTCTGTCATCGCTAGCCTGTAGATATGCGCTGTCATTGCTATCCTGTAGATATGCGCTGTCATCGCTAGCCTGTAGATATGCATTATCATCGCTAGCCTGTAGATATGCACTGTCATCGCTAGCCTGTAGATATGCACTGTCATCGCTAGCCTGTAGATATGCTCTGTCATCGCTAGCCTGTAGATATGCACTGTCATCGCTAGCCTGTAGATATGCACTGTCATTGCAAGCCTGTAGATATGCATTGGCTTCACTAGCCTGTAGATATGCACTGTCATCGCTAGCCTGTAGATATGCATTGGCTTCACTAGCCTGTAGATATGCGCTGTCATTGCTATCCTGTAGATATGCGCTGTCATTGCTAGCCTGTAGCTATGCACTGTCATCGCTAGCCTGTAGATATGCATTGGCTTCACTAGCCTGTAGATATGCACTGTCATCGCTAGCCTGTAGATATGCTCTGTCATCGCTAGCCTGTAGATATGCGCTGTCATTGCTATCCTGTAGATATGCGCTGTCGTCGCTAGCCTGTAGATATGCATTATCATCGCTAGCCTGTAGATATGCACTGTCATCGCTAGCCTGTAGATATGCACTGTCATCGCTAGCCTGTAGATATGCATTGGCTTCACTAGCCTGTAGATATGCATTGGCTTCACTTGCCTGTAGATATGCACCGTCATCGCTAGCCTGTAGATATGCACTGTCATCGCTAGCCTGTAGATATGCACTGTCATTGCTATGGCTTCACTAGCCTGTAGATATGCATTGGCTTCACTAGCCTGTAGATATGCACTGTCATTGCTATCCTGTAGATATGCGCTGTCATCGCTGGCCTGTAGATATGCATTATCATCGGCTTTAGTGGGTCAATTTCTGCAAAGTCATATGTAGTGGGCGGGAAGAAACGTGAATGACACAATAACGGGATAATGCATGAAGAGGGCTCTTTAAAAACTCCTGTTAGTAAGTGTATTAAACATAAAATGTTTGTTCAAATCAGTAGGTCTTGGGTAATGGCAGTCCTAAAAAGTTAGTTACTGGCTATACAATTTCTAGAATATTTTGTGTGTGTTATCGAGGTGGGAGGCTGATGCGTTGATGGTGATTGTTTCCTGCTTCGAGCACATTTCGCAGGGGCATAGATAAGCATCCCTGCGCCAGACATCGAGTCCAGAAGTCTCCGAGCCTTAGGCACACGCTCTGCCCGGCTGCCCCCTCCACTTCACACGACAGTGAATCACACAGCGAGAGATAAGAACTGAGAAGGAGTCAGCGCTCGTGATGTGTGAAAAGTTCAAGCAGGACACCTCTCTTAACCATCTGGATTGCATTACACGGGCACTCTGACAGCTCCTAATTAAGATTAATCACTTTGCCGTGCTCGTTCGCGCACAGAATATGCCACATCGGGCACGCGTAAATTACTTACAGCCTATCACGTCAACGCTACTAAATACACACCACAGCGAAGACGAATCACTAGGCAGATGCCATAAAAATATAAGGAATGTGCCAGCCGGAGCCCTTTCTGCATTTTTTTTTCTAAATACAAAAGAGCTCGGAAACTCCGCCCACCACTTCGTGGTGACGCGGAGGCCCGAGCCCTAAAAAGGGGCATATTCTCAAGGACTTATCGCCAAGTTAGCGCCACCGTATCGCAGCCAAAGTGGCGATAAATATATTGCCCTTTTCACAAGCTGGTGCTAACAGCCGAAATCACCAGTTTTCCTGCGATAGCAGCCGCAAAAAACATCGCCACAGATGACCTCGGCAACTAACGCCAATGAGATGCAGAGTAGGCGTTCCCGTGCAAAAAGCAGCGAAAACACCATTTCGCAAAATTCTCAACGACCAGCCAGATCGGCGATAAGATCCCAAAACATGCAATAAGGCGCGTTAGCAGCAGGGATTTAACACCTTCTCTTACCTGGTGTAAAGTTGGACGACAACCTGCACCAAAAAAGGGAGCCCAACCCAGAGCCACACCTGCAGAACAACAGAGGTCATGGAGCTACTGATCATGCAGGTCGAACACCCAAGAGGGTCACAACACCCACCACCACCAACCCAAGGCCCACCACCCCCCCCGGACAAAGATGTTACATCGACCTTACGAAATCATGTACTAGACAATTCGCCTGATGTCGCAGAAGTACAACACTTAACATTCCCTTTGAATTTCCAAACAAATCACTTTATTCAAATTAAACTCAAGACAACTATTTGGAAGAGTCATGGCGGGTCTTCTCAGAACAATCTGTAAGTCACAGCTTGTAAGACAAACTTCAAGATAAGAAGGTGTATCATGCGCTCATCAATGGACAGAGAGAGAGAGAGAAAGAGAGAGAGAAAGAAAGGGGGAGAGAGAGAGAGAAAGAGGGAGAGAGAGAGAATGAAATGAAGAGAGAGAAAGAGAGGGAGAGAATGAGAGAGAGAAAGAGAGAAAAAGAGAGGGAGAGAGAGACTGTGAAAGGAAGAGCGGGAGAGGAAGAGGGACACTGCAGACCCAGGCCTTACTGCTCATCTGCTGCCACTGGTGTGTATCCAACCATGGGCCTGTATACACTGCAGTCCACCAGGTCCCTTCTCTGAAACAGAGTCCAGATTCATGAATGACAGAGTCCATACAATTGCACACTCCATCATCACTTGCCCGCCCCTGCGCACACAGGCTGCTGCACCCCAGCCCCACCCGCCACCCAGCGGTGATTGCCCGCCCCTGTGCAACCAGGTCTCACTGCTCACTTTCCGCTACCAACATGTCTCCAAGAGGGCCCACCACTTACCAAGCTCCAAGCCTGGGGCCCGCGACCTTGACAGCCTCCACATCATGCAGTCCGCACCGCGGGCCACCAGGTCACACAATTGATTCTGGGTTTTGATTTTGCAATGGCAGGGAACATACCAGTGCACATGGCATCATTGCAGGCTGCACACCTGCTCAGCTCTTTAGGTGCCACTAACTCTGTGAACCGCGAGGCTATGCAACATGGCGGTAGGCCCGCACTGCCCCCTGGCTTAGGCCTACACTGCAGTGCAGGAGGGCGCACACAAATTCTTACCAGTCCAGACTGCCAGGACGGGGCATCATTGCAGGCTGCACACCCGCTCAGCACTTACGAAGCCCCTACCTCAAAGCACAAAAAGTCACCGTCCCTTGGTGGTAGGCTTTTTCCGGCTTCAGTGTACCCGGTGCCACCAACTCTGTGCAACGCAAGTCATGGACCCTTTATGATTGAGTCTCGTGGTATGGACGCCATCCTGTCACCTCCGGCAGTGGGGAATGTGAGGTGGTAGGGCCCTAGGACCTCATGTATAAATAATACCCACACAGATACACCCAGATAGAGAGTGGAAATCGTGTCCAGTACGTGCTCCCGGACCATTTTATCAGCAGGGTCACATGTCCTGTGATGCCTGTGTTGCATGGGTGTGGGGTGGGTGTAAACCAGACAACTAGACCTGTGATCAGAAGATCACTACATGGAAAACCTAGGACATGTAGTGTTGTCGGCCCCCCCGTGAGCGTAAGCGGAATGGGCTGGCCTGGTGTGTGCCAGTCCAGCGTAGGGGTGGAAGCAATGGCTCTGGGCATGGTTCCGTCGTGGGCTGAACTAAGAAGTAACTAATGCGTGTGTCTCTGTTGTAGTGTCGGCTCCACCCAGAGCACAATCGGTAATGTTGCACCCAGTGACTCAAGTCCCACAACATGAGCAACATGGACATAAGGGAGAATCACTGACCGTACATTTATCCATACTTGCACACTTGAATGATCATAGACAAGATCACACCTGTGTGAATTTTGAATGTTTAATGCACATTCAGTGGAGTGTTGTACAGGGCCATGCACACCTCACTGTACATTGTTGGCCCGTGAAGGGCCAGCCAGAGTCCTTTAAGGAATGAGAAGTTCACAGGAAGAGGAAGAGTTCAGTCCACAGTTTGATTGCTGTGTCATTAGTAACCAAACAGAATATGGCAGTCCATGTTGAGGTCAAAGGTGAGTGTCGCAGAGTGCATCAGGGGACAGTGGAAGGTGATGATTTCGAGGGCAGAAATAGGCCACATGGCAGAGATGAATGCTACAGCTTTCTCCTTACCACTAAGGCAGATTTTCGTCCTCTGCTGTTTCATGTGCCTCACATGTGGGTGGTGGTGTGCTGTCTCCAGCACTGTGTGGCAGTGACACCTCAGGGGCCGGAGGTGGAATGTCTGCCGCACTGTTTGGCACTGACATTTGAGGGGGCAGAGATGTGGATGGAGTGGTAGCAGCAGCATTCATCCGCGCTAGGCCTTGTGGGAGTAATGCCATGAGGAGGGTCTGCAGAGCACGGAAGAACCCAGCTACCTCCCACTGGTGTAGCAGCCGCTCTTTCTGCCTGCGTCCGCTCCATGTTCTCCATGATCCTCCGTCTGTGTCCCAACTCCCGGGTGACATCGCTATAGTCACTCTGACTAGAAGTTGTCCTTGTCTCAGTGTCAGGACTCCAGCGATGTCAGCCATGGATTGTTGGAGAGCATGAAGCGGACTGTGGGTGTCCATTAGGGACTGTAAGTGGTCCCTGATGGGACTTATACACCCACGTATGGCATCTAGTATGGCTGCCATGCAGTCGAACCCCACTGCACCTGATCAGCCAGCTTCTCCTGGCACCCCAACACATGGCATTGGAAGGCCATGTGTTGTTTGTGGGGGTCCTGGGAGGCAGCAGTGGTGGTGGGTGCTGCCTGCTGTCTGGTTTGTGCAGGGGTGGGGTCTCATCGATGCAGCTGATCTGCCCTGCTCCTGGAGGTGGGTTGACGTAGCTGCCAATGAACTCTTGAAAGGCATAGGTGTCGATAATGTGGTGGTCCTCTTTGTCATTAGAGAAGAGAGGTGCGGTCTGCTTTGCAGGAGGTGTTGGTTTTCCCTCTGCAATGTGAAGGGGAGATGCAGTTTAACATTGTGTCCACATGTATGTTGACGTACTGTACATGTTTACATACAGACTGCATGACATGGTGCATTGTGACTGTTTGGGAGAAGCTGCCTAAATAATGCGTGACAGTGGACATTTCAACAACATCACGGATGTGTGTTTGTACTTGTACATTGTCAACTCACATTTCCCTGCTATGCCAAATGTTATTGGCCAGTTTCTACACACAAACGGCACCAGTTGTGTCTTCTATTCTGTTCTCAACGTGTTGCGGTTTGTACCACATTGTTGTAAATGTTGATGTGCTCCTCATGTTCTGTGTGTGTGCCCCCTCAGGGCACATAGTAGACGGGGCCTACTAGCTGTTTCTAGGTGTGCTGCACTGTGCCAAGGGGATCAGAGACATTGTGGGTGTGCACTGTGCTCTGCTTTATTGTGCATGTGTGCCATTGTGCCCATCTCCCCCGTCTCCCAAGTCCCTGGTCATTACTCACGCTGTTGCTATTGTGTCAGGTCATTTTGAGCAATGTCCGGTCCCCCAAATCCTGCCACTGTCTCCCGACTGATGACTGTGGACACCATTTCCTCCATCTCGTCCAGCTCCTCCTGTGGAGCTAGACTCCCACCACCAGTGTACATTGCTGCCTTCCGGTTGTTGGTAACTTTCTGCTTGGTTTATTGCTTAATATCATTCCAGCGCCTCTTGACCTCTTCCATTGTCCTTCTCAGCACTCTGGCTGTATTTACCTTGTCCACGATGAACTGCCATATTCAATTTCTTTTGCCAATGACACAGTGGAGGTGATGAACAGTAGTCGATGGTGTTCTACCATCTCCGTTATCAGGATCCTGTTTTCCTGCAGACTGATCCGCGTCTTCCTCTTCTTCTTGTTCTTGCCCTTCCCTGATCCTGAGGTCCCAGGCTGGTGCTCTGCGGGGCTTGTGGGGTTCTGGTTGTCCTCTGTACTTGCTCCGGCTACCTCCATTTGCTTCGCAGTTGTTTTGCTTTTGTTTGTATTTGTTTTCTACTTTTATAGTTATTTTGCCCGCCTGACATGTGTGAATTGCAGGCCTGGCGAAGATTATAGCAGATTTTTTTTATCGCTTTTGTGTCCATCGCAACTTTTTTTGTGTTGGGGGTTTACATTTATATCGCCATCCCGGCGACTTTATTGCGGACATTCGAAGCGTTAACGGGTACGTATTGCATATTATCGCCGTGTTGTGAATAGGACGTTAACAGAGTGTTCTTTTCCAGCAATAGACGGCGATATGAAACATTGCATTAACCGATGTTTGCAAAGATTATTGCACGTTTTTGAGAATATCCCAAAAGACTATCCAAAGAAAAGTTGCCACTCAAACATACATTTAGTGAAATTGTGATCTAATGTCTTTGATGTTCTTAGAGAGGGTGGTAATCAAAGAATGATAAGAGATATAGAAGAACAACATACTTTACCATGCATCAACCCTGCAGAAAGTCCACACCATTTAGTAGATCCATATTTCCTATAATAGTCTATTTTATTTAAATTATTGTTGCCTTACCTTGCTCTATGAATTCCCAGTTCTGCTTGCCTGCACTTCTTCTGAGCTTCCCTGTCTTTCCAAGCCATCACCACAGCATATTTTGAAGTAGCCATGCATACCCTACATCATACTGGCTCTCCAACTGCCTCCTGCTCTTCTTATATCCTTTAAGTTAAGAAGTGGTTCAATCTTTCATTCTAAAAACAGTTACACATAAAACAGACTTAAGTACCACTTTTGGCATCCAAGAACTGAGTTGGATCTGGTATTTGGTTGTTCTCTCTTTCATATCTAAGTCTCTAGATTATTTCTGCTCCTAAACTGCATCCTTTCCTTGCTGGTAAATTCTTGAAGGAAACCATGCAGTGTGGTGTGCATCCATCTCACATCAATGAGATAGGCATTACCCTCTCATGAGTCCCCCTCGTCCCAGTCCTTACAACGTGAGGCAGTCCTGCCTCCACCCAGCCAATCACAACGCCAGAATGCAAAAGCTTACATAAGCCCCTCCCACCTACTGCCACGCCTGTTTTTTTTCTGCTCCAACGGCGGTCGGAACGCTGGTGCTCCTGGTTCCTTTTTCTGTTTCAAATTTACTTCAGGACTGTGCCGTGCGTGTTTCATTTGCAGTTTTATGCTTCTGCATTATTTGCTGTGTGAATTTCATGTGAGTATTTAATTTTCAGTTTTTTACTTCTGCATTGTTTCCTGGGTGTTTTTCTCTCGGCGCAGCCGTTCCGGTTTCACCGGTCGGCCGCGTTCCTGTTCTGGGGTCAGGTACTCTACCTGTTCATGTGCTGGGCTGGGGCGGGAAGTTTTTGTGGTGTACTGGCCCCGGGTCTTTCTGACGCTGTGGCTCTATTGCAGCGTCCCGCCCCCACGGCCATGGTCTTTTGATCTGGGGCTGTGGGCGGAGACTAAAGGACTGCCCTTATATTTTTTCTTTAATTTCACCGGTCTCACCTTGCGTGATTTGGTGATTGGGGCAGTGTTACTTGGAGGTTGCTGGGCACTTCCTTTGTTATGTGGTGAGTTCCTGTTTGGTTTGCTCAGGTTTGCTCACCATATGTGAAGGGGCATCTTCATCTTTCCCTGCTTGGGCTGTTTCCATGCTGCAAGGTTTCCTGGTTCTGCAAGGTGGATGATGTTTTGCAGATTCTGGGGCTGCGCACGATACTGTGATGTGAAGTGCTTCAAAGCCAGCTCATGCTGTCAATTTGCCCATACCTGGTAAAGTTTCAAAATGTGCTTTTACACAGTTCATGATTTCGGCTCTCCAGTCTAAGCTGCCGGGGTCTGCGGTGCAATGTCCTGAGGATGAGGTCTTTATTCGGGTGATGCTGGGTTTGGGCCCTAAATCCCTCACTGTTGTGAGGTTTTTCCACACAGTATGGTTCCTCTGTGGTGGTTGACCTTCCCTTCCATGATGTCCTGTTGGATATCCTGACTGATGCATGGCTTGTGGCAGATACGCAGGATATTCCGCATTTTCTGGATTGACGGTTCCCTCTGGCGGACTTTGTCTCTCACTTTCCTGCATTTCCATATGATGTTTCTCCTTTTGGGGTGCATGCTGGCTCTTGTTCGGCCTATACTTCACTGGTCCTTCTCATGGGTTGTGTGGAGTTGTTTGGCTGTTTACAGGCCCTCCTTCCTGTCTTGGCTCGGTGGGTTTAGTCTTCTCCTCGGCTGCCATGGAACTGGCGCCTTGATCCACTGTCTGTTTTTCTGTGGCTCCTTGACTTTTTGGCTCCCTCTACTGACAGTCTGTGTGGTGGTGCTCTGTTTTCTTCTTGGCCCTTTCGTGGTTGGGTGGTGGGGGGCTGAGTTCCGTTTGGTTACCGGTCTCTGTTGCGCCTGCGGCTGCTCCTGGGTGTTGGTCGTCCGGGGCTATGGGCACTGTTGTGCCCTGGAGGGGTCTCCGTGACCTAGTGGTTGCTGTTGCATCTCTTCTTCTTTGGGTCTGTGTTCCGCTCCTGGTGTTCGTCTGGTTGTGGGTTCCCTGTCTCTGTTTTGGCTTGGATCCGTTGTTCCTGGCTTGTTGGTCCGGTCTGCTTTCTGACTGGTGGGTCCTGTCAGTCTTTGCTGTTGGTTGCCGGACTCCTTTCCGGGCCGTCCCCCTTTTTTGGATGTTTTTAAGTTTGCTCCGTTGTACTTTGGCCCATTTTGTGTTTTTCCTTCTTCTTTGGGCATCAGCCTTTTTTAGTCTCTGGGAACTTTTGTGCTGGTTCCTGTGGTGGAGCGGGGCCAGGGTTCCTCTTTGTTCCTGGTCCTGGTGCCCGTTGGTTCCTTTCTGCACGATTCTGTGTCCCAGGGCTTTGTACGGGTTGGTGCTGCTGGGCAGTTGTTCCCCTTTCGGTCTGTCGTTCCCCTCTTCTTGGTGGGTGTTTTTATTGGCTTCCTTGGATTTGGGAGTTGACTGTTTTTCATGTTCAATCCATCCGGCTGGTCCACGGTTCCTGTAGTTTGCTGTGGATGGGTTCCTTTCTCTGTTTCGTGTGTTGCCTTTCGGCACCTCTCCTGAGCCCCAGGTTTTTCTGCGATGCTGGGTCCTGCTGTGCAGGTTTTTTGCTGTTTGGCAATTCCACCCTGCCTGCACCTGCTCTTCTGTTCTTAGAAGTTATGCAAGGTAAGGCCTGATTGGTAACTGGATGGGAGAGCACCTAGGATGGCCAGGTGCTTTAGGTTTTTCCCTATGTGGCTTTTGTCCGGTTTCTGCCTCCGCCCTCCTTGTGGCTATTCTGGCGAAGTTGGCGTTGATGGTCTTGTTTCAGTTTCTGGGGTTCGTATTGGTTCTGCCATTTCTCATCTGGTACCTGTTCAGGGCCTTTGGTTTCTCGGGCCTGTTTGTCATTGTGCAGGGGGCTGTTTTCTCCCTCTGGTTCGGTTCTCTTCCCTGTTGACTCTTTATGCAGGTCCTGCTGGGTCTCCCTTCTGCCCCGGTTTGGGGTTGGTTGCGGATTCAGGGGGTGGTGGCTGCCTCCAAACCTGTGATTCCTTGGGCTTGCCTGCTCCTCCTGTCCTTGGTGTTTCTTCTGATTGACTCCTTGGGTCCTTTCCATGCAGGTTACGTGTGTCTGGTTCCTCTCTTCCCTGTTCTGGTTCCTACTTTGGCCTGGTGGCTTTGCTCTCCCAACCTGGTGTTTGAGGTGTCTTTTCAGCTCCCTTCTCTCCTCTTGTTGTCCTCTGACGCCTGTCCTTGGGGCTGGGGGCCACATTGGAGTCCTTGGTGGCCGATCAGTCTTTTGATTTGTGCTGGAATTCTGGTGGCTCATTGTTGCTTGGGCCTTCTTGAGGGGACAGTTGCATGTCTCTGTTCCTGCTGGCTTCCGTGTTTTGTTCCCACAAATCTATGGCTCATTGGTATGTCTTGTGTCTCTGGTGGCACGGACTCCCACTACTCACTCGGGGCGGTTTCTCTTGTGTTGGCTTTGAGTTTCTGCTCTGTAACATCTGTGTTTTCATTCATAGATGCAGCTTGGGCCTTTTCCTCTTGTACTCTGTTTTGTGCCATCTGGTGCTTGCTTCGGCGGCGCATTTTCTTTGTTTGGTTCGATTTGGTGTGGGTTTGCATGGCCCCTGCACATTTCCTTGGCCTTTGGGCTTTCTGTGTGCCTTCTCTCCGAATTTCTCCTCCTGAATAGTTGGGGGATGTGGGTATGTGTGCAGGTGTCTGCATTGTTGGCCCTGCTGTCTTTGGTTTCCTCTCCTGCTGGCGGGAGACAGGTTTGGCCGGACTCCCTTGACTCCGGCTCTGCTTTTTGGTCCACAGCTGGTTTTTGCCCTGTCTTTGTTGCTTGCTTCTGATGGCCTGACTCTTATGCGGCTGTTGTTGGCGTCTTTGGGCTGTTCCTCTGTGGTGAGTCGTGACATCTGGTTGTCGCGTCAGCCTTCAACCCTTGGGTGCTGTGGTCGTCATTGGGGTCCTTTTTTCTTTTGGTGTTCTTTCCATTGGGTAGTTCCTGTGCTGGGGGATCTTGCTTCTGTGTTGGATTTTCTCAGGGTTGTTTTTTTCACGGGGTCTTGCCCCTTCTGCTTTGTCTGCTCAGTGGGAGGCGGTTCGTGTTTGTCGAGGTCCTGGGGCCTCCTTGATGGTTTTTGCCCCTTTGGTGAGTCTGTTTCTTCGGAGTTTTGGGCTTCGTCGGCCGGTCTCTCCTGTGCTCGTGCCTTCTTGGGTTTTGCCTGCTGTTTTGGGGGTGTCTGCTGTTGCCCCCTTTTCAGCCCTTGCTGGTAGCGGACTTGTTATGGTTGTCGGCTACGATGCCTTTTTTGCTGGCCATCACCTTTGCTCGTTGGTTGGGTGTGTTGGGTGCTTTGCTCGTTTCTCTTCCCTATTGGAAGTTACTGCTGGATGGGGTTGTTTTGTTTCTTGTTCCAGCCTTTCTGCCTGTGGTTTCTTCGCATTTCCTTTGGCAGCTGGAGGTGATTCTTCCTGATTTGCCTGCTGGGGGGGGTCCCTTGTTCGTCCTTCCTTGGTTGTTCACTGGACTCTCCGGTTTTTCCCTCCATCGTACCCTGGAGTTTTCAGTTTTCTCCTACCTTGTTTGTCTCCTGTGGGGGTGCGGCTCAGGGGATGTGGGTTTACGATTCTACGGTTGGTTGGTGGGTGATTTTGATGGTCTGCCTGACTTTCAGTCCTTTGGATCTGCCTCCACCGTCTCTGGTGCTGGGCGTTCAATGCGTTCTGTGTCTACTTCCTGGGCTGGGGCAGCGGGGGTTTCTATTCAGGAGTTTGTTGGGCGGCCACCTGGCTGTCCCGTCACGTATTTGGGCTACATTATCGGCTTGTTTTTTTACATGCCTCTGCTGGCTGTTTTTCTGTTGCTGTCTTGAATGCTGCTGTTAGTTGATCTTTACAGATTTGTACTTTGCATGGATCCATGGTGTCCTGCATTTTTGATTGGTTCTCTGCTTGTGAGTTCCTCACGTTGTAAGGACTAGGAAGACCCATGAGAGGGTCATTTCTTGTTACTTACCAGTAATCTTTATTACCCGATTAGAGTCCTCCACGTCCCAGTCGTCTACCCTCCCGCCCTCCCGCTGTGTTTGTGTCGGAGTCCTGTTGATTACAGGCATGGAAGCGGATGGGAGGAGCTTATGTAAGCTTTTGAATACTGGCACTGTGATTGACTGGGTGGAGACAGGACTGCCTCATGTTGTAAGGACTGGGACGGGGAGTACTCTAATCGAGGTAATGGAGATTACCGGTAAGTAACAAGACATTATATCTGCCTCCATCATATTGAGACTAAATATTGCGCTTAACTAATTGTACTTTATATGTAGTATTTCCACCATCAAAGTCATAATATTCCTCACACAACCTATAATGTGTAGCTATGACATTTAACAATAGTAAGAGAATAGTTAACAATTATTATCGTACTCCAACAGTGCAATTTCTATATAAAGAGCAGGATTCAGCTCCATATCAACAATAACATACAGTGTTTGATGCAGTACCCCTGTTAGTAGAACTGGGGGTCTCTAGTTGGCAATGGTATACACCTTTTTCCCAATAGGGCCCCTTGCTTCTAGTGAGGGAAAGGGGATTACACTCCTTGATAACCCCTGCTCACCCCCTTGGTAGCTTGAAACGAGCAGACAGGCTTATCTCAGAGGCAGTGTGTTAAGCATTTGTGAACACATACAGTAATACAGTGAAAACACTACAAATGGACACCACACAGGTTTTATAACAGTACGTATTCTTTATATTGACTTAACACAAGACCACAAATGACAAAGATCCACAATACTGTACTCAAAATAGACTTAAAGATGGTAGAAGTAACTTAGTTCAAGTTGATGATAAATGCAACACGTTTTTCACAAAAGTATCTGGATGCGTAACGCGAAACAAAGAAAAGGTTCACAGGGAGGGTGATGCATCAGTTCCTTGCTTCGGGGGAGCTGGTGTGTCGCTCTTCAATGCTAGCACAGAGTAGGGGATGCGTATTGCACTACTGCTAGTGACCGAGGAGGCAAGGAGATTGGTGGACGAAGGAGGAAAGGCTGCGATCATTCTGTTGGACCTCAGTGCAGTGTTCAACACGGTCAACCATTCCATCTTGATCAACCGTCGCAGAATGAATGGTGTGTTGGGCGCTGCCTTGAATTGGCTCACTTCCTTCCTCAGCAATCGCCAGTTCCAAGTTTTTGAGGGAGACGTGATCTCGTCGACCCAATCTCTGGAATGTGGGGTCCCACAAGGCTCGGCTCTAAGCCCAACGCTCTTCAACGAATATATGAAGCCGTTGGCAGCCGTCATCCATCCATTCGGCATTAGGATCATCAGCTATGCAGACGATACCCAGCTAGTGGTATCTCTGGGCCAAGATGGAAGATCGTCTGATAGGCTGGCACCCTGCCTTGAAGCAGTGGCCGGATGGATGAAGGACTCCTACCTCCGTCTTAACGGAGAAAAAACTGAGATTATGTTACTAGGCAACTCTCCCCCGCCCCACCTATTCCCTCATGGCCTGCATGCCTAGGCCCAGCTCCACCGCATAAGCCACATATAAAGAGTCTGGGTGTGTGGCTTGATGAAAAACTCAACTTCAATCATCAAGCCACTGTTTTATCATCAACTTGTTACGGCCTGCTGAGGATGATACGTAAAATTCTTCCCCTCCTCCTCCCATTTGAAGCACGCAGGATCATGATCCAGGCTCTGATTCTTTCTCGGCTGGATTACGGGAACTCCCTGTACCTGGGAGCTCCACTGTCCACAATGAACAAACTACAAGTGGTACAAAACAGCGCAGCAAGATTGCTCCTCCAGGTCCCTAGGAGACAATCGGCAAAACCAGCCCTTCGTCGACTTCACTGGCTACCGATGGGTGCCAGAATTCAGTTCAAGGCACTGTGCATAGCCCATACAGCTATATGGGAAACAGGCCCTAATATTCTTCATCCTATACTACCACTTTACCTACCATCTTGGTCCCTCCGCTCCAGTAATCAAGTTTTAGCAACCACCAGGAAGATCAAGAAAGCAAGATGGGGAGGACGCTCCTTTTCATACTCAGCGGCCAAGTTGTGGAATGATCTTCCCCAGCCAGTAAGAGAGATCCGCAGCATGACTGCTTTCCGCAAACATCTGAAGACCTACCTATTCGATTGGTAGTCTTTGCGAAATTGAAATGGCCACTCCTGGTTCTAAGGGCTACGAGGCCTCCGGGTAGTATAGGCGCTATACAAATATTCTTTCATTCATTCATTGTTCCTTGCCAGAGAGGATGTGATGCGTTGATTCTTGTACTGCGTTCCGGTTATGATGCGGCAAGGTGGCGTCTTAATGCAATAATCTGGTGTGATGCGGTAAGAGGGTGCCCTTGATGCGATGCGACAATGTGAAGATTACGCGCGACGGCCGTGTGGCGAAATCTGTAACTTTGGAGCCACAACAGGCCTTGCAACATACTTCTCTGGAGATGCGATGGCGACCCTTGCGGTGGCGACACGCTTTTTCAGTGATGCGATGGAAAACAGCTGCAATGAAGACACGCTTCTCTGGTGACGCAGAGCCGGCCTCTGCAGCGGCGACACGCTTCTCCAGTGATGCAACAGCAACAGCATTGACACGCTTCTTCTTGTTGAGTCGCGCTTCCAGATCCAGTGACACGCAGGCTTCTGCAAACAGAATTCCCAGGGGAGGGGAGCTGGTGGTGAAGTCTTGTAGCCCTGAGAATTCCCTCCCTTGGAGAAATATTCCCCAAGATGATTAAAGTCCCTTAAAAGAAAATGAAGACACCACTGCAGGCCAACCCAGCTAACAGCACACTAGCAGAGGGGCAGTCCAAACTCCTGCAGCTTCCTTGGT
Source organism: Lissotriton vulgaris (assembly GCF_964263255.1). Lineage (NCBI taxonomy): Eukaryota > Metazoa > Chordata > Amphibia > Caudata > Salamandridae > Lissotriton > Lissotriton vulgaris. The sequence goes on from NC_141685.1 coordinate 1,224,353,275, forward strand.
TCTTCTCCTTGGCAAAGGTTTGTCTTGTTGTTCCAGAAGTGATCTAAAGTCTTGCGGTCTGGGCCCCCATATTTATACTACTATTCTCTTTGTTCTCTGAAGGCAGAGGGTCCTGTAACTATTCCAAACAAGTTCTTGGTGCATTCTGGCAATGCACACCTTCTTCCTTTGTCAGTGTGGACCAGGGCCCTCAGACACACCACAGGAGGTGGAGCCACATTGAGGAAGGCAGGCACAGTACTATTCAGGCACAGGTGCTACTCCTCCCACCACTCTATATGCAGATAGGTCTATTCAGCCCTGTGCTGACTCACCCTGTCTCCTGGAGCCCCCCAGCCCCTGTCACTCACAAAACTAGACATCCAAAACACAAGCTAGTAGAGGCAGGCTGAATGGTTAGGCAAGAAAATATCTACTTTCTAAAAGTGGTATTTTCAAACACAGTTTGGGCATACTAAACTCGAATTTCTACCACGTTCCCAGGGTCAGTTAGAATCATAAGATGCTATAATCAAACTGCCCATTCCGGCTTTTGGGGACAGGTAGCCTTTCAATAGTGAAAAACAAAATAGGCTTTAATTCACTATCAAGTCATGCCACACACATCAGGGCATGACCTACCTTTTACATACAATGCACCCTGCCTTAGGGGTGTCTGATATGTATAAAAGGGAAGGTTTAGGGACTGATAAGAGGACCACTTGCCAAGTCGCCATGTCAGTCACAAGCTGCTACTGTGGGTGGCACAACCCGTGCTGCAAGCCCAGCAGCAGTATTTGATTTAAAGGCTCTGGGCACACATGGTGCACTATACTAAGGTCTGACAGGTAAATCAAATAATCCAATCAGGGAGTCACTAATCAATACATGAATTCTCAATAGGGAGCACTTGCACTGTGGCACTGAATAGCAGTGGCACAGTGCCCAAAGCATCTAAACCAGCAAAACATATCAAAAATAGAGGAGGCAATCAGTGAAAAATGGAAGGGAGACTCACGCCAATGGTACCAGGTCTAACAACCCCCATTTCTGACTTTCACGAAAGTGGCACTTCAGGGTGTGCAAAATGTTATGGTCACAAGGCAGTACCATCCTTGTGGAAAGTACCGCTCAAAAACCATCCTCTTAGAGTGACATTGTTTCATCACAAGAACATAATTTATATTTAGCATGTTGCAAGTGGCACTCAGCGGTGGCAGTATATCGACTCTGATCAGAATTAATGTCTAAAAAGGCTGCCATATGAACTGCTCAAGACTAAATGCAAGATATTTGGACCCATGACAGAAGGCAGTCAACTTAGAATATGTCCCATATAAATGGAACTTACACTAGTTTTCTCATTCCACCTGTTCCTCATGTATCATTTCTTAGTGCGCCTGCAAGCCTGAGAAAGACGGGGACAAAACAGAAGAAGTTGAGGGCACATAACAAAAACCAGTGGTCACAGAGCCAAGGTAATAAGCACATCAGTTTGTCATACAGTCTAACTGGAATCACTAGAATGTTGAAGACACAAGCTAGCTAATACTCAGTAATGCACAGAAAAGATCCTCATAAACTGTGTGCAATGACAAGGGTATGCCTCGAAATCTGAGATCATCAAACAATTTGCATGACAGACAGGCTTACTATGTATACTTGCTCATCAACCCCAGTAAGTTGACTCAGATCCTTTTGGTAGAGAATATCAGAGAAAGACAGAAACCCATATAACAATTACAATAGACACCCCCAATCAAAAGTAAAGGGAGGAAAACGCAGAGCCCATGCTGACCTAAATTGTTTGCAAAATGAACATTTGGCATTAACACATTGAGGGCAATGAGCACTTGGTGCAAATTTGGAGTCAGATTAACATTTGAGTGGTACTGGAATATATACTTGTTTTCTAAAGTAAAGGCTATATTTCAAGCAAAATGCATCAATGAAAACCCTCCAATATAGGTATAAAGTGATGGAGGAGTTTGAAATGTGTATATTCACCTGGAAATAGAACTTCTTCCTGAACTGTCAGTATGAGCCACCAGGTAGGTCATTAAAGGAGGCCTAACCAATATTTGATTTGCATTCTTACTGTTGTCATATCCACTGTCTCCTTGCATTTTATCCTTGATATGTATGTGTCTTCTGAAATATGATCTGGCCCTTCCTTATAACCTCTGTTTCATCTGACACTGTCACCAGACTAAGCTTTACTTCCTCTCAACAGAACTGTAAAAATGAACCTAAGGGACACCTTTATCCACAAAGATTCTGATAAGTGCAAATGGATCAACTCTCCCAGTGTTTCTTCTTTTCAAAGATGTGCTATGGAAGTAACCAACACAGCAGGTACACTAATGAGTTTTGCATTCATCCCAACTCATCAAGCAGATAAAGCAACTTTACTAAAAACATGTATTGATTATATGACAAATCAATTATTATCCTCTTGTGAACATCTTCTTGGAGACTTCACTCTCCAATTGGAGAAAAACGAGGAAACACAAACAACTATGATGAAATCTTTGCTTTGCTGCAATTATATTGTAGCACTGCACTCTACACAAATTATGAGTTTCACCTTTGACGTACTTACTGATAAGAGGTTACTTAAAAAAATATATGCCTGTTCCACTTAAGTTGCACAACCACGTCTGCTTACCTTTCAAAATCTTAACAGCATTTCGGCCTTCCAAGTAAAGCCTGAAGTCGACATGAAAAGCATTACAAACTTCAAACCCACTGGTATTCTTAGATGTTAGATCCTAATATTGACCTTTTGACCTTAATAGTGGATCTATGGCATGCTCTTCCCTACCAGTATCAAATTACATTATAAGAAAAAGTATACAGCACTCAGATACAATGTGTAAAGTGCAAACTGTTGTTATGTAGTTGTGCTGGACCGGAATAAAGTCACAAGTTCAGTCCGACCTCGATGGAGCAGAGGCCAGACACAGGGACTAAGATAGGCCAGCTGAACATGAGTACCTTAAATCCTGGTTGTGGATTGTTGCAAAATCCTACATGGAGGATGCGTCGCACAACTTTGGTTCTGTTAAGCACCAAGGCTGCTAAGTGAGGTCCTGCGTTGTCATCAAAGGTGAAATTGATGAGAGGCTTCCGATGGGAAATCCTGCATTGAAGATGTGTCTTGCATAGGTGGTTCTGAAGAATTTGCAGGGCTGCAATGTGGAGTCTTGAGTCTGAGGAGGCTGTCGAGGAGGGGCTTGCAATGTGAAGGTCTGCTCAAGGATGAATCCTGCAGCATTGGTTCTAAGGAGACTGCAGGCTGCGATGTGAGGTCCTGCTTCGTGGATGCGTCGTGCAGTGGTGGTTACAGAGCAGAGCTGCAAGGAGATGTATCACGCTGTGTTGGTTCTGCCCACAGGATTACAGCTGAGCTGGCACATCACCTTCCGGCCCACTTCCAAGGGTCGAGCACAAGGGTGGCACCATGTGGGGGGGTAAGCCTCACATTTATCAGAGTACAGAGTACAGGTTCAAGGTTGTTGGAGCCTTTTCTGTCCCTAAGGTTCTGTTCATGAGACCAGTCAACTAGCCCTTCGATTCACGCTGTTGGTCATGGATTCAAGATGCAGGTCCAGTTCTTTCACTCAGGCAGAAGGACAGCAGAGCAGCAGTCCATCTGGCAGAGTAGCAAAGCAGTTCTTCTGAGTTTTCCACAGGTCCAGAGGTGTACTGAAGAGTTGGGTGTGAGGGCCCAAAAGGGATTTTTCTCCTCTCCGCTTTGAAGTAGGAAAAGGTTCTAGAGGTTTTTAACCCAAGTGGTGTTTGGAATTTCCTGCCTCCCTGCCCTGGCCTCAGCTTGTGTAGGGTCATAATAAACTAGTGTCAAGCCTTTTGTGAGTGTGCTGCGGCAGAGCCTTTATGATGTGCAAGTGAGTTAGGTGACAGCTCCTCCCCTTCACCAAGTCAGAGATGGCCCATCCTGCCAATACTTATGCTCCTTTGTCTCACTGTCTGGAAGCCATACACAAATACCAACTGCCAGCTACATCTAGTCATGTTACCCAGGAAACAGGCTGCAGGTGCCAAATGGTTGGAACAAGAACATGGCAACTTACTAAAAGTGGTGTTTATAAAAGTGTGTCTTTAAATCTGACTTTACAATTAAAGAGGATTTTAAATTATAATTATTTAGACATCAACCTCAACATTCCCACCTGTTCCCAATTGAAAGTTGTCACTTATGATATGTAATAAGGCAACTCAGTGTTATCTGTTGGGAGAGGTAGGCTATGCAGTAGTGAAAAACAAAATGAAGAATTCTTCATTACCAGAACATGTAAACGATAAAAGTGCATGTCCAACTTTTTAAATACATTGCGCACTGCCCTATGGGCTGTTTAGGGCCTATCTTAGAGATGTGTATTAAAAAGGAAGGTTTAGGCTTGACAAAAGCTTTATTTTGTAACGGCTCTACAATTTACTGCTTGTGTGATTGATGTGTTTTATTAGATGTCTTTTGCTTTGCCCAATAAGACAAATCATCATTAATAAAATAAAAACTTTTAGATTGTGAATGAAAAACCTAATTAGGAAAGGGAATGTATTTCTTAAATTGAGTAAAGACTACATTCTTTAAATGAGTTATGGAAGTACCTCATTAAAAACACCACATTACTTATGCAACAGAATATGTGGGTGTAGTTCTGGTAAAAGAAGAAGCAGTCTTCCCTTGTAGGAAAGTGCCTCTTTTGACATAGTTAGCCCCCACTTTTTGCTTGGAACATGATGTGATTTCAAATGAAAGTGCACTGGGTCCCTGCTAATCAGTTTCCCAGTGCCAAAGGTCTTTCCTAAAACTGTACCACGATTGGTACAACTTCACTAACCCCTGTAATGCCCTAGTAAATGGTAACCCTTGCACCTAGTGGTAATTGTGCTACCCTAGGTACCTCTCACCAAAACCATGCAAACTGCCATTGCAGGCTGCATGTCTTGGTGCAGAGAAAACAGAAGAGACGACATGGCACACATCCCTATGTGCCATGTCCCCAGACACTACATGAGGTATAGGTAAGTCACCTGTACTTTAGGCCTTACTGCCTTAAGGCAGGGTGCACTATACAACATGTGTGGTCATATCCGAATAAGCAACTATGAACCTACAATATCTAAGTCCATTCTTGGATAAAGCAAGTGCACATGGAAGCCATATAGAGTACAAGGATTGGACACCCCCATTACGGGTTTTCCAGAATCATAATGTCTTCACTGTACCCAGGGATGTTTGGCCCCAATAAATCCCCACTACAGCCAGTGCTGGATTTATTAATAAATCTGCACAAAGTCAAAGTCAAAGTCAAAGTCAAAGTCAAAGGATTTATATAGCGAACTACATACCCAGAGGGTCTCAAGGCGCTTAAGAAGGGGTGGGGAGTTACTTGTCGAATATCCACGTTTTAAGTTGCTTTCTGAATGCTAGGTGGTTCTGGGTAAGGCGAAGGTAAGTGGGAAGAGAGTTCCAGGTTTTAGCTGCCAGGTAGGAGAAGGATCTACCTCCCATGGTGGTCCTGTTGATGCGAGGTACAGTGGCAAGGGCTTGGTTGGAAGATCGAAGCTGGCGGGAGGGGGTGTAGAAGGACAGTCGTGTGTTGAGGCATTCTGGTCCGATTTCGTAGAGTGCTTTGTGTGCGTGGGTTAGGAGCCGGAAAGTGATCCTCTTATTGACGGGAAGCCACTGGAGGTTTTTCAGGTGACCAGAGATATGTTCTTTACGCGGGATGTCTAGTATGAGCCTGGCAGAGGCGTTTTGGATTCGTTGGAGTTTTTTCTGGAGTTTAGCGGTAGTCCCGGCGTATAGGGTGTTTCCGTAGTCCAGGCGGCTCGTGACCAGTCCGGGGGTGACCGTTTTCCTAGTTTCGGTGGGGATCCAACGAAATGTTTTTTTGAGCATGCGAAGAATGTTTAAGCAGGATGAGGAGACGGCGTTGACTTGTCTGTTCATTGAAAGTGAGGAATCCAGGATGACGCCCAGGTTCCGTGCGTGGTCTGTCGGGATGGGCGCTTTTCCAAGGGCTTCTGGCCACCAAGAGTCGTCCCATGCGGAGGGGGAGGAACCTAAGATGAGGACTTCTGTTTTATCAGAGTTCAGTTTCAGACGGCTGTGTTTCATCCATTCGGCTACTTCTTTCATTCCTTCATGTAGGTTGGTTTTGGCGGTGCTAGGGTCATTGGTGAGTGATAGGATCAGTTGAGTGTCATCTGCGTAGGAGATGATGTTGAGGTTGTGTTGGCAGGCGATGGCCGCGAGGGGACTCATGTATACGTTAAAAAGGGTGGGGCTGAGTGAAGATCCTTGTGGTACGCCGCAGATGACTTCAGTGGCCTCTGACTTGAATGGTGGGAGGCGGACTTTCTGGGTTCTTCCGGTGAGGAACGAGGTGATCCATTCCAGTGCTTTTCCTTGGATTCCGATGTTTCTGAGACGCTGTAGAAGGGTGCTATGGCAGACTGTGTCGAAGGCTGCGGAGAGGTCGAGGAGGATGAGGGCGACTGTGTCTCCATTGTCCAGTAGTGTTCGAATGTCGTCTGTTGCTGCGATGAGGGCGGTCTCAGTGCTGTGTTTTGCTCGGAAGCCGGACTGTGAGGAGTCGAGGGATTTGTTGGCTTCGAGGAAGGCGGCGAGCTGGTTGTTGACAGCTTTCTCGATGACTTTGGCCGGGAATGGAAGGAGCGAGATAGGGCGGTAATTTTTGAGTTCGGTGGGGTCCGCTGTGGGTTTTTTCAGAAGGGCGCAGAGTTCAGCGTGTTTCCAGCTTTCCGGGAAGGTGGCGGATTTGAAGGAGCAGTTGATAACGTCTCGGAGGTGCGGTGCTATGATGGAGTCTGCTTTATTGAAGATGTGGTGAGGGCATGGGTCTGTGGGGGAACCTGAGTGGATGGAGTTCATCAGGCGGATGGTATCCTCAGTGGAGATTGTGTTCCAGTCATTAAGGATGTTTGAGGGGGGTGAAGGTCCAGCAGATGGTTGGGTGGGTTGGTCTCCGGGTTGGTTGTCGAAGCTGTTGTGGATGTCTGCAATTTTGTTGTGGAAGAATGAGGCTAGGGAGTCGCAGAGGGCTTGAGAGGGGGTGATGTCGTTAGAGTTGGCCGAGGGATTGGTAAATTCCTTGACGATGTTGAAAAGTTCCTTGCTGTCGTGGGCGTTGTTATCTAGTCGTTCCTTGAAGGCGGTTTTCTTGGCCTTTCGGATCAGTTGATGGTGTATGCGGGTGGCCTTTTTGAAGGCGTCCTTGGTGCTGGTGGTTGGGTATTTTTTCCAGGCCTTCTCAAGGGAGCGGCAGAGTTTCTTGGATTTCTTAAGATCATCGTTGAACCAGGAGGCCTTCTTGTTGCCAAGTTTGATTTGTCGTTTTTTCAGTGGTGCTAGGATGTCGGCGCTGTTGGATAGCCAAAGGGTGAGGTTGGTGGCGGCTTGGTCGGGGTTTGATGAGTGGGCTGGGGGGTTTAGAAGAAGCGATGAGGAGATCTGGTCGATGGTGATTTTGTTCCAGTTTCTTTGCAGAGTTGGTTGGGGGTGGTTGTTGGGTTTGGGCTTGTTGTAGGTGAAGTGAACGCAGCTGTGGTCAGTCCAAAGGAGCTTCGTGGTGTGGCTGAAGGAGACATGATTGCTGGAGGTGAAGATAGGGTCGAGGGTGTGACCTCCGATGTGGGTGGGGGAAGTGACCAGTTGTTTAAGTCCGAGGTTGGCGAGGTTGTCCAGCAGGGTGGTGGAGTTGCGGTCGTTGTTCTTTTCAAGGTGAAAGTTGAGGTCTCCTAGAAGGATGTAATCTTTGGAGGGGAGCGCGTGTGGAGTGATGAAGTCCGTGATGTCCTCACTAAATAGTGCGCGGGGTCCTGGAGGCCTGTAAAGGAGGGTGCCTCTGAGTGTGGTCTTGGGGTCGATGTGGATCTGGAAGTGAAGGTGTTCAGAGATGGCGAGGTTGACGTCAGAGCTGGTTGAGATATGGATGGATTTCTTATGGACGATAGCGATTCCTCCTCCTGTGTGGCCGGTACGGTCCTTGCGTATGATCTTATAATCTTCTGGGATGGCAATGGTGATGTCTGGGGCGGAGGAGGCGTTCATCCATGTTTCAGTAATGAAGGCGACGTCCTGAGAGATGGTGTCTAGTAGATTCCATAGGTCAATGGCGTGCCTGTGGACCGAGCGGGTGTTGAGCAAGATGCATTGTAGGTGGTTGGTGTCGGGAATCAGAGGTGTGATCGTAGCGGAGTGGTTGACGTTGCAGAAGAATTTGCAGGAGTAGCATGAGAAAGGTCCATGGGTGTGTCCAGGAGCGGCTTGGACGCAGTTCGGGGGACGGCCGGGGTTAAGAGCTAGGAGGGTGGTGGCATCGTAGGTAATGCGGGAGGGCTGGGCAGTGCGAGGGCCAGGGGGTCTGGCGCTGGGCGCGGTCCAGGCGCGGACGGGCGTAGACGGGCTTACCTTTGGCGCACCTACGGCGCGAATTGGGCACGGTCGCTGCGCGTGAACGCTGCGCGGGGATGCTGCGGTCATATAAGGATGGTGAGGGGGGGAGGGGCGAGGGCGGCTCAGCTGGGAGGCGGGGCGGGCTCAAGGGAACAACAACAACAAAATCAAAATGGAGGGGAGGGCAGAGCAGGGCGCCGGGGGATATTACAAGAGCAATGCGCAGGTAAATATCAGAGCAAGCAGCCAGTAAAGCAGTGACCAAGCAATGAAAACGCAATTGAATCCTGGCGCTGTTAAAAAATAAACAACACTTCGTAAAAAATGCAGCTTCACAATACGATACCGCCTTTCAGCAAACAGACAGGGGAGCGACCACTCAAGGCAGGAGCGAGGAGTGGATCACGGCGCTGCGAGGTCAGGGGACGCTCTATATTGGTAGTGGGAGGGCGGCTCAGCTGGGAGGCGGGCGGGCTCAAGGGAACAACAACAACAAAATCAAAATGGAGGGGAGGGCAGAGCAGGGCGCCGGGGGATATTACAAGAGCAATGCGCAGGTAAATATCAGAGCAAGCAGCCAGTAAAGCAGTGAGCAAGCAATGAAAACATCTGGGCGGAGGTGCCTCACAACTCCTCAAGGGTGGAATGGCATTCCAAGTTTGGAAGCTTCAAAGATGATGGCGCCTTTGAAATGTCCCCCATGCATCTCCAGTTAGTGGAGGATACCAACCCCCCTGTCCTGCGCCACTTTCAGGCGGGAAAATAATTCAGATTAGGAAGTGTCACCACATTCAACCAGCACCACCCCTATGGTGGTGCAGGTGATGTGGACCCCAATTTTACAATTCCTCCATCTTGTGTTGGAGAAAATTAGCCACCCAGGGTCAGGGTTATGCCCACATCCCAACGGAAGTGGTCATAGTTGGGTGTATTGTGAAGAAACAAGTGGGAGGTTGTGGAAAAAACTCAGAGCAGGCTGGTCCTCCTTAATATGTATGTGTTAATCAAAGAGAGCCCTTCTGTTAAATTGGGAGGGTTATTTCTTTCCACTCACAGGTTAGTTTTGGAAAACAGTGTGTTTTCTTTAAATAACACTCACCCACCAGGGATTCCCCTTGTTGATATGCTTCATCATAGGGTTTCTTCCCGTTCAGCTGCGAAACTGGGTGTGCTACAATCTGCGAGCTCAAGGGAGCCCTTATAGGTGCTAAAAGATCTATTTAAGGATGAAGTATATAGGAAAAGGAATGGGAAGAAAAATTTAAAATACTAGGCGTAGTAGGAGAAAACCCATTTAATTTTTACCTCTAGCCTGTATAGATTGAAATATGGGGAAACATGGGAACTGTGGGGGTATCAATGTGCCCTAGTTCCATATGGTCAATATTTTTCTAGCCCTACCCCAAAGGCTATTCTTCAGGACCACAAAGAATACTCCCTAATACCACTGTTAAGTTCTCGCTTAATAGGGAGAAATAAAGTGTATGGAGAAAAATTGAAAATGAATACAGCACCGACTGATGTTTGTATCAATATATTCTGTTGAGAAAATATCTAATGCTGCCTAAGGGCAACATGAGATCGTACAGGGGAAAAAAGGGATGTCTGTAGTCAAACTTGTGTCTAGGCTACTCCCTCTCTGAGGGTAGCGCCCGCCTGTGGCTTTGTGGGAGGGTGTAGTCACCCTGAAGGCAGGCAGCTCATTGGCTACTACCTGGTACTCCCTTTAACGCTCCCAAATTTAGTATTTAAGTGGCACCCTGGACCATGAACTTTATACTTGATGGACATAAGAAGAAAACAGAGAAATGTGAGCTGCTGAGCCAAGAATGGAGAACATGCTGCAGAATTTTGGCACCAAACCTGCCTGCTGCCTCAATGACTCGGCCATTGTGGTGTGCTGTTTTGTCCTGCTGCTGTGAGGCGTCCAAGAACCCCAGAGAGCATACAGCCCTTCAACAATCACCAGAGGACTCTCTTGGAACAGAGGAACAACACCGCTGCTCTCCGCAGGTGCCAAACCAGCAGAGTCCGGATTAACGACTTGTTGCTCCAAAGCGACACCGACTCAACAACCAAACCAGAAGTGGCACACTTACTCCAGAGGGTCTGATCGGTCCCCTCCACCAATTAAAAAGACTCCAGGATGTCCTGGAGCAGTGCCGTGGCGATAGCGGAGGTACCAGACCACCTGCAACTGAGACGAAGAATCCAATCTGGACTCCAACTTCCCAGGAAGCGAACAACCATCAAGGGACATCAAGACCCCAGAGACCTACCCCATGAGAGGCCCAGCTGTCCTTGAATCATCCCTGCAAACTGCCTTCTCCTGATCGTGAAGACCACCTTGACACACAGAGCACGACTGACCTGCCTGCCCAGCTGCGCTCCCGTGGTCCTGAGGCCCTGGTGACCCTATCCCTCCATTAGGGTTCCCCAGACTTACTTGTAAGTTCCCTTGTGTAGCCGGTTTTGAGGTGCCCCCTTCTCTGTAGCCTCTGCTACCAACAACCTCAGCAACCTCCTCCAGAACGAAATCCAGGATGCTAACGAAGATCTGCTGGTGGAACATTCAACCTGGCCTTGCTACCCTCCTAAAAGCCAAAGGAGAACCCTGAGAACCAACTGAATGCTTTTATAAGATAGGAGACTCAATGACAACAACCCTTTCGTTTCCAGTATCTTATACTGGAAACGTTATATTGATGATATCCTTTTGATATGGCAGACTAATAAAGACATGAACCTGTTCATGGAATGGTTGAACGGTCGAGATCGATGGTTAAATTCACTTTCACTTCCAGTAACCAAAGAATAGATTTCCTGGATCTTACCATCTTTATCGAAAATGGGAAATTGGAGACAAAAACGTTCACAAAACCAACGGCGAAAAACAGTCTCCTATCTTATAAAAGCTACCATCCCAAACCATTGCAGGATAATCTTCCCTATAGCCAATTTTTAAGGCTCAAGCGGAATTTTAGTAAAAACAGCAATTACATACAACAGGCACAAGAATTGAGTCAAAAGCTGAAAGAAAGAGAATATACACCTTTGACGATTTCTAAGTGCAGAAAACGAGCCAGCAATCAACCAAGAGAGTGTCTCCTACAAACTAACCACAAAAGAACCTATCTAAGACTTAGTTACCTGTGTAACCACATACTGCCCAGCAACTTATGAGGTCCAGAAACTGATCCGAAAAAATTGGCTAATTATTTCATCAGGCCAATATAATTGGCCAAAACCAAGGTTCGCAAATAAACGAACTAAAAATCTAAAAGACATTTTGGTCCATACACGTCCCATCAACAAGAATACCACGTCACAGATCAGAGATACAAACATGATGCCTATCACTGTGGTACTTGTTTGGTGTGCAAACTCACAACTACGACGAAAAAACTACAGCTCACAGAGACCCTAATATGGACCCAAAGACAACATAATAATTGTAACTCCACACATGTGGTATATCTGGTGACATGTCCATTTCAGAAAAAATAAGTGGGTATGACCTGTAGGAAATTCAAGGTGAGAATAGGAGAACACAAGGGTAACATCAGGTTGAAGAAAAATTCCACCAAACTGTGCTCACATTTCATAGAAGCCGGCCATTCCTGTGAAGAACTGAAATGGACAGTTTTAGAAATGTTAACAGACAAAAGCACCAATGCCGAGAAAATACTGTTTGAGAAAGAGCAGAGGTGGGTGAACCGTCTTAAAACGCACCTTACAGGTCTGAATGACAATATACCCTGGCACCAATTCACATAGAAAACTGTAAAGGATCAGTTCTTCTTCACAGTGATCCTGAACACATAATGAGTCGCAAAAGCAATTATTCAGGAGCAGTTATTCTGCATTCAGCACCTTAAAAATTCCACCATACTTAACAAAGTGTCTCTTACAATTCCTATTTTTGTTAAAGAAGTCGCTTCATATAACATCCTTCTCCAATTAGAAGTGACAAAACTTGCGCATTTGATCTACAACTTTACTGGCACTTTAGCAACTCAGCCGGTATGTTGTAACTCACAACGCACATCTTAGACCTTAATACAACATGACTGCCTTCTATTTACGTAATACGGCAAAACATACCGATTTGCGTAAATATCACTCGCCACTTCCTTAATGCTGTTAATTTTCAGACTATTCTATAAAACGTTGTGGATATTTTAGATACCATCTACCCATTCAGTGAAATTTGGCAGCGCAGCAAAACATAGTCCTGTTTCTATGGAAATGCCAGATAAAAACAAACAGAAGGAGCGGCTTCCGCTTATCCGGGGGCAGAGCCAGCACAGGGCGTGTAAACTACTGTTACACGCGGGTAAGAATATCGGCGTAGTAACACAAACGCTTGAAGGTATGTTGACTACGGACGGCTATGTGGTTTATTGAAACCTTTATTCTCATTACAGCTCGGCTCTTATTCACTCTGGCACCCCGTTGATGTGTGTTTTCTCCATATTTAAGGTAAATCCTCTGTTTTTCGCTAGTTAACGTATACGCTATTTGTGACCTCTTTTAAACCCGAGTGTCCGCTATAAACCTTTTTTACCAATTACAACCCTCAATGCCTTTCCAACAACTTGTGAACTATTGGTCATTTCTGCTTTCATTATCCTCTACTTTCCTCATGACCCATAGCACAGTTTGTATTATACAATGGGAACCCATAGAATTTCAATCGAACCGGAAATACATGGTTTAAATTAACACATTTGGACCTAGTTTCACGCCTTTATCACAATGTGTGTTTAAAGTTACCTTTGACAACCATTAGTGAAGAGAATTTATACTGTAATCCTTTTGAGATATCATGACTAACATCACATCGATCAACCTTGCCATAGCCCACCTTTTAATGATCGATTTTTCATTACAAACTAGCAGCACAACAGTGACTTGACTTACTTTCGTACAATGAGCTCCTAGTGTTCCTGCTTGGGTAGCGTTGTTCCCCACCCATGAGTTCGAACCCCTTCCTTTGTTTTTAATGCTATGACTAATAAGCATTAATAGCATCTATGCTCTATATTAAGAGTATACCCATCGTGCTATATGTAATAACCCTTACATTCATAACATGTTTGTTTGCTCTGTTATTTTCGTTCTTGTGTTTTCTTTACTATAGGAATGTAACACATTTGAAATCAAGTGCTGTTATTTACACACTTCCAGAATACTACACAAGTGGTGTAAGTATCCTCCTTATTGTTTTGTGTGTCCTGACGAATGCTCTATAGACCCGGCTGGGCCAGAAAGAGCTGAAACATGTCGACCGTTCTTTAAGTGATATAAGGTGATCCAGTAACTTGATTGACCACTATATCCATTCCATTTTTAATAACACTACCTCTCCTTTTTGTATTAAAATATTTCTTTTGGAGAAGTATTGTTTTTTAACAAAAAATAATTCTTTTTTTACTTTTTCCTACTTTCACCTTTACTACTGGGGGTGTCTCCCATTCCCTCGACACTGCTACCGAGACCAAAGGTTGCCTCAGGTCGAGGCTGGCATATAGCACGAAAAATTGGACACCCGATGAATATGCCATAAGGCTGTACGTGGGGCGGACAACCAATATATACCGCATTCAACTTCGTAGAGTTCATGAGGGTGTTCAACTACAACCAATGGTTATGAAGCTACAAGTGTCCATTCTCCTTCTTTGATTAATTCAGAGTTGATTAGGTAAACAGTAGAATACTGTTTAAAAATAAATATTCTAAAGAGTAAAGGTATGATTTTTAGCTATCAGGATGTAAAGTCAGAAAAAACTTGCATTGATTCTTGGGAAAAGAGAAACTGGAAGTAGTAAAATGTTATCCATATTTAGTAAAAATCTTTACTAACAGGTGTTCCGGTAGCAATCATATGGATCATTGTAAAGTCAAGGCAATTTCACAGGCCTTTGTATTCAATCGTTTGTATATACACTGTGGGAAAAGACACTTCACACACATTTTATCAGTCTATAAAATAAAGATACCACCAGCATTGAGCTATGCCTGTGAAACAATAGATGCACAAGAGTGGGATAAATTAGAGAAAGTGAAGTGATGGATCTGGCGCCAAATATGTAATTTGAATCGCGCTGCTCCTATTGCAGCAATTAGGCTTGAGTTCGGTTTACGCTCCAAGTATGTTCTGTCTATGGCTGCGTGTTTAAGATGGAGCAATGCACTAGTAAACAGCTCTGAGAAAATGTTACTGGTAGCACTACGTGAGGAAACCTTTGTCAGCATGAAAGAAAAGAGTGCTCTTTTTAGGAATGATTTAAAAGCCATAACAATGTTCAGCTTAGAAATGGATAGTGTGGCGGATCTCTGTAAACGTGCTTTGAAAATCAGAATTAAAAAAAGAATCTTTGGGGTTTCTCACGAAAGAGACACTAAAATGTGCGCAGAGAATCGTAATAATAATTGTATTGTGAGGAGTAGTATTTACAAAAAACCCCAACGTATGTTTTATGGAATCTTAGACATGGAGTACGTAGAGCTATTATTTTGCTTAGACTGAATTTACTCCCTCTAAGAATCGTAACAGGAGCTTGGGAGGGCATTGCTAGACAGGAAAGACATTATCACTTATATAACTCCTGTATACAAGACTTAAATCATGGCCTATTTGTTTGTCTCACATTACAACCAGTACGTCGCAGATACTTAAGGATTTGGATTTTAAAGTATAATATCACCACAGCAGAAGAGGCCCACAACTGCCAGCTACCACCGCCATCTGAACTTGTTTGTTTTAACAATTTTAGCTTTTTTTAAACAATTTTTAAATTATATATTAGAACAATATTGATTGATTTATTATGTATGTTTCTGAGCATTTGCACTTTTCTAACTTTCTTTGCTGCTAGCTAACGAGTACTATGTGCTGATTTGCTATGTATGTATCTGAGCACTTGCACTTTTCCAACCTCTTTTGCTGCTACCTAACAAGTACTGTATGCTGATTTACTATGTATTTATCTGAGCACTTGCAGTTTTCCAACCTCTTTTGCTGCTAGCTATCGAGTACTGTGTGCTAAAAACTGTTTTATGAAGTTTTAAATTTTCCTGCAGTGTTATTTTGCGGCCGGTTATCTTGTACTGTATAGTGAATTGATAAATTCCCGCTTTTCACCACATGGTTATGCTGCTGGTTATCTAGTACTGTATTGTGAATTGACAAATCCCTGTACTTTATTATATGGTTTTAATATGAATTTTTTTAATGACATTATTAGATTATAAATTTCATAAAAGTCCCCTAAGTACCCATCAAATGTAATTTGATTTATTATGGCTCAATCTTCTTGGCACTTGAAAGTCTATTGAATGGTTCCCATTTCTATGCTTTTCCTTATGTTGATATGATATGCTATGATGAATTTAGTACTTCACTGTCTCTCTTTATGGAGTGTAATGTTGAATTTTAGATGTATCTTTTTTATTTATGTGGAACTCTTTGGAGTTCCAAATCATTATAAAAACTACATATAGAGCATATTTCCATCTTTTAACCCATTTGTTCCAAGCATTTTTGATCTTTATATAGAATATGTATTAATCTCCTTTAGAGCTATGTATTTTCGGTGCTCTGGACCACCTTTCACTGGAACTATTTAAGTCATTAACTGTCAACGGAGCTCCCAACTCAGGATCTGCTTGGAGATTGCTTATTCCACATTTAAGGCACCACTAACTCAAGGGCTATTAGAGTGTTGAGTAATGGAGTGGCCAGGTGAGGGAAGGGTTGGAAGGGTACTGCGGGTAGGGAGATCTGGAAAGGAAAAGTTTAACAAACAAACAAATAACACTCAACATATATACTACACAACAGGTGTGCATAGTAGGTATAAACTCTTTGATGAAATGCTTTATAAACAGTGATTGTGAATGTGATCCAGTATGTTTTTACTCAGTCATACATCTAACTCTGCTTCCACATGTCTTGCTTTTTCTCATATGTTATACCTGGGCATGTAGCTTTTCCATTGTTCCCCTCTAGATAAAATGACTGTACAAGGAACACAGTGGAACTCTCCTAAAGAATGCCCTCACTTGGTTAAGTCACCAGGGAGCAAGACATAATGATTCAGTACCTCTTGCAAGAGATGGTATCAAACTAGAGTGCAATCCCTTTCTCTGTTCATAATGTGCAAATCACACTCACATTCACTTTCATGTCAAATGTACATCACAATATCACTAAATTAAAGGCTTGACTTGCAGCTTACTTCAACTGCATTGTGCAAGATTACTTGTAACCTCACACGGCTTAATCACTTTCACCAGCGTGTAAATGCACTTCACAACACCACTATTTCAAGCAGCTGAATTGTACTGCGTTGAGGGAGAACACTTGTATGCTTGAATAAATCAAAAGATGAATGCAGGCAGAATAGGATTACCAGTAAGACTGGACCAGTTTTAAAAAGTTCGAACCTGGATTATAGCCAAAAATGCAGGAGTGATCAATGGGAGTCTTTAGAGATGTTGAATTGTCAAGGAGAGAGCCAAAAAGACTCAGGTCCGGTTTCCGTCGAGTCTCCTGAATACTGAGCACATGTGAATGGATCTGGCCTCCTCTTATAGGCTTGTGAATTACCAAGATGGATGTCGCCTGCGGCTTCTGGGCCTTGAAGTCCCCATAGGGAAACAAGGCCAAATATAGGGCTAAAAAGAAAACAAAGTTCAATAAATATGCACATCTGTATCATACCACATGCACGACAAGGGCAAACCAGTATGTACATCCTAACACTGGTATTTTTTGGAGCATAACCACCAGCATGCAAGCCCTAGTTGGACATGGATCTTACCACAAGGTAAACCCTGTGCATTATGCTTATGGCAGTGCTCTAATATTTCAATCACTAAGCAGGATTTCGCCCAAGCACAGGAGGTGGTCTTTGGGCGAGACACAAAATGACGCAACTCCACGTTGAAATTAACATTCCAACTTAGTATTCACAGATTTCTCACACTGGACTATTGGCTGTAAAACACAAGATTTGTTGTCCTTATGAGATTTCTTAATTTTCAATCTTAACCCTCCTTAATGTCCCTACTCTCCCTTCCCCGACCCTTTCCGTATGCCACCCCAAATCCTTAACCACCCTCAAGGTGAGTGCACTGGAAGGCCTCTTTGTCATAAGATGCGTAGTCCTGCATATGGAAACATTTCATTCTTCCCTTCTTGTTTTAAATGGTCTCAAATGTTCATATCTACAACACTATTGTGGTGTAGTTCCTATAACAAATGTTGAGCTTCAAACCACGAGGCACCTGTGCGTGTTTCTTCTTAATGCTGCAAACTCCCAACTCCTCTGCAGACCAGGCAGGCAACAAGGAAATGTACACTTGACTTCTCTGACTGTTCCACAAACGAAAGGGGAAGTGGAAAGAGAAACAAACAAAACACTGGTCCTTGTGGAATTCCAGCGACGTTTCTCAGGTTGAAGTGTGCCGGGCCTTCAGATGACGACTTGTCAGATTCTGCGTAATATGCCAATACTAAACTTGTTGCGAATATGCACTCAATAAGAAAACATTACTAAATACAAGTTGACATACCAAAAGGTTTTCGGGCCCTTGCAGAACTTCTACAGTTATCAAACCGGTCTTCGTAACTCATGAATACCTTTAACATAAGGTAAAATATCATGAATATCTAGAACAAGAACTTTTTTACATTACGATCGGTTAATATTATTAGTGGGTTTAATAGTTATTAATTGAACCCAAGAACATACCTGATAACTGTTGTTCAACAGTGGTTACATTGGGGTTCTTCTGATCTAAAAGGAAACAAAATAACAAGAAAAAACACCAAAATGTCCTATGCTTGACCAATAGACCAATTCTTGTTTATAGAACTGAACCTCAGTTCAACTCTCCAACACTTATATGTAACAACATTTGTTTGCTTGCACCAATGCTTGTTGTCTGTTTTCATCGAAGCTTATTGTTTTCATGAATTATACCTATGCTTGTTTGCTTTCACAGCACTGGAAGAAGTACACAATGCGCTTATACATTTGACTATTAAAACTGTTGTGTTTACCAAGGTTTGTTTCACACACACACAACCAGTAAACTTAATACATTCTTAGGCAATGCCTTTTTGCCAAGCGGAATAATGTCAGCATAATGCTCAGATCAAAAAGTCTATATAATTCTTTCTTGTCCTTTGAACAGGGAGATTCACGAATGTCGAAATAGCAGGGAGGACGGGGTCAATAAAACCTTACTACAAGTTCCAACGGAGATGACGTGCTGCCCGGAAGAAGACTGGAGACTCGGAGTCCAAAGAAGATGCAATGTCCAGGTAAGTTCTCTTGTTTGCTTCTATTTTTAAAGGATACGTGAAGATTTGCACAAAGAACTCAAGAGCGATGAGCAGCAACTGGATAACAAGGTATGCGGGTCGGAAGAACGGCGGAGGTCGGGAGCTTCGGGAAAGGGGGAGGTCGGGAGCTTCGGGAAACACTGATGCACTCGCTGTGACGCTCAGATGAAGGGAAGTGTCATCGCATCTCTCAAGCTGGCTTAAATACCGTGCCGCTCCCAAACATTTACAGCCCTCATGTGGACGCCGTATACCGGTACACACACGAGGGAAGCAATGAGAACATCGCTGTAATGCCCAAACTCAACAAGCATAGGCATAGGCAAGCAAAAGAACGTGTTACAGAAAATATACGTTTTCCTTGAGCAACCTGCCCAAACAGCACAGAACATTAATACCAGACCAAATATAGTGTGAATCAAAATTACAAGATGTACTTTCAGGATAAAAACACACAATAAAAGGCAGCATAATTACACAGTGGTAATGGCAGCATGTTTCCCCTTAACAGTTCACCCCCCCAAAGGCCGCCTAATAGGCCGAGGCTTATCTGGATGGAGGGCATGAAATCGTCTGATAAGACGTGGAGCATGGACATTTATTTCTGGTTCTGAAGATCTTTCACATGGATTGTACCCTTCCAGTCTATCAAATAATAGAGCCTACTGCGAAAACTTTTAGCGTCTAAAATTGTATTCACTTCATAGTCAACATGATCTCCTATTCCAACTGGTGGGGGAGGGTTATCTGGCCTAGTGGATGGGTCGAATGGTTTTAGAAGGGATACATGAAAAACAGGATGGATTGAGTACTGATCTGGGAGGTGTAGCTTCATGGAAACTGGATTCAAGATATTTTCTATGGGGAATTGTCCAATGAATCATGGTTTCAATTTTTTGGGTCCTTCAATTTGAATATTTTTTGTGGACAACCAAACTAAATCTCCTTCCTTGTAAGATGGACTTGGTAACCTGTGCTTATCAGAATTTTCTTTCATTTGACTTTTGCTTTTGGCTAAAGCTTTCTTTACATGCTCCTGATAAACTGGTAGTTTTGCTATTCTTTCAGCAACTGCTGGCATATGCTGTTCAAGTTCAGGGAATGTCTCAGGAAGTGAACATGGATGTTTTCCAGTCATAAAGTAGAACGGTGAACACCCCAATGCTGAGTGAATGGTGTTGTTGTAGGAGAATTAAACTAAGGGTAATGTCTCATCCCAATTCGAGGACATAGTGCTTGTTAGACAACGTAAACCTTGTTCTACTGCTTGGTTTACCCTTTCAGTTTGACCATCAGCTTTAGGATGGAAAGCGGAGGACAATCCTATTTCAATTCCTAACTGCTGACTCAGTTGTTTCCAGAATTTAGACACGAATTGTGGCCCCCTATCAGAAATAATTTTACTTGGTAAGCCATGCAATTTAACTATGTGATGTAAGAATACTTTGCTAAATTCTTCTGCTGAAGGTAGTTTGGGTAAAGGAATGAAATGTCCCATCTTAGACAATAAATCCACCACCACTAGAATTGTAATAAGACCATTGGATTTTGGTAGGTCCGTGATAAAGTCTAGGCTAATTGTGTGCAAAGGATGTGGGGGAATAGCCATTGGTTGTAAATACCCACTAGGAGCTGTATGTAATGCTTTTTGTTGAGCGCAGACAGGACAAGTTTTGACAAACTGTTGTACGTCTGAAAACATATCCTTCCACCAAAAATGTCGTTGACAAAGTTCTACGGTCTTATTAATTCCTGGATGTGCTGCAGTAACTAAGTCATGATTCCATTTCACAATTTAGTGACGTAACTCCTTAGTAGGTATAAACAGTCTTTGTTTATGGAAAAATAAACCATTTTTTATCGTATTGTGTTTCTGGGATAACCAAGTATCTTGGTTCTGTTTTTGATCCTGTTCTCTGACTAAGTCCAAAAACCTCTCTGAATCAACCGCAGCACACAAATGTTTAGCTGGAATAATGCTCAGTGATTCTCTCTCTATGTCATTTTGCTTTTCACATACCAACCTAGATAGGGTGTCTGATAATAGTTGTTTAACTCCAGGACGATACGTGATAATGAAATTGAATCCGCTAAAAAACTGCAGCCATCGCATCTGTCTTGGGGTGAAGGCTTTCACAGTGGAATAAAACTGCAAATTCTTGTGATCTGAAAAGATGGTGACTGTGTGTTTAGCTCCTAGGAGATGATGTCTCCACTCCTGAAACACAGCTTTTATTGCAAGTAACTCTCTTTCCGCAATCGTGTAATTCTGTTCTGCTGTTAGAGAAAAAGGCTATTGGAAGTAAATGACCTGTTCTGTCATCTTTCTGCATTATGACTCCTCCTATTGCAGTTTGTGAAGCATTTGCCTCCACAAAAAACGGTCTGTCAGGATCAGGATGTGTAAGAATAGGTGCTGACGTAAAGGCCTTTTTTAAGGATGCAAAAGCTTGTTCAGCTTCTGAACTCCAGAGGAATTTCCTTCCTTTCTGTAATAATTGTGTAATGGGTACCACAATCTCTGAGAAATTGGCTATGAACCGCCTGTAAAAATTTTCGAAACCCAAAATACGTTGGACATCTTTCACTGATTTGGGAGAAGGCCAATTCAATATTGCTTCCACTTTCTTGAGATCCATAGTGATACCGTCTGGAGATAACCAATAACCCAAGAATTCCACTTTAGGGGAATTAAACACACATTTTTCCAGTTTTACAAACAGAGCTTTGTCTCTGAGTTTTTGGAGAGCTAGCCGGACATGTTTAGTATGTTCCTCTGATTTTCTTGAGTAGATTAATATGTCGTCTATATACACAATAACGTAGATGTCAAGGAGGTCATCTAAAACTTCATTTATAATGTATTCAAACGCTGCTGGAGCGTTGCACAGACCAAAGAGCATCAGAGTGTATTCAAACAAACCGAATTTAGTACGGAAGGCGGCTTTCCATACGTCCCCCTCTTTTACGTGAACCAAATGGTAGGCTCCATGCAGATCCAATTTTGTGTAAATGCTAGAACCTTTTACTTGATTAAGAAGGACAGGGATTAGAGGTGGCGGATACCAATTCTTAATTGTTATTGTTATTGTTATTGTTATCTGGATTTTATATCGCGCCAAATCACCGTCAGGTCTCAAGGCGCTTCTGACAGATACAGCAACAAGAAGAGGTAAGTAAACAGGGATACGGATTATCAGCCTTACTCACAGAGATCCAAAGGCATTTCTGAATAAAAGTGTCTTCAAAGATTTCCTAAAAAGGAGGAGGTTAGTTTCTTTACGAAGGGCCTCAGGTAGCTTATTCCACATTTGAGGGGCTTGGATTGAAAAGGATCTCCCGCCTTTGGTTGCCATTTTAAAGCGCGGACATGACAGCAATTGGGAGTTGTAAGATCTTAAAGCTCGCTTGGGATTATAAACTTCAAGCCTCTCTTTTATATAGGCAGGTGCCTGCCCATAAATTGCCTTATGGGCAATGCACAGGCTTTTAAATTCCACCCTTTGCTTTATGGGGAGCCAATGTAGCCTGTGCAATAATGGGGAAGCATGGGTCTGTCTGGGTAATTTGAAGATTAACCGTGCTGCATCATTCAAGGTGACCTGCAGGCAGTTGATCAGATTTTTTGGCAGACCAAGATATAATGCATTCCCGTAGTCGATCCTGGAGACTATTGTTGCCGAAACGATGGTTCGGAGCATATTTATAGAAAGTAAGGGGACTAACTTTCGCAACTGCCTAATCAAGTTAGTGCAAGTTCCAACGACGGCGGATGCTTGGCTGGTCATTGAGAGCTCCTGGTCGATCTTAATACCAAGGCTCTTTACGCTAGGGCATGGCTTTGGGGCCGGTCCAAGTTCTTGGGGCCAGAACAAATCATTCCAGGGTGAGGTGGCAGTTGAAACTACCAGGACCTCCGTTTTATCTGGGTTAATTTTTAGCAGATTCGTCATCATACAGCTCACTGTGAACCGTAGTATATTCTGGGCCATGGACTGAGCCGATGTTGTATTGTCGATACTCAGCAACAGCTGAGTATCATCGGCGTAGTTAAAGACTTTACAGCCCATGTTCGCCAGGGAGTCTATCAGTGGCTGCAGGTAAAGATTGAACAGGAGTGGCGAGAGTGCGGACCCTTGCGGGACTCCACACTCCAAAACACCCACCTCAGAGACACGATCTGCTAGTTGGATCCTCTGAGTCCTCCCTAGCAAGAAAGATTTTAACCATTGGAGGGCCTGGTCTTTTATCCCAGACACAGTCAGCCTGTCCAGGAGCAAGGCATGGCTGACAGTATCAAACGCCGCTGAAAGATCTAAAAGTATCAGGGCGCTTGGTTTTTTACTGTCAGCCATGCATCTAAGCTCATCCAGCACCGAGAGCATTACTAACTCGGTGCTATGATGGGCACGAAACCCCGCTTGCCGCTCCTGGAGTAGATGATATGACTCCAGGAAAGGTGACAGTGATTTTAACACATGCTGTTCTAAAGTCTTGGACAGGAAAGGCAGCTGGGATATTGGCCTGTAGTTTTTCAAGCAGGTCGGATCAGCCCCTGGATTTTTTATCAAGGGCTTGACGCGTGCCTCTTTAAAACTAGCTGGTAATAGGCCTGTGTCTAGTGAGTTGTTTAAAAGGCCTAAGATCTGGTCCTCCAAAACAGGGAGCGCCAACCGAAAGATTCCAGGGGGGCAAGGGTCTGCGGGGGAGCCTGACTTGGTTGAAGTGGCGAGCTGTCTAAGAGTTTTAGAATCTATACTTGGGAATCTGGAGATAGTAGAGGTCGGAGGAATTTGGGGGGCCAGTGAAATAGTAGGCATATTAGGGATATCCTTCTTAATATCTAACAGAATGGTTGCCACTTTCTCAAGGAAGTAGCCTTGGAAGGTGTTACAATCTATCACCTTATCTACCCTTTCATCCTACTTACTTAATTCTTTTAAAATTTTGAAAGTTTCTTTCTGGACATTTACTGCATTTTTTATGCGGGTTTCATAATAGTCCTTTTTAGTTGATACAGTAAGTTTTTTGTACACCTTCAGAGATGTTTTATAAAGTTTGCGGTCTGTATCGTCTTTAGACTTCCTCCAGCATCTCTCAAGATGGCGAAGCTTTCTTTTTTGATCCCTCAAGATCTGGGTAAACCAAGGGGCCCTTTTTCCGTGCCCTTTATTTTCTGGGTCTTTTCCGGGGCTATCTGGTCGATAGACTGTCTAAGACTCGCCACTATGGTGTTGTAATTTTGGTCTAGATCTGGATAGTCATGTGGCCTCGTTGACTGTTGTACATATTTGGAAAGGGCGTCGGTTAGGGTTGCCGAGTCAACTTTTTTCCACTGACGCACTTTTTTAGTTTTTAACAGGAGTTTGACCTGAGGACTATCCTGTGGGACATCACACAAGAGTAGATGGTGGTCAGACCAGATACATGGTACAATACTCGTGAGGGCCACCTCTGGAATAGAGGTCCAGATTAGATCGAGGGTGTGGCCCTTGATGTGAGTTGGGGCTTCCACTAATTGTTCAAAGCCTAATGCGGTCATGGAGGTCTGTAACTGACGTGTTGGCAGATCTTTGTCTGCCCTGTCCCAATGAACGTTAAAATCACCTGTCACCAAGATTTTCTTGTATCGTGTACATATATACGATACAATGGGGTAGAAAAGGTCATTGAATACTGAAGTACATTGTGGTGGACAATAGACAGTAAGAACGATAAAACAGGAATTATTCAGGATGATTTTTACTCCAAGTAGGTCTACAGAGTTTATTGTTTCAGCTAGGACTTTAGCCACTGTTAGCTGTTTTTTAAAAATATTTGCTACGCCTCCACCTCGAGCCTCGTCCGGACGATTATGCCAGATCATATCATATCCACTTTGGAGAGCAGCTATGATGTCGGGGGAGGAGTTTTCACCCAACCATGTTTCGGTAAGGGTCAATATGTCGATGGTCTCATCCTGTAAGAGAGTGAATATTTCCAGGTGGTGTTTCTGAAGTGACCTAGTATTTAGGCTGGCAAGCTTTAAAGGAGATAGTTGGAAAGTGTCCCTACAACTAGGAAAACGTAAGATGTTAAATTCCTTTAGGATGGACAACGTTGTGGAATTTACAATATGCCCACCTGAGTCCAGTAATAGAAGGTCATTTGCAGAGTAAGACAAACGCCTACCAGAGTGCCTGGTCCCTGAGCCTGATCGAGCGCGGACGAGCGCAGACGGGCAGGACTCTGGCACGACTCCGGTGCAGGTCCGGTGCGTCCGCTGTACGCGTCCGCTGCGCGGAGTCATCACCGTCTGTTTTTGGAGCGCTGCCAGAGCGCGTCACCAGCCCAGCCCAACCCAATATGGCCGCCGAAACCGGAGACCCTGCCCTCGGCGTCTACACTCAGCCGAGAGCCGGTCCGGAGGTAAAGGGAGGGGGGAGAAGGAACACAAAGCGCCAAGAAGCGCAGGGGAGTCTCCACACACTTCTAAAATCAAGTGTGCAAAAACGACATCAGATATGCAAAATACGATTTTACACAATTTAAAATGCTGGTAATTATAAGGAAAGGTAGGAGACCTCCCGGCTTCTGCCTCAGGAGGGGAGAGTAGCTATTGTCAGAATCACTTGCTCCACCGATCTGAGCCCTTTTGTAGCGCTGCCAGAGTGCGTCACCAGCCCAGCCCAACCCAATATGGCCGCCGAAACCGGAGACCCTGCCCTCGGCATCTAACTCAGCCGAGAGCCGGTCCGGAGGTAAAGGGAGGGGGGAGAAGGAACACGAAGTGCCAAGAAGCGCAGAGGAGTCTCTACACACTTCTAAAATCAAGTGTGCAAAAACGGCATCAGATATGCAAAATACGATTTTACACAATTTAAAATGCTGCTAATTAAAAGGAAAGGTAGGAGACCTCCCGGCTTCCGCCTCAGGAGGGGAGAGTAGCTATTGTCAGAATCACTTGCTCCACCGATCTGAGCCCTTTTGTAGCGCTGCCAGAGCGCGTCACCAGCCCAGCCCAACCCATTATGGCCGCCGAAACCGGAGACCTTGCCCTCGGCGTCTACACTCAGCCGAGAGCCAGTCCAGAGGTAAAGGGAGGGGGGAGAAGGAACACAAAGCACCAAGAAGCGCAGGGGAGTCTCTACACACTTCTAAAAGCAAGTGTGCAAAAACGACATCAGATATGCAAAATACGATTTTACACAATTTAAAATGCTGGTAATTAAAAGGAAAGGTAGGAGACCTCCCGGCTTCCACCTCAGGAGGGGAGAGTAGCTATTGTCAGAATTATGGCCTTGTTGACGGCGCAATAGTCAATACAAGCGTGCAAGTCACCTGTCTTCTTCGCTACAAAAAAAAGAGGAGATGAAACTGGCGAGGTGGAATGCCGTATGAAACCCAGATTTAACAATTCATCAAGGTAGGTTCGTAAATACTCATTCTCAGGTTCGGTCAAAGCATATATCCTACTACATGGTAGTTTTGCTCCTGGAATGGAATCTATTCTACAGTCGTAGATTCTATGAGGTGGTAATGTAGTTGCTTTGACAGGATCGAAGACATCAGCAAAATCCTGATACTCTTTTGGGAGTTCAGTATGGTCTGTATTCAATGTGGCACAGCAAAGAGGCATTATAGGATCTTTCGTGTCTAGGTAACAATGTAATCTGCAGTGAGTTGAATCTAGGGTCACAGTGCGTTTTACCCAATCTATTTTGGGGTTGTGGAATTCCAACCATGGGATGCCCAGAATACCCCAAAAGCTGGTGTATCAATCAAATCAAATACTGTGTATTCTGAATGACCGTTATCAGCTACAAGCAATAGTGGTGTTGCTTAAATCTGATTAAACCAGATGATAAGGCTGAACCATCATCAGCCCGCACTGGTTCCGGCTCTCTTTTTGGTATTTGAGTCAGCTGAAGTTTTTTGGCTAATTCTAGGTCAAAGAAATTACCTGTAGCTCCAGAATCAATGAGTACAGGAATACTATGTCGTTGTTGAGTGGACAATATCAGAAGTAACCTGACTGTGAAATGTTTAGGTACTTGGTTAGTTACACTGGTAGCGTATTGTGAGTTCTTATGAAAGTTTGTTCCCAAGGAATTGATCTCTACATTCCCCGAAACAACTAGTTGTCCGACATAGATAAGGAATCAGTTGTTATAACTGATCCATTCTTTTTTACAGGTTTAATTGGAAAGTCTTCGGCAAAATGACCGGCCTTTCCACAGTATGAACACAGATTCCCTTTTCGTCATCTTTCCTTTTCATCAGGAGATAAGGGTCCTTTTATTCCACTTATCTGCATAGGTTCTACTGTAGACATTTTGTTATCTGATTCCTTTCTTTCAGTCTTAAAATGAAGATTCCTAACATCACCTCTTGTCCTCTCACCATTACGCTCTCCGAGTCTATGATCCAATCTCACAACTAGTTCTTCAAATTCATCAAAATCGTCAGGTAAATCAACAATATGAGCAAGTGAATCCTTGATATCGTCCCTGAGATCACGATAAAAGAGAGATACTCTCTTCTCTACCGGCCAGTGTGTTTCTGCAAGCAACCTATTGAATGTTGTGACATACGTTATTAAATCTCTAGAACCCTGTTGTAAATTTAACAGCTCGTTGTCATAGGCTTGGAGGTAGACATGTTTAGCAAAGAGATGTGACATGGCTGTCTTAAAGTCGTTTAAATTGTGCAATAGAGGATCATCATTATCCACCAGTGGCATAGCCCAATTGGCTGCCACTCCTCCTAGATAAGAAATAATGAAGGATACCTTGGCAGTGCCAGTAGTAAAGATTTGTGGTTTACATAGAAAATGCAACTGGCATTGACTCATGAATGTTGAAAATCGGCTAGCATCTCCTGTAAACCTTTCTGGGTTTGCTAGGGGCATTGGAGTAGGGGTAACAACGGTAACAACGGTAACTTGCACTGGCTGGTCTGAAGTAGTCCCTGCAGGAGTCTGAGTGTGGAAAGCTGGGGCGCCAAATTTAGGGGGTGCTAAAACTGAACGTCCTACCTCAGAGGGTCCCCTCCAAGTATTGAAACCTGCCTTTTTTCTTTCCAATTCTTGACGTAATGAATGATTTTCTGAACGTAAATCCTGCATCTCTTCATTAAGGTTTTGAACTAACTGAGCTAACTGATTAACGTCCATGTTAGGATAATTCCTTTGGTTTACAGCACCAGTAAGGTGTGGCTTCCCTTTCTCTTGAGCTTCAAACCACGAGGTACCTGTGCGTGTTTCTTCTTAATGCTACAAACTCCCAACTCCTCTGCAGACCAGTCAGGCAACAAGGAAATGTACACTTGACTGCTCTGACTGTTCCGCAAGGGTAAGGGGAAGTGGAAAGAGAAACAAACAAAACACTGGTCCTTGTGGAATTCCAGCGATGTTTCTCAGGTTGAAGTGGCCGGGCCTTCAGATGACGACTTGTCAGATTCTGTGTAATGTGCCAAAATTATTACTAAACTTGTTGAGAATATGCACTCAATAAGAAAACACTACTAAATACAAGTTGACATACCAAAAGGTCTTCGGGCCCTTGCAGACACTTCTACAGTTATCAAACAGGTCTTCGTACCTCGTGAATACCTTTAACAAAAGGTAAAATATCATGAATATCTAGAACAAGAACTTTATTACATTACGATCGGTTAATATTGTTAGTGGGTTTAATAGTTATTAATATAACCCAAGAACATACCTGATAACTGTTGTTCAACAGTGGTTAAATTGGGGTTCTTCTGATCTAAAAGTAAACAAAATAACAAGAAAAAACACCAAAATGTCCTATGCTTGACCAATAGGATCTTGTGTTCTTTTTTATAGAACTGAATCTCAGTTCAACTCTCCAACACTTATATATAACAACATGTGTTTGCTTGCACCAATGCTTATTGTCTGTTTTCATCAAAGCTTATTGTTTTCATGAATTTTACCAATGCTTGTTTGCTTTCACAGCACCGGAAGAGGTACACAATGTGCTTATACATTTGACTATTAAAACCGTTGTGTTTACCAAGGTTTGTTTCACACACACACAACCAGTAAACTTAATACATTCTTAGCCAATGCCTTTTTGCCAAGCGGAATAATGTCAGCATAATGCTCAGATCAAAAAGTCTATATAATTCTTTCTTGTCCTTTAAACAGGGAAATTCACGAATGTCAAAATAGCAGGGAGGACGGGGTTAATAAAAGCTTACTACAAGTTTCAACGGAGGTGACGTGCTGCCCGGAAGAAGACTGAAGACTCGGAGTCCGATGAAGATGCAATGTCCAGGTAAGTTCTCTTGTCTGCTTATATTTTTAAAGGATACACGAAGATTTGCACAAAGAACTCAAGAGCGATGAGCAGCAACTGGATACCAATGTATGTGGGTTGGAAGAAGGGCGGAGGTCGGGAGCTTTGGGAAGGGCGGAGGTCGGGAGCTTCGGGAAACACTGATGCACTTGCGGTGACGCTCAGATGAAGCGAAGTGTCATTGCATCTCTCAAGCTGGCTTAAATACCGTGCCGCTCCCAAACGTTTACAGCCCTCAAGTGGAAGCCGAATACCGGTACACACGTGAAGGAAGCAATGAGAACATCGCTCTAATGTCCAAACTCAACAAGCATAGCCATAGGCAAGAGAAAGAACGTGTCACAGAAAATAGATGTTTTCCTTGAGCAACCTGCCCAAACAGCACGGAACATTAATACCAGACCAAATATAGTTTGAATCAAAATTACAAGATGTACTTTCAGGATAAAAACCACAATAAAAGGCAGCATAATTACACAGTGGTAATGGCAGAATGTTTCCCCTTAACAACAAATTTACAGGATCTGCGCGTTAAGACAACATACGCTGTAGGATTGGTATCAGATGAACTCTGATCACCCCCACCGGGTATGTTAGCATTTCTGTATCACTAGCTCACAGTACCACTATATTCTCCTCTTATCAAGGAACAAATAGTTTCTGGCAACCTCAGAAAATGACAACCCTGATCCCTCAGGACCGTGGAAACAATGTACTACCTTTCACTCAGTCACTTGTGCTTACTTAGTTTCAATCAGAAAGATACACAGAATAAAACAAGCTGAGCATTTTCAATAGCCATTTATTGAACAGTTGTTATCCTGGTAAAGAACAGATGTGCTGCAACAACCATTAGACAGTATGGGATATAAATGATTAACAGTACTATGAAAGTAAAAGGATGGTAGAGTTTTACCATCTTACGAAAATCATTAATACATTCAAGTGTATAAAACACATGATAAAAGGTGCAAACTTCTAAAATGCCTCCCTATCTAGATGTACATAAATGTACCTTGCATGGGTGTAGGTGTTAAGTCAAGAATTCCTCTAGGATCAAATCCACCCCATTACCTTAAGTGAGACTGCGGTACATCGTCCTGGTCTTGAGTTGGACACACCACCAGGGATGTTAGACGACTGCGAGCTGGAGTGTCTGCATGCAGGAACCTCAGGGTCTCTGGTCAGTGTGTCAGCCGGTGTTGGACTGGGTCCTTTTGGCAGGTTCACCCCTAAACCTTTTTGCTTTTAAATGTGACCTGGTTTGATTGTTTTTGGCTTCTGCGCACTGTAACACTGTGTCCCAGTGTAAAGTGCTTGCGGAGTCTGAGGGCGTGTGGTGAGATTAGCCTACCCTCCCATAGGAAAGCATGGGGGATATGTGTGTCCATGGTAGTTCCTGATGAAAGAGGAGTGCAGGGGCAAGTTTGGTATGTGCAAACTCGTGAGATTAAATGCTGCGCTATGGTGTGCGCAGATTTATTGTGTCTAGTATAGTAGTGCCTCTTTTAGAAGTTGACATGTCTGTGCGGTGGATGTGAATTGACTGTCAGGCTTGTGATTGGCTGTAGCTGGCTGCTGTGATTGGCTCCAGGAGTCAGGATGGGTCTGCCCAGTGGTGAATGGGGAGATCTGCATGTAGATGGGAGGGACGAGTTGCACCTGGGACCTGAATAGGGTTGGGCCTTCCCTCCACAATGCTGGCTCCACCCCTGTGGTGTGTCTGATGTCCCTGACCTGTCCTGTGAATAGGGGGAGGGGCTAAGCAAAACAAAGTGGTCCAGAACCAGTTGCATCTGGTTAACCCATTGACTGCAACTTTGGAGACAAAGGATGTTGTGTATAAAAGAAGGGGCTGTGACCCCATGAGAATGTTCTTGTTCCTGACTTGAATCTCCCAGGGGCATGCTGCTGCTGGGGCCCAGGGGAAGTCTTGCCTCCCTGGGCCCTGCCCTGCCCTGCCCCTGGATGCCTGGAAGACTTAATTCCCTTGGGACCCTCCTGCTTTGCCTGAGGATCCCCATTTACCTTCTTGGACCTTTTACTTGATGCTGATTTTGCCCAGGCTTGTTACAGCCTGCCCTGTGCAATGGGAGTGCTTTGCTTTCATTAAATCAGCGAGGGAGAGCCTGGAGCGGAGCAGCGTGACACTGCAGCCCTTGCCGAGGGAATCTCCCTCGTAGGGATTCCGCCCTCCTTGTGAGGTTTTGCGGGTGCCATCCCACTTCTTTAATTATTCATATTACAGGTGCCCACCCTGTTTTGATGAGTACCAAAGCGGGTGCCCACCCCTCTGTTTATTTTTTTACTGGGGGAGCCTAACCCTCATTTCGCCTTTGTATTTGCATGGGTGCCCAACCCTGGACTTTGCCAATGATTGCCGCTGCCCCGCGGCCCGCCTGGTTGTGGGCGGGGCCACGGTACAGAAGCGGAAGTAACACCAATGCCGGAGTTTGCGTGTCTTCGATGAGGGTCTCCCGTGAGCTGATGGGAAACTCAAGGTGTCCAAAGGGGGAGAACGGGAGCCCACCCCGCCTCCCGGAGCATGGCAAATGCAAAAACAACAATTGATGGACAGAATGCAGAACAATGTTATACATTCACCCCAGTACAGAGATCTGGGCCTAAATCCATAGTTTTATTGCACTCCACACCACCCCAATTCAGACATGGCCGTATGAAAATTAGCCTTGACCCTGTGCCTCATGGGAACAGTCCATCCCGAACTGCCAAGCCATGTCTTTCCTGGACCGGAATCAAGCATCCTAGGACCGGTTTCTGGCTATCAGCCGTCTTGAGCCAGGATAGCTTGACTCATGTGGTGTGGAGAGCATGGGACTCACATCTGAGCATACCCATCCCACTCGGGGTGACGAATGCAAAAACAATTGATGGACAGAATGCAGAACAATGTCATACATTCACTCCAGTACAGAGATCTGGGCCTAAATCCATCATTTTTTGCACTCCACACCACCCCAGTTCAGACATGGCCAAATGCAAATCAGCCTTGACCCTGTGCCTCATGGGAACAGTCCAGACCAAACTGCCAAGCCATGTCTTTCCTGGACCGGAATCAAGCATCCTAGGACCAGTTTCTGGCTATCCGCTGTCTTCAGCCAGGATAGCTTGACTCCATTGGTGTGGAGAGCATGGGACTCATGTCTGAGCATACCCATCCCACTCGGGGTTACAAATGCAAAAACAATTGATGGACAGAATGCAGAACAATGTCATACATTCACCCCAGTA
This sequence comes from Lissotriton vulgaris, assembly GCF_964263255.1. Taxonomy (NCBI): domain Eukaryota; kingdom Metazoa; phylum Chordata; class Amphibia; order Caudata; family Salamandridae; genus Lissotriton; species Lissotriton vulgaris. The sequence goes on from NC_141685.1 coordinate 1,224,385,616, forward strand.
CAGAGATCTGTGCCTAAATCCATCGTTTTTTTGCACTCCACACCACCCCAGTTCAGACATGGCCATATGCAAATCAGCCTTGACCCTGTGCCTCATGGGAACAGTCCAGCCCGAACTGCCAAGCCATGTCTTTTCTGGACCGGAATCAAGCATCCTAGGACCGGTTTCTGGCTCTCAGCCGTCTTCAGCCAGGATTGCTTGACTCCAGTGGTGTGGAGAGCATGGGACTCATGTCTGAGCATACCCATCCCACTTGGGGTGACAAATGCAAAACAACAATTGATGCACAGAATGCAGAACAATGTCATACATTCACCCCAGTACAGACATCTGGGACTAAATCCATCGTTTTTTGCACTCCACACCACCCCAGTTCAGACATGGCCATATGCAAATCAGCCTTGACCCTGTGCCTCATGGGAACAGTCCAGCCCGAACTGCCAAGCCATGTCTTTCCTGGACCTGAATCAAGCATCCTAGGACCGGTTTCTTTCTATTAGCCGTCTTCAGCCAGGATAGCTTGACTCCAGTGGTGTGGAGAGCATGGGACTCACGTCTGAGCATACCCATCCCACTCGGGGTGACAAATGCAAAAACAACAATTGATGGACAGAATCAATGGCAGCAGAGTCCCGGGTCCCGAGAGGGGGCCCGGGTGAAGAGGAAGGCGGGGCTCTCATACGGAGAGAGAGACCCGCAAGCATAGCCGCCCAGAGGAGCCCCCGCCCGGAGGAGCCCCCTCCAGAGGAAAAGCAGCCCGGTGGGTGAGACGGGCTGGGGGGCTCCGTAGGGGCTAATGTTGGTGCCTGAGAAAGGCACAGTGGCAGGGTGCATTTAGGGCAGGCCCGGATGGCAGGAGGCCGCCCCAATGTTTTATTAATGATTTCCTGAGCCCCGTGGCTGCCACGTTTGGGGGCACGTTTATTTGGGTAGAGCCAGATGGCTCCAACGCTCCTAAGTTGTTCTAGGAGCCCGTGTGCTCCAGGGGGCTTTTATTTCTTAAAGGGGCCAGAGTGGCCCAGGGGCAGTGATTGTTCCTCAGAACCCCGTGTGGCTTCCATGTTTAAAGGGCCGAAGGGCCCGTGCTGATCTCCGTGGGATGCCTCAGTGTTGGGGCAAGGTCTTTTCTTGATTAGGCCATATGTATTTACTGAGACCCGTGTGGCTCCAACGTTTAGCCCCATCATTTCCTGAGCATAGAGGGCTCCAACATGTGGTGCAATTTGTTTCTGAGGGATAGTGAGAGCCCATGCCGCAGTTTTCCTTTTACAGCTTCCCAGCAAGTAGTGGGCAGCCGCACCGTTTAGGTATTTCTTTCAGGGGACATATTCTTTTTGGACTCAGGAGTGAAACACACTCCTTCGCCCTACCTTGGCCTCCACAGCTCCACAGCACTTAGTGCCAACTGAAGCGTTTAGGCCCCATGTTGTTCTCAGCTGCCCAGCAAGTAGTGGGCAGCTGTAACGTTTAGGTTTTGCGCAGTGGCGCAAACCTGACTTTCGCTGCCTAGGCAGCAGCCCTGACTTTGTGGACATAGGGCGTTTGAGCCCCCTTTTGAGATGGCCATTTGGCCAGGGGGATGGTTACATTTACAGGGCTCCAGGCCCTAATGTGATTTTGGTGCTAGGAAATGTATTGTTTATAGTATGTTTTGCGCACCCTGTTTGATACCTCTAGATATGGTTTATGCATAGGAGGTTGTTTTACCTGTTTAGGTTTGTGTTAGGGAGAATATTCTTCCATGTGTGATTTACTCCCCTAGTGTAATTCTTACTTAGGTGGTGAGGGTCTGTTGTATTTAGACTGGTGGGATACTATGCCTGCTATGATTTCTATTACAGGTTGATGCTGAGTATAGTGTCTGCCAGTGATTACTGGCTGTGTTCTAAGTTCATATATTCTTTTTCTATTTCTTTACCAAGTTCACTCTGTGATGATTATGACAGTAGCCCGCGTGGCCCTGTCATGTGTACATAATTCCTTGTAAATATTGCCCGTGCCAGTTGGCACAATGTATATTGTGTGATTACTATCTGATGTGTTTTGAGAATACAAAAGCTATGTTTGATATAACATTGTGTGGAGTTCCTTTTGTGGGGAGCCTGGGATGTTGTTGGTGGGTGCGTGCGCAAATGCTTTACACATTGCCTCCGGGATAAGCCTTACTGCTCGTGTCACGTTGCCAAGGGGGTGAGCAGGGGTTATTCTTGGTGTCTAACTCCCTTACCCTGACTAGAGTGGTGGTCTCTGCCCGGCTTTTTACAAGGGATTATATACAAATGACAGGGCCACGTGGGCCTATGTCAGAATCGTCACAGAGTGAACTTGGTAAAGAAATAGAAAAAGAATATATGAACTTAGAACACAGCCAGTAATGACTGGCAGACACTATACTCAGTGTCAACCTGTAATATAAATCATAACAGGCATAGTATCCCACAAGTCTAAATACATTAGACCTTCACCACCTAAGTAAGAATTACACTAGGGGAGTAAATCACAAAGGGAAGTATAATCTCCCTCACACAAACCTAAACAGGTAAAACAACCTCCTATGCATAAACCATATCTAGAGGTATCAAACAGGGCGCGCAAAACATACTATACACAATACATTTCCTAGCACCAAAAGCATTAGCGCATAAATCACATTAGGACCTGGCGCCCTTTAAATGTAACCATCCCCCCAGCCAACTGGCCATCTCAAAAGGGGGCTCAACTGCCCTATGTCCACAAAGTCAGTGCTACTGCCTAGGCAGCAAAAGTCAAGTTTGCGCCACTGCGCAAAACCTAAACGTTGCAGCTTCCCAATCCTCCCTGTTCCACAGAAAGGAAGACAGCACTCGATTCGTATTAGGCGGTGTTTATTTTCTAAACGGACAGATGCGTTTCGGAGAAACTCTTTCCTCTGTGTCAATTCATAATACGCTGTGCGGCGCCATTTAAACCAATTTACATATTATAATGGTGACAAAGGAGGGACAAACACAGCGCTCCATAGCATGCGACATCTTGGAGGTATCTCAAACTTAACTTTTCACGATTTTCACAGTTACAACCAACATTGTTTCACAATATATTATTTACAAGCCTCAGATAGCATTATTAATATCAATAAGTGGTGAACTGTGACATAACGAATCCTGCCGTGAATCAGCATTGGCAACCTAAATTAGGTTGCTTAAACACTCAGTGTCCCATGTACATACAGCCGCCAATCGGTTTACTAGTTAGACAATTTACACTCTTGTTTAATTCTTTCTATATCCATGGCATTACTAAAGATATGGCGTACCATCAGGAAAATCAAAGAGGGCCAGACATTTAGTCCTATGGCATCTGCCATCTTGGAAGTATAAACATTTACAACCCAAGAAAAATTAGCTTACATAAAAGCTTTGAAAAAAGAGATCAAATCAAATCTGGCATCAAATTTTCTATACATGAATTGACAGCTGCCATTCACTAAGAATATCCGTCATTTCGCCGTATATCGGCTGATTACAGCCTCAATCCTAAAATACCTGGTCCCATCAATATTCCGTTTAATAAGTCAAAACATCCTCAACTAAATATATTAAAGTAGATCCTGACAACCCAGGGGCATACCATAGCAAACTAACTACCTAGGTGTACCGCTAGCTCCTCACCACTATTTAATCCTCCAGGGGACTTTGTCTGTAATACCACAATATATCTGGATTCCAGTCTTCTTAATTTTAACATTCTATCTCCTCCTCTGGGGTTGTGAGGTACACAGTCCAGACAAAAATACTGCAACAGGTCCCTGTCGCTTCTATGTTTGATAGAAAAATGTTGTGCCACTGGATGGGTAAAATCCTTTTTCACAATGGTGATGATGATGGTACTCCCTTTGTATCTGAGTCTACAGGGGCACCTCAGACAGTAAACCGCGAAAGTGGTTTGGCAAGACATGAATTTATTGATTTTCTTTCCTTCTTTCAAGCCCTTTACTTCATATGATAGAGTCCTCCTGCTGAATGCACAAGCTTTACATCTCCCGCAGGGGAAAAAAACCTTAATTTCTTGCAATGTTCCTTGTCTGGTTGGAACAGAATCCAAGTGGCTGTGTACCAAATTGTCTCTTAATGACCGATCCTTCCCAAAGGTGATCAATGTAGGTAACTGCACATCGTCTCAAATTATGGTGTCTGTTTTCAACACGTGCCAATGCTTCTTCATGATCTTCCTTAGACTGTCTGAGTCTTGGGAAAAGGTGGTTATCATCCGAAACCTACAATCTTCTCCTCTCTGTTTCTAATGTTTAAAGAGACCCTCTCTAGGCAATCGCTCAACTTTTTTTAGAGTACTTTCTAGAAGCTTGACATTGTAGCCCCTCGCCACAAATCTGCTGAGACTATCTTTAGCTGCTAAGTCAAAGTCACACTTCTTGGAGCAGTTGCGCTATAATCTAAGGAACTCTCCTTAAGGAATACTGTTGATCAGATTTTGGGGGTGACTGCTCAAAACATGTAGCGTGCTGTTTCAAGCAGTTGGTTTCCTGAATAGAGCAGTGCTGATCTTCCACTCCTGTATCTCTATTCTCAGGCCCAAGTAGTTTGCTGCCACCAAACTAACCTGGCCTTTGAACCTTAGATTGACATCATTTTCATTAAGAAGTGTTACATACTCTTCTGCCACACTCTCAGGGCCATTCCACACCAGGAATAAGTCGTCGATATATCTGTACCAAAACACAATTTTGTTGAACCATTTTTCATTACTGCAGGACCAGGTCACCTGCTCCTCCCACCAGCCCATGAAAAAATGTGCATAGCTGGGGGCGAAGCAGGTGCCCAATGCTGTATCAGAGACCTGCCTAAAAAGATCTCCCTGAAAAAGAAAGATGTTGTTAAAGAGGCAGTACTCAACCAATTCTAGAGGCATTTTGTTATGCATAGCAAATTTGAATAATCGTTTCTTCAAGAAATACTCTACTGCCCTAGGACCTTGCACATGGTCAATACATGTGTAGAGGCTTGTAATGTCCATGACAATCAAGCAGTAAGTGGGTTGACAATCCAATTTCTCGATGTGACCAATGAAGTCTGTGGTATCCTTGATATACGATTTTAAACCCAGGACAGCCTCAAACAAGAAGTGGTCTAGGAACCTGGAAAGATTTTCCATTACACTTCTCATTGAGGAGACTATAGGTCCTCCGGGTGGTTTGTCCTTATCTTTGTGCACCTTGGGTAGGTGATAGAAGGTTGGCAAAATAGGGTTGGTTGTCCTCAAAAATAGATATTCGTCTAAATCCAGCATTTGTTTATCGTGCCACTTTTTAAGCAATGAATGGAGTTGAGGATTGCTGTTGTTGTATCTTTCCATTGAAGTTAATTCATAACAATCTTGGTCCCTCACTCGTCGCATGGCTTCTTCTACGTATTGTTCTCAGGAGGGTAGGACTACGTTTCCCCCTTTGTCTGAGGGTTTGCAGATGATAGACTTATCATCTTCCAGATTTCTCACTGCCATTCTCTGTGCCCTGATTAAATTATTATTTTTAGATGGTGGCCTGTTTTCTTTAAATAACATCAAATCCTTAATAATTAGGTCAGAGAAAGTATCTATGGCATCGGAGGGCATCTGTGGCAAAAATTGGGATGGTAATTTTAGGCCACAACTAGGTGCCTCTTGTTCCACCTCTATTCTCTTTATTCTTTGAGTAAGTGTTGTTGCTCGCGATAACTCCTCTGTGAGACCCTCCTGGCGTAGGTCTTTCAACATTTCCAGGGCTGTCAGGTCGTTGACAGTAACAAGATCAGTGTCCTTCTTATTGGCTTTCAGAATTATAGCTTCTTTAGTAGTCGGTTTAGTTTTGTAGAATTTGTCCAACTTCAATTTCCGAACAAACTTAAACAAGTCAATCCTTGTTTGAGTGTATTCCATACGATTATTTGAACAGAATGTAAGTCCTAATTTCAGAACAAATTCTTCAGTGGTGGTCAAGATTTTATGTCAGAGGTTGATTATGGTTTGATGGTGTCTTCCCTCTACCACCTGCCGCCTCTTTTGCTCTGTGTTACTCTGGAGGTCTGATTTGGCTTGGCCCTTCCCCTTCCAGCAGCCCCTTCTGGTTTTCCTTTTTCCTCTGGGAGCTTGCTCTTTCCTCCCCTCAACCAAGATTGCCGGATCATGTTGAGCTCCTGCTGAAAAGGAGTTTTCTGTGGTCTTCTGGAGGGGCCCACTGTTTCTTCTCCTGATCGTTCTCCTTCTGTCATATCAGATTCAGAAGTTTCTACCCTGGGTTGCGGGTCATTGGTGTGTGTCTTACTCTAATTAACCAGTTCTTTCCGTGGTTGTTCATATCTTTCAGCAAAGGTTAGAATCCTTCCCGTAGCATAGTTCCTTTCATCGCGGTCACATTTTTCTTGTTTTTGCTGTTTGATCTTCATTTCATATTTGACTAGCTGCTTCTTCATGGCTCTATTAATTGCTCTTGTTGTTCCTTATCCACATTTTGCTGTAACTCTTCCTCTAGAGATGCAATTTCCTTCAGGGCCTCGTCCCTGTCGCTCCAGGCGAACTGCACTAGATTTTCCAGCATCCCTTTACAGGACAGGGCTGTATGTGCCGCCCATGCTTCGAGTAATAGCGGATCAGGGTTCTCATACACCGGAATGGTGTAAATACGCAAGTCTCTGGGGACTCTTTGGACCTCTATCTAGCTTTGCAACATGGTGGCCTCCCACCATTTACGTATTCCCCTTTCGCATAGCCTCTCTAATTTAATGTACTGGGTTACAAGCGTGCTTGGAATGTCCCTGGTTATTTTCGTTTGAGGAAGTGTAATGTCTGGATTTTTGTTTTTAAACATACTGGCCGCCACCTCCCTGCGCTCTGTTACGTTGAATATTATTTATTCGTTGTTTGAGTTGCGGTGCTTCGATCCCGGGCTCCACCTCATGTGACCACCGTAAATGCCTCTTCTTCCCTCGCCTTGCCATAGACCGACTTCAAAAAGCGCATGAAATTGTCAAGGCGTACCTAGCTTTCTCTGGTTCAGCCCGTGCGCTGGCAAATAACTTGTACTCCTTTTGGGACAGGACCTCTTCACTGTTCCTTAGATGGTCTGTGGCGGTGCACTCGCTGTAATATCACTGCTCCCGTCACACCATGTTGCAAGTCACTTAGTAGGCGGGTGCTGTTTCGCGTTGGTGTTCCGCGTCAATATAAAGCTCCCCAATCCTTCCTGTTCCACAGAAGGGAAGACAGCACTCACAGGAGATTCGTATTAGGCGGTGTTTATTTTCTAAACGGACAGAGGCGTTTCGGAGAAACTCCTTCATCGGTGTGATTTCGGAACGTGCTGTGCGGAGCGATTTAAACCAATTTACATATTATCATGGAGACAAAGGAGGGACAAACGCAACGCTCCATAGCGCGCTACATCTTGGAGGTATCTCAAACATAACTTTTCACGATTTTCACAGTTACAACCAACATTGTTTCACAATATATCATGTACAAGCCTCAGATAACATTATTAATATCAATAAGTCGTGAAAAGTGACATAACGAATCTTGCAGTGGATCGGCATTGGCAACCTAAATTAGGTTGCTTAAACCCTCAGTGTCCCATGTACATACAGCCGCCAAACGGCTTACTAGTTAGATAATTTACACTCTAGTTTAATTCTTTCTATATGCATGACATTACTAAAGATATGGCGTACCATCAAGAAAATCAAAGAGGATCAGACATTTCATCCTATGTCATCCGCCATCTTGGAAGTATAAACATGCCGACTTATCATTTACGACCCAAGAAAAAATAGCTTATAAAAAAGCTTTTAAAAAGAGATCAAATCAAATCTGGCATCAAATTTTCTATACATGAATTGACAGCTGCCATTCACTAAGAATATCCGTTATTTCGCCGTATATCGGCTGATTACAGCCTCAATCCTAAAATGACTGGTCCCCTCAATATTCTGTTTAATCAGTCAAAAGGTCCTCAACTAAATATATTAAAGTAGATCCTGACAACCCAGGGACATACTATAGCAAACTAACTACCTAGATGTACCTCTAGCTCCTCCCCACTATTTAATCTTCCAGGGGACTTTGTCTGTAAATCCACTATATATCTGGAATCCAGTCATCTTAATTTTAACATTCTATCTCCTCCTCTGGGGTTGTGAGGTACACAGTCCAGACAAAAATACTGCAAGAGGTCCCTGTCGCTTCTATGTTTGATAGAAAAATGTTGTGCCACTGGATAGGTAAAATCCTTTTTCACAATGGCACGCATGTGTTCCAAAATTCTCAGTTTGACACAAATGATGGTACTCCCTATGTATCTGAGTCCACAGGGACACCTCAGACAGTAAACTGCGAAAGTGGTTTGGCAAGACATGAATTTATTGATTTTCTTTCCTTATTTCAAGCCCTTTACTTCATATGATAGAGTCCTCCTGATGAGTGCACAAGTTTTACATCTCCCGCAAAGGAAAAAAACCTTAATTTCTTGCAATGTCCCTTGTCTGGTTGGAACAGAATCCAAGTGGCTGTGTACCAAATTGTCTCTTAGTGACTGAGCCTTCCTAAAGGTGATCAATGGAGCTAACTGCACATCGGCACGAATGATGGTGCCTGTTTTCAACACGTGACAATGCTTCTTCATGATCTTCCTTAGACTGTCTCCGTCTTGGGAAAAGATGGTTATCATCTGAAACGTACTATCTTCTCCTCTCTGTTTCTTATGTTTAAAGAGATCCTCTCTAGGCAATCGCTCAACTTTTTTTAGCGTACTTTCTAGAAGCTTGACATTGTAGCCCCTTGCCACAAATATGCTGAGACTATCTTAGCTGCTCAGTCAAAGTCGCACTTCTTGGAGCGGTTGCGCTTTAATCTAAGGAACTCCCTGTAAGGTGTGACGGGAGCAATGATATATACATATATATATATATATATATATATATATATATATATATATATATATATATATATATATATATATATATATATATATATATATATATATATTCACTGAAAAAACCATAGGTTATAGACCATATATAGTTAGGAATTAGCATTTACAAAACCTTGAAAATTCAATGAAAAAACCATAGGTTATAGACCATATATAGTTAGGAATTAGCATTTACAAAACCTTATTTTACTCGCACAAAACCATAGAAATTCGCATATATAGTTAGTTGCAATAACTATATATCGCGCACCCGCAATCCACTGCTGATGATGTCACATATTACATCATTCATGACATGGTCAGTGACATCACTGATGACATCTCAAATGACATCACTGATGACATCACTGATGACATCTCAAATTACATCACTGATGACATCACTGATGATATCTCAAATGACATTACTGATGACATCACTGATGACATCTCAATTGACATCACTGATCACATCACTGATGACATCTCATTTGACATCAATAATCACGTCACTGATGATATAATTGATGTGATAATACAATGCACCTCCTCACACTCTAAAATAACCTCTGTTACACCCAGTGTTAAATACAGAGTTTCATTTTAAGAACCATTGACACACCAATACCAGTTACTACATACGCACTCACTGATTCCTACGTCTACACACACATTCACTCATTCACCCATACAATCACTCATACATACAGTCACTCATTATTACAACACTATCATATGCACTCATACACCTATGCAGACACTGAAACACTGCCACTCATCCATAGAGTTACTCACACACCTAGTCAGTCCTGTAAATAATCAATCACACTTCGATTTCCTCATCTATACAGTTAAACACAGAACACCTTATTTATTCAAACATATACTAACACATACTTACTCTCTCATACAATTACTGACACAAGTACACATTGATGTGCACAGAGTCACACACCTCCCAGCCAGCCACACACACACTCAGTCTTCCATACAAATACTTGGGCAACCAATCAATAACCCATATAGCCACTCATATAGCTACTGATCAAACCATGCAGCAGTTTGCACAACAACACACTGATGCACACTTTCAGACAGTTTAGTCACTAATCCATGCATTCAGTAAGACACATTTATTCACTCACTCATACAGTCAGTTACGCACCTACTAAATCCTTCATCCAGACACTTATACATCCACTCATTCTTCAATATGTAAGACATATTTTAATTTTACAGAAACATACAGTCACTGGATGTTGTTATCAGTGATGTCATCAGTGATGTCATTTGAGATGTCATCAGTGATGTCATCAGTGATGTCACTGACCATGTCATGAATGATGTAATATGTGACATCATCCGCAGTGGATTGCGGGTGCGCGATATATAGTTATTGCAACTAACTATATATGCGAATTTCTATGGTTTTGTGCGAGTAAAATAAGGTTTTGTAAATGCTAATTCCTAACTATATATGGTCTATAACCTATGGTTTTTTCATTGAATTTCAAGGTTTTGTAAATGCTAATTCCTAACTATATATGGTCTATAACCTATGTTTTTTTCAGTGAATTTCAATGTTTTTTTAATAGCAAATATCAAAAGCTGTCAAATGTCAAGTACGTGATAGGTAAAAACATTTTCGTGTTTATGCACGCTGATGTGCTTTGAACGCTGCCCCCCCCCCTCTTTTCTCTTAGTAGTACTCTCTCTTTGCAGATAGTGAAGGGTAGTTAACGCAGGCCTTTGCCCCCGTTGTAATCCGTCGTGCCTGCTTGTCTCTCCATTTGATTGATTGTTGTCCAAGCATTTACTGTTTTAGAATTGATTCTCTTGGTTCATTCTCTATTTACAAACAAGCACAGAGTCACAATACTCTGTTTAGTCTTTGCAGATAGTGAAAAATCGTGTAAAAAAACAAAAGTAATCGAGCAACATCAGTAGGCCACTAATGGGATCTCTTTTTGACCTCGCTAAAATAGAAACATTAGGAACAACCCTTCATGAGAAATACGAAACCAGTGAGATGAACTGAGCTCCACACCATGATGGCTGCAAGACAGCTCGGCTCCGCCACCCACCCCGCCCAAAATAACGATAAACTCTATGCAAATATTATAAATATATACAACACACCAGCAAAGTAACAGGGTAAAACATTTTATTAAATAACTATTTACATAACTATTTTATACTTTTTGTTGCCTGATCCGGCTAGCTCAATCGATCGAGCATGAAACTCATGCACTCTGATAGCAAGCGTTGCTGCTGATGCTATGCAGACAAAAACTGGTTTTCAGTTTGTACATTCTTCAAGATTTTTCCATCCAAGGCTGGTTGAGAGTTTGTAGAACGATGGCTTCAGATTTTCAACATACGGTGTGGTGGCGCGGACTGGGAGGGGGCGCTTGGCTCCTGCCCCCTCCCCAAGTCGTGTTGCCCTGGTGTGGCCTAAGATCGCCCCCGACATAGGCGGCCGGCTCCCGGGGTCCGGCGGAACTTTTTGCCTTTTGATGACTCTTCCATTCTGGACCTTGTCCCACAATCCGTTTGACCTGAAGACACGCTGTAGTGGGGCGCCCCTTTACCGTTTCAGTTGCCATTCCGCCCTCTTTTGCTACACTGTGCCTCTTCCGCCATTCAGCTGTTTACCGCCCGCTCTTGCGACTACAGCGTCTCGCTCACCATGTATTTGAGTTGCTCCCGCTCTTGCGATGCAGCGATAGGCGGCTGCCACAGGACTCTCAAAATGGCGGCCGGCTCTTCAGATTTGGGCGTGGTCCACTAAAATGGCCCTGGGACACCTTGGAACTCGGACGCTTGTCTGCTAGGGCTTGGGCCCCATTCTCGAAAGCGTCCCCTCAACCTTGAAGATTCTACAAAAGTCTTGGGGGCCCCCGACTCCCGCAGGCTTCTGGTGGGGAGCGGCTGCCATGATTGCTCGTGGAATGGCCACGACTGAGCTACGAGATGGTGGTGCTCTCATGCTGACGCCAGCTTCAGTCTGAAACATCCAGAAACACTGTAGACTACCAATTCGATCAGTTCCGGTAGCGCCCCAACGTGACCCGGTAGAGAAGAACTTGCCCTCCCCTCTTTGACTGATGGTTCTTGTTGCCTGTCCCTTCTGTTGTCATTTAACAGAACTTTTTAGACTGCTGAAAGGGGTTGTGTTCCGACCGCTGGTTGGTGGAGACATTTTGACTATATTCTGGACCTACGTTGTCGCGTAATGCGTTATATGACACGCTGCGTTAGCGCACCCGGAAGTGCTCCGGTGCGCGAAGCGCAGCTTCCCGGAAGCGATCCGGGGCGCGGCGCGCAGCGCGTAACATAAGCATAGCAGGTCATGTGACTTGTTAATAAAACTTTTCATTGGTTCATTTTACTTTTGTTATTCTAATGATGAAAGGCTTGGTCATATGACCTAAAAATTACGCTTTTTATTGCTTTCGAACATTATTTTTCATTAAACATATATGTTATAATGTTGCAGGCTAATGTACTTTCCCGGACAATTTACAACTGTCCTGCAAGTAAAATATATTCCTTTTTCGAGAAAAAGGGCGTTTCTTCGTCCCATGACGGAGCCGTTGAGCAAAAGAGGCACGGCCTGCTGTCTTAGTCGCCGATACGCCTGAATATCAGATTCTTATCGATCACTTTATGTTGCAGGAGTAGAAAACACAACAGCCCTTGACCATTTATCTTTACTGCGTTCCTGCGTATTATACCTTTTATCCGTCATGTAATTGGACTGCTTTATTTCACTTGCCTTTTACTGATTCGAAAACAGTGACTAAAATTAAAAACTTTACCAATGTAAATACTACTACCATGTTTTGTTTTAAAAACCTTTATTGTGAAAATGTCAGTATACAAATACGGGCCTATAACCACGTGGGCCGGCCACGGAGCAAACTGGAATCGTATATGATGAGGAGACATTTACACTGTAGAGGAACGTAACGAGCGGGCCATTAGGTTGCAAGAACTAAGGTGTCTAACAGTTGCGGAATCGGTGGACGTACATTTTGTAATTAAAATACGACAGGGCCACTTACAATAAAATTATCTAGATATACATTTGCGGGCAAGTACCATGGGTGACGTTAATTCGAACTTTCAATAGTACAGTAATCAATAACACATCAGAACTTAATATCAATAGGGATGTCGAAATATTCAATCAATTCTCGTCCCCGCCCGCCATGTGCTTCAAAACTGCATACGTATCTCGTGATATCAAGGTTGTGCAACCAGTACACAACAAGGAGTTAGGAGTCCCATTTATACCGGCGCCATTTTGGGCGAGGCCGGGCAGGTCCAGGATATAGTCAAAATGTCTCCACCAACCATCGACTATGATGATGTTCATAAGCTCTATTTATTAGAGTAACACTCATCTGTCCACATGAAATTAATTTGCCACAATCTAAACATGTCATTTTAATCTTTCCAAAGTTCTTCTGAATATTTGGGACCGTTTCCCTTGCCTCTGATGCTGTCAGTGCCACTTCATTGGTGGATGTACTGGCAGGTCGGGGGTTGTCCACCAAATCTCTCATTTGTGCAGCAATATAATTAATCGGTGCCACCTCTCCATATGACAATGCATGGTATAATTACCATAACTATATTTCGGCTCGTTTGCACCGCCTCCCCCCCCACCTTCGGGCACCCCACGCCGACTTTCGGCGCAGCATTGTAGGATGGCCACACCAGTGCGGCAACTTGCTGGACACCACCTCGGTGCCAACCGGATCTCAGCGCCTTGTGGTGTCTTCCATTCAGAAAATATTGTTGGCAGCATTTTGACAGGAAAGATAAACAGCCGTTCTCCTAGTGAGTCTCACATTGTTACATTTAGGAAGAATGTTGAAGAGTAGTATGTTGAAAATCTGCAGCCATTGTTCTACAAACTCTCAACCAGCCTTGGATGGAAAAATCCTGAAGAATGTACAAACTGAAAACCAGTTTTTGTCTGTATAGCATCAGCAGCAACGCTTGAGTCAGCTTTGTGTGAAGCCGCCATTTTGATTCAATCAATAGCGTCCCCCTGCACACATTCAGGGACCTGGTCGTGTCTTCAGGTCAAATGGATTGTGGGACAAGATGCAGAAAGGAAAAGGAAAAAAGTTCCGCCAGACCCCGGGAGCCGGCCGCCTATGTCATGGGCGATCTTTGGCCACACCAGGGCAATAGTGAAGCTGCAGCAGGTGCAAATAAGCTTCAGACAGTGTTACAAGCGCTGCTCAGAACTCTCAACTATGACACCACCTCGGTGCCATCCGGATCTTGGCGCCTTGTGCTGGTTCCGGCCTATTCACACATCGGTCCGCTACTGACACCACCTCACAGGCCAACGGGGCACCCCACGCCGACTTTCGGCGCAGCATTGTAGGATGGCCACACCAGTGCGGCAACTTGCTGGACACCACCTCGGTGCCATCCAGATCTCGGCGCGTTGTGCTGCCTTCGGCCTACTGTAGCAGCAAGTGCGGACGCAACTCAGCTGGATAGCGAGTGAAACACCAAGGGGCGCCCCACTGCAGCCGAGGAGCCTCCATCTTGGGGGCGACGCACAGCATCACATTGCTTTCCAATGCAGTCAGATCCTCAAACAGCCCCCACTGACTGACGCGACCTCACAGGCCAACGGGGCGCCCCACGCCGACTTTCGGCGCAGCATTGTAGGATGGCCACACCAGTGCGGCAACTTGCTGGACACCACCTCGGTGCCATCCGGATCTTGGCGCGTTGTGCTGCCTTCGGCCTATTCGCACATCGGTCCGCTACTGACGCCGCTTCACGTGCCAACGGATTTTCTACGCTTTTTATAGCCCTATGCCGCATAACAGGTCATGTGACTTGTTTATAAAACTTTTCATTGGTTCATTTTACTTTTGGTTTCCTAATGATGGAAGGCTTGATCATATGACCTAAAAATAACACTTTTCATTGGATTAAAACATTTTTTTTTCCCAAACGATGAAAGCCCCGCCTTGTTTCTGGATGTTTCAGACTGAAGCTGGCGTCAGCATGAAAGCACCACCATCTCGTGGCTCCGTCGTGGTCATTCCGCGAGCAATCATGGCAGCCGCTCCCCGCCGGAAGACTGCAGGAGTCGGGGGCCCCCAAGACTTTTGTAGAATCTTCAAGGCTCAGGGGACGCTTTCGAGAATGAGGTCCAAGACCTAGCAGACAAGCGTCAGAGTTCCAAGGTGTCCCAGGGCCATTTTAGTGGACCAGGCCCAAAAAGGAAAGAGCCTGCCGCCATTTCGAGAGTCCTGTAGCAGCCGCCTATCGCTGAACCGCAAGAGTGGGTGCAACTCAGCTGAATGGCGGATTTTGGCACAGTGTACCAAAAGCGGGCGGAATGGCAACTGAAACGGTAAAGGGGCGCCCCACTACAGCAGACGAGCCTCCACCTGGGGAGGCCCGTTCACGCCGCCTCCCCCCCCCCCCCCCCCCGGGGCGCCCCACGCCATTTTTTGGAGCAGCATTGTAGGATACCAAAACCAGTGCGGCAACTTACTGGACATCACCTGGGTGCCATCCACATCTCAGCGCGTTCTGCTGCCTTGGGGCTATTCGCACAACAGACCGCTACTGACGAGGCCTCCCCCGCACCCCCCGGGATGCCCCACGCTGTTTTTCGGAGCTGCATTGTAGGATACCAAAAACCAGTGCAGCACCCAGGTAACATCACCTGGGTGCCGTCCAGAACTCAGCACGTTGTGCTGCCTTGGGACTATTAGCACAAAACACAGCTACTGACCATTGTTGCTTCTTTTTTCAAAAAAATGTTTTAATGTATTTACTGTTTTTGTTGCGTTGTATATATTTATAAGTTATTAAAGTTTTATAATCCTACTACTTTGTTGGAGTGCTATATATTTTTAATGTGACACATAATTGTAAAAACTTTGATGTACAAAGAGGCATCCCTGGAATCTTCCGCTTCAGGCTCGGACCCACACACCCTCACAGTGAGAATCCCCTCCCCAAGCACAATACAGGATGGTTATCAGATAGTAGGAACGCGTGTGGTGTGACGGATCTCATCGGGTGGGGGCCTTGATCTACTGTAACTCCTTTGAAGAGGGGTGATTCTTTACAGCTGGGGCCATAAACTACATCTGCAGGGCTAGGTGATAGCCTGGGACCGGCCTGGACAATCGGACACAGAGGAAGAGGAGTGTCAGATGGTGCGGTAGGGAATAGGGTGAAAGGGAGGTGTCAGGCGGGCACAGGGTGTGATTCTCAGAGAAGAACAGCGCAGATGGGAGGAGGTTTCTGGCCCATGCATGAGAGAGAGAGCGGGGGTGACCAGTGCGTGGGGGAGATGCTTGCGAGGGTGGGGAGCCATGCTGAGGATCGGCGGCGTGCAGAGAGTGGGTCTGGTCAAGGCATCTAAAATGGCTGCCGTGCTCAACAAAAGTGTGGCATTGCAAAAAAGGCAAGATGGCGCAGACAATGTTTATCAATAAGGATTAATTTATAACAATTATTTTCAACAAAATATTTACTCGCAGTGACAAAATGGCGGTCAACAGTTCCTGATTTCCATCGAATCGAACGTTAACAGACGTCACGCAGCAAAAAAAAAAAACGCTCACGCACAGCCGCTGGAAGACATGTATCAACATATATGAGCCTCCTCAGCCAACCTCATAAAACATAAGGGGTCAGGATACGTCTCCCGTACCCCCTTATACCCTGTAATTTAATTAAACCGAAACACAAAATGGCGAATTCCTGTTTCGCTACCAGTTTGCGGCCCGGTTCGCGAACCGGGAAGCGCTTCTACCGTGAAAAATCTAATTTTTTTATTTTCCCCACGGGACCCTTTAATAACCCCAACATCATTCCTAGGGGGTCAAGAGGGGTCTACCTTGCCCCCTTTCATTAAATTCTCCCTTCGTTTTTCTCCTCCTCTTGTCTCTCGATCCTACCGAGAGACAAGATGGCGGCCGCTCCAGACTGTTTAGAATGTTGACAGACACCGGAGAGCCAATCAGCTTCGCTTCGCAAAGCTCCGTTACGCGAAAAGTACGCGATCTGTAGCGCTATCCAGGACGCTGTCACAGATATATCTGTTTTTTAACACGTTAATTTCTCAAAATCCACTGGAGCACATATATTGAGACCCAGCAAAGGCACATCGGGCCAACAGTCCCTACAATTTTGCCAAGTTTCGTGGAAATCCATTCAGACGTTCGAGCTAAAAGTGAGGCCAAACGCCCTATGGAAATTAACATGGGAAAAACGCATTTTGGGACCCCCCTTTTTTCTCGGCCCCCCCTTGACGAAACCCCCCCAAATTTTCAGGGGCTGCTCAGAAACAAAATGGGCCATTTTCCTGAAGATTTCAGCCGATTCCGTCCACAAACCCCAAAGTTATTAGACATAGAATTTTCAAAAGTTCCATAGAGAAAAAATCCTAACTATATATACCTAACCCAACGATGCTGGCTAACGCGTTTCAGCGGACATGCCACCTTGGTCACAACAACTACTCATTTACAAACGACAGTTTATATACACATACGAAACTCGATCGTCGGAGCAATTGATGACGTTCATTGTTTACTACGGTTGCTTAAAAAACATAGAAGAAATCTGTTGCACATGATTCGTTTTCAGGATCTTATCATACTCAATCATTTCTCTGTTGGTGAAATACATTGCAAGTGCAATTTGCAGTTTGCCAAATTCATTCATATTTCACAATTACGGTAGTTCGCAAATAGTCACAATACGAAACATACCGAGCATGTACCATTACTAATATATTCATTAGCAAATACATGTGCAAATCCAATGCATATATACGCGACCATCAGCAAAAATAATAATGAAAGAAAGTGCTCAAAATTAACACAAACCGCGAAAAAATAACATTTCGAAATAGTCAAACCACACCTTGATTTTATCTCAGTACTGTATTGTTGTATACCTCCCAAAATACCACCATGTCACAAATCTATAAATCTAACAGTTACCATCAGATTAAAATAAAAATTATTTGGACGGAATTGAGCCCAAGTGGGCAAAACCATTGTTGACTCGTTTTGTGCTTTCATGTATGCACCATGATACTGACAATACTAATCAATTCAGTACAATATTGTGTGGATTCTATATACGTGATTTTCCTATTTTGATTACCCTATGTGCTCCTAACAACTAATAAATTAATTGTGTCTAATGTTTTTTAATCAAAGTGTTTTGATACTGTAATAATCCACCTGTATCCATACTGTAGAGTTTCAGAGGAGTGGGGTACGTGAATTAGCATGGAATTGATGTATAGTTAATATACTGATGTAATTACAGGTAACAGGCTGCTTTCAAACAGATATGGGATTATAGGTGTACACTTAAAGCTTCGTCAGAGTTAAACCCATTTGGTGTTTTGGTGTCGAGAAGAATGATATATCTCGACTCCAATCTCCTAGGTGCTAGGAGTCTATTGCCACCTCTGATGTTTTTGCTAATACTATCGATGACAAAGTATTGCAGATCTTCTATTCTCCCTTTGTGAAAAGCGTTAATGTGGTGGGCCACCGGATAGCTTTGATCATCATTGGCCACCGCTCTTAAATGCTGTAAGATTCTTACATGCACCGGATGTAAAGTACTTCCGACATAACGCTTTTTACAAGTACACTGAAGAACGTAAATTGCGTAATCTGTCTTGCAATTATAGTTCCCTCTCAATTCTAATGGTGTTTTCCTTAGTGGGAGATGTACTTTGCTGAGGTTGACACCATACTGACAAGCTTTGCACTTGGTGCACTTAAAAAATCCTTTCTTACTTGAAAGCCAATTAGTATTTTTTGGTTGGCTCGGAATGTTGGATACCAATTCCTGTTTCATAGATTTTGCCCTTCTGTATGTGATCTGCGGCAACTGGGCACATAGTGTTCCTAATGCGGTGTCACTACGTACTATGGGCCAATGCCTGTACAAGATTTTACGTACTTGGGTGTGATAGGCATTGTACCCCGTAATGATTCTCTGTGTCTCATTCTTCTCAATCGATGTTACTGTTGTGGTGTTCTTAAACAACAAGCTCTCTCTACTCTTCGTCAAACATTTATCTTCTGCAGTTTTTAACACTTTTTCTGAGTATCCTCTTGTGCGCAATCTTTTGAATAACTGGTCTTTTGATGATACAAAACCTTCTTGCGTACTACAATTACGTTTCATTCTGAGACACTCAGCATAGGGGATACTGGAAATCAGGCTGTGTGGATGAAAGCTTCCGGCATGCAAGATGGTATTGCCAGAAGTTGGTTTTCTGTAGGTCTTCGTTTGAATCTTGTTCTCAGAAATAAATAATTCCAAGTCCAAGAAAACAATTGAAGATTTGCTGGTGTTGCATGTAAACTTTAAGTTCAAAGAATTCTCATTTAATTCCTCAGCAAATTGTCTTGCACTTTCTTCACTGCCCTTCCACAGCATAAAAATGTCGTCTATATATCGACTGTATTTCAACACATTGTTAGACATTTGTGTGCTGTATTCTGCCATGAACACTTGCTCCTCCCACCAGCCCATATGCAAATTAGTATAGCTGGGGGCGAAGCAAGTACACATGGCAGTCCCCTGAATTTGGCGATAGAGAAGCTTGTTAAACATGAATGTATTGTTTTCGAGACACCATTCCACCATTTGTAGTAGCATGACAGTGTGCTGATGCAGTGTTATGTCCCTAGTATCAAGATAATGTTTGATTGCATGCAGCCCATCATGGTGTCGAATACTTGTGTACAAACTCTGTACATCTAAAGTTACCAGGACAAGGTCCGAATGCCAGTCAGTATCGTACATTTTTGTTAAAAAATTACCACTGTCTTTTATGTACGAGGGCAGTTTTTGTACAAAGGGTTGTAAGAAATAGTCTATGAACTTGCTGGTATTCTCAAAAAGCCCCCCAATTGCTGATATTATGGGCCTTCCTGGGGGGCACAGTTCATTTTTATGAATTTTGGGAATGAAGTACAGGTGTGGTGTCACCGGATAGTTGTTCTTTGAAAACTCAAATTCCTGCTTTGAGATTAGGCCTGCAGATTTCCAAGTGTACAAACATTGATGATATCTCTCCTGTATATTTGTTACATTGGTGGCATTTATTCTGACATAACATTCCCTGTCAGATAAGTGCAGTGAGGTTTCTTTGTTGTACATTTCTTGGGGCCATAGTACTACATTCCCACCCTTGTCTGACATTCGTACCATAATGTCCTTTCTCGTCTTGATCTTAGTCATTAAACTCTCGTATTCTGTTCTTTCATTTCTCCTTGATTTCAAAAAGTCATTGCTGCTTTCTAGGGACAGCTGTTTTAAATCTTTGATCGCCTTATCCGAAAAGATGTCTAAGTTATCCTTTGGCATTAAAGGACAAAAAGTTGATTTGGGTCTGAAGGGTGTTTTAGCGGATTCAAAGATGTTGTGCTGCCATTTCTGTATTCCACATGTGCTCATCACTTTCCCCGTCCTTGTCCAATTCAGCCATCTCTTGGATAAAATCCATATCAGCCACTGTCCAACTAGCTTGTTCATTATCAGATGTCAACTCCTTATCACGATTCATGTTCTATATATATATATAACCTACTGGCGGTCGCCAGTAGGTAGTTATAGTTAGGATTTTTTTCAATGCAAAATCTCAACATTCTATTGGGAATAACTTTGCCGCCGGTTGAGGAATCTGCCTGAAAATTTCCTCAAATGAAAGTTTGGGGGGGATTCGTCAAGCAGGGGCCGAGATAAAAGGGGGGACCCAAAACGTGTTTTCCCCATGTTAATTTCCATAGGGCGGTCGACCTCACTTTTGGCCCGAACAGCTGAATTGATTTCCACCAAACTTGGCAAAATTGTAGGGACTGGTAGCCCGATGTGCCTTTGCTATGTCTCAAGATATGTGCTCCAGTAGTTTTTGAGTTAATTAAGGTTAAACAAAATATATATATCCATGGCCCCTCCCCGGTACGCGCACCGGGGAGCCCACCGGGCTCGCTACGCGACTTGCGCGCGGAAAGCTGATTGGCTCTCGGGTGTCTGTAAACATTCCAAACAGTCCGGAGCGGCCGCCATCTTGTGTCTCGGTAGGATCGAGATACAAGAGGTGGCAAAAACAAAGGGGGAATTGACCATAAGGGGGCAGAGTAGACCCCCCCTGACCCCATAGGTTTGATGTGGGGGCTATAAAAGGGCCCCGCGGGGCAAACACATTTTTTTTTCTTCGATTTTTGCGGGGGGAGCGCCCGGTGCGTGCACCAGGTAGCGTACCGGGGAGCGTACTAGGGTAAAACCCAGTGAAATAGTAAAATAATAATTTAAAGTGCTTAGAGGTAGGGTAGCTCTGCATAGAGTTGTTGTTTTGTGTGGGTGATATAAGTACCAGCATGTAGGTACCAATGCAGAGTCTTAAATTCAATGTAGACTGTATCCTCTGTAGATAATTTGCATGTTGTTACAGAAGTTATTGTGGTGTATGGAATCTATACTATAGTCTGTCAGGAAAGCAGAAACAACATGGAGGCAGGAGATGAAAAAGAGATGTAAAATACACATTGGAGATAATATAGTGGGAGAAAGGAAGTAACTATGAGCAAAATTACTATGTAACACAAAAAAGTTGCACAGTATACTATAAGTCTCACTTTATATTATATTCATTTTGGTACTATTTCATGATTTACATATAAAAAAGAATAATGTCTCGAACAAATTTTAATTATTAAATAAAAATGTATTGCTGTGATTTTTCAAAATTTAAAAGAATTTCCAACATTATATCGTCAGGTATGTCCTCATTTGGATTCGATGATTCCATTTCTTCCACACAATTAAGTAACTCTTGGTCCAGAGACTGATCCAAAAAGTCTAAATCATCAATCTCTTCCTTAGGATTGTTCTCCAGATCAATTTCGAATGAAATATTAAATTTGTTTTGTTCTCCTTCCATTTTCTTGCTGTAAATTGCATAAAAAATAAATATATCAGTAGAGATAGGGCACTGTTGGGTTTAAGTTCAGACAGGTACTTGTGATTTTTTAACAGTGAAGTTATCTTTAGGCAGTGTATGGTATGAGGCAGGAAGTAGAAATATAAAAAAGTGCATGTGATGAAGCCTAAGTAAATTCATAATTATACCAGAGAATCCTAACTCAATCTATAACTATAACAGAGAAGCCTATCTCAATCTGTAACTATAACAGAGGGACAGTAAATAACTGTCAGAAAACGTTTTTACAAATGAACTTAAAGTGCCCCTTACAAATTAACAACTTACCTTATAGAAAGGTGATGAAGATAAATGAGAAAATCCTTTAAAGATGTATCTCAGGTAGTTGTAGTCAAAATGGCCGTTTTTCCCTCTCATTTTTCATTTATATTCATGTACATAACCAATCAAATGTCAGGAAAAAAAAGTAGAAAATGAAAGTAACATTTTAATTGGTTGTAAATTGTAACACTTCATATGTGTTTTTGTCATGTAATTTACCTCAGGATATTTAGACAGGGCTACAGCCCAAATGGCTCAATGGAATTCCACCAAATTTGGGAAAATGGTAGGGACTGCTATGTAGTATGGCCTATTCTATATTTGGTGTAAGTGTCTGCAGTAGTTCTTATGTAAAATAACTTCCCACATTTTTTGGGAGCGCTTACCGGTGCGCGCTCCGGTACGCGCACCGGAAGCGCTACGGGAGTCCGCCATCTTGTGTTTCGTTACAATTGAGACACAAGATGGAGGACAAACAACGTTGGGAATGGGTAGATCAAGTAACTCCCATTCAAAAGAAGTTTGAATACTGGAGTTATCACTGAAGCTGGGGCACCCTCTAAGTGACAGGACAAATTTGCTATCGAACCATTACAGGCCCCATGAAGCATTATATCCTGGTATACAAGTGATACACTTAAGGTATTCTCTCAGTTAGTACTGCTAAGAAGCACTTAATTTTCCCCACTCCAGCATCAAAATCTGTACAGAAATTTCCAAGATTCCTTGATGAATTCTTTACCCATTTTCTCATATCTGCCTGCCTGCATTTGTTCCTGGCAATAATGGAATTGAAAAGTTGTGACCGGAAGAGTTATGTGGCCATGGATTAACATACTGTGGACGGGATTCTACCACTGTAAATGTTAGTCTGTCCAGTTTTTCAACACGCAGAATTGTATACTTTGCTCCCTTCTGTGCCATTTCTATTTGTTTCTCTGTCAGATTGTACGAGGAAAACAGAGACGTGCTGTTTATAAAACGCCATGGCACATAGCCTGCATGCAAAGATTGCAGCGTCCAGCTTAACAACATATTTGAACGTAATTGCGATTGCCCGTGTTGTAGGATGGATAAGTCTTGTTCTAGTACTTCGATAGCAGAAGCTACAATGTTGCGCAGTGAATATATCCTGGATATTAAGGTTGTTAACCCATTATTGACCACTGATAGAGCTTTCTCTAGATGTGGACTATTGATTTCTCGTAATCTTTCTGCGGCCTCTTGTTGATAAAGTTTCCATATTTCATTAGAGACAGCATATTAAAAACATTTTAGACATGGTTTCATAGGACCTAACAAAAAGTCCCACAGTCCAGATCACCTGTAAGTAAGGATAAGTGTGGTTTCATCTGTTTGAATATTGAGGTTTGCAGCCAATCAAAGCATAACTTCCCAACACAGTATGAAGTCACTGCCCTTGGGTGTTGTCTCTGTACATAGCATGGATCTGGCCTATTGATACTAAGGGCCCGATGTAGGTAATTTTATTTTACCACTTCTTAAATACCGAATGATACCGAATCGGTATTTAAGAAGTGGTAAAATAGAGGAGGGGATGTAGGTAATACAGAATCGGTAAATACCGAATCGTTAAGATTCGGTATTTACCGATTCTGTAAATACCGATTCGGTAATGCCCATTGATTCCAATGGGCATTGAAACCCATAGGAATCAATGGGCATCACCGAATCGGTAAATACCGATTCCAGCAAGGGAGCAGGGGGTGTCACTTTGACACCTTCTAGCACCCCAAATATAGGCATGTGTGCCATGTGGCACACAGACATGCCCTAAGGGCATGTCTGTCTGTCACATGGCATAGGTGTGCATGCACACATGTGCATGCACACCTGGATTCGGTATTTTACCACCCAATTGGATTGGGTGGTAAAATACCGAATCTGAAAGGCCTGTAGCACTGGAAACAGTGCTACCTACGTCAGGAATTTTCCGAATCGGTAAAATTACTGATTCAGTATTTTACAGAATCGGTAAATTTACCTAATCGGTAAATTTACAGATTCTGTAAAATATAGCCCCCTACATCTCAATCACCAAATACCGATCGGTAACGGCCGAATTCGGCCGTTACCGACCGGTATTTGGTGACCTACATCGGGCCCTAAATTCTTCAGTTTTACTCAATAATCTTTCTTTACAGTTATTGGTGTCCATTTGCCAAATAAACCATCCCTTCCAATAGGGGTCTTCTCCATTGTTTTGCAAGATGTCATCCATAGTAATGACTTTTTGTGATGTTGTATTCTCCTCAGTGTGCATGGTGCAGGCACCCAAGATTTATTCAGATTTGTATTCCTGGCTAACCCAAGACAAGTTGTTTGCTGCACTGTTTCATTCAAGAACATTATTTGTTGAGGGATGAGGCATGCTCTAAATAGTGTCTCTGTTCCCTGGACCAGCCAGTCTCTAGTACCCCAGACTGATATAAAGTCTAATATGTCTTTCCATAGGTTGAACCCTTGTTTTGACAACTGGGCAATAAAGGAAGTAGAGTAGACCTGTTTGGTGGTTGTCAACATATTTTTCTGTGCTGGTGTAGGTGCATCCATATATTAGTATGAGGCTGGGTCTGATGTGTTAAACTCTGGAAAATATGGAAATTTGTTTATAAATGTTATTGAACTGCTTTTTGGCGGAGTCTGGCATTGTTAACATTGGTGATATGTGAAAACATTCCTAGGGTTAGCAGATTTATGGAAAAAAATATGACATAAAGATTCATAGCAATACATTTTCTCAAAGTCTGATGTGTCTTCTAACATTTCATTATTAGAAAAAGCAGCAGATTTTTCTAGATCAGACAACATGTTATTTACAGTTTCATAATCCCAATCATCGGAAAACGTACTTGAGGTAATGATATCTCTCAATGATATTTTTAAATAAATCTGGGGCCATATTATCAAGGACAGGCGATACATTATCGCCGCTTTTATCGGCAGTCTACGGCTAGGGCGGCCTGGCAGATTGATCTCCAGACGCAGATCACTGACGAGATGTGGAGTTATTGTTGCACCAATACCAGGAAAATATCTCTGAATAATAGACATAGGTTGATTCACTTCAAGTACTTGCAGCGTGTCTATTACACGCCGGAGAGGCTGCATAGATATGGCCTGAGAGGATCCGCAGAGTGTGAACGCTGCCATCTCCTGAGAGCAGACTTCATGCACATGGCTTAATCTTGCCCTGGCATTCACAGATTTTGGAAGGAGGTATTTTCAGAGCTGGGGCTGATACTAGGAGTAGACATCCCGCCCGACCCGGCCCTAGCACTGTTGGGTTATTCCAAAACTCTCCCGGTAGCGCTACGTAGACTGGCAGACATAGCTCTGCTGACTGCCAAGCGAACGGTAGCCATGTGCTGGATGAGGGGGCCGCTGCTGACGAAAAAAAGGTGGGAGGCTGAACTGCTATATTGCTGTACACAGTCGGAGACATATAGCGAATTGCTACCTCCCAAGAGTCGTCCCAAGAATTTCTGGGGGCTGTATAGGGCCTATCTAGATGCTAGAGACAGCTCAGACACAGGATCTGACCTGGGAGTTGCAGGTGAAGGAGATGCTCAGTATGATGCCGCGGGGCACCAGGGTTGCGACGGCTCACTCACTTAAGGATGCTCCTGGCAAGGGTGAGGGTCCTGGCCCCATGGGGTCTGGTACTGCACAGCGGGAGCTATACCTAGATGTGACAGGAGATATAAATAGCGGGAGGGAGGCGGTGGCACTTGGGGACCTGGGTCCAACTCTGAATATCTACTGGTGGGTGGCAAGTAGGGACTGACACAATAGGCACACGGGCAGCACATACAACTGTAGCACACGCTAGAAGGCCGGCACACTTTGGGTTGGGGGTTGTTTGTTGGGGAGGGGAGGGTAGTTTATGGGGTAGGCATTTCGGACAGTTTTAGAATGGGCACTATTTTGTTTTAGCCCATAGCCCCGGGAGCTCCAACGTACTATAACACTAACAGCTGTATGGTCGGGGGTGGTACACACCTCCCGGACGCATAGTTAAGCAACAGTGGATGATGGTTGGGGTCCTGCCACATGCATTGCATTCCTATTTGTTTTACTATCACTCTATTTGCCGCCAGGCCCCAGGGATGCTGGCATGAAGGCTGTGTAAGTTATATCTAGACTGACATGCTGTGATGATGTGGACTGCTGCGGGCCTCAGGGTTGTAGGCTATACGAGCTGTGTGACAATTGAATATGCAATAAAGTATAAAGTTAGTAAAAAAAAAGGAAACTGCCGATAATGCGGCGATAATGGGATTGATAATATGCTCTAAGGAATTCCAATCGAAGCTCATGTTAGATGTGAAGACATCTAACATGGGCTACGATTGGAATTCCATTGAGCATATTATCAAGCCCATTATCGCCGCTTTATCGGCAGTTTCCTGCCAATAAAAGCGGCAATAATGTATCGCCCATCCTTAATAATATGCCCCCTGGTATTTTTAAATGTTCCGTCGAACCAATTATATCGAAATCAACCATGTCCCATACAATACCATCAGTTATAGGAACTGCTGTAATGTTCGCTGATGACAGGTATCTTTTTTCACAATGTGATGAAAGGTGCCAAAGTCAATGAAATACCCAGATGCAGTTTGATCAATTTTCGGTAGTTCTCCAGTTTTTGTGGAAACTGTAGCTTGCTCTTGTTGGTGCATGTTGATGTAGATATCCGTGTTTGGTCGAATTGAAACTTGTCTTTCAGTGGACTTCTCATTTTGAACTTCGGTTTCAAGAGGAACGAGTTCCATTGCATTGTTGCTTAGTCCTTCATTCCGTGTAGGTGACCCATCAAACGTGATCAGACTTTCTGTTTGAACTTCTTATATAGTTGTGAGAAGAGGGTATCTGTTACTTTGGAGTCCACGTGGCCTACTACTCAGTATCGGCCACATTGTGTGGTTTGATTAGGTCACGGGAGACAAATCTTTTCTCATTTTTACCTGCAAGAGGTGGCAGAAGCATTGTTCGTGTTCCTTCAACTGCCAGGATAAGTACAGGCTTTCAGTATGATGGCACACATTCTTTTTTCTATGCCATTTACTCTCTTACCAGATCCCCGAATTTAGGGATCCAGAGAGGTCTTGCTGTGAAACTTTTTGCTTCCCCAGTGGCGTTTTTCTTTACATTGACATTACTCTGTTGTGCCTTGGTTTCATTCAGGTCTTGTAAAACAGCAAACGTTTATGGATGTCAAAAGGTTTTTTTATGCACCAATGTGCCTTCGCAATCAAGATCAGGTACCCAAATTCTTGTCCCAAATGGGACCTCATGAGGTTTTTCCTTGCCACAACCAAATTTCCCTTAGGATGGTATGGAGAGGCGTACAGCAATGCTACACCCAGACTTCCCATAGGTTCATTGTAAGCCCAAGAGCTAAACGCTGTGCCACTGTCAGAATGAAGTGTGCCTATTGCATATATCCCTATTAAGACTTGAAAATCTTTTATAACAGTTTGAGCCTCAGCTGAGCACTGTTGCCACATCCAAAGGAACCTAGAGCATGAATCCACTGAAACCCTGATATACTTGTAAGCCCCATTGGATTGTAAGGGGCTGCAGTGGTCCAAATAAATGCACGCTAGTGGTTTGTCTGATATTATTAAAGGTGTCTGCGCTGGATGTGTTATGGTGGAGCCTTTCATCTGCTGGCAGATGTTGCATTTCAAGACATAGTCTTTAGTCTGCCTTCTTAGCCCTGGCCACCAGTAGCGTTGTTTCAATAGGGAAGCAGTAGCCGAAACTCCTGAGTGTGCAGAACCTATACCCTTGTGTGCTGCTAGAATTAATCCTAACCTTTGATCCATATTTGGTATTACTCCAGATATCTGAGCAAATGGAACATTGTTTGCATCTAACTTGTAGGAGTACTGCAGTGGAACTTTTTCTGTACCGCTGAGTTATTTCGTGTGACAATAATCGCAACCATCATTTCACCATCTATTCTCGTTTTTGAACAAGTGATTGCAGCTACGGAAGTCGTGCATACTGCCCCCTTTGCAGCTTTGTCAGCCAATGATTTCGCTTCAACGTGAACACCATCATGTTGAGGGATTTCTTTACCAAACTACGGACCTACTGCTCCAGTGTCCAGGAGGGAGCTGAGGGCGGTCGTTGCTGCCTGCGTTGCCTGTTGCCTGCTCCCGCCGCTACCCCTCGCCGGACCCGCCTTGCGGGTCCCGCTTCGCGGCAAGGAGCGGCCTGTAAGGCATTCAGGTGTGCTATCTTTCTGTCCGGCAGGGCTGCGAGCCACAGCGGGGGACTCCAAGTTCCAGGAGCCCCCGCGCGCCCGTGGTCACCTGGGCTGCTCTCCCTGCCGGCTCCGCCCCCACCAGGATGAACAAAGCGGCGTCCCACATCAGACTCAGCGGATTTCTTTACCAAACTACGGACCTACTGCTCCAGTGTCCAGGAGGGAGCTGAGGGCGGTCGTTGCTGCCTGCGTTGCCTGTTGCCTGCTCCCGCCGCTACCCCTCGCCGGACCCGCTTCGCGGGTCCCGCTTCGCGGCAAGGAGCGGCCTGTAAGGCATTCAGGTGTGCTATCTTTCTGTCCGGCAGGGCTGCGAGCCACAGCGGGGGACTCCAAGTTCCAGGAGCCCCCGCGCGCCCGTGGTCACCTGGGCTGCTCTCCCTGCCGGCTCCGCCCCCACCAGGACGAACAAAGCGGCGTCCCACATCAGACTCAGCGGATTTCTTTACCAAACTACGGACCTACTGCTCCAGTGTCCAGGAGGGAGCTGAGGGCGGTCGTTGCTGCCTGCGTTGCCTGTTGCCTGCTCCCGCCGCTACCCCTCGCCGGACCCGCTTCGCGGGTCCCGCTTCGCGGCAAGGAGCGGCCTGTAAGGCATTCAGGTGTGCTATCTTTCTGTCCGGCAGGGCTGCGAGCCACAGCGGGGGACTCCAAGTTCCAGGAGCCCCCGCGCGCCCGTGGTCACCTGGGCTGCTCTCCCTGCCGGCTCCGCCCCCACCAGGACGAACAAAGCGGCGTCCCACATCAGACTCAGCGGATTTCTTTACCAAACTACGGACCTACTGCTCCAGTGTCCAGGAGGGAGCTGAGGGCGGTCGTTGCTGCCTGCGTTGCCTGTTGCCTGCTCCCGCCGCTACCCTTCGCGGGTCCCGCTTCGCGGCAAGGAGCGGCCTGTAAGGCATTCAGGTGTGCTATCTTTCTGTCCGGCAGGGCTGCGAGCCACAGCGGGGGACTCCAAGTTCCAGGAGCCCCCGCGCGCCCGTGGTCACCTGGGCTGCTC
This sequence comes from Lissotriton vulgaris, assembly GCF_964263255.1. Lineage (NCBI taxonomy): Eukaryota > Metazoa > Chordata > Amphibia > Caudata > Salamandridae > Lissotriton > Lissotriton vulgaris. The sequence continues at coordinate 1,224,415,158 of NC_141685.1, forward strand.
TCCCTGCCGGCTCCGCCCCCACCAGGACGAACAAAGCGGCGTCCCACATCAGACTCAGCGGATTTCTTTACCAAACTACGGACCTACTGCTCCAGTGTCCAGGAGGGAGCTGAGGGCGGTCGTTGCTGCCTGCGTTGCCTGTTGCCTGCTCCCGCCGCTACCCCTCGCCGGACCCGCTTCGCGGGTCCCGCTTCGCGGCAAGGAGCGGCCTGTAAGGCATTCAGGTGTGCTATCTTTCTGTCCGGCAGGGCTGCGAGCCACAGCGGGGGACTCCAAGTTCCAGGAGCCCCCGCGCGCCCGTGGTCACCTGGGCTGCTCTCCCTGCCGGCTCCGCCCCCACCAGGACGAACAAAGCGGCGTCCCACATCAGACTCAGCGGATTTCTTTACCAAACTACGGACCTACTGCTCCAGTGTCCAGGAGGGAGTTGAGGGCGGTCGTTGCTGCCTGCGTTGCCTGTTGCCTGCTCCCGCCGCTACCCCTCGCCGGACCCGCTTCGCGGGTCCCGCTTCGCGGCAAGGAGCGGCCTGTAAGGCATTCAGGTGTGCTATCTTTCTGTCCGGCAGGGCTGCGAGCCACAGCGGGGGACTCCAAGTTCCAGGAGCCCCCGCGCGCCCGTGGTCACCTGGGCTGCTCTCCCTGCCGGCTCCGCCCCTAGAGTCCTATTAGCCAGCAACAAAAGAGGAGTGTCATCCCCGCTGCGCGGGAGCGCGCGGGAGGGCGCCGGGAGAAGCCCGGGACAAGGGCGGGACCGTCTGTGGCCGTCCGGGGCCGCAGGAGGCCGGGCTGGGCCAGGACATTTCTATTTTACTTGCAGTAAGCAGTGTCTCTGCTCTTGTTTTTCGGGATTGTTAGCACTGTATTTGTGTTGTTTTTTAATCCCCTAACTCTGTTATTCCACTGTTAACATGAGCCATTCCGCTCCACCAGGTGTAAGTGTCTCTGTCTTGGGCCCCCTTGATAAATTCTTCAAGAAATCCGCCAAGGAGGTCGATATGGACCTGGTACTGGCGGAAAGGAGAGCTGAGCGTAGACGCTCAATTGAGCAGTTAAAGAGTATTCCACTGCCTGTCCTTAATTCTACTAAGGATCTCCCAGCCCATGGTCTGAGCGTTATTGACGCTGACACGACTGATCTCAATCTTACCCCTAGCATATTTAGGTTCCCCGATATTTCTCCGCCGTGTAGTGGCGCTACCAGTGGAGGCCAGTTGATCTGTCCTCCTATAAACCACTCCAGCATAATAGAAATAAATATCCCTGAGTCACATAGTAAGGATGTAGATCCTTCCCCTATGCGGTCCATCTTGACTCTGGGTAATTTAGTCCCAGGAGCGACTGTGCCGGAGGCGAATGGCCTATTACCAGGTCGATCGCCCAACATAGTTTTAGGGGTGGTTCACTCCCCTCCAAGGAAGAAGAGGCGTAAAGGGGGGGTTAAAAGGAAAGGACGTAGTCACCACATCCCGCCTCCACCGAAACCTACCACAAATACTGTGCTGGGTCCTCCCCCCACAGCAGAGTCCCACCCCACTATTACCGATGAGCATGCAGCCCCTGTCGTAGTTTCTTCTGCGTCAGTGTCTACAGGGGTGAATGAAGCGACTGTTGACATTATGGGGAAACTCATCAAATCATACATGCTTCCCCTGTTGGAACGTGTAAGGGTTATGGGGGAAAAATTGGACCGCCTTGTGGCGTCCTTCGAATCGTCTCACACCTCAGGCTTGGTTAAGATCAAAAACCCCCCCAGTATCCCTGCAAGCTTATCTCATACTGCAGGTGTATCATCCAAAGCCACTAGTCTGTCTTCGTCCACTTCCACCAAAACACTCACCTCTAACTCTTCTAAATCTGTTTCCATATCTAGCAAAGCACCGTTAGTGGTTGCAAACTCTACATCATCACAACCTCCTGCGGCAGCTACCCCCAGTGCTGTAATTACCAAACCATTGGCCAAGAGGGTAGTACCAGCAAAAAAGAACGGGTTGGGCAAACCTGCTGACACAAATTGTAAACAGAAGAAATCTTTACCCTCGAAAAGATTTGTTGACCTGCCGCCTGATTCCTTAAACTTTGTTATTGTTATGACAGGTGTGCCACCTTTACAGGAAGGGGACAGGGAAAATGACGATAGTTTAAAAAATAAAGTCATCTTCTGGTTAAAAACAAATAGACCCCTTCCTCCGAACCTTAACGGGGACATTGTCACGGTTAGAAGATGTCAGTGGGTTGGGGTGCGCCCTAAGGACATTGAAGGGGATATTATTATTATCAACTTTAGAGACCACAGGGTAGTATCCCACCTCACTGACTGGTATGTGGGGAACAATGAGGGTGGGATTTCCACAAGGAATTTAGGATACTTTTACCCCGAAACCCTGACTAATCCACACAAAAGTCAGCTAGGTGGAGCTAGTAAAGCCAAAAACCCACCCAAATGGTCTAACTTTACGTCACGCTTCCATGTTCCCCACTTCAACCCGGAAGCTTTATATCGCTCATACATCGAATCCACCTACAACTGCCCTCCCCAAACACCGGGCTGGGCTAAGCCATATATTCAGCCTTCTGGTCCTTCTGTACCCATGGGAATGCCTTTTCTTAATAATCCTCCGTATCCCTTTATCCCCCCCACACCACTTTTTAGACAGGCTCTGCAGCCTTCCAGCTTATTTCCAGCTTTTTCTAATCTCAACAGGCCCCACCATCCCAAGGATTTGTGGAATATTCCACTAAGAAACTTATATGATCCACTTTCTGGGCTGTCGTCGAACGATTGACAAACTAGGGGGAACAGCACAGACGCCCAGCTTATATCTCCGGTAGGATTGGTTTCGTGTTTCCTCCCATGTATGACTGTAAGTGTTAAAGTTCCTGTTGTTGGTTGTGAGGAAGGTGTCCCTGCCCTACCAACTGGGTGGGTTACCTCCCCCCCGTCTCATGACATTCTGCCCTCCTGTGTGGCTTCAGCTACAGGCCCACTCCCAGCACAGGCACAGCGTGATGGGGTTTGTAGGATGCCTAATGTTGGGGTTCCTGCTGAGGTCGCTGTTTCCACTGTAGGTTCCCAACAATCCTGCAGATCCTCCCCCGCTGATGTTACTGCTTCGGGTGCACAAGCCCGCCCTAAGGGTACCTCACTGGGTTGCTGGAATGTTGCGGGTATAGATTCCTGTATATGTATACCTGATTGGGCTGACTTCATCAGTCAAGGTGATGTCTGGTCTTTCCAGGAGACTTGGTCAACTCATCCGGTATATTTCCCAGGTTATCTGAGCTTTAACAAACCTGCAGTTAGAGGGCAAAGAGGCAGGGCTATGGGGGGTCTTACTGTTTGGGTGCGTCAATCACCAGGAGTCTCTGTTAAAGAAATCCACATTGACTGCCCTGATATCCTCATTGTTAGCCTGAAGCTTAATAGTGGACTGGTTATACTGTTGTTTAATGTGTATGCCAGAGGAACTCCGGGTGGTCGTGTTTCAACTACCCTAATTCTCTTAGACAAATTCCTTGGCTCCGCACAACAAAAGGGTCATGTGGTGGTTACGGGTGATTTTAATACCTGTTTCGAACCACTAAGCGTGGATGATGGGATGTTAACGGTGGCTGAGGACTCGACTTGGGGTATTCCACAACTAGAGCTATCTCCGATCACTAAATGGTCTCAAAGTGCCACTTTCATTAAAGGCCTATGCCTGAATTGGGGACTGCGTGCCCTAAACGGTCGCACTAGATCGGACAGATTGGGCAACCCAACATTCTTTAATGGAAGATTTAGTAGTCGCATCGACTACATCTTAGTTGATGTAACTATGTGGCCCCTAGTTTCGGATATGGAAATTAGACCTCGGCCTGAAAGTGACCACGAACCTCTCCTTGCGGAACTCAAGGATCTTAGTTTTTCCAAGCCCTCTGTGCACCTCCCTAATGTTGTACAAGAGGCCATGGTATTAACTAATGACTTGAGGAGGGTCCGGTGGCCAAAGGTTGCTGTAGACATGGATGCTCGCACTAAAATAAGATCCCTGGTCTCAGATTCCCTAAGATTAATAGAGCAATGTGATGACCTGAACCAAATATCTCTTAAAATCTCCGATATTCATGCCAGCTTGTTCACATCTCTTAAGACCTTATTCATTAAAATAGTTGCTAAAAAGGGCATTGGGAAACCGAGGAAGCCAGCGAACTGGTTTAATGATGAGTGTGGTATATCTCATTCAAACCTGTTCAAAGCTCTAAAATCTAGAAACACAGCTCTTATTAAATCCTCCAGGAAGGCCTACAATATAGCCAAGAGGCGGGCCAAAGCCGCCTGGGATGAAGAACGCTGGGCTCTCCTAGTTGAGGCATGCGGCTCTAGGAATCTTACGCACTTTTGGCACCTCCTTAAATGGGGTAAGTCCTTGGATGATCGTCCTAGCCCTGCTTTTGTTGACCAAGAAAAATGGGTGTCCCATTTCGAGGATCAGTTCAGGTGCCTCAGTGAATGGGAAATTCCCATTGGTTGGCCGCTGTCCTTTGACAACCTTGTGTTCTCAGCCAAAGAGGTTGAAAAAGTTCTGAACACCATTCCCAGGGGCAAAGCTCCCGGCCCGGATTGTATTCCTGCGGATATGTTCCAACAGGATCAAGACCTATGGGTACCCTATTTACTGTTCCTGGCAAACACGCTGGCCAGTGGAGCAAAGGTGCCTGTTTCTTGGGCGGGTGCTGAGATTTTGCCCATCTTCAAGAAGGGTGATCGGTCGGTTCCTTCTAATTACCGGCCGATCAGCCTTATTGACGCGGTTCAAAAGATAGTGTCACGTCTTGTCCTATCCCGGGTTCAGGCCTGGATTGAGGAATTTAATATTCTTACCCCTCTCCAAGCAGGGTTTAGACCCCATGTTAGTACCCTGGATCAGGCCTTTCGGTTTATGCTACTACACTGGAAGACGGTCACTCTGGGCAAAGGTAACCTCTATGCGGCCTTCGTAGACCTTAGGTCTGCGTTTGATCTTGTACCAAGGGTTGGGCTTTGGAACAGTCTTCTGGAAATGGGTATGCCTCCCTCTCTAGTTCGCATCATTGTTAACCTTCATGCTGAGACTTACGCCTATGTACGATGGGGAAAACCTGGTGAGGTGACCAAAAAATTTCCTGTGCTGAAAGGTGTCAGACAGGGATGTGTTCTGGCTCCGACTCTGTTCTCCCTATATATAAACAGAGTCACCAAGTACTTTGAGGGCTGCCCCACAGACGCGCCAAGTTTGGCTGGCATGAAAATCCCTCTGCTCATGTTCGCTGACGACACTCTTCTGATTTCAAGAACCAGGCAGGGATTACAGCTTGCACTGTCGAGGTTTGAGAGTTTCTGTAGCGAGCATGAGCTGGAGGTGAACGTTGCCAAGACCAAATTCATGGTCATGAGGGGTCACAAGCAGGTCAAGGCTAGGGTACTTATGGGGAATACCCCCTTAGAGCAGACCAAGCACTTTACCTATTTGGGTGTTTCATTTAGCGACACACTTAATTGGTCTCATCAGATCGAGCTCCTGACCCTGAAACATCAACAGTTGGGTGGAGCTTTGATCAAGGAACATAAAAGCTCCTTTACCAAACCCATGTCCCCGCTGATGAAGATCTATGGTGGGAAGGTTTTGTCAGCAGTGCTATATGGTGCTGAGTTATGGGGAGGTAGCAACCTGGACTCCTTGAAACATTCTCAAAACAAATTTCTAAGGATGGCAATTGGTCTGCCACAATCGACACCTTTAATCCCCCTGCTATACGATCTGGGGTGTCACTCGGTGGTCGATTGTGCACGATTTCGACCGATTTCATTCTGGCGGCGTCTGTGGACAACCCCTGACCTACACCACTATGCTGAAGCCTGCCTTGAGTTAAAAAACTCTCCGGGAGCCCTAAAAATAGGATGGTTTAGAGATCTTAAGGCTACTCTTCTATCTTTGGGCCTCTCTGAGCTGTGGTTGTCGCCTGAGACAGCCACATTTCCTTTTTTTTTTTTTTAAATATTTTTTATTTTTTTTAATTATTTCCACCCTCTGGAGCACAGAGGGGGCATGAAGCAAATAGTAAAAAAAACAACATTGTCTGCTCATATGAGGTTTACACCATATGTTTCAACTGAGGTAAACAAAAAGAAACATCTTATTAATACCAAAGTAATACAACCCTCCATATTGGGGTGAGATCCCTCTCCTTATACCTGCAAATTAACATCAATTATACATTCTATAAGTGTTATACATTATTAAGCCTTTTTTTTTAACACAAAATCTACACACTAATACAAGTTATATACAAGTTACATACATATACATTTCCTATACAGGTCATTCCTCTTCCTTCCATTTCGTTATTATCTCCCATATTTCCAAGCCTATTTTCCTTAGCCTTTTCCCTCTTCTGGAGTAGATCGCTTTTTCTAAGTTGTATATACTCAACAACCTGGCTAGCCATTGTTGGAATGATGGGGCCATTTGATCTAACCATGCAGTGGCAACACACAATCTGTACACTGCCATAGCCACAAAAATAAAATATTTCCCTGTCTCAACATCATTATTTCCATCTACACCTAGCAAGATAATCACGGGTGTTAGGTTAGTAGGTAATTTTAGTGCCCTTTGTAAAAACATTTCTATCTCTTTAAGTACTATAGCTAAGCTCGGACATGTTGCGAACATATGGATGGCATCTGCGGCTGCGCTCGTGCATCTGGGGCAGTTTATACCAGTTGTTGCTCCCCACTGTGCCAGTTTAGCCGGGGTGTAATATAGCCAATACATAGTCTTATAATGCTGTGCTTGTAATGACGCAGAGCATAGAATATTCGTCCCTAATTCTAATGATGTATTAAAACACTCTTGTTCTATGCCCAACTTCATTGACCAAGTTTCCCCCCATTTAGCCATGTCGTCTGGCCTTTGTTCATTTAGCTCAAAATAAAATCTTTTAATTGTGCAATCTACTCCAGTCTCTATTATCTCTAATATATTATTTTTTTCAAATCCACATGTACCCCCTCTTTTGTTTTGTAGAAAACTTCTTACTTGTAAATATTTGAAGAAGTGTTGTGTCGACAAATTAAATTTTTTCTGTATTATTGCAAATTGTTTCACCCCTTGTGTCCCCATTACATCCCCTAATTTTCTTATCCCTTTCCAATACCATTCTGTAAAAACTGAATCAGAGAATATATCTCCCGGAAATAACATATTCTCGTGTAACCTCGTATACCTATTAAACTTCCCTAAACCAAACTTTTTCATAAAAGCCTTCCATATATTATATGCACCCAGTAAAGTCTTGAAGCGTGTTCTTTTAAAATATGCCGTGTCAAAATTTTTCAAGAAAATATCTTTTATTTCTTCACCCATCAATATGCCATATACCGCTAATGACCCTAAGTGATCTTCTCCTTCTACTTCAGCTCCACCTATTAATCCTACCATATACTGGAGGGCAGCAGCCCAGTAATACAACTTGATGTCTGGTAACGCCCATCCTCCTCTTTCCCGTGGGAGTGCCAAGAATCTCGCCGCTCTCCTAGTTTTACCTTTGGACCAGATAAATTTGTTGATCATGTTTTCAATCCTTTTGAACCACGTGTTATCAAACCATAAGGGAATTGTTCGAAAGAGATATAAAAATTTCGGCATGATTAGCATTTTTATAATATTCACTCTTCCAACCAAGGTAAGGTGGAGATTGTTCAATCTGTCTAGTTCCCTCCCAACTTTCCGTACAATAGGGTCGATATTTAATTCAACTATCTTATCTAAGTCTGAAGTTATGACTATTCCCAAATAAGTTCCCGTCCGTGCCACCCGAGAGTCCTGGCATAGAGCATTACTATTTTTTATAATTTGTGTTTTTCCGGTGTTCAAAGAATACCCGGAGATCTTCCCAAAATTCTTTGCCTCCTGCTCCACGTATCTTATAGCCTCTGTGGGTGATGATGTTATGACAGCCACGTCATCGGCATAGGCCAAAATCTTACACTCCCCCCTAAGTGTAACAATTGGGGAAATGTTCCTATTTAACTCCAGTCTTCTGATTAGAGGGTCTAGATATATCGCAAATAGTAGCGGGGAGCATGGACAGCCCTGCCTTGTGCCCCTATTAATTTTTACTTTATCCGTTAACCCCGCATTAATTCTAATTGCCGCCACAGGCTCTCTATACAATGTTTTTAACGCTGTTAAAAAGCCACTCCCAAATCCAAGTTTTTCCAGAACAATCCACATATATACCCATGACACACGATCGAAAGCTTTTTCGGCATCAAGTAATAATACCGCGAATGGGTCCCCATCCGCCTCTGTTTTATCCATAAGAGTAATTAACTTCCTTACGTGATGTGTAGTCCCCTGTCCCGGTATAAAACCGTGTTGATTATTAGTAACTAGAGGTGTTATTACACTGGCGAATCTTATTGCCAGTGCCTTTGAGTAAATCTTTGTGTCCGTGTTCATAAGAGTGATCGGCCTGTATGACCCCGGGTTAGTTGGCGTTTTCCCTTTCTTAAGAATAACCACAATTTCAGCCTCAGACCAAGTGCCTGGTATTGAGATTCCCTTCTGTGCCTGTTTCATAGTATAGAGCATATCTCCACCTAACTCCTCCCAAAATACCTTGTAAAACTCTAACGGGATTTTATCTGGGCCAGCCGCCTTTCCTGATGATAAACTCTTCATGGCTGCTTTTACCTCCTCTAAGTCTAACAAGTTGTCAATTCTCTTCTTCTCTGTTTCTTCCAACTGTCTCCCCTCATAATAGTTCAAATACTCCATTATGTCTTCAGGATCTTTTATATCATCTTCAGAGTATAGATCCATATAAAATTTCCTGAAGACTTCCCTTATTTGTTGTGAATTAGTGACAATCACCCCTGAACTGTCTTTGATTGCTTTTATCTCCCCAAAAGACACCTTCTGCCTAGTTCTAGCTGCTAACATTTTACCCACTCTTTCATTCATCTCATAACAATTCTCCCTATTCACTGTATATTGTTTGGCTGCCCTTTCTGCTATCTGTTCTTCCTCCTCCATTCGCAGTTTTGCAAGTTTAAGGTATGCAGAATCCATTGGAGCTCCATTATCAGTTTGATCTGTCCTACTATTCAATTCCTCCTCTGCCCGCAGTAGTTCCCTCCTTACCCCCTCACTTCTTTCTTTCTCCTGTTTCCTTTTCCTAGCCCCATAGCTAATGGTCTCACCCCTTACTCCGGCTTTAAAGCAATCCCACACTATCCCTACAGGTGCTGTATGCCTATTTATATCCAAGAACTCTGTTATCCATCTCCTCATATGTTGGATATATGCGTCCTCCACTAAGAAAGCCTTTTCAAAAGACCACTCCGAAGCCTTCCTTACCACTGTCATATCTTTTAAAGTGGTTATAAGAGGATTATGGTCCGACAACAACCTTGGTATTCTTTCGATATCTATCCCAACACTGCCTTGGCTGTTAACTAAAAAATAATCTAATCTAACACTTATCTTGTGGGGTGCGGAATAATATGTAAAACCATCTTGTCCAGGTTTAAGGGTATCCCAAACATCGATCAAGCCATTATTTCTGGCTAAGTTAACAACTGCTTTATAGACCCTTTTCTTCCTTCCCTTATATTTAATTGGGGGCCCCAACCCCAGCCCCAATCCTCCTGCTCCATTGATGTTAAAGTCTCCTCCTATGACTATAAATGGAGCCCAGGTTGCCAGCTCAATATCAATTTTTTCAAAAATCTCAGGGTCATCTCCTGTAGACCCATAAATAGACCCAAGGGTGACCCATGTCTCTCCAATCAGGCATTCTATCAAGGCCCATCTACCCCATACATCCTCCCATTTTTTCCTAGTGGTGACATCTCTTTGCCTTGCCATAACCGCAACCCCCCTATTCCTACTTCCCTGCCTGGAGTGTGCTAAAACAGTAAGACCCAACTGGTCTAACAGCCTAATTTCAGACAATTGTATATGGGTCTCTTGGAGTACTAGAAAATCTATTTTTAAACTTTTAATCAAGACAGCTGCCTTCTGCCTTTTGGTCTTATCATTCAGGCCACACACGTTCCATGTCATTATTCGTATACTCATCCTGGGTTTTTAACAGATACAATCACAGTTTTAATCATTTAAAAAAAAAAAAAGATTACACATTGTAACCACGGCTTTATATAACTCAACCATCACAAAGCTTCCTTCTGTTTCATTATACCTCTTATTCCATAATATTTCCTGTATTATACTTTTCCTATATGCTTTATGCTCCTTGCCCCCCCCGTGTCTCCCACCCTTTCCCCCCACCCCGGCTATCCCACCCCCCCTACAGGCAAATAGGTCCATCGGACCTATATGTGACAGCTGTGTCTGCTTGGGTCCCACGCCTCCCCCCCCCCGCTCTTATCGTGTCCCAAACCCTTCGTAGAGGATGTACACTTGTTATTACCTATCTACACATTTATATGACCATTCTTGTGCTTCTATAGAATTTCAGAAATCTTAATTTTTATATCCTGCTGCCTTTAGCTGGTAGACCTACCACTAGGTCCTGAGATTGTGCACTATTCTGCTGAGTCCTTTCCTTAAGCCATGCCAAAAATTCAGCTGCTCTAACCTCGGAATGAAAGATCTTAAACTGGCCATCCTTAACCACTTTCAGCCTACTAGGGAACATTAGGTATGCCTCACACCCAATTCTCTGGAATGGAGCTATTAGCTCCCGGAGTCTCCACCTGCGTTCTACCGTTATATGGCAGAAGTCGGGTCTAGCGAAGAACTCTATCTCCTGGTATCTGCATTTTGCCTGTGGTCTTGCTTTGGCCATTATCTCTTCTCTCAATAAGAAATTGCCCACATATATTAGAAATGCTCTAGGCTTTTTTGATCCGTCCCCCTTTCTCTGTATAAAAGGAAATCTGTGGGCACGCTGAATCTCCACTTCCCAGTTCCAGCCTTTTATATCTGGGAGAGCACCCTTAAGAAATTCGATTATGTAAGCTCTTGCATCCTGTCCCTCCCTTCCCTCCGGAATACCTAAGAGTCTGACATTGTTTCTCCGCTGCCTATTCTCGAAATCTTCGAGCTTCCATAATACATCACTGTTAAATTTCTCTTGGTCTTGTCTGAATTCCTTCCATCCCTTCATTTCATCTTCCAGGCCCCCCGTTCTTTCTTCCACCTCTGTAACTCTCCCTGCCAACTCTGTGCACGTTTTATTTACCTTTCGAAGAGCGTTTTGTATTTTTTTGCTTTCCTGTCTGGCTCTCTGACTCTCTACCCTTGCCTCAGTCTGAATTTGTTTAAGCATTAAGAACATCGTTTCAAACCCCAAAGGCGATTTTTGACACTGGAGCTGCTCCTGATTTTGAATCTGAGATTCGGGTGGGCCTTGCCTAACTCTCTCCTCATTCAACCGTAAAGACCCTAAAGACTCATCTAGACCCCCACCACCCTCTTTATACATCTGAGATGTAGCTGCGTAGTCCCAATCAAGTCTCTTTGCTACATTTATAGCTGCTGGGCTTGTAGATCCTTTTGTTCTTCTCCTTTTTTTCGTCAATACTTTAGATTTACGCTTTGTAACTGGGTCTTTGTCAGAAGGCTCTCCAGAACCAGAGCCAGATGTAGATACGGTCTCTGTTACAAGTCCTGATAATGTCTGGTCACTTCCCAAGTCGGCGATAGAGGAATCCTCTGACTCAACCCCTCCAACTGCCCCCACCTCCTCACCTTCCTCCTCGCCCTCATTAACAGAGAAAAAACATTCATCGGAAGGGGAACCAGTTAGAGATATCACAACTTTAGGATCAATGTTAGACATTTTACTCAAATTATCACTTCCGTTTCCATCTCCAGTCCCCTCAACAGCTATCCCCCTCTCCGGCTGTTTAGAAGCGTTAATCTCGTTACTATACCCCTCTATAGTAACAAGGGCACAAGAGGCATTAATATTACTCTGCTCCTCCCTTAATGTCTCTATCAATGCCTCCGTCAGAGTCAGAACGTTGTCTGACCCTGGGTCTGGAGGGGGAGTAGTCTCCTCAGCATGGTGCGGGACACTGTCATTCTCTGTGCGGCCATGGTTGACAATTGTACTAATTGGAACAGTGTTATCGTTTCCAACATTCCCGGTAACTTTCCCAATATCGGGTGCTAGCTCGCCCCCTTTCTCATGACCCTGTTTGGCCTGTCCAGAAATAATCTCCATAGTCTCCACATTCTCCTCATTCTCCTGTACCGGAGCGCCTTGTAACGACTCATCACCCCTGTGCACCCTCTTAATTAGAGCTCCCAAATTATCAGACTTTGTTAGAGGGCTGGTTGCCAGAGGATTACTGTCTATCTCCCTCACAATGGTCCATTATCCGAGTCTAAGGGCACAGCTTCACCAAAATCTGTTTGGGTCATAGTTGAGCCAGACGTTACATGAGAGCTAGTTGTAGTTACCGGAAAGAAAGCTTCTGAAACTAATGGCTGTCTCAGGTTCCCCTGTTCCATTACTTTTCCCCTATTTCCTTTTATTGCCAATGCAGCCTTAGTTTTGTCTTTTTTTTCTGCCTCTCCCCCACGCTGCTGCCAGCCTCCTTGCTCCGTGTTACACTCCTTACTTGCTTATTAACTCGAGAATCTTCACACGCCTCCTGTGTCCGCGTCAGCTTCTTTGTACGGAGGTTAGCTGCCGGAGCGTCCGACTCGCTCCAAGCAGCTTTCTCCTCCCTCAGCGCCTTCGAAATCTTCGGCGCCATTGAACGCCAACTCGTGGATAAAGCTCCCGCTGAGCTTTGCTGCCGATAACGCCTCAGCTGCTGCCGCTGCCGGTACTGTTTCCTCCAGCCACTCGCCTTCACCATCAGCTGACGAGCATTAGCCAATGCTCGAGTCAGCGCCGCTTCCACCGTTGGGAAGGCTAGTACCTCCGCTATCGCCTTCGCGAGAAACCACATAGATCGCTCTTCTCTCCGTTACAGCGTGTAATTCAGGAGCCGCTGCACCAAACAGATAAACGCCGTCAAACACAACGCTTACGGTCCATTCTTCTCCTTTTCTTGACGTTTACACCTTTTGTTGAAGCCCTGAGCGGGGGAGCAGGTAGGAAGCGCGTCTCACCCCGACAGACTGTCAGCGGCCATCTTGCCCCAGGCGGCCATCTTGCCCCAAGACAGCCACATTTCCATTTAAAAATAAGCTCAAAGAGTGTTATTGGGCCTGGGTGATGCTAAATACCTTTATAAAAACAAGCCCAAGTAGTCTTACAGGTTTATTTTTGGTGCACAAAGATCTTCCCAGGTTAGAAAACTATTGGGAGATCATTACCAAACCCCTGGACCGAAAACTTTTTTTCCAATTCAGATGTGGCACACTCCCTATTGGGGACTTCACCACTAAGTGGGGAAAAGCTAGACAGGGGTTTTGTGCAAAATGTCAAGGGTCTGGGGAAAGTTTATCTCACATTTTGTTTGTGTGCCCCCAATACTCTGCCCCCAGATCTAAGTGGCTCAAACCAGTCTGTAGTCAACTAGGCACACGCTCGTCTGCTGAGGCCCTGAGACTGTTAAAAACTAATCTGGATCCGATCATTGTGGTGGGGGTAGCTAAGTTCCTAGGCTGGGCCTGGATTATTAGAAGTAGGTTTATTAATTTAAATTAGCTGAGACTGTTTTATCCTATATTATTGTGGTAACCAATATCTGTATCTTTTTAACTTTTGTATACTTCTGCAAGAAGTTATTCGATGCCAATGATTTAATACTGATTTTACATATGTTACTGTGTTTTTTGTATTTATGTCTTTTATGATGAATTAATCGAATAAAGACTTCTTGAACTGTTGAGGGCTCAGTGCATGTATCACATGAGCCCTTGGTAGTTCGTTTTTCAACTCCACTACCTGTTCCCATAGCATTTTGTGCTTAATTGTGCCACCTTTTGCATCTTTAAACACATTCTGTCCCCAGTGATGTAGATATTCATTGTATCAAAACAAAAATGGGGGAGAAGGAGGTTCAAGTCAAGTCAAGTCAAAATTTGTATAGCGCACTACATACCCAGAGGGTCTCAAGGTGCTTGAGGAAGGGGGAGGTTTACTTATCGAATATCCAGGTTTTAAGCTGTTTTCTGAAGGCTAGGTGGTGTTGGGTAAGGCGGAGGTGGATGGGAAGGGTATTCCAGGTTTTGGCCGCTAGGTAGGAGAAGGATCTTCCCCCCATGGTGGCTTTGTGGATGCGCGGAACAGCGGCGAGGGCTTGGTTGGACGAACGCAGTTGGCGGGTGGGAGTGTAAAAGGAAAGGCGCGTGTTAAGACAATCAGGTCCAAGTTCGTAAAGGGCTTTGTGTGCGTGGTGAGGAGACGGAAGGTTATTCTTTTGTTGACGGGGAGCCAGTGAAGGTCTTTCAGGTGAACGGAAATGTGGTCTGTGCGGGGGATGTCTAGTATGAGTCTAGCTGAGGCGTTTTGAATGCATTGGAGTTTTTTCTGCAGTTTTGCGGTGGTGCCGGCGTAAAGGGTGTTTCCGTAGTCCAGACGGCTTGTGACCAGTGCGTGGGTGACCGTTTTTCTTGTTTCGTGGGGATCCAGTGAAATGTTTTTTTGAGCATGCGTAGGATGTTGAAGCAGGATGATGAGACGGCGTTGACTTGTCTGGTCATCGAGAGTGAGGAGTCCAGAATGATGACCAGGTTTCGTGCGTGGTCCGTCGGTATGGGAGCTTTTCCTAGGGCCGTTGGCCACCAAGAGTCGTCCCAGGCAGAAGGGGAAGTTCCTAAGATGAGGACTTCCGTTTTGTCCGAGTTCAGTTTCAGACGGCTTTGCTTCATTCACTCGGCTACTTCTTTCATCCCTTCATGTAGGTTGGTTTTGGTGGTGAACAGAAGTTGATAGATCAACAAACCTAGGGACTGAAACACATATTAGTTACTTTTCCCTATTATTAACCCCCTTTTTAATCCTTACCAACTAGGAGGAAGAATAAAGTATGAGCTCACTAGCTAGGTAACTTTTAATATCACCTGCACCACTCCCCCTACACTGCACCTCACATATTTCAATAAAAAAGTGCTTCTACGTAAATCAGCAAGTCGCAGCATGCCCCAGACAGTAGATGTTTGGGATGGCCCCAATGATGAAGCGTGTCACCTAGGGGCAACCCTTTGGTAAGTGAGGGGACTTAAGAAAAGAATTTCATTTTCTCATGACAGGGTTGTGTTTCACTCATTAAGTTAGCCCTCTCTTTCCTGTGGCTAGGTTAGTTGATCCGTCAACTACGGATTGTTGTTCACACTAGATATTCATTGTATAACTGAACACAGTTAAAGGAATCACACACAATAAGTGTGGAGAATTCTCGATCCGTATTTACCAGTGCCAGTAATAGTGCTTTTAGTTCTGCCAGCTGCGTTGTGCAGTCTCCAAGAGACTGTGTTTTTGTGCAATTTGGATGACATTTTCCATCCTGCATCTGTCCTTCAATGATAGCACACGCTGCACTATATTGCTGTTTACTCCCTATGGCTGGTTGTGCGGAACCATCAGCATAAATAATGTATTTGTATTGATCTAGAGGCATTATTTTATTCGGTAGAGGATATTCTTGTTTGTATTGCAGAAATGTTTGTGTTTTTAAGTTTGGGTCGTACCTGTATTCTACATCTGTTGCATTAAGAGAATTGGCCCATTGTATCCATCTTGGATGTAAGGCTTTAGCGTTGGGAAAGCTTGCCTTTGTTGCAGTCTCTAAATCTGGAATGGGGTAACAACTGTTATACGTTTCCCTTCAGCCAAGGCTCTTTCTCTGACTGCAGCAGTCTGTACTACTGTTAGAATCTTTTCTGTTGATGCAAAACGCATCTAATCATTTGTGTACAAATGTGATTTATATGCTACTGGTACTGTTTCACCTTCATTATATGTTAAGTAGGAGTACCCTGATTTACTCGTAACTATTCAGATCACCAGGTTGCCTATGTTTACGTGTGTCTGTAAGTATTTTGAAGCTATCATGTCAGCTTGTAAGGAACAAAGAGTATCTGTGTGTTGCTGTGTCCATTGTCTAACTGAAAAGTCAGGTTTTATTAAATCGTAGAAAGGTTTCACTCTTTCTGCGTAATCCAAAATGCATGTTCTGCCAAAATTGAGGAAACCTAGTATTGATTGTAAGTTTTTTTAATGATTCCGGAGGTTGGAGCAGTGCACACTTTTCTAATAAGTTTAGTTGCCAGGCATTTTCCTGCACTTGAAACTTCATGTCCTGGAAAAAAGGACGTTAAGGTGGGCTATTTTCTATGTTTTAAAGTTGAATTTGTACCCCTCAGAGGCAAATCCCCAAACTATGGTATTCACTCTATTCAAGTGTTCCTCCAGGTCATCGTCTGTTAGATAAATATCTTCCACATAGGACAATGCCTCTTCATCCAGGTTCTGAAGTAATTAAGTTACTCTGGCTGAAAATAAACCTGGACTGTTCCAATACCCCTGGGGGAGTAAAAAAAAAATGCCACTGTGACCCTAGCACTGAGAATGCTGTCAAGTGCCTGCTCTCAGGCGCTATATTTGACAAAAGAATCAATTTGAGATATATATTGTTGTTTTGTATATCTTCTGCACAATGTTATTTATTAATGTGGTACTGTGTGCATTTTAACTGCAAATTTCTTAATGCAAGTGTTTAAATGTCTCTAATCTAAGACTAAATGATATGAGGTGTCTTGTTTTGATAACAGAAACAAAGGGTTATTCATTTGGGAGGTGCACGTTTCAATCACCCCTTGATATTCAAGTTGATCTTAGATCTCCCTGACCTGTTTTTTAGCTTTATAGGGTACTGCCTTTGTGCAGTTGGAGCATTTTTTAGTGGAATAATGGGGTGGGTTGAATCCTCATCCCAACCTACATGGTTTTTATATAATGCTGGACCTTGGGCTACCGCCCACTTCCGCGCATATGTATATTTTAAATGTTTTATAACGTGGCCGTAAAATGTCGTGACGAATGCTGGTGGCCAATCTTGTTCAGCTAAAAAAATGTCATAGCCAAACATCAGGTTCTCTCAAAGAGACCTCTAACTGTCCTAAATTTGTCACCCTCCATCTGGAGCGTTATTTCATACAATTTATGTGGGACACTTACACTAGTATCAGGTGTTTCCACCATGATATAATCATTCAAGTCGGCTGTCACCAACAAATTCCAGAGGGTTCTGCAGAGCTGTTGTTACTTCTTCACTCTGTCTAGCATGGTCAGAGCCCATTCTCCGTTCAGTAGTCGAGTCCTCAGAATTCTGGGCATGTCAGATCTTTAGATCTGCAACCTTCTTCTTTTTGAACTGTGGCTTTGGTTTGGCTTTATCTTCTTTTTTGGAATTATATTCTTGAGCGTGCTTGTTGTCTCTAGACTTTGTACGCTCTTCTTTTCTTTCTGACCGTCCTTCCCTCTCTGAGTTTTTCAATGAACCCTGAAAGGAAGGAGAGGAACGTGAATCACTATCCTGATACCTGATAATGTTATCCCTATTCCTAAGGTTATACCTCCTTTCGGAGGGCTCTAGTGGAGGAGACCTACCTCTGGACTGAGTTTTTTTTAAACATTTTGTTTTTTGTTATTTTCCCACTTCTTTTTAGACGAAGTAGGTGTCTGCATGAAAGTCTCCTTCTCTGAGCTCCCCACAAATTGTGGATTTAGTGCTTTACCACCCAAACTGGGACTGCCTAATTCTGACTAAGCAGTTTTAATTATTTTGGGTAGTCCCTGCTCCTGCTGTAAAGTACTGAACTCTCCTAGGCATTGGCGGATGGCCACTGATGCTGCTTCCACTTTAATATTTGCCAGTATTATCGCTGATACCTGGGCATAGTTACAAACTAACTTAATTCCTAAGTTCAGAGCAGGCTTTGCTCCGTACTCATTTTGTATTTGTCTTAATACGTCTGGCAAGACTGCTAATGAGGGGATTCCATGAGTTCCGGTATATACGGCAGCGAAAACTGTACCCCGCGAGGTACAGTCCTCTGGTTGTAGTGTGATTCCCGTGGGTAAGCAGATTGTTAGCATTCTGTTTTTCATAAGGGCTAGTATTTGGGAATACTGCTTCTAACTGTGTTATTTTCTGAGCTATCCAGAAAGGCATTTGTTCACGTTTTGCGGGCATTTTACCCATTACTGTGTGTAATGTTTGTGGTGTAATTTTAGTTGTTGTATTTTGAACTTGAGCTGTATTTGTTGTCACCATGGCATGGCACAATGGCTGGCTGGCTGGACTGTAAATGTCCTTATGACATATTCCGTCATGTTTCTGTAAAGTTTTAAAAATTCTTTGTGAAATATGAGTAAGTCTGGTCCTGGCATAGTTTTAATTGTCAAACGTGGTGTAAAAGTTGCCAATATTGGCCATGTCGCTCCTTCTCTTCCGAGCGGACAGAGTTTACTCTTGCTCATATATGGGGTAGGGCGCCTTTAAACCAGTATAAGTGTTCCTGGTATGTAAGCGGAACCTCAATGTCTTCAAATGGACAATATTCAGCAGGTGGATCATCTTCAGTGTAGGAGTGAAGATGTTTTCCTCTTGCATTTGCTGCTGGGAATGTAACCCAAGAATAAAAAAACCTCTGCCCTATATGATTTGTGTGCCTCAATCACGAAATTACTATGCCACCCCTAGCTGTTGGGCCATGCGCAAGCAATTTCAGGGTGATTGTATGTCTAAAATATGGTGCAATCTGTATGGCCTCTGCATCCTCCTCGTCTTCTGAGAGGGGCAGTGCTTGCTCTAGTGGGTTTATGTCTTTGTTAGTCATTGTGTTTTCAGAACACCAAATAGCTTGTTCAAGAAAACTAAGATAAGGTTTTTTGCAATGATTTGTCCTTTAAGCTTGATTAACCAACAGCCAATAAATAGGATATTTGCCTACTCAGCTGTGTCGGATTTTAGCCTACCCACTCCAGACGTCTCTGGTGTTTTGTGAACAGGGATTTCTGAGAATAGCACGACTGAACTACTCAGATTCTATTGTTAAAAAGGTACCCAACCAAAGCTGGACGCCATGTTGTGTAGTTCCTATAGAAAATATACAGGATCTATGTGTTTAGACAACATACACTGTAGGAATGGTGGCAGACGAACTCTGATCACCCCCCAATAGGTATGTTAGCCTTTCTGTATCAGCAAGCTCACAGTGCCACTATAATATCCTCTTACCAAGGAGAAAATAGCTTCTGGCAACCTGAGAACATGACAACCCTGATCCCTCAGGACCGTCGAAACAATGTACTACCTTTCGCTCAGTCACTTTTGCTTACTTAGTTTCTGTCAGAGAGATACACAGAATAAAACAAGCTGGGCATTTTCAATAATCATTTATTGAACATTTGTTATTCTGGTGTAGAATGGATGTGGTGCAACAACCGTTAGACACTATAGGATATAAATGATTAACAGTACTACGAAAGTAAAAGGATGATAGAGTTCTACCATCTTACTAAAATCATGAATAGATTCAAGTATATAAAACACATGATAAAAGGTGCATACTCCTGTAGTGCCTCACAATCTAGATGTACCTAAATGTCCCTACCATGGGTGTAGGTGTTAAGCCAAGAATTCCTCTAGAATCTAGTCAACCCCATTACCTTAAGTGAGACAGTGGGACCCCGTCCTGGTCTTGATTTGGACACCCGGGAGGGAAGTTAGACCACTGCGAGCTGGAGTGTCTGCATGCAGGAACCTCAGCGTCTCTGGTCGGTGTTTCGGCCAGGAAGTCTCGATCTCCTCTCACTATCTTAGCAAGACGTGATGTATATATACCCATAGGTCTTACTAGGGGTCCTACCTTGCTCTGTTACTGTGTCGGCCTAAGGATGACGTTGGGCCTTAACTTTGTACATAGATTTTATACAGGAGATGGTAGTCCTGCTATGCTTCCAAGAACACTGATGCATAATGTATGAGATTTCGAACTAGGGAAAACCCGCATTCTGAATGCAGTGTAATATGTAGGTAAAAGGTTAGTCCCTGTAAACCGTGGCAAGTGTAATATAGGAAGAGAATATAGGTGAAGGGTAACAAGTTTAAAGAGGCCTATATTATAGTACCTTTATGGAATATAACACTATTGATAGAGCAGAGTTTTCTATGCCTAATTTGTGGGTGTAATCATAAAATAATACCCCCATTAGTCTTAGGGACATTTGTTCGTTGACAAGGAGAAGTTGAAAGGAACAATCATCTATCTCAAAGCAATAGAGAATATCATTTTATAATTAATCAATTCTTTAGTATCACTATTTATTCAATAAGCATTAGTCTCCTGAGCATCATCATTAAAAATGAATACAAACAAATAGTCTACATTTCAATATAAAGAAAAGTACAATGGCCCTTATTTATGAGGCCTTGCGTCAGTTTTGCGCCGCTGGTGCGTCACTTTTTGTGACACACCAGCGGCGTAAAATATGCGCCTTGTTGCGCCATATTTAAAAAGTGACGCATCTAGGTAGATGCGTCACTTTTTAAACCCCTGCGCCACATTATACCTGCGTCAGGTGTAATGTATGCAGAGGGGGCGTTCCCCCGCAAAAAGCCTCGTAATAGTGACGGAGTTAAATCTATGAGATTTCACTGCGTCACTTTTAGGATGCTGTTGCGTCAAAATCTTGCGCCTGCCTCACAGCAGGCGTAAGACTGATGCAAGCCCTTTCACATGGGGCTTTCCCAATAGAAAGGACGCATTGCTGGAGTTGCGTCACTTTTGTGACACACTCCAGCAATGCGTCACTTTTGCGCTTACAGATACGTCAGAAATACTGACGTATCTGTAAGTCCTTGCGACATGATGCGTCATACATTAAATATGACGCATCATTGGTGTCGCAAGGAGTGCGCAGTGAAAAGTGACGCATCGCTGTTTTCACGCAGCGATGCGTCACTTTTCATAAATGAGGCTCAATATTGGTAAGTATGATAGTTAAAATTGAAATAATACAGCAAGCATCTCCTGTAAATGAATTTCCCCAATCTAATTTAAATTGGACAGGAAAAGAATAAAGTGTCTGTTCAGAAACCCCATGAAGAGTTTTGACCAAAGAACAAATGCATAAGCATAAGCCTTTGCACTTCTAATAAAGAAAATGCCTATCTGGAAAGTATTCTTAGGTATACACTAGCGTACATCTTATAATTGAGGGAATACTTTCAAAATATTCTTCTATAAAGAGAGATATGGTCTTTAGAAACACAGAGATGTATCACCATAGAATTCGAGTGAGAAGCCTCACCTACCGTAGGAAGACACACACTATACATCCAATAAGATTTTAGTAAACTCCAGGGAGTAGGTAACCTCGCCAATTTCTCACGTCTTCACAATTGACTACAGACACAAGTCCTTGAAAAGATACTTTATCGACATTTTGCAGGTTAGATGGTTCTTTTAAAGAATCATCCTTCCTGTTGTCTCCTCTCTTCTTGGTGAGAACCTCACTATCAGTTATCTAATACATCACAAATGTTTATTTACTAACTAAAAGCGGCTTCTGGAAAGTTACAGCGTCTGCAGTGCAGAGAAAAATATCTAGTGAAAATCAGGCCTTTCAAGGTTAATATGTAAATTGCGGTTAATATGTAATGATAGTAAGGCTAACTTAAATCAACACATTATGTTACGTTACTTGTATGCTTTTAACATCTGGGAATTAATGCCCAATATAAAAGAACTGTGTTTACTTTTGATCTAAATGGATTTTTGCTTGCAAAATGAAATATTTGCTGTAGCACCACACTACCAAGATCTAGAGTTGAGGCTCAGGGTACCACTGATACTTACATCCAATAATATCTCCACATTATATATTGCCATCCTTATTCCCAAATGAAGGTAGTCTGGTTTCTCCATGTACAATTTGTACGATACATGCATGGCTTCATAAACTTCATTTAATATTCGCAATTGGCCTTTACATAACATTCTATGGTGGGACCACCTCTTTTCTAGCTTTAGTGCACTAATGTCCTATGATAATGTTGCAATACATATATGTGTTACAAAAGTCACAATGAGACAAACACCCTGCAATGTCCCAGAAATGTGATTATCAAGTTCCACAATAATAATTTCAAAGGTAAATTTGACACCCTTGCCCGGAATTTGAATCTTAATATTGGTGACAGTTGAATTTACAAACATTTGTATGCCACTGACTTCATCAATATCTCGTGAATGGCATTTTAAAGAATTCAATTTTTCTAATTATTCAATGTTAGTGGCATATCATTTAATCTATTAATTAATTTATATTGCTTAAGTCTTAAAATGGATGCTTGAAATATCTGATTAAAATTTAGCAGCATCTCACACGTAATTTTTAAATGTGTTGCGACTCAAGCTAGCGGAGGTGTCCAAGCCATCTGCACATTTTAATGAATATCAGAAACTCAGAACTGATATTTGTCCTCTGAAATTGTTTTAATGTAAAAGATTTCTCCCACAGTTTTCTTTAAGAATACTTCTGTTATCCAATATAAGTTAAGTATGATCTAATCTGCAACTATTTAAAATAACTTGTCCTTGGCAGTTGATTTCACAATTTCTTGGCTATATAATTAAGCCTGGGTGAAATTTTAATTAGACTGGAAAAATTCACATAATTTCGGGAAATTCACCTTATCCTGTTGCGTCATTTTCCGTTAATATGAGTAATTTGAGGTAAAATGTACCACTATTACTACTATTTGCAGTAAACGTTTACAGCAAATGCATGATAACAAAAGAAAGAGTGGCTGTTTGCAGTGCTTTCGTTTAAACGTTTTTTCATGAGGACGCATTTCACACTAAACTATAGCACAAAATGATAGATTGGCATTTCATGTAATTATGCGTACTTTCATGTAATTAGCTGTTATTCCTTGCCCTACTTTATCAGTATTGATCAAAACAAAAAATACTTAGGGGCATATTCACGAGGAAGTGGCAATGAGAGGTGTTAACCTCCTTGCCTTAACACCTCTCATCATCACTTCAGAAACACCAGGCTGCACCCTATTCTCAAGAATGTGGTACAGCCTGGTGTTTCCACCTGTGACAGCGCTAAGTCCCACGACTTAATGCCAAAGCAGGCACCCTTGCACCAGAGTGCAAGGGGGTCTGCAAGCTGGGAGGTTTGTTTATGAACAGGAAGGTGTCCCTTCCTGCACATAAACAAACCTAAAATGCTGATTAGTAACTTACATGTGTGCTGCTTCATGCAGCACACATGTAAGTTACAAAAAAGCATTTTTTAAAAGGATTGTTTATGCACAGGAAAGGACCCCTTCCTGTACATAAACAAACCTCCCTGCTTGCAGACACCCTTTCACTCTAGTGCAAGGGTGCCTGCGTTGGCATTAAGTCGTGAGACTTAGCACATTCGTTGTAGGGGGAAACACCAAGCTGCGCCACATTCTTGAGAATAGCGTGCAGCCTGGCGTTTCTGAAGTGGCGGAGAGAGGCTTTAAGCCAAGGAGGCTAAAGCCTGTACATAAACAAATGGTGGCATTTTTCTTTTTTTTAATATCTTTATTGCATTTTATCTTTTTGTAGTACATCAGTCCACAAGCATCCATGCATAGCACTGTGGCAACAATATCATTTGCTCCATGACATTAAACATATAAATCAAAACATTTCCTTCCCATTGCTTCAGTATCGCTCATGTCTGGGATGTAAGGGTGCATCTGCATATACAAATTGCCTTAGGCCCCTATGGCCTGCACATTCTGTCATCTCCAGTGGAGGCCCCGAGTGAAGATATTTAGTACGCCTCTTCATGGCAGCAAGAGTAATGCGGAAGAACATCAATGCAAACAGATAAATGCAGTTTATAATTGGATCCAACTCTTGAGTTGTATCATATAACGTGTCATGACTAAATAGATCAGTGCACATACAAATGTCCAGTTCGTTCACTAGATTTTTTTTCCCATAACTATTCAACCACATCTAACAATAATAAATAATAAATCAAAACAAAAGAGACATCAATTAACCAAGAGCATATGTATCCAGTATCTTAGTGTGTCATCTAGGTGTAGACATAGTCAGACTAGCGTGTGAGTATAGTGTGTGAGCTGCTACTTTCGTTTTCCATGCAATTGTATGGGTGTTGACGTAACGCGCGGCAGGAGCTATTTCCGTGTGACTCTGTTAGGGGTTGTGAGGTTGTTGCACAGCCTAACAATTCCAATTGTGGTGGCATGTAGAGACAGAGCGTTATCGGCGTCTGGGCGGTTCAATAGGTGTTAGGCTTCGCTTGTTGCACAAAAGGTGTCTGCAGCGCTGCATTAGAGCGGGTGAGAGTTCTAAGCATTTCATCCCAGGTCTGCGCAATTGGATACTTTCACAACCCTGCTGTTTCTTCCCTGTGTAGGGTGGTGCCTTCCGTCTGTGCCCAGACTTCAAGGGATTTCATTCAATGTGATACCCCTGGTGGGTCTTTGTGCTTCCACCTCTTAGTTATGAGCCGTTTCGCTGTTATGAGGCTCAGGTCACAAAACCTAGAGCTTGTCTTGTTGGCCTTGGTTCTCTTGTAAAGCCCAAGGATGCAGACCTCCCACTGTCAGGTCCCAGCCGGTTGCTGTTAGCTCTGTCCCAAATCCTATATTTAAGGTCAGTGCTGGGTTCGCGCATTCGCTCTCTGCTTGTAATTGGAGACAGAAAGTAGCGCGATTTAGATGCAAGTAATTTTTCTGTGATACTTCCTGATTGTTCCACAGCTTGGGAACATTGGCGTTCTAGCCTTTGGGTTCTGTCAGCCATTTCGTGTACTCGCGTATTTCGCGCGGCGCACTTCAACGGTCATCTCCCTGGCGGTTGGACGCGTCTTACTGTGTGCGTCTCAAGAACCGCGTCAGTCCTTTTCTGTGCCCCTTCGGAACAGGAATTTTCTCAGAGAAATTCTCTGTGTTCATTTTCCAACTCCTTGAGCACTTTTGACGCTTCCAATTGCCCCGTCAGAGTGCGCTTCAATTCAGCTCCGTATTCTGTCCCAAGTTGCAGCGCAGCTTTGAAGTCTCCATTCCTATCGAGTGTCTGGTAGGAAGAGTCTCATTTATTCTTTGGTGCTGAAACTTCACGAAGGCGGTAAGAATCCTATTCCTTGTTAACCGCCAATTCCTGAATCCTGAAGCATTGTATTCTAGAGACTTTTGTGCTTTTCTCAAGGGTTGCAGTATCTTCGGACTTCTGTCACAGAATCCAGTATGCTAAAAGTGGCAAATGTAAAGACTGCATTATTGTAAAAAGTTTATTATCCAGAGCTATCAGACTCTTACTCAGCGTTTAGTCAAGCAGTACATTCGACAGCCTTCCAGAGTGTAGAAGACGTCAAGTATAGTAGGGTATTACTTGATATGCATATTAATGACACAATATTATACCACCTTTAAATACTTCAGCTGGTTGGAGAATATACATACCGTGTTGAATTTGCTGCATTCCTGGATACAGTATCCATCTTTGAAACTCAATTTGAAAACATTAAACAACTTACAGAGAGGGGCTAATGTCCACACATTAACAAGTATATATTAGAAGGGGGGATTTGAGTTAAGAACCAGAGTAGTTTGGGAACTGTAGTAATGATTTGCTTACTGTTGCAGGCGATGATCTACCTGTGAGAAGAATAGTTGAAGAAACCTGTGTGGCAGTTTCTCTTGTGTATCCACTTCCCCATTCCCTCTCATTCCTGTTCTTAGAGCACTCTGGGTCCAGGGGTGTAGGGGAGTTTGGAAATTCTCATCTAGAAAGTTCCTTCAAGCCGTCTGCTCCCACGGATTCAAAGGAATTCAGGTACGCTTCTTGACACCCACATGAAAGGCATCTCAGTGGTAGTGCAGTTGGCGAGTGTTTCCGATATTACACGCCAGTAGTGTAAAAGTAGGGGACATGACCACAGCATGTGTAATAGAGCAGCGCCCAGGAGACGACACCTCAGACATTCGGAAGTATTGATATTAAAATATTTATTGATTTTGTCTGGAGAGAGATATGCCCTGTCTAATATGTAAGTTTGTATGAGTATAAATTGTGAATTTTGCAGTATATGCGTGGCGCTAGCTATAACGAGCTCCCACTCTTAATCAGTCCAGGGACGGCCTCTGTCTTCAGTCCAATATGTGAGGAGTCGCTGCAATGGTTTCAATAAATGGATGAGCAGGGCTTGTACCAGCCAACGTATCACATGCAATCCCTCCCCCATTACATGCAGGTACTGTAATAACTGATGTGTCAGCGGCTCGTTGGACATATCACCTCATGCTAGTGTGAACGTTCGCATAATGTCTGCGTGTAGAAGAAACTGTCCCACTGGTAACCCAGGTTCTGCTGTCAGTGTCGCAAAAGGTAATAAGGCACCGTCTGCATACAAGTCTCCAAGTGTCTCCAATCCCACCTCAAACCAGGGCATCAACGTCATGCCTGTTATAGGGTCTCTGCCTCTGGGCATCCCGAGAAGCATCAGTACCGGAGTATATGGGATTGTGTCTTTTGTGAGATGAAGGCTTCTCCTGAAACACCTCTGAGCCAACTCAACATGTATTTGCGTCGGGCGGGGAGTTTTTCCTAGTGGGTGAAACAACCCACATATCAGGGCCTGCGTCAAGACTGTGTCACCCCCACATTCTGGGGGTGCATATAGTTTCTGCAGTGCTATCCTGGGCCACCCCGCATTCCAGATCAAGCCACAGAGTAACCCCTCCAATTCTCTAAAGAGCTTCATTGGAACATACACCGGAAGTTTTGCAAAATAATATGATAACCTGGCTAGTACTATCATTTTGTTTAAAGTGACACTGCTCATCACATTAAGTGGCAAGGATTTCAGGAATTGCATCTGTGCCTTAATTGAGTAGACGGTGCAAACCAGATTACCCTTCAGTATATCTGTCGGGGACCTGTAAATATATATTCCTAGGTATCTGAACATGGTCAGATACCAGTTAAGTGTAGTTCCTGTAATGATTATATTGGCTGCAGCTACGTCCTCACGGAAAGAATAAGCGCCTGATTTAGCCCAGTTGACCATGAGGCCCGATACTGCCTCAATCTACAGAACAGTGCTGATATCTCTGTCTGCACTGCATGAAGATCCCGTATATACAATAACAGGTGGTCCCCATATAGGGACACCGTATGCAATCCGTCGCTCAAGGGGATGCCCCATTCAGCACCACCCTCTCGATGGAGAGCCGCCATTGGCTCCATGGCTAGGGAAAAAAGTAACGGAGACAGGGGATATCCCTGCCTGGTCCCTCATCTCACCTTGATTTCATCCGATTGAAGCTTGCCCGTGCGGCCCACTGTGGGTCGTTGGTACAACAATTGCACCAGCTGTAGATAATCGTCCCCCAGCTCGTATTTACACAAGACCGCTGTGAGATAAGGCCATTCCAACAAATCAAAAGCCTTCTCCAAGTCCATTACTAGACAGCCAGATCTAGGCCAAGTCTCAGTAGCATATTTTTGGATTCGGAATAGTCTTCGAATATTGAGGGAGGCGCTTCTAGTGGGTACAAATCCATTCTGGTCAGTATGTACCAGCGTTTGCAAAAATGGGGCAAGACGTTTGGCCAGAGCTGAGGCAAGGATTTTTTAGTCTGTGTTTAACAGGGCCAATGGATGGTAAGAGCCCAGGAGGTCAGGGTTCCTGCCCGGCTTCAAAAGAGAAACCAGTTTTGCCTCATTTTGTGCAGGGGTGAGTGTTGAATATCCCAGCGCTGCCGCATATACTCCCAGCAGCTCTGGTACTAGGACATCTGAGTATGTCTTGTAAAATTCAGCCGGTAGTCCGTCCGGGGCCGGCGTCATGCCATTCAATAGAGAGGAGACACTATCCCTTATTTCCTCCGGGAACGGATGTCAGGAATGGTCAGATCTCAGCCTCAAACCCACTTGTAGGTGCTTAAGAACTCCAAAACTCTTTGCCACACAGCCAGCTGGAGACAGTTAGTATCCAATTTCAGGTCCAAGATGGTGGAATCCTTGTTGTGTGCCATTGAACGCGATGTCAGTTAGAGCTCTAGCCTTCTGACCTGTTTGCGTTCCAGGTGCATTTGGTGCGCGAGCAATTTAGCCGCTGCGCACTTCAACCGTTTTCCTCAGAGAGACGGAGGCTTTTTCGTGCTCTCTCTTGAACCGCTTCTCTCGTGGTTCATTTTCTCAGTTAAGCCGTGATATCCTGTCATTAGAGTATCCCGCTATCTCCATGCTTCATCAGAGCAGAAGACTTCCGAGGTTCCAGACTTTTTTCATGTCTTCAGTAGAAGTCCTTCTCCCCAGCCGCTGGTATTGACTGAGTCCTGATACAGTATTATTTCCCGAGATTTCCTTTTCCTGCTGCATACGCGGTAAGAACGTTCCTAGTCTTCTGTTTTGGCGGCAGCGAGTTGAGCCATATCTCCCAGCTGTCTGAATGTTCTGAACTACTGCGTGTTTAGCCTGTGCCATAGAAGAATCTATAAAGCCTTTGGCCAAAGAACTCTTTTCAGTACAAAGACATTTGAAGTATTACGAGTTCTTTCTTGAACAGACTTGTTTTCCTGTTGGCACCTCCAGACAGCTTGGCACTTGAGCTCAATCTTAGAATTAGTATCAGCCTTTATTGCCTACTGGTTCTCTGAATTTGGACAGCAGTCTCCTGTAGGTTCACTCAATGCACATTCCTGAATGTAGATACAAATATATATATATATTTTTGCGTACCACTTTTAATGCATCGCTACAGTGAACCTTCCTAAAGACTCAAATCTACAAGTCCTCAAGAGTACCTGTTCTACAGTTAGTCAGAACCTCAGTTTATATTTTAGAGAGCGGCTAATGTCCACACAAAGTCAGGTGAAACCTTCATCTTTGAAGAAGAAGAGGTGAAGACACCAGTGTGACAGTCTCTCTGTTTTTTCTTCCACTTCCCCTTTCCCCCTCTCCTCTGAGATCAGAGAGATCTGGTTCAGCGGAGTAGGGGAGTTGGGAGATTAGCTTCGTACCTTCAGCCAGACGCTCCTACGGAATTCAGGAATTTCAGGTACTGAGTCTTGACAACGGAGGAGCAACTACATCTGCCTGCTGACTATCCGTGAGCTGCGGCAACGTTAGTGTGGATAAGAAATCCTGTATGTCTATATCCATATATATCAAGCAAGATATGTATATTGTGGAGAAGTGTACGTCAAAAGCGTGGTGTATATCTTTTTGGGTGTGCACCATGACTTCGTGTGTGTTCTGTATTGCTGTCATTGGTGCAGTTGCCATGTCCTGCCGTATCAGCCACAACAGCAACCTGCCGGGTTTGTCCCCTATATTATGGGTGCGTGCTGAGTGTGCTGCATAGTTTAAATTGCGGAGACGGTCTAGTAATCTAGAATGCTCTTCTCTAAGGTGTTCCAAAGAACCTGTGTTTCCCTCTAACACCTCTCCCTCCCTTCAAAGCAGGTCAGTTTCAAGGCACGTGAGCTCTGCTTCCAACTGTTGCAGCATGCCTGCTTGTGCACCAAGGCAGTCCCCCCTGATCACAACTTTACACGCGTCCCACTCCCGCAACGGCGTCGCAGCTGTGCCAGCATTTTCCTCAAAGTGCCCGGGGATATTAGCAGCTAGTAGGTCATGGAAGGATGCATCTAATTAAAGGTCTTGTTGCAGCTGCCATGTCTGGATTGGCAGGCGGGGGCGTTCCCATGTTACCTCCAAAACATGCGGGTTGTGGTCAGAGTGTGTCCAGCCTAACTAGTAAACTGTCGATACATGGGGGAGCAGCTATTCTGAGAGCATATAATGGTCTAGCCGCACGTGCATTGCTGCTACTCCTGAGGCGAAAAGCCGGGAGGTGTTGTATCGTTTTTAAAAACCTGCTTTGTTATATTTGTATTGATTTTAATAATACTTGCCTGACTTTGCACAATTCCTGACTCCCATAACAGCTGAATATTAGCTGCTGGGACTCAGAATCCACTCGTTTCTTGGCGTCATTGACCGCCGAAGGGAGACGATAGCCACGCCCATCTCTTGTTGGCCACGCCCCCTCCGCAGACATAAATAGAGCGCGCTGCACTCAAACGCTGCTCCATTGCTGCTACTCCTGAGGCGAAAAGCCGGGAGGTGTTGTATCGTTTTTAAAAACCTGCTTTGTTACATTTGTATTGATTTTAATAATACTTGCCTGACTTTGCACAATTCCTGACTCCCATAACAGCTGAATATTAGCTGCTGGGACTCAGAATCCACTCGTTTCTTGGCGCCATTGACCGCCGAAGGGAGACGATAGCCACGCCCATCTCATGTTGGCCACGCCCCCTCCGCAGACATAAATAGAGCGCGCTGCACTCAAACGCTGCTCCATTGCTGCTACTCCTGAGGCGAAAAGCCGGGAGGTGTTGTATCGTTTTTAAAAACCTGCTTTGTTATATTTGTATTGATTTTAATAATACTTGCCTGACTTTGCACAATTCCTGACTCCCATAACAGCTGAATATTAGCTGCTGGGACTCAGAATCCACTCGTTTCTTGGCGCCATTGACCGCCGAAGGGAGACGATAGCCACGCCCATCTCTTGTTGGCCACGCCCCCTCCGCAGACATAAATAGAGCGCGCTGCACTCAAACGCTGCTCCGTTGCTGCTACTCCTGAGGCGAAAAGCCGGGAGGTGTTGTATCGTTTTTGAAAACCTGCTTTGTTATATTTGTATTGATTTTAATAATACTTGCCTGACTTTGCACAATTCCTGACTCCCATAACAGCTGAATATTAGCTGCTGGGACTCAGAATCCACTCGTTTCTTGGCGCCATTGACCGCCGAAGGGAGACGATAGCCACGCCCATCTCTTGTTGGCCACACCCCCTCCTACGCTACCCGCCACCACTATAAACTATGTGTCAAAATCGGAAGCGCAGCGGACGAGCGCAGCGGGCACGCCGGTTGCGCGCCGAAGGCGCGCTTAAGGCAAGCTCGTCTGCGCTCGTCCGCGACGAGGACGCGCCTAGCGCCACAAACCCTGTCCAGTACAGCCCATCATCCCCCGGCTACACTCGGGATGCTTTGATTGATCTTCGAGGGTATGCGCATGAAGGTAAGCTCACCTTTGAAGAGACTGCCTCCCCACTAACTGACTTCACACACAAGGACCTAATTGTAGGAGGCCTCTTGAACGTCAGATCCTTACCAAAGCACGCCACTGAAATTAATCTTCTTATCGAGTCACATCATCTAGATGTACTCTTTCTAACCGAGACCTGGACACATGCAAATTGTGAGACCGACCTAGCAGCCGCTTGTCCGCTAAACTTCAATATTCTTCATCTTCCTAGACCCAAAGGCCGCGGTGGCGGAGTTGGCGTCATCTTCAAAGCCTCGTGGCAAACAAACACCTTAGACATAGATCCGACACCCGGAATCGAGCTCTTTGGTTTGTCTATAAACTGCCATCAAGGGGATACCTTTACGGTAATCATTTGCTACCGCCCACCTGGGGCCTTTTCTCTCTCGCAACAGCAAGCACTCCTCACGACTATTACCAACATGGCAACCTCTCATAGCAAATTAGTACTTTTAGGAGACTTTAACCTTTGGCCAAACGGCAGCCTAGACACAGGTCTAGACAACCTTCGGCTGTCCTGTGACAGTGTGGGCCTTCACCAACTGACAAAGGACCCCACTCACTCCGCAGGCAACCGACTCGATCTTATCTTCTCGAGCCCGGGTCTAACCCAAGTAGGCGACATCCTGCCTATGAGCTGGACAGACCACTCGCTCATTAAACTCTACATCAACAATGCCACAACAAGCAAACCCAAATCTCACCCGCCCCCAAAATTCTCTTACCGAAACTGGAAAGCGTTAGAAAAACTCAGCACCTCCACCAGAATCTTCGAGGTGGAGGATAGCTTCGCCATTACCAATTCAGTGGAAGATAACTATAGATCCCTTAGCTCGAGAATCACCTCCCTTGCGGACTCTGCTGCCCCTCTTAAACTCTGTAAACCGAAAGGAAGAGCTCTGGCTCCCTGGTACAACGACTCTTTGAAAACCCTCAAGTCAGCCTGCAAACAAGCTGAGAGAAAGTGGAGACACGGATACTGCAACAACAATAAAACCCTCTGGAAGAAGTCACTCCGTGACTACAAGTCCGCTATTGCAGAGAGTAAAGCGAACTACTACTGCTCCACTATTACCAATGCGGCCAACAGTCCAAAAAGTATATTTCAGATTCTGGACAATATCCTACACCCTGACTGCGTTAAAAACTCCATCCCCCCTTCTCAGTCCCTCTGTGATAGCCTTGCTCAGTTTTTTACTGACAAAATTGAGACTATCATCAATAACCTGGCAACGTCCCCGTCATCCACTCTTCCCACCCTCCCTGAAATCAACCCCACTATTCCTGAATCTCTGAGGTCAGCCTGTCCTCCCACGAATAAACTACTGGCTTTCCCTCTTATTTCTCAAACAGAATTTGAAATAGTCGCACAGGGCATCACTTCCGGATCCCCCCTTGATCCTCTGCCTCCGAAAATATGGAAAACTTGTGGGCACGAACTGTTTCACACTCTCCGGATGATTTGTAATCAATCCCTGAGCTGCGGCGTCGTTCCCCGCTCCTGGAAGCAAGCGCTTATAACCCCGCTGCTAAAGAAACCCACGCTAAACCCAGATTGTTTGTCCAATTTCCGCCCCATATCACTCCTGCCTTTCCCGGTGAAGGTGCTCGAACGCTGGGTCAGTCAATGCCTCTCAACCCATCTCGAGCAGCACCATTTTCTGGACGAATTCCAATTTGGGTTTCGCCCAGCCCATGGCACTGAAACCGCGGTGCTCACGGCCATGGAGGAGCTTCGAATGCGCGCAGACAGGGGCCAAGCCGTGGCCCTGATTTTACTTGACCTGTCTGCCGCATTCGATACTGTCAATCATAGGATCCTGCTCGAGCGGTTGAGAGAGGCAGGGATCGACAGCACGGCCCTGATCTGGTTTCACTCCTACCTTAGTGACAGAAAACAGGCCGTTTCCCTTCCCCCTTTCCAATCGGTCTTCTCCCCGGTCCCTCACGGTGTTCCCCAGGGTTCCTCTATCAGTCCGATTCTTTTTAATGTTTACTTAAAACCTCTGGTCACGTTAATCAAATCGCATAACATGACCACAGTAAACTATGCGGACGATACCCAGCTCCTTCTCTCTTGGGAAGGCGAAGACTCCATCCCCTTGCAAGCCTTCCATGACTGTCTAAGAGACACGGCAAGCTGGTTGCACCGGAACTTACTTCAGTTCAATTCCTCGAAAACCGAGGTGCTGTTCTGCCCTGCGAGTCGCATACCCCGCCCTCTGCCCGCTGAGTTCTGGCCCCCGGAAAACTCCAACAACCCGCCACCTGTCACCACTGTTCGCAACCTGGGCGTCATGTTAAACCATCAATTGAGCATGGAAACGCAGGTCTCAAGAACAGTCGCTACTTGCTCTGGCCTTATGCGCTCACTGCGCAAAGTCTTGCCTCTACTTCCACCCTCCGCCAGAGCACTAGTAGTCAGGTGTACTATTCTTAGTCGCCTTGACTACTGCAACGCCCTGCTGCTTGAATCTCCTGCGACACTACTGGACAGACTCCAACGAGTCCAGTCGGCAGCAGCCAAACTGGCTCTTGGATGGACCAGGAGATCCTCGGCCACCGCCGCACTGGCCGAGTTGCATTGGCTGCCTTTGAGGCAACGTATTGCCTTCAAGGCCCTCTGCCTGGTCTTCAAGGCACTACATGGGGTAGGACCCAGACCTCTTCAACGTCTGTTCTCCTGGTACACCCCCACCAGAACACTCAGGTCCACAACTGCCTGCCTTGCGAGAGTGCCCAGATGTAAGAAGGCCAGGATGGGAGGAAGATCGTTCAGAGTAGCTGCATCCAAGCTATGGAACAGTCTACCTGTCGACATTCGCAAAATCCCTCATCTCCTCCCATTCAGGAAACGAATCAAAACATGGCTCTTTCCTCCACCCCTATAAAAATTGGCCAATCTCAGTTCACCCCCGTCAATAAACCACAGGAGTAGCTACCAGCGCCAGGATACCTGCCAGGTGACAGTCGCGCTTTATAAATATTTTAAATAAATAAAAATAAATAAACGTGCAGGTCATGGGCTCCTGAATAATAAGAATGTACCCCGTCTTGGGGATGACATTGCCTCCAGGCATCCTTCAAATGCCATTGTGTAGCTCATTTGGACAATGCCTTCATAGCATGATGTGTGCTCGTATCGGGAAGGGGCAGGAAGGATCGGTCTAGTGACACATCAAGGACGCTATTGTAGTCTCTTCCTAGTAGCATGGGGATGTTGTGCCATGGTGCAAGAATGTGTGACACCTTGTCTAGGAATGCAGCTTGTTCTGTGTTAGGAGCATATAACGATGCAAGCACTATTTATCGGCCATCCAGTGCGCCCCTAACTATCACATGTGATGAAGCGAGCTTCAGAAAATATTTTATTCTGACTCGTGAATTCAATTTCCTATAACATGAACTAATTTATTAATGAGCTGTTGCATGATTTGTTTATTAATCAAACTTAGATTAAGATTGCATCACACACGAACACGCGGGAACTAATAACATGTGCACTTGTTGCATGTACGAGTCTGTTTTATAACACGTGATTAATATTGTTTTGTTTGTCATGTTTGTCCTTTTGTCTTTGTCACTATTAATATGCAGCTGATTATTCATGGCATGTGCTTTTTATATGTGCTTACATGTTTGTCTTATGTTGTGTTTGTCTGTTTGTGTATCATTTAATCATCTTTTTACTCTTTCAGAAACTTAAAGCTGAACTATATGAAGAATGGTAGATATTTTATGTGCTGCTTTATTTGTTTGCTTCTGCTAGATGTCTTTTATTAATTGGATAATTAATAATTAGCAATGGTTGGGTGGGTAGCAGAAGGGTTTGTTTTACCTGAATTAATCACTCTTTTTGTGTTTGTTTAAATACTAGCCAGAGAGTGGTTTGAGGCCAAGTTCTGGTTCTGGTTCCGAAGAAATGTTGGTTGGCCTGTACGTGAGCAGAGTTGGAGCCAAGTGCAGTCATCTTGGAAACTTTCCATGAAGAGCTTTGCTTTTGCTTCACCTTTGAAAAGACTGTGGCTCTGGCATTAGAGACTTATTCACGAACTGCTCTGGATGTTCTTTTTACAAGGCAGAGGAAGTGACAGGGATGATTTTGCCGAGCTTTGGTGGAAGTCAGAGAAGCAACTTTTTGAATTGTTGCAAAACGCTCGGAAGTTGATGTCACTCTATGTCAATGAACAATAGTATGGTGACGTTCTTTCCCTGGAAGAGGTGGTTTTGGTGGTCTGACAGTCAACAACCAATCAGGGTGCTGAAGTTTCTGGAAAAATTACATTTAGTTAGATTAGTGAGCGAAAATGGTATAAAAATTGGGCCTCTTGAACTGAACGGGGCTGACTGTTTCCTGAGGGCGAAGTGCTGTCCGATTTCCCATTGGGTTGTAAGCATTCAACTGTTTATTGATTTTATTTTCCTTTTCAGGTCAGAAAGCTAACTTAGGGATTAGTGTTAATGTTTTCCTAAATTCATCATTTTATGCAATGTTGAGCTGTTGGATTTTTGAGCCAATGATTAATGATTTATACTGAATTAATAAAATTAAATGTTTGATATTAATAAAGAGCTAATAAAGTTTATGCAATATGAGAATTTTAAAATAAACTTTTAAAATAACAAGTTGGTCTTGTTTATTGTAGAAAGTTTAAAAACAACATATTAGATTAATTCGCCTCATGATTCAGTTGCTCTGTTATTTCTTATGGGCCTGGTATTGATTGGTAAGTCTGGTGGTAGATAGTGACATCATTTATGCAGAATTTTAGTAGGAGCGCTGGATCAGTTTTTGGTAGCATTCGTACGGTTATATGTTGTTTTCGACATGCATGTTACATATATGTTGGTATAGTCATAGGATGAATGTTTAACAAATGTTAAGTTTCTGATTTTGTCAGATTGTTATACGTAGTTGTAAGGATTTTTTCCAGCAGTGTGAAAAATTCCTGGTTATTTGCCGGCAAAGGGTAGTGTGACTAGAAGAGTTACACAGTGCATTTGTTCTGTTTCAAAATTGTGGTATAGAATATATCACGTGTTGTGGACGTACAACACAAGTTTAGGGACCTTAGATTGTCTGCTTAAATGTTATAGTGAGGATTGCCTATGAAATCGTAGCATTAAGCATAGGGACTTGTTGCCCGTTTTAAAACTTTCTGTGAAAAGAGTAGTAGGATTTATCTAAGCTTGGGAGAATGGTGAGATAGCGTCGTCTATTCTTATCAACGATTGACGTTTTCTGTGGTTGGTTCAAGTCCTGCCAAGATTTTGTGTGTGAATGATCAGGGTTTTCGTATGTATGTGTGAATAAATGATTGTATAGAAATAGCGTCGTCTATTTTATGCGAAGAGTGAATTCTGAATGATTGTAAAACTATCACTTTGTTAGTGAAACAGACAAGTGGTATGTTTTTTTGTAGTTACTAATTAAAATTTCATTGGAAAGTTTTGCTTAAAATGGCGCTGTGAAAAAGTTTTGTGAAGGAGGGGTGAGTTTACGGAGTAACACACAGAGGAGCTGCAGCGGTAGCATATGTCATTTCGGTTCGCGCTGTGATTGGCTAACATACGTCACAGAAAGTGCACTGATTGGCTCACGTGACTGTGACGAGCTGGTACCAGATTGGTCAGTTCTGAATACTGTATTTCTATTGGAAGAGCAAGGTGGTGACGTGGCTTAACCTGATTGGTTTGTTGGTGTCTTTCGCGCACGGATTGGTTGGAATAGCGGAACACCAGAAAACATTTTCGACGATTACGGAACAACAATTTTGACTTAAAATCATGAGTTATTGGAGCGATAGTGTAAAAAAGAAGCCTTCATGGTTTCAGAAAATGACAAATTATTTTAAACCTGACAAGAAAATTGAAACGCGTGGTGGTAAATTACTTCATAAGTACAAACACCCGCAGCCTATATGGAAGGCGAATATGGCTATCATGCTGTAAATTGGTTTGAAAATTGGATGCATTATACCAGAAATTATGGTGTATTAGCCTGGCCAGAAGATGGGTCATTTAATATGAAGGTTTTGAGAAACCTGAGAGAAAAAATGATGGATCTTGTGTCGAAGCCAAGACCTACACAATTTGAGGCATTGGTTGAATGGGAGGTTTAGATGATGGAACTTGAGCGTGAAAGCAAATGCCCGACACCTAGACATTCTAAATACATTCTAAATAGAGAAACACATGAGGATAAAGTGAGACGCTGGAGAAAGGCACACATGTATGATGGTCTGTATCCAGTGAGAATAATGATTACTGAAGATCTAGAACAAAAGACAGCTGGAAGGAGAATTGATGAGGAATTAGGTGATGTAGTTTTAGAAGACATTTATGCTACTAAACGCAAACCGCCACCTTATCAAGCAGGTTCTCAACCTACTCCGAGAGTTTCTACAGAAACTTCTCCAAGTGCACCTCCTAGAGAAGCTGAAGATGGTTCTCCCAGATTTTTAAAATTACCTGAAAGGGTAGGGTCAGTAAATAATTGTAGCACACCTAGAAAAAATAGGTTCCAGCAACAAGAAAAGAGAATACCTGCTGACATACCAGAAATTTCTAGTTATAATAAAGCAAAAGAAGATTTAATTCAACAATTGACAAAAGGCATGGAAGCAGTGACAGTACCAGTAACTATTGGTCCTGTTGTACCAGTTTTTGATCAAGGAGACAATAGACAAACAGCTTTGACAGTTCCATTAAATGCAGAAATTCAAAAGGTTGCTGAAAGGTTTTATTCGGAACTTTCAGAGATTCATAGAGAAAAATCTATGATGCCAAATTTAACATTAAATGGAAGTTTTCAAGTTCGCAAACACCAACAGTGGCAGATTCAGATTCAGGTCTGTCAGAGAAAAGTTTAAACAGAATGGAATTATCTCAAAATGGATTGTCCCCTGAAGCTCCTGATTATAAAAAGCTTGATGTTGCTACATTAAAGGCTGATTTGGAAGAATTAATCATTTTCACAATTGGTACTGACAATTTGAAATTGTATCAGGATGATGAATTGCTGTTTATCTGCAAAAGTATTCAGTGGAAAACTAAAAACAGGTACGAACAACTGGAAGAAATGGCTGCTGAGTTAGACATTGATTTGAGCAAACAGAAACATTTTCAGAAACATTACAGGGTGGATTTCTCTGAGAGAGACATTGACAATCTGAATGTTGCTGGAAGAATGACACATATAAGAGAATTAATAAGTTTTCTCAGAAAATTAGGCAAATTAGGTAAATGGAGAATAAAATGGTCAAAGAAAGAACAGGATAAAAGATTAAGAAACGATGTAGTTTCAGAATTTCCAATGCAGGAAATAGCTGGAGGGGGGTATGTACATGTCCCTTGGTCTAGACAGGATATTCTCCTGTTTACTAATGACTTTCCACGTTTACGAGAGAAGCCAGTTGAATGGTATCGACAGGTAGACAGATTCATAAAAGTGTCAAAAGTTCTATGGATTGATCTAGATGGATTCTTTGACATTGTTGTCCCGTCAGATCTTTGGACAGAATGCAAAATTTCTGTGGATTGGCCAAAAGAAGAACCTCCCCGAGACCCGGTTACAGGTGCCCCAGCAAAAGATGTCATGGACATTTATAATAAAGTAATTTATTGGCTGAAAGGAAAAATTCCCCCGAAAGAAGTGGACTGGGTTAAAATAGACAGAACAAACCAGAAACCAAAAGAATCAGTTCATTCATTTTATGAAAGGTTACTGTTAGTTTTTAAACAGTACAGTGGCTATGAAAAATTAAGCGAAAAAGACATGAGCCACTTTATATACAGATTTGTATATGGCTTGAGACCTGAAATTGGTGACATGATTAGAAATGGAATTGTCTGTTGGCAAGCACTTTCAGTTGATGACATCCTGAGAAAAGCATAATATTGCAGTGATGAGATAGACGCGAAACAAAAGAATCTTAAGGAGAAATCGATGTGGGCACAAGTGAAGGTAGCAGAGCAGCAACAACAACAGTTAGCTTCTATGCACAGCAGAATCAGGCTAAATTCAAGAACAACTTCAATAATAATAATAATCCAAAATTTAATGTAAATGTTGAAGAGCTCAAACAGAAGCTCCCATGTTTTAATTGCGGAGAGATTGGACACTGGAAACGCGAGTGTAAAAACCCGTCAAGAAATTTTAAAAATAATTTGTTGAATTCACAGGTGCAGTGTGAGTTAAATCCGCAGCAACAGCAACAGCTACAGCAGCAGTTGAATGAGTTAAGTCAGCAGCGACAGCTACAGCGACAAATAGCGAATCAGCAGAGCCAGATACAGCAAAGCCAGTTTCAGCAGAACCAGGTACAGCAGAGTCAAATTCAGCAGAGTCAGGTACCTCAAGCACCATTCCCTGGTAGTGCGAACACACAGAGATTTTCTTCCGAAACAGGTTTCTGTGGAGGTAATTTAGTAAATAATGTGTCAAAGCTTAATATGTCAAATGCTTCTCAATTTTGGTTAAAAGACAAAGAAGGGAGTGATTCATCAGAGGATTACTCATGACGGTGCCTGAGAGAGGAAGAAGAGTGTATGCTTTGACCCACTCTTGAGGTAGATCAGTCTGGTCCATTTGTGAATGGTAAAGTAAATGATGTTGATGTTACTTACCTTGTGGATACAGGTGCTACCCGTTCTACTGTTAGATCAGCAGAAATAGAAAATCTTTCTCTCTCTGGGGAGTCCATCCAAGTTGTAGGTGTAGCTAATCAGCAAATTAAAACAAGTTTAACAGAACCAGTAAAGGTGGAAATAGGCAACTACAAAGATAAGCACAGATTTCTAGTTTGTGACAGCAGTCCTGTGAATCTGTTGTGTCGTGATATATTATGCAAAATGAATTGCAAGATATATTGCTCACCAGATGGCATTGAAATGCAAACTGCAGAAGAAGATGGGCTGTATAAATTGACTATGCTAATGGTTGATGAGGAGAAAACATTACTGTTTCCTGTGTTTGATAAAAATGACTTGCCCGAAGAGCTTAAAAAGCCAGTTAATACAGCAATTTGGGACCTAACAGGTAATGATATGGGTCTCATGAAAAATATTGATCCAGTAAAAATCACTGTTAAGCAGGGAATAGATTTTCCAAATGTTCCTCAATACAAAATGAAAGCTGAGACAATTGAGGGTGTCATTCCAGTGATTGAAAAATTCATAAGTCATGGTGTGTTAAAGGAAATTGAGAGCAGCCCATGTAATTCACCGATTATGGGAATTAAAAAGCCAAACGGAACATACAGAATTGTTCAGGACCTGAGAAAAATTAACCTGATTGTTGTTCCATGTTGTCCCATTGTTCCAAACCCAGCAGTAATTCTTTACCAGATTCCACATGATGCAGAATGGTATACGGTCATAGATCTGTGTAATGCCTTCTTTACAGTCCCATTACACCCAGGTTCAGGTTCCAAAATTGGATCCTAGCATGGTGTCGTATCCCTCAATGGTATACTGAAAGTCCATCCATCTTTAATCAATTGTTAAAGAAATCCCTGGAAGATCTGGTATTGCCTGGTAATTCCACACTGATACAGTACATTGACAATTTACTGGTGGCAGCTTAAGCATGGGCGGAAAATCCGTTCCGCTCGCGGATTTTGCGGATTTTCGGGAAATTCGCAATCCGCGAGATTCGCGAATCTCCCGCAAAATCCGCAAATCCGCGAGCAGCGGATTTTGCTCGCACTGCTCGCACTGTTCGCGTGAGTTCGCGCCCCGCGAATAAGTGCAAAATTGCAGAAATACGCTCTTAGCAAAACTGAAAGTAACTACTTACCAGGTTCAAAAGTTCAGGCTCATCATTAGTAGCCATTTCCTGTAGTGCTTCCTGAGGGGCCCCTCCAGAGTTCAGTTGCCAGTTGAAACTATTATGTGACCCTGCTCTGAACCTCAGAATAGTTACACATATGCCACAAAGGTCCTGAATTACAGCTAAGGGAGACAAGCAGGAGCCAGGCTGGAAGTTAAAATCCATTAATCAGCCCCTAATTCATTATTGTCAGTTGGGGCAGGGCAGGTGTTGTAACTAATTTTGCAACAATGAAAGCACTTAGCAAGTGCAAAAGATCACTAATCAGGGCGCACTAAGGAAGCAGGTGCCAGCTAAAAAAATATTCTGTGACACATTAATCAGCCCCAAATTAATTCAGGTCACTTGAGGCAGGGAAGGTGTGCTTTGCTTTGCCGAAAATAATGTACACTGGACAACCAGAGGGTGTGGTGATGAAACAGAGGGTGGCATGGGTGGGCCAGAGGGTGGCATGAGTAGTCAGAGAGTGGCAGTGGTGACAGAGAGTGGCAGTGATGAAGAAGAGTGTCCCAAACAGGCTGGACACGTAGAAACAACAAGTTCGCAAAACTTGCGACCCGACAGGTAAGTTCGCAAATTGCGAAATTGTAAAAACCCTCGCGAACTGGCAGAAACACGGGCGAACACACAAAAAAAAAAATCCGCAAATTCGCGGGAATTCGCGGATTTTGCAGATTGCAAATCCGCAAATCCGCAAAATTCGCGAACGCGAGATCCGCAAAATTCGCCCATGCTTATGGCAGCTAAAACACGAGAGAATTGTGTTACTGATACCATTACCCTGTTAAATCGTTTAGCAGATGAGGGACATAAAGTGTCACCTGCAAAATTGCAGTTTTGTAAACAAGAAGTGAAATATCTTGGTCACAGAATTGCAAAAGGAACGAGAAAAGTGACAGTTGAAAGGATCAAAATGATTCGAGCAATACAACCACCAACAACACAAAGACAGGTGAGAATGTTTCTGGGAATGGTTGGTTACTGTCGACAATGGATTAGTGGGTTTTCAGTAATTGCAAAACCACTTCAGAGATTAACAAAAGCAGACATAAAAGATCCAATTAGCCTGTCAAAAATTGAACTGGAAGCTTTTGAACAGTTAAAAAAGAGCTTATGTGAAGCTCCTGCTCTGGGTATGCCAGATTATGAAAAGGAATTTGAACTCTACTGCAGTGAAAGAGAAGGTTGTGCATTGTCTGTGTTAATTCAGAGGCATGGTAAGTTGAGAAAGCCAATTGCATATTTCTCAGCTGTTTTGGATCCTGTTGCAAAAGCTTTGCCAGGTTGCTTAAAAGCAGTGGCTGCAACAAGTGTAAGTCTTGAACAAAGTGAGGGTATCATTATGGGATTTCCTGTAAAAGTATATGTACCTCATTCAGTTGAAATTCTTCTTACCAGAAGTAGGACTCAACACTTGACAAGTAGCAGACTGACAAAATATGAAAAACAGTTCTGGGATCAGACAATGTATAAATTGTGAGGTGTGTGAATTTGTATCCTTCTAGACTGTTACCAGATGGAGTTATTACTGAGGTAAGTAATGAAAATGGCATTGATCATGAATGCCTGGATGTTGTAGACTACTGCACAAAACCAAGACAGGACTTAAAAGATGTTCCTTTACCTGAATCAGACATAGTCTATTTCGTGGATGGGTCTTGTTTGAGGAATGATGAAGGGATTCTGAGGGCAGCATACTCAGTGTGCACAGTTTCGGATGTTGTTGAAGGGTCACCTCTGGATGGAATTCGTTCTGCTCAAATTGCAGAGCTTATTGGCTTAATCCGAGCCTGAGAAAAAGCAGCTGGCAAAAGAGTAACTATAGTGACTGATAGTCAATATGGTTATGGTGTGGTTCATGTTTATGGACAACTGTGGTCCCAAAGAGGTTATTTAACCTCTGCAGGAACACCAATCAGAAATGCAAAATTGATCAAGAGATTGATTGATGGCATTCAGTTACCAGAACAAATTGCTGTAGTCAAATGTGCAGCTCACAAGAAAGGTGATGATTACATCACCAAAGGAAACGCGTATGCAGATGAGATTGCGAAATACTGCGCAAAAAAAAATTACTCAATCAATCGGGAAAAAGACGAAAGTCACACAATGAATTCTCTCATGCTAATTTCTGTAGTTGAAACATGGCAGGAAGTGAAAGATTTACAAGATGAGGAAAGTATGGAAGAGAAAAATACATGGTTAAAAAATGAATGCAGGCAAAGAGAGGAAGATGGAATTTGGATTTACAAAGATGGAAGGCCTGTAATGCCAGACTGCATGATTGCTGATATGGCACGGATGTATCATGGTCCAGGACATTTAGGGAGAGATTCCATGATTAGATTGTTCAAAGAAACATGGTTTAACACAAAATTTGGAATAATTGCGGAGTCACTTTGTCAAAGATGCTTGACCTGCCAACAGATGAATCCCAACAGAAAGACTGTTGTAAGTTTGGGAACCATAGGACGGGAGGGTGGTCCTTTTACCAGATTACAAATGGATTTCATTGAGATGCCAATGCACAACAGACTGAGATATGTATTAGTGTTTGTTTGTCTGTTTTCAAGATGGGTGGAAGCTTTCCCGACTCGTCACAATGACTCAGTCACTGTGGCAAAATTGCTTCTTAGGGAGATCATACCTAGGTACGGATTTCCAGTCACCATTGAAAGTGATTGCGCAACTCATTTTGAAAACAGATTGATTAAACTGATTTGTGAAGCTTTGAATATTCAACAGAAGCTGCATTGTGCTTACAGACCAGAAGCATCAGGTGTTGTTGAACAAGTGAATGGAAGTATTAAGAATAGAATTTCAAAAATGTGTCTAGCCACAGGAGTGAAGTGGACGGATGCACTTCCACTTGTTTTAATGTCAATGAGAAGCACTCCAGAGAAAAAGACAGGTCTTAGCCCACATGATATTGTGATGGGTAGAGTAATGAGGCAAGCATTTATTCCAGTTGGCAAATTAATGAGTATTAATGATAGTGCAATCATTGAATATTGCCAGAACCTGTCTGATGTAGTAAATTCTGCATTTCATCAGGTGGGAACAGATGTAATCTCAAAGGAAAAAGTGCAAGCCCATGATTTGTTACCCGGAGACTGGGTAAGGACCAAAGTTCATCGAAGAAGAAACTGTTTAGTCCCAAGGTGGCAGAAAGTAAGACAAGTAATTTTGGTTATAACGAATGCAATCAAATGCAAAGGGCTAAAAAGGTGGATTCATGCAAGCCATACGATTCGTGTGCCACCTCCTGAAAATCCTGATGAAGACAGCGACACAACAGCTGATTCAGATTCAGAAGGAGACCCAGAAGATCCTGAGTCTGATGATCAACAAGAAAATCAACATCAAGAGAATCTAGATGAGAATCAGAACTTGAATGAAGAAGATCTGAATATCAAAACTGGAGATCGAGATGTTGAAGATGATCTGCTTGAAAAGGAGTCTCTAAAAGAAAAAGGAGATTCAGAAGAAGCAGAAGATTCTGAGCGAGACGAAAATCTGAGCCAAAGTATTGAAAGGCGAAAAAGTAACTCTGTGTTCAGGAGCAAAAAGCCTGAAACTGGGAAGCTGAAGGTGATTCCTGAAGAAGAAGAAGAATTACCAAGTACCAGTAAGGATATTGTTTCTAATGGAGTGAAGTTGCAGAGTAAAGAAGTTCCTAGGTACAGATTTGAAGTCTCAGATATAGAAACTGATGTAAGTGATGAAGAATCTGAAATAAGAAAATT
This sequence comes from Lissotriton vulgaris, assembly GCF_964263255.1. Classification (NCBI taxonomy): domain Eukaryota; kingdom Metazoa; phylum Chordata; class Amphibia; order Caudata; family Salamandridae; genus Lissotriton; species Lissotriton vulgaris. The sequence continues at coordinate 1,224,459,850 of NC_141685.1, forward strand.
CAGAAAAAGAGCTTGGAAAGCTGAATGTAACGAAAGTGTGCCAAAGAAAAAGGTCTTGAGAAAAGGAGACATTTGGCCTGAAGACAATTTGAAATTCAAACTGGTGAAGAAATCTAAAGATCAGTCAGGGAGGTGAACCTGAAAAGAAAAACGAAAACAAGAAAATAGAGGTAATCACTCGAAAGACAAAGAGAGTATTAAAGCCTAATCAGAAATATAAGTCCCCAGAGTGGACCTATATTATTATCCCACCAATTGTAGAGGTTGAAAGCAGCAGTCAGGAAGACTTGGAAGAACTCAGTGACAAGGATTGAAATTCTTTACATTTTTGATAAGGTTTTGTTTCCTGGCATAAGGCTGAAGAAAATGTGTTAGGTGACTTTAGGTCGAAGAAATTGTGTTTAGTTGAAAAGCACATATTTATGTGACACAAGGTCGAAGAAAAGCTGTTTAGGGTTTTATTCTAATAAAAAAAAAAAATTAAAAGGGGGGATATAGTTTGTAGTTTACTCACATTTTAAATTTTTGTTAATTTCAGAATGCCTAGATCAGATACTTCTAGGTGTTCGATACTTAAGAGATGTTGTAAAATGACTTCAATTTGTGTGATATTATTAATCTTACTTTGGTTAATTTTAGCTGTGGTTTATCCTTTTGATGTTAATAAGCAAAGATCCAAGACTAATATAACAAGTAAGGTAGAGCCTAAACATGAGAAACATGCTGGCAAGTCTAGCAGAGTTATTAATCATGATCCAGAGTCTCATCGAGATAGATCTGTTGGAGATTTCTCAAGCAATTCATTTTCAAGGCTTCTGTCTGAATATGTTAAAGTAATGAATGTCAAAGACTGTTATGTTTGTGTGAAGCTGCCTGCTTCTGTTTCAGAGGGGGTCACATATAACATGTTACCTCTCACTTATGGCATTACTTGCAGTGTAATTGCTAGCTTGTTTTATCAAACTGGTCGTCTGGAATATTATTATTCAGACTTTGATGAGGTTTTTGCAAATCTCAAAGTTGTAAATAGCTTAAACAAAGTGAAACCTGCAAAGCAGATGAGGGAATTCTTTTTAGTAACTAACGAACTCAATTATGAGTATGCCTATAGAAATAATTTAACATGCAAAATGAGAGCTGAAGAAAAGACTTTCCTGAACATGGTTGAGGAGAGAAGGGCTGTTTACAAAAGAAATGAAATGCTTAAGCATGCTAAATCCAAGTACTGGCAGATGGAGGACGCAAAATTAAGTGGTGTTAATACTAATGCTGCAATTCACATAGACGAACCAGTTAGTGGTAAATTTTGTATCAGAAGAGACAATACGTTGTATGATAATTATTTTGTGGGTGCTAGTCAATGTGAGGATACATATCGTATCATAGGGGGATGGGGATTTAAAGGTGGTAAGGATCCAATTTTTCCTGGGATTTACTTTATCTGTGGCAATAAAGCATATTTTAGCCTCCCAGACCACTGGTACGGGACATGTTATATTGGCTTGGTCTTTCCAAAATTTTTTCATGTTGACAGAAATGAAAAGGGTACCTTTGAATTTGGTGAATAGGTACAAAAGAGAGAGCTTTACAGAAGTTCTGGGAGACATCTTTGGTGCTGTAATTCCTATGGTAGAAATTACCATGAATTCAATCAAAATCTGAAAGGTTTCTACAATTGTAGATAGGTTGTCAACTGATAAAGCAAATGGTTTTCAATTAGTTAATACTGAACTTGTTGCTACTAGAAGCATGGTTATGCAGAATCGTCTTGCTTTAGACATTCTGCTTGCAAAAGAGGGAGGAGTCTGTGGGGTCTTACATGTCCAACATTGCTGAACTTACATACCTGACAAAAATCGGGATGTAGAGTTACTTGTTAAAAACATTACTCAATTTCATGAAGAGATAGTGCCCATGGAAGAAGAAAGTTTTACCGAAAAAATTGGAAAAAGAGTGGAGGCTATCAAAGAATGGTTTTCTGAAGTTGGTAGCTCCATCATTGGCAAAGTGCTCTATCCAGTAATTGTCATTATCATAGTGATAATGCTGCTAAAAATTAGCTGTTTAATACACAAAAGAAGGAAGCATCAGAAAGAAAAGAGAAGGATTTACAAACTCAGAAAAGAACAAGAGAAGGAATATGAGTTAGAGGAAATGCGAAGGGTTCAGTTTGAAAGAGATGATCAGACAGCTGAAACAGGGGTTTAGGGAAACTAATATCGAGAGAATCCAATGTGTGGTGTCTCCAAATTGGGTGAAAAATTTCCTGAAATTTTTGGGTGTTGTTTGGTGATTTTAAAATCACCCGATGAGGGAGTTGATGAAGCGAGCTTCAGAAAATATTTTATTCTGACTCGTGAATTCAATTTCCTATAACATGAACTAATTTATTAATGAGCTGTTGCATGATTTGTTTATTAATCAAACTTAGATTAAGATTGCATTACACACGAACACGCGGGAACTAATAACATGTGCACTTGTTGCATTTGCGAGTCTGTTTTATAACATGTGATTAATATTGTTTTGTTTGTCATGTTTGTCCTTTTGTCTTTGTCACTATTAATATGCGGCTGATTATTCATGGCATGTGCTTTTTATATGTGCTTACATGTTTGTCTTATGTTGTGTTTGTCTGTTTGTGTATCATTTAATCATCTTTTTACTCTTTCAGAAACTTAAAGCTGAACTATATGAAGAATGGTAGATATTTTATGTGCTGCTTTATTTGTTTGCTTCTGCTAGATGTCTTTTATTAATGGGATAATTAATAATTAGCAATGGTTGGGTGGGTAACAGAAGGGTTTGTTTTACCCGAATTAATCACTCTTTTTGTGTTTGTTTAAATACTAGCCCGAGAGTGGTTTGAGGCCTAGTTCTGGTTCTGGTTCTGAAGAAATGTTGGTCGGCCTGTACGTGAGCAGAGTTGGAGCCAAGTGCAGTCATCTTGGAAACTTTCCATGGAGAGCTTTGCTTTTGCTTCACCTTTGAAAAGACTGTGGCTCTGACAATAGAGACTTATTCACAAACTGCTCTGGATGTTCTTTTTACAAGGCCGAGGAAGTGACAGGGATGATTTTGCCGAGCTTTGGTGGAAGTCAGAGAAGCAACTTTTAAAATTGTTGCAAAACTCTCGGAAGTTGATGTCACTCTATGTCAATGAACAATAGAATGGTGACGCTCTTTCCCTGGAAGAGGCGGTTTTGGTGGTATGACAGTCAAAAACCAATCAGGGTGCTGAAGTTTCTGGAAAAATTACATTTAGTTAGATTAGTGAGCGAAAATGGTATAAAAATTGGGCCTCTTGAACTGAACGGGGCTGACTGTTTCCTGAGGGCGAAGTGCTGTCCGATTTCCCATTGGATTGTAAGCATTCAACTGTTTATTGATTTTATTTTCCTTTTCAGGTCAGAAAGCTAACTTAGGGATTAGGGTTAAGGTTTTCTTAAATTCATCATTTTATGCAATGTTGAGCTATTGGATTTTTGAGCCAATGATTAATGATTTATACTGAATTAATACAATTAAATGTTTGATATTAATAAAGAGCTAATAAAGTTTATGCAATATGAGAATTTTAAAATAAACTTTTAAAATGACAAGCTGGTCTTGTTTATTGTAGAAAGTTTAAAAACAACATATTAGATTCATTCGCCTCATGATTCAGTTGCTCTGTTATTTCTTATGGGCCTGGTATTGATTGGTAAGTCTGGTGGTAGATAGTGACATCATTTATGCAGAATTTTAGTAGGAGCGCTGGATCACATGCCTCCCCTCTGCTTCCACCAGTGACTGTGTGACTGTGAGTGGGACACCCGCCCTTACCCATATTAGCGCATCTTGTGCAAAAGTGGAATACCCTGTGACAAACAGCTGGCCGTGTAAGTGTTGTATTTCTGATTTGGCCACATGGGTCTCTTGCAGGAAGGCAATTTTTATATGGTGTCGCTTGAGGTATTAGTAGATCTGATACCTACGCGATGGCGAATGCATGCCCCTCACATTCCATGTACCAATCTTAAACGAAGACATAGCTCCTACAACGCATCAGGTGAACGTGTGTCGGCAGCAGCCCAACAGAAACGTACATTGAATACAACTTAGCATTATACATCCTGTCTAGCACGTTGACCCGTAGCATATTAAACTGTATAAAACCACTTGTAACAAATGATGTCTTACTATAAAATCCCAATAAAAATATATGTATGTGTAATACCAAAAGGGCGAAAATGCAACCAGCAATCGCCCAAACTTCCAATTGGAGATAACAGTCAAAATAATACGGGGGGTGCACTGCAAACTATTTTACGTTAATGTACAATCTACGTTTCTAGCCTCCCAGGGGCTCCCCTTTCACAGGCAAAACACAATATAAGTGTGACAAACTGCACATGTTGACTCAAGAACACTTATAAGGTGGGTCAACTGCCTAGATGTCCACAAAACAGCAACAATGTATACATGTGAGTCCCGCCACCTCCCTCCTTAGGCACAACAGCAATCCCAGCAGTGAGTAAAATAGTGTAGAGTCATAACGACTTGTATTCCAAATGTCTATCTGTCCAACAACAGCTTATCTCCACACATATACCCCAGTACCTCAATTTGTAGTCCATACAAATACAGGAGCTTGCAGTGTTCATGCTATCAAGTCCACCATTTGCGGGGTGACGTCTGGTTGTCCGCTCGAGTCCTGTGAATTCTGCAGGCCAAAATATCTGTTCATCGTTACTGGACAGGTCTCGTTGGCTGGAGTTAGATGCACCCTCGGTCCTCCGCGATCCGCTGATCTCTGCTACTGCCTGCAGGGCGTCCTGCTGCCTGCTTAGGATCAGCTCCGAGTGTATGCCCATTGGTGGCAAGGGTGGCGTCCCCATCCTCATAAATCTGCTCTCTCTTCGCTGGAGGTGAAATGGGCCTTTCAGTTTAGATAGTGTTGCAGTTGCTGGTTTGTCGCAAGGCCCCGCATTGGTGAAGGTATCTAACCAGTCTACCGCCTCCTCCGATGTGCTAAAGAATTATGTTTTATCGCTGGCAACCACCCGCTGTCGCGCAGGGAGCAACAGAGAATATTTCAGGTCGTTTTGTTGAAGACGCTTCTTCACTGCCATGAACGAAAATCACTGGTGCTGTACCTGAATGGTGTAGTCTGGAAAGAACATTACCTTGTGGTTGCCTATGTGGACATCCTGGAGCTTCCTGGAACAAACCGTGGCGTTTTGCTATTTTCATGTGTGCTGCACAAGGCAGCACACATGTAAGTAGCAAACAAGAGGAGAAATTAAGCATTTCTCCTCATTTCGCCTCCTTAGGACCAGGATTTGTGTGGTCTTCAGTTTGATGCTGCCACATATTATCGCTGCCCTTGATAACAGGCGATAATAGGTGGCAGCGTCGAATTCAATGGGTGCTGCGATGGAACGCCCACCGCAACACCCACTGCAAGCCCCCTTTCACGCTAAGTTTAGCATGAAGGGGGCCTTATTCTCAAGGCAGTGTTATGCCACCTACCAGGGCTTTAAGCCACATTAAGTAGGTTAACGCTGCCTTGAGAATAGGGCGCTGTCCATATCGCCACGGGAACGTCAAAAAAGTGACGTTCCCATGACGATAGGGGCTTGAGAATATGCCCCTTAAGGTTTTTCCCCTAAAGATGTGTATTGAATAAGCATATCCATTTTATGCGCTTCCAACTTTGCCAAATCTATAAGGCTTATCTATCTACCTTAAATGAAACCTTCTTGTAGTATTTTAGAACAAAGCTATTCAGCTGGTCTGCTTATAAAGTGGATATTCTCTTCCCCATAAATGCCCAATAGAGTATTATAAAACCTCATAGTGCCAGTCTCCATCTCTGCATTAAAGCTTTCTTAGGAACTTCATTGACTTTTGACATTTTTGTATGCCCAAATGAAATTATTAATTGCTGATTCTAATTCCCTAAAATAACGTTAGAAACATATAGGGGCAGATGTATCAAGATACCATTTTGCACTTCTCAAATAGCGATTGTTAAGGAATCGCTATTTGAGAAGTGCAAAATGGTATGTATGTAGAATTTCGCTATTTATTAGCGATTCCTTAGAATTCCTTAATTGCGATTAGCAAATTGCTAATCGCAATTAAGGAATAATTTCCCATTCATTTCTATGGGCCAGGAGGCCCATAGGAATGAATGTAAAATTATACTCAATTTGCGATTAGCAATTAGCTAATCGCAAATTGAGAATAATTTCAAGGGTGCAAGTGTGTCTTAAGGACACCCTGCAGCACCCCTGAATTTGATATGTGTACGCATATGGCGCACATACATGCCCTAAGGGCATGTATGAGCGTCATATGGCACCTTTAGAATTTAAAAAAAGTGCTTTTTGAAAAGAATTCGCAAGTTACCACCAACTACAAGTTGATGGTAATTTGCGAATTCTTAGTCAAAAATCGCAACACTGAAATGCTTGATACATTTCAAATATAAAATCGCAATTTGCCATTTCTTAAAAGCCTCGCAATGTTAAGGAATCGCTAAATTAGCGATTCCTTAATATTGCGAGGCTTTTTGAATGATACATTCCAAATCCCGTTTTTTTTGTCGCAAACGCTGCTATTTTCCGAATCGCAGCGTTTGCGACAAAAAAAACGGATGATACATCTGCCCCATAATAGTTTACATCAAAACACACTCAAAACGTTTGGTAGAACTTTAATTTTGTTTAAGATATGCTGCTCAATGATACTAACTTCTAATAAAAACAATCTTTTTACCAGCTTAATATAGTGAATTGTACATTTTTCATGTTTTTTATCAGGTTAATATCACTGCCTGCAAATGCATACACCTATGTAAACAGCTTCTTTGACAATTTTACCTTTGAATGTAGTGCTTATTTTGTGATTTATAACTATTTGTGTTTTCAAGGTATTCAAATGATACACTGACAATCTCCAAATGCTTTTGCTTCATGTTGAACTCAACACATGTTTTTTTTTAACATTATTAGTTTAAATTGTTACTTTAAATATCAGCGGACATATAGATGAATTATCTATAAATCTTCTTAAATATGGTTCTTTATATATTTTAAATACCAGATGCAATATAGGGCATCCTCAGAGAGTGTCCCTGATGATTCTAAAGATTTCAGAAGATCCTGCATTAATAATCACTCTGGCTCGAGGATCATCATACAGGGCCGGCATCTATTTAATTAATAGATGACCATTATAATTTTTCTGCTCGCTTGCCACCTAGACATAACGCCAGGGTGCCCTATCAAACACATATTTATGATTTAATAAAATCATTGCCACATCTTATTGGAGAATTCTGGCAGTGTTAAATAATATAGCCATATTAACATGCACAGATGTGTCTCAACCTGGCATGTAGTAATGCTGTAATGTTGTATGTTGTAATACCATGTCAGCTCTGACCTTGGCATTTCCATGTGTTGCTTTTCCACTGCAGCGGTTTCGTTCCTTCCTGCTCCATCTCAGCAGCCCCACTTTCATCTGACAGTGAATCTTCTAACTTCCAAGCCTTTATTGTATTTAGTTTAGGCTCAGCCCTTGCCAATATTTAACAAACACATTTTTGGACTGTTGTTAAAGTAATCATTTCTGCCAATCGACTGTCGCAATGACATTAACGTTGTCCTGCAACAGGCAGTGAGAAGAGGATGTCAACCAGATGCCAGGTCTGCAGCCACCATGCTCCCTAATAAGTCCATTTTTGAAAGAAAAAAAGTAATTGGGCTGTGGGACAGTCTAGTAATGCAAGTAAAGGGGTTTAATATCTCCATAAACTGGGCAGGTCATTATTGAAATGAAACATTTTTTTTCTGTGATGGAGAAATAATGATGCCCCGCAGTGATCCACCAGTGGGTACCAGCAGCCATAGGGAAATCATGTCATCCAGCCCCAAATCTAACTTACTATATGAAAGCAACTTCAAAAGGAGATGAAACAAAATATGCAGTTGTCTGTGGAGCAGCCTTCAAAAACTCAGTGAAAAAAGATTGGAAACGTTTCTGATCAGTTATTTGTACTATAAGCAGTTATTGGGGTGGGGATTGTGCCTGTATAATATAGTATCTTCTGTTATGCCTAATGGGTATCTGAGAATCAATCTACATTATTATTTCAGTTTTAAATCTAGATGCTCTTTAGAAATCTCAAGTGACTGCTTTTGTTCCCAAAGGGTGCTTAAGGTTGAAATGCACTTTATCTTTCTCTGTGCTCTTTGCTCAAAACAGCCAAAATCTGATTGGAACCCTTCTTGATTCCGTTTATTGATGTGCGGAGATGGGGCACTCTTTCGTGCAAATAATAGACATCTGTGTATCCAAATTTGCACAGCCAATTTTATGTATTGGAAAAAGATCGTTTCGTATCGATTTTGGCTGTTGTGGCTGCTATTTTTTTATAGGATTAAGTTATAGTGATTTAATTTGATGTATAACTTAGATGTAATGACTCTTTCAATGGGGTTTTACTAAGAACATACTTCACTTCACTCGATGAAATTGTGTATTAATGTTCCTCTCTCAATTTGCTTATAATTTTGAATATATATTGTTTTATGAAAAATAATAATGCAGGTGTTCTTTAATATGATGTTTTTCATCGAGAACTTATTTTTTTTTTAAATGAAGTTATTGACAGTTGTTAGAACTGGCACTTTGTGCTTGGCTGAGGCGAGGCACTAACCAAGCAGAACCTACCTCTCCCATCAAGAGTGGGTGATAACACTCACTGTATAACATGCACTCTACTTTGGGTAGCTTGACACTGTGCAGTCAGACTTATCACAGAGTCAATGTGCTAAGCATTGATACTTCACTGTCACACAATAAATACACTGAGCATCACAAAAGAGACTTCACGCGTGGTGTATGCAAATAACGTTTATATTAAACACAAATTAACACAACAGTAACATCATATATTTCTGGGAATAAATCACATTCAGAAATATCACTAGCAGTACTAGGCACAACAGTGTTAAAATGACGTTAATAATATGCACACCTGGGAAAGATCCTATGCCCCCGCATCCTTCCGCAGAGCGACACATTGTCTGAACAAGGCCCATTCAGTCAATTATTATAATTCAAAACCACACAGTAATAGGGTGCACCCTAAACCACATTAAAATCAGAAATGTGTACACAGAGATCATTACAACACTTTTAAACAACCCATGGACCAAGGACGCACAGGTAAAAACCAATGTCAAACATAATATTCTTTTAGCAAGGTATCAATGCAGCCGATCCCACACACTCACTCAGCACCGAAACATGGTGCCGCGGAAATCAGGCAGGTCTGTATAGAGTGCACTTGCACACAAACACAGCCCAGTAATGTGGAGCAACTGACATCCTGCAGGCCAGTTGATAATGCACATGCAGAACCCATGGCCCCAAACCCTACTCCACCATTCAGCTAACCTGACTTCCCTTACACCCACAGAATGGGTATAAAGAAACCCTTCCCCCTGATTCTAGGCCAATTGGGGCTGGAGTCACACATAGTCAGGGCCCAAGGAAGAGTAGGGGCAGGTAGCAAGTCTAAATAGGCAGCAGTTGACTAAAGGAGGTTTAGCCACTAATCTAGAAGTTCATGCACAGAATGCTAAGCAGAAGCGGGCTGAGGGCAATAGTTGTTCAAATGATTCCACACTGTGCCTTATGGCACCAGCCTAGTTCTGCGAAGCACATGGAACCCACACAATCTCTTGACCCACTTCTGTTCGCTTTCAGAAGCGTTCCTTAGCCCAGTCAATTACTCTCACCACCCCGGCCAATACTACTGGGCAACACAAAGATATTGGGCCAGGTGGTCTGCCGTACTAAGGGCACCAAGGGACCAATGAATGAATGGGGGATGAAGCAAGGTAGCCTCTCATAAGAAGGCGGCACCCCTGTAAAAATACACTTTGAGCAGCGTAGCACCCAGACAATCTGGGTACCCTAGAACACGAATCCGCTCCATCGCACCTCCACTGGAAATAAGGCACAAATGGGGCATGTGTATATGTCCCTATCGCCACCACAACATCACCTATAATGATGTTGTGGTGGCGATAGGGGCTGTGCCTTATGTATTTCCCCAGTGATTATAGTTTGTACAAGGCAGCATTAAGCTACCTAATGTGGCTTGATGCTGCCTTGTACATAAGGCCCCTTTCGCTCTATGGGTAGCGTGAAAGGGGTGGGCAGTGGGACTTGCGGTGGTTGTTCCACCGCAACACCCATTCATTTTGATGCTGCCCCTATGTACAAGGGTGGCATACATAGGAGGCAGCACCAAAATTAAGACCAGGTAAAAACTGGTCTTAAGATGGTGAAACGTGGAGACATGCATTATTGCTCCTCATTTTTGCTTTTCCCATGTGTGCTGCCTTGTGCAGCACACATGGAAACATCTAAATGCCATTGTTTGTGTATGTACAGGAAGGTGTCCCTTCCTGTACATAAACAAACTTTTTTTTTAAATGCCCTTTTGTCACTTTAATGTGTTCTGCATGAAGCAGCGCACATGAAAGTGACAGAATGTCATTTTAGGATTGTTTATGTGCAGGAAGGGACACCCTTCTACACATAAAAAATCATCCCCTGCATGTAGGCATCCTTGCACTATGGTGCAAGGGTGCCTGAGTTGGCACTAAGTTGCTAAACTTAGTGCCATCGCAGCGGGAATCGCAAGGATGCACCATATTCTTCTTAAAATTGTGCAGTCTTGCGTTTCAGGAGTGGCAGAATGAGGCGTTAAGCCATGAGGGCTAACGCCTCTCTCCACCACTTCATTGTACATATGGCCCAATGTTTGTTACACATTGATACGAGCCGCAACAAACAGTTTCGGTCACAAACTGTGAAGAGTTGCAAGCTCAGTAACTCCCTGGAAATGAGGTACAATGTCTAGGGCATGTTGATCTGAGTCATACCAGACATTCCGGTGAAACACAAATAATGAGTTGAAAATTCTGTATCTCTGTGGAAATGAGGCACAATGTATGGTAAGCATTGATAGGGGTCTCACCAGGCAATACCAGTCACACACAATGAAGAGCTGCAAATTCCGTACCTCACCGGAAATGAGGCCCAATATCTGGTGCGCATTGATATAGGTCAATTCCGCTCACACATACAGGCGCAAGTTCAGCACTGCCACATTAGGTAGAATGATTCACTACTACTAGTATGCCCTCACCTCCGAGGGTTGCAACCTGTGAATCAGACACCACACACAATGAGCATGCAGTTGGCATGTTGCACAAGAGAGATGTGGCATGATCAACGAAGTGGGCCACTCTGGGTCTGCAATCGGCGAATTCACTCACCATCAACAGGACTCTTTACGGGTGTTGAAACCCCACAATGCAGGGGCAACCCCCTTTAGATGCGGGCAATACTTTTGGGGCTTTGCAAGCCAACTAGCCTTTGGAGAGCACACTTCAGGGTGCCATATAGACACAGGTAGTCAGGCCACCCACTAATAAGGAAGGGTGTATGGTCCCTTCCAATGGCAATAATCCTCCTTGTGCACAACAGATTCCTCTAGCAGTGTGCACCACACAGTTCCAGGATGCCAGGTCCCACATCCCCACAAGTGTATCACTCCCCTGCTGAAGTATGGCACCAGTAGTTATACTGTAGTGTGCCTTGAAGTTGGGGGTAGTTCAGAGGCTCCCCCAGCCTCCAGTATCAACTAAAAAGCACGCATAGAGATTTAGAGCACGGAAAGTCCATCTTTCTAGAAGTGGCATTTCTAAGCCATTACAGACAAATCCCTCTTTACCACAGTACCGGGTTTGTCAGTGTGAATCCAATGATAGGAAACATTGAGGCTGATCCACTGTAAGTCATTATTGCAGCTTGAGGTAATGTCAAACATTCCCCCATGCTAGCCTAGGGAAGAGCAAGCCTCATAGCCAGTGAAAACACACATGGGTACTCTTCACTACATATGTATCTGCCCAGCTTATCATCCACCACTTGCTTCACCCCTTTAGGTCTTACCTCATGGGTGCCCTAGTGGTAGGGAAATGTCCCCTTAGGATTGGCAAGTGGTTAGAAAAGCCAACCTGAGCATTAGTGCAGTTGCTCACACGCAAGCATGCAAAGGCAGGTTTGACACATGTTTAAAAACATTATCGTTGCAAGTGTGGATCCACAGGCCTGCAAATGTAGGTTTGAGGCATGTTAAAAGACATCAGGTAAACACCACATCCTAACATGGGTAAGAAGGGAGTGCATACTTTCACATTGCATTTGCAGTGAGAAAGTTTCCAGAGCCCTATAAACACTCAGAGAGAATCAGGAAAATGGTGATGTTGTCCCATAGGAAGAGCCTCCTAGGAAGGGAAAACCCACATGGGTGTTCATCACTACCTGTGTAGAGAACACCCATGTGTTCCTTCCCTACCTATCACCTAAAACTTGCAACACCGCTCAGGACTTACACTAGTGTTATAGTGGTAGTGGAAGGCCAACTCAGGATTGGCCAATGAGCTAGAAAGTTGAACTAGTCGGGAGCCGGCTCAGAGCAGTGACTGCGCCACAGGAGGAGCCAGGGCTGGCTGCAGATGCCGTTGTGTTGGCCGCACCTGGCAGGTGCCTACAAATCGCCACAACCTGAGCCATTTTGGGGTAATCCTGGTCCCGGTCCCGGCCACAAATGGGAAGCTGGCCGGGGGACTACAAGCCCCAGCAGTCCCAGCAGCGCACATGCCACCTATGTCAATTCCAAGTTCCAGGAGGCGCTCAAAAGGGCCGCAGGGCTTCCACTGTGCGGGAGCTCAATTTACCTGCAATTGCTGTCTGGCACAGGTGCCTACAAATCGCCGCCACTGCAGACGGAATAATTTTGGGGTAATCCTGGTCCCAGTCCCGGCCACCAGTGGGAAGCCGGCTGTGGGACTACAAGCCCCAGCAGACCCAGCGGCGCGCACACTGCCTACGCCGATTCCAGGCGCCAGGAGGCACTCAAAAGGCCGCAGGGCTCCCACTGTGCGGGAGCTCAATTTACCTGCAATTGCTTTCTGCCACAGGTGCCTACAAATCGCTGCCACCGCTGACAGAGTCATTTTGGGGTAATCCTGGTCCTGGTCCCGGCCACGAGTGGGAAGCGGGCCGGGGATCCACAAACCCCAGCAGTCCCAGCAGCATGCACACCGCCTACGTTGATTCCAAGTGCCAGGAGGTGCTCAAAAGGGCCGCAGGGCTACCCCTGCGGGGTTCAATGACCGGAGGAGACTGGGCTGGGCCTCTCCCTTGAGATCTACATCAAAATACAAAGATGAGCAAACAAGAGGGGAAGGGGAAATTTGTGCAGCCAGCTGTAACTATCGCGGGGACTCTCGATCGATTACTGATTAGCCACCTCTGTACTTGAACATGAGATTGTGAGGGTGGAACGGCGTTTATATCTGGAACCTTTAGTTAATAAAAGATCTTCACTAGGGGATATGGCCGCCGTAACATTTCAGGATTGTGGACCCAGCATCGACTTAGTGAGTGAAATAGTCCCAGACAAAGCTACTGGCCCGATACCCTGTGAACCTGCACCAGAGTTAGAGTCAATCTGTACTACCCAAAGATCATCCACCAGGGCATCAAGACTGACTAAAACTACAAGCCCGGAAATAATTTCTGACCCCGTCGTGAAGAGGAAGAGGGGGGAGGGCATACAGAGACCTAAACCTGCAAAACTTGCTAAGCAGTCAAAAAAAGGGGGGATGTTACAACTGAATTCTGCGGATATATCAAATATGGATATCCCCAAACAGCTTGCCTACCAAAGATGAAGCCTCATGGCAGAGGTTGGAAACCATGATGTTTACCATGTTAAATCTAATTATCTTGAGACTGGCCCACATTGAAGACAAGCTAAATGGCCTCGAATCACAAAACAAATCAAATTTCCGTATTACAGAAGCATTACTAATTAAAAATAGGTCTTTACCCCTGTTAAACGAAAATGACCAGACCCCTGAAAGTATCAACCAAGAGATGAGTAAACGGGCGCTCGTCGCAAATCCAACAGTACCTTAAAGGAAGAAGCCTGTACCCCAAAGCTCGGCAATCCCTTTTGATACCAACTTAGCCAAGAACATGGATGAATCCAACACTTTCGCCGATACATCTAGAGAATTTGCCCAAGGCATAACGAGCCCAATTGGCGCTAACAAACTAAATAATATGGATGACGTTAACAATTCATTAACAACTAATATTGTTAATGCACCCACTGGGCAGGGTACAATACCACTAAGACAAGGAAGTACAGGCGCTAACAGGAAGATTGAAAGATCTGACAGAGGCATAAAATGGACTGGCATCCAGACCATGACCCTGCATCTTCAACCGGCAGCTGCCCCCTTGGTGGTGGTACTTGGAAACATGCCATTACTGAGGGAGGGCCAGCAGAAACTGCAGCCCAATTAATTACCAAAGATATGCATTGGGTAACAAAAGCTGAGGGGGAGGGAGTTTGGGACTGGGCTATACAAAGCCATCTGATTATGGCCAGGAGAGTTACCTGGACAGGGCCCACAAGGAAGGTAAAGGGGGGAGGATGTCTGGTCTTAAATTTTAACAATGGTTTAATTGTAAAAATGTTATTGGATATTCTGGGTGCTGACCTCGAAAGAAATCACAATAAGATCATAGCGTTACCATTGGGTTTCTTCTACAGGCCATCCCCCCTAAAATTTTCAGGGACCATTCAGTCATGCCTGATGCCGGGAAGACAGACCCCGGCGATCCCAAGAGGTTCACCCATGGTTTATAATCTAAGCTGTGAAAATAGATTTGGCCCTCTTTCTGATTTAGAAACATGCAATTGACTACAGCCAGTACAACCGAATTACCCTGATAAGAGTGTGAGCCACCCCCAATAGTCTCTCCCATCGGAGACAGTGACAGGTAGTACCATTAAATCCAACAGAGAGTAGAGGGACCCATCCCTTTCGGCCTTTACAGTAAGTGATAGCTCACAGCCACCTGATAGTTTACAGTTGTCTAAAATTGTGGGATCTAAAGCAGACCCTAGGAATATATTGGGAAATTATTCAATACAGTGTGATAAATATCAGCCTAACACACAGCAGAATCAGGATTGTCTAACTCCTTTTTCCCATCAGTCAACATCAGGGGAGGCCGAAGTGATTGGGATGAATTTGTGTAACCCCCTTATTATGGAGGGAATTGATCACCATTGTACTATGAGCCTTATTATGTGAAATGTTAATGCTAAAATAAATGCACAAAATTTTATTTTAACAGATATTTGTGAAATAGAGACAGAGGACGCACTTGGGCATGATTATAGTGACAACCCCGTTAACCTCCCGATAGCTGATCCTGGAACATCATTGAGTAACACTCTTAAAATTATGACATAGAATATAGCTGGCATCAAAAGTAAGATCAATGATGCCAACTGGCAAAATATACTTGGTGCCCTGAATCTTTCCGCTTAAATGGGTGCAAAAGCATTTGCACAAGTGCAATACCATCCAGAAAGGGAAGGGCAAAGGGAGGTCTGGCTAGATTAATTCCAATTGCCTCCCCCCTAATCGCCAGGAAAACCTTTACTGAATCACAATATTATCAGTTTTTACGATTAATTTTTAACGAAAATCAGATCTCAGTTATAATAAACTTTTATAATAATGTTTTTGACACTTCAAGGAGCACTGTAATTTACTTTTTAGAAAAGGACTTAGACCATTTTGTGAAGGGAATCATTAGGTCTTATATTTTTTTGGGTTAGGGGATTTTATTTGTGTGATTTTGTGATTCCGAGATTCAAGCTGGTAAAGATGGTCGGCCGCTCTTTTTCTCATCTAGGTCCGAAATTTTGGAACGCTATGCCTGTTAGTCAAAAAATCTAAACGAATCTTCTTCGATTCCGTAAGGGACTTAAAACCTGGCTTTTTCAGTAGCGATTAGGATGTCTCTTTTCAGCAAAATTTCATGGTATGTTCTCCCCCTCTTTTAATCTATCCCTTGGCGCCGGGAAACCCACTGCGGGTAGCTGCGCGCCTTATAAGTTTAAATAAATAAATGATATTGAAGCTGGCAAGCCATGTGGGTACTGTGACCATTCTGGTGACAAGATCCCACATTTTAAACATGATAGTTATGGGGAAGCCATCAATAATGTAATACACAAATATGATTTCATAATTTTAGAACCAATAACCTCAGACGGTGAAGAAAATATCCATACCTTTGTGGGAACAAGGTCATCATCAAATATAGACTACGTCATAATATCATCAAATTGCAATGATTTAGTCAAGGAAGTTTCGATAAATATCAGTATGTTTAGTGACCATTATTTCCTAAGTTTGATATTGAAAGTAAACTTTTTAAAACAAAGGGGCAAGAACGCAGATGCTGATATTGACACCCAAGGTAATAATGGTGTTTCTATAAAATGGACAGGTGTCAATCCATCCTTATTTATGGAAACCCTCAAAGGGAAAACACTAAAAGATCTAGAAATCTGTCCGGATGGTTCCTCTACTCAAACAGCTGTTATAACTGCCTTTACTAACATCACCAAAGAAATCTCAGGCAATTTACAATCTAAAAGAAGGAAAAAATTTCGTAGCCCAACACAAAGATGGTTTAACCATGAATGCACAAGGTTAAATGGGGAACTGAAACTTGTGCTCAAACAAAAACCTAGAGCTTCCCAAAAAATTAGTGCCGCCAGGAGAGATTATGAAAAGACACTGGAAATAAGAAAAAGGGAGATCCGTAAGGAGGCTTGGGAGAAATTAAACCAGGCTGCCGAGCTGAAAGACCCAGCCCTCTTCTGGAAGATAGTTAATCATCCATATTTTAAAGATAATAATGCAGTAAGGATTGATACCATGGTACCACCAGAAGATCGGGTGTTATATTTTAAGAATATTTTTAACCTAGAAGATATAAACATCATAGATTGGAAAAATGTAAAATGTATTTAGGTAAATTCAGTTAAAACATTGTCAATCACACCAGAGGAAGGGAAACTTGCAGTTCAAAAAAGTGCAAGTGGGAAAGCTGCAGGTTCAGATGGGGTGCCGATAGATGTTTTTAAGCATGATTTGGATTTCTGGACATCAATATTAGTGACAGTTTTATAACGCTTCTTTGGGAGGAGGTTTACCAGTCACATGGGCTAAAAGTATTATTGTACCCATCTTTAAAAAAGGGGACAGGGAAAAGGCAAACTGCTACCGCTCAATATCCCTTCTTGATTCCTCTTCTAAGATTATGGGCCAAATTATGCTGGGAAGGCTTGAAGCCTGGGCCAGCGGAAATAGCATACTAACAGAGGCAAAGTATGGTTTCAGAAGGGGTATTGGGACAGTAGAGCAATGTTTAAATCTAGACCTGTTAATTGGGGAGTATACATTAGCTAAGGTAGGTAGTTAATCATCAAAAACTATGACAAACGTTAAGAGGGCTTGGTGGTCCCAGAGAAATAATTCTATTTTTATCGCAAATTTACACCTATTTAACCTCAAGGGTATGGTACGGAAAATTAGGGGAATGCACGCCTGACTTTGCCGTAAAGCGAGGTATCAGACAGGGAGGCGTATTGGCTCCCTTTTATTTTCCTTGTACATAAATAATGTGGATTTGTTTTTACAAAAATTGCCTGTAGATTCCCCAAAAGTTGGAACAAGACCCACACCGTTTTATTATATGCAGATGACGCTGTCCTAATGTTCAGAACTGCAAATGGCCTACAATGTCTAAGAGAAAACTTTGCCCAATATATGACTAACAGACTTACAACTGAACTTAAAAAAACATTTGTAATGTCATGTAGAGACAAGAGACAAAAGTGTAGACAGCATCATGTGGGTGGGGTTTTTATAAACAGAGCTCAGAATTGTTCATTTTTGGGGTTGCTATTTTGCAATAACGACACATGGAATTCACACATTGAATTATGTTGAATGAAATTAAAAAAAATTACTGAGAGAATTTTATGATTTGCAGCAAAACTTGGGAACAAACCCATACGAGATATTTTAAACTTGTACAGGAGCAATTGTGTCCCAGCTGTTAACTATGAAGCCGCAATATGGGGGAGAGCAAATACGAAAATCCTTCAAACTAATGAAAATAAGTTCTTAAAAAGATTATTGGCAGTTCCTAGTGTAACTGCAAATATGATTTTACCTAAAGAATTGTTCGCCCCATATTTAAGTGATACCTTCAATATAGCTGCTCTTACCCTCTGGCACGGTTTATGGACAAAGGAAAAAACTAAATTTTTTAAGGATTTAATTACAGACTGCATAGCCATTGGACCATGGTATGAAAATACCATGGCTGCATCACATTTTTAAACTTATGACAAAATGTGAAGTAAACACAGATAACCCCCTAAGCATACGGGAACTTAGCAAAAGTGATTTGAAATTGAGATATATTACTGCCGCAGAACATGATAGGGGTAGGATGGCTATGAGTCAAAAACCACTTTATTCGATTTAGTTAAAAATCATAAAAGCATTCTACAAACGATTTAAAAAGGGACAATTCAAGTTACATACATCAATAACAATTTATATATACACAATTTAAAAACAGCTAAAAGAAAAAATAAATATTAGCTAAAAATTACAGGTACAAAGAACACATTTCATCCTCCAGTGCAAACCCCTATATTACATTTGAAATCGCCTTCTCCTAATCCTAACAGCAGCAACAAGATAGTTGGCCACGCTAAACATAACCAGAGGTGAGTCCAGCATTTGGAGATACAGGAGGGCTGGTTTTGCCTGATGGAAAGCTTTGTCCTTCAATAAAGGCACCAGGTATTTCTGTCTGGGCACAGAACAGCATAAGGTGCATATTATCTTGCAGTGAAAAATTGTCACAGTTACACACAGGTGCATCTTCCTGCTTGTACCAACCTTGGCTATCACAAAGAACCGTATAAATCTGGTTAAACCGGAATTTTACCAGAAGCCACCTGTGAAAAGGGATGTTAACAATGGCAAGATACGGTTGTATAGCTAGGCACGTAATAGTCAAAAAATGGGCTCTAACCGTGGGCTTTATAAGTTGGCATTCCTCTCTCTCCAAAGTTTTCAATTTAGAGAAATTAAGCTTAACCCAATCTAAATCAGATTTCTTTAAACCTTGAGGGGCGAAAACAATCTCGGGCGACCAAGGTCCAAAGAACACTTATGAATATATGATAGCCAAGCAATATCTTTAGATTTGTCCAATTTTAAACAGTCCATCAGTATTTTATGATTTAAACCTAGGTTGTTATTGGTCCAGGTCCTAATCCATAACAAAATAGGTGCCATTAAAAGGATATCGGTAATATACCCTAAACCAAGCTCCTGGTGAACTGAAAACGTGGCTGTCGATTGGGGGAGCCCTAGTATAGATCGAAGGAACTTGTTTTCTTCCCTTTGAATGGATTCACTATTCACATATCCCCACAGACCTGAGCCATACCTGGCTATTGCCACAGATTTTGCCCTGTACAAACTTAATAAAGCACCACTCAGCTTCCCACCAAGTCTCCTGGAAAAACTTATAATTGCGTTTGCCGAGCTCCTAACCGCTTTAGTTTTGGCTGTAATTTGAGGAGCCCAGCTACCCTTAGTATCATAAATTACACCAAGGTAAGTAAATATTTTGACGTTAGTGATCACATCACCATTACAATAAAACTGTTTGGTATTGTTTTTAACAGCCCCAAATGCCATAACATGAGATTTGGAATTGGTTACCACTAAGTCAAGTGAAGACATAAAATCACTAAAAGCATTTAAAAGTCTCTGCAAGCCTAAGTGTGTCCGAGCTATCAAAGCAGCGTCATCCGCGTACAGGAGAACAGGAATACGAGTATCCCCTGCACGCGGTGTATCCAAGGTAGCAGTTAAAAGGTTTTTCTCTATTGAATTTATGTAAAGAGTGAACAGCATGGGAGCAAGGATGCAGCCCTGCCGTACACCCCTGCTCGATTTGAACCAAGCTGTGCGATTTCCTTCTTGGTCCATTCTAATTGATGCTTTTAAGTCCTTGTGGAGTTCGGCCAAAAAGTGCACAAGGGGAGGATCGAGTCCCAATTTTAGCAACATGGACCACAGCCGAGCTCTGTTGACTAAATCAAAGGCCGTGGACAGGTCCATAAACGCAACAAAAATTGACCCCTTTGTTGCCGTTGTATATTTTGAAATTATCAAATGAAGATTTAAACATTGGTCCTCTGTTCCTCTGCCTGAACGAAACCCATACTGGGGATCTGTTAAAATATCATTATCTAAAGACCAACTGTTAATTCTTGCCAGCAGAACTTTGCCCAGGACCTTCATAGAAGAATCCAACAAGGATATAGGTCGGAAACACTTAGGGTTGTTTCTTTGGCCCTTTTTAAAAATAGGGACTATAATTGAGCATGCCCAAGTTTTTGGCAAACCCCCCTCAAGCACGCAATCAAAAACATTGGCTAAGATCTCTGCCCACATCCCTGGGTTTAGTTTATAGAGATCCAAAGGGACCCCGTCAGGGCCGGGAGCTTTATTTACAGCTGAGCCTTTTATCGCAACCTCCACTTCGGTTTTACTGAATTTTAACTTAGGAAGAGAAGTTGGGGAACAAGGCATTGCAAATGCCTCAACAATTTCATTGGACCCATATATATTGGAGAAATGTTTAAGCCACTCTGCTTCAGGGATATTTACTTCAAGATCCATGTTATTTGATTGAGCAAATAAGGGATTATTAATTATGGACCAGAATTTGGAACTTTGTTTAAGGGTGGTGGAGTCCATTAAAGAGTCCCAGGCTTCCTCTTTAATGACCTTTTTCCGAGACTTGACCGCCATAGCATATTTCTTCCTCAACTGTGCCACCAGTGACTTGTCTCTGGAGGAATGTTTAAGGGCTTCCAGCAGAGCCGAGTGTGCCTTGGAGCATGTATGATCAAACCAACCAAAAGCTGGAACAGGACCCCTCCTTGGTCTAGCTGTAAGCTCTTTTTCCACTCTGGCACAAATAGCCTCGAAGGCACTAACTACCTCCTTCCCCCCCCTATCTGAGTCCTTACATTTAACAAGTTCTACTGCCATATTTTGCTCAATTAGTCCTAGAAAGTCCTAAGGGCAAACTTTACACCATTTAAGTCACCTTCCCTGGTCTCTACTCCTTACATCCTTCGCAGAGGTGGCCCTCAAGGCCCCTTTGCTCAAGCCAGTGGAAGCGTCCAAGACTAGCAACACCGGGTTATGGTCACTGAACCCACTTACAATTGCATTATAAAACAGTACATGGCGTAGAAGACCCGGGGACATAAAAAAGTAATCAATGATCGATTCACTTCCCCTTGCATTATATGTGACCACACGCTCTTTTAAGTCTGAAAACCCTGGTTCAAATAGATCGTTAGATGATAGCAAATTTTCCATTGCCGCACCCTTAGGGCTGTGCTCAAAATGTGGCAAAGACGTATGATCTGGGCCAGTATCATCCTCAATCTGGCAATGTAACCCACACAGATGAACATTAAAATCTCCCATCAGAAATAGTTGAACAAAAGTGGTTTGTTTTGACATGTAATTGGTTAAAAAGGAAGATAAACCTTCTAAGACAAAATTAGGGGGCCCCCCTGCATAGAATTATAGCAGTTTATTAATGCAATCTTGTTCTTATCTACCAGGAGGATTTCCACCAACTGAAAATAGTATGAGGAGCTGGGGATTTCCTTAACAGTGCCTGCTACTTTAACTGAAACTAAAAGCAGCAGGCCCCCTCTATCCCTTCCAGCCGTGGAACTCTGCGCTTTGACAAAGAACGATGTATAGCCATCCACCCAGAAAGCATTTTCTTTTGACCAAGTTTCCTGTAAGGCAACTATATCATGTTCTTTTAGCTTTTGTAACCAAATCGAGTCCTCCTGCTTAGCCCGTCGGCCCGCGATGTTCCAAGAAAGTAGCCTGATGTTCCCCCTGCCCAAATCTGAAGGGTCATTTACGGCAGCGCTAACTGTGTTACATGATATGTCATTCGCAGCATTATCCCTGCATGGGACAATCAGGCTTTTGTGCTTAGGCTCTAGTCAGTCAATGTCTACTTGATCAGCTAGAGCCGTGAACCTATTCGACAATGGTAAGTCGTTGGTAGGGATGTTCCTTACAGAATTAGCTAAGCCACCAACCCTGGGTAGCTTTGTCACCCATTGGTTAACATGCAGAGGCGAAATAAGTTTGTCTTCAGCCCAAGCATTTTCAATATGATGTGACATGGTGTTCTCTCCATCGCTTGACCTATAAACTAGGGGATAGAAAAAGGCAAGAGGCATCGCGCGAACACCCTTACCTACTGGGTCCAATGGGGAGCCATCCCAGAAGAGACGGCTGGCGACATTTCTAGATTTAAAATTAACTATTACACAATCTCCTGCTACGTCTTTCTTGGTTGTGCCCACCCAGTTAACCCTTCTTCCTGTCAAAATATTATCTGCGATGTTACCTTCTCCCGTGCAGTTCGCATTACACCATTTTTTAATATGCTTAAGAAGGGTTTCGTGATGTTCTACCACCCCATCTGCAAGTTTAGGCACATTAACCAGAATTGCTACAAATGGTGTTGCATCCGGAGGTAAATTCGCTGGGGGTACCCTTCCCACCCGACCCCCCTGTGAACCTCTAGGCCTTACTACGGGATTTACACTAGGAGCAGCCTCCAACATAGGAACATATATGCCTTTGTCCACTTTCCCTTTGTTTTGGACATGGTTATCAGTGGCCGCTTTAGTAGCCAAGGTGGGTATGTTGGTAAAAGAACCACCATCCTTAGGGGCAGAAACCTGCACAACTGTAGGACATGGCGCCATAGGTATAGAAGAAAAAGGGGCCCGGGTATTTAAAACTTCATTGATGCGCTCACATTTTGCCACAAGGCCCTTGACACAATCCTTCAGAGTCTCAGTAATGTCAGAGGCAATCTGGATTAGGGCGGATTCAAGCCTTTCCGAAAAAAGTTTCTCTAATAAAGACGAGATGCCCTCCTCAGTAACATACATTGCACGTTGAGTCCCAAGCTAGCTACTTGCTGCACTTCCTAAATCCCCCGAGGCCGCTGGGATTGATGGTATCACTGTTTCAGGCAGTACCGGGAACGGAAGAACAGTAGGAGATTGTGGCAGGATGGGTCTACAGGACTCAATAATGACCCTAGGTTCCAACGGGATACAGTTAATAGTGGAAGTATTAGATGTGTCAACGCCCACTGGGATAGTTGCAAGACCCAGCTCACGCTCTGACTCTGCAATCTTTGTTGATAGTTCTCCCACTTTCGTTGTTAGATACGTAATAATGCTGATAGTATACTTAGGCACCTTAGCTTTCGCTTCGCCTGCCACCGATGTCACAAGTTTACGCTTACCCATGATGAAAGGGATATGGCCCGTCTCGTCCCTGGTCGTCCTTGGACGGCCTTAGACGGCCCGCCCTCTGCCCGGGCTCCGCCCGGAGTCGCCCACGCACGTCCCGCGACGCGGAGGGAGCGTCTGCTCTTTGTAGCGCCTCCAGGCACGAAGAGTGCGGGAGGCAGGAAGTGCCCGCTAAGCTCGCTGGGAGCTGTAGTCTCCAGCCGCGTTGTTGGAGCTGAGGCGGCGAGACTAGAGCGTTCCCCACCCAGGAGCTGGCGCTGGCGCTGGAGCTGCTGTCGGCGTTGGTGTACTGGCCGGTAAACTCCTCGCTGTGAATTGACCCCCCGCTCCACCGAGGGAGCGTCTGCTCTTTGTAGCGCCTCCGGGCGTGAAGAGTGCGGGAGGCAGGAAGTGCCCGCTAAGCTCACTGGGAGCTGTAGTCTCCAGCCGCGTTGTTGGAGCTGAGGCGGCAAGACTACAGCGTTCCCCACCCAGGAGCTGGCGCTGGCGCTGGAGCTGCTGTCGGCGTTGGTGTACTGGCCGGTAAACTCCTCACTGTGAATTGACCCCCCGCTCCACCGAGGGAGCGTCGGCTCTTTGTAGCGCCTCCAGGCGCAAAGAGTGCGGGAGGCAGGGAGTGCCCGCTAAGCTCGCTGGGAGCTGTAGTCTCCAGCCGCGTTGTTGGAGCTGAGGCGGCGAGACTACAGCGTTCCCCACCCAGGAGCTGGCGCTGGCGCTGGAGCTGCTGTCGGCGTTGGTGTACTGGCCGGTAAACTCCTCGCTGTGAGTTGACCCCCCGCTCCACCGAGGGAGCGTCTGCTCTTTGTAGCGCCTCCAGGCGCGAAGAGTGCGGGAGGCAGGAAGTGCCTGCTAAGCTCGCTGGGAGCTGTAGTCTCCACCCGCGTTGTTGGAGCTGAGGCGGCGAGACTACAGCGTTCCCCACCCAGGAGCTGGCGCTGGCGCTGGAACTGCTGTCGGCGTTGGTGTACTGGCCGGTAAACTCCTCGCTGTGAATTGACCCCCCGCTCCACCGAGGGAGCGTCTGCTCTTTGTAGGGCCTCCAGGCGCGAAGAGTGCGGGAGGCAGGAAGTGCCCGCTAAGCTCGCTGGGAGCTGTAGTCTCCAGCCGCGTTGTTGGAGCTGAGGCGGCGAGACTACAGCGTTCCCCACCCAGGAGCTGGCGCTGGCGCTGGCGCTGGAGCTGCTGTCGGCGTTGGTGTACTGGCCGGTAAACTCCTCGCTGTGAATTGACCCCCCGCTCCACCGAGGGAGCGTCTGCTCTTTGTAGCGCCTCCAGGCGCAAAGAGTGCGGAAGGCAGGAAGTGCCCGTTAAGCTCGCTGGGAGCTGTAGTCTCCACCCGCGTTGTTGGAGCTGAGGCGGCGAGACTACAGCGTTCCCCACCCAGGAGCTGGCGCTGGCGCTGGAACTGCTGTCGGCGTTGGTGTACTGGCCGGTAAACTCCTCGCTGTGAATTGACCCCCCGCTCCACCGACGGAGCGTCTGCTCTTTGTAGCGCCTCCAGGCGCAAAGAGTGCGGAAGGCAGGAAGTGCCCGCTAAGCTCGCTGGGAGCTGTAGTCTCCAGCCGCCTTGTTGGAGCTGAGGCGGCGAGACTACAGCGTTCCCCACCCAGGAGCTGGCGCTGGCGCTGGAGCTGCTGTCGGCGTTGATGTACTGGCCGGTAAACTGCTCGCTGTGAATTGACCCCCCGCTCCACCGAGGGAGCGTCTGCTCTTTGTAGCGCCTCCAGGCGCGAAGAGTGCGGGAGGCAGGAAGTGCCCGCTAAGCTCGCTGGGAGTTGTAGTCTCCAGCCACGTTGTTGGAGCTGAGGCGGCGAGACTACAGCGTTCCCCACACAGAATTAGCTAAGCCACCAACCCTGGGTAGCTTTGTCACCCATTGGTTAACATGCAGAGGCGAAATAAGTTTGTCTTCAGCCCAAGCATTTTCAATATGATGTGACATGGTGTTCTCTCCATCGCTTGACCTATAAACTAGGGGATAGAAAAAGGCAAGAGGCATCGCGCGAACACCCTTACCTACTGGGTCCAATGGGGAGCCATCCCAGAAGAGACGGCTGGCGACATTTCTAGATTTAAAATTAACTATTACACAATCTCCTGCTACGTCTTTCTTGGTTGTGCCCACCCAGTTAACCCTTCTTCCTGTCAAAATATTATCTGCGATGTTACCTTCTCCCGTGCAGTTCGCATTACACCATTTTTTAATATGCTTAAGAAGGGTTTCGTGATGTTCTACCACCCCATCTGCAAGTTTAGGCACATTAACCAGAATTGCTACAAATGGTGTTGCATCCGGAGGTAAATTCGCTGGGGGTACCCTTCCCACCCGACCCCCCTGTGAACCTCTAGGCCTTACTACGGGATTTACACTAGGAGCAGCCTCCAACATAGGAACATATATGCCTTTGTCCACTTTCCCTTTGTTTTGGACATGGTTATCAGTGGCCGCTTTAGTAGCCAAGGTGGGTATGTTGGTAAAAGAACCACCATCCTTAGGGGCAGAAACCTGCACAACTGTAGGACATGGCGCCATAGGTATAGAAGAAAAAGGGGCCCGGGTATTTAAAACTTCATTGATGCGCTCATATTTTGCCACAAGGCCCTTGACACAATCCTTTAGAGTCTCAGTAATGTCAGAGGCAATCTGGATTAGGGCGGATTCAAGCCTTTTCGAAAAAAGTTTCTCTAATAAAGACGAGATGCCCTCCTCAGTAACATACATTGCACGTTGAGTCCCAAGCTGGCTACTTGCTGTACTTCCTAAATCCCCCGAGGCCGCTGGGATTGATGGTATCACTGTTTCAGGCAGTACCGGGAACGGAAGAACAGTAGGAGATTGTGGCAGGATGGGTCTACAGGACTCAATAATGACCCTAGGTTCCAACGGGATACAGTTAATAGTGGAAGTATTAGATGTGTCAACGCCCACTGGGATAGTTGCAAGACCCAGCTCACGCTCTGACTCTGCAATCTTTGTTGATAGTTCTCCCACTTTCGTTGTTAGATACGTAATAATGCTGATAGTATACTTAGGCACCTTAGCTTTCGCTTCGCCTGCCACCGATGTCACAAGTTTACGCTTACCCATGATGAAAGGGATATGGCCCGTCCCGTCCCTGGTCGTCCTTGGACGGCCTTAGACGGCCCGCCCTCTGCCCGGGCTCCGCCCGGAGTCGCCCACGCACGTCCCGCGACGCGGAGGGAGCGTCTGCTCTTTGTAGCGCCTCCAGGCGCGAAGAGTGCGGGAGGCAGGAAGTGCCCGCTAAGCTCGCTGGGAGCTGTAGTCTCCAGCCGCGTTGTTGGAGCTGAGGCGGCGAGACTAGAGCGTTCCCCACCCAGGAGCTGGCGCTGGCGCTGGAGCTGCTGTCGGCGTTGGTGTACTGGCCGGTAAACTCCTCGCTGTGAATTGACCCCCCGCTCCACCGAGGGAGCGTCTGCTCTTTGTAGCGCCTCCAGGCGTGAAGAGTGCGGGAGGCAGGAAGTGCCCGCTAAGCTCACTGGGAGCTGTAGTCTCCAGCCGCGTTGTTGGAGCTGAGGCGGCAAGACTACAGCGTTCCCTACCCAGGAGCTGGCGCTGGCGCTGGAGCTGCTGTCGGCGTTGGTGTACTGGCCGGTAAACTCCTCGCTGTGAATTGACCCCCCGCTCCACCGAGGGAGCGTCGGCTCTTTGTAGCGCCTCCAGGCGCAAAGAGTGCGGGAGGCAGGAAGTGCCCGCTAAGCTCGCTGGGAGCTGTAGTCTCCAGCCGCGTTGTTGGAGCTGAGGCGGCGAGACTACAGCGTTCCCCACCCAGGAGCTGGCGCTGGCGCTGGAGCTGCTGTCGGCGTTGGTGTACTGGCCGGTAAACTCCTCGCTGTGAGTTGACCCCCCGCTCCACCGAGGGAGCGTCTGCTCTTTGTAGCGCCTCCAGGCGCGAAGAGTGCGGGAGGCAGGAAGTGCCTGCTAAGCTCGCTGGGAGCTGTAGTCTCCACCCGCGTTGTTGGAGCTGAGGCGGCGAGACTACAGCGTTCCCCACCCAGGAGCTGGCGCTGGCGCTGGAACTGCTGTCGGCGTTGGTGTACTGGCCGGTAAACTCCTCGCTGTGAATTGACCCCCCGCTCCACCGAGGGAGCGTCTGCTCTTTGTAGGGCCTCCAGGCGCGAAGAGTGCGGGAGGCAGGAAGTGCCCGCTAAGCTCGCTGGGAGCTGTAGTCTCCAGCCGCGTTGTTGGAGCTGAGGCGGCGAGACTACAGCGTTCCCCACCCAGGAGCTGGCGCTGGCGCTGGAGCTGCTGTCGGCGTTGGTGTACTGGCCGGTAAACTCCTCGCTGTGAATTGACCCCCCGCTCCACCGAGGGAGCGTCTGCTCTTTGTAGCGCCTCCAGGCGCAAAGAGTGCGGAAGGCAGGAAGTGCCCGCTAAGCTCGCTGGGAGCTGTAGTCTCCAGCCGCCTTGTTGGAGCTGAGGCGGCGAGACTACAGCGTTCCCCACCCAGGAGCTGGCGCTGGCGCTGGAGCTGCTGTCGGCGTTGGTGTACTGGCCGGTAAACTGCTCGCTGTGAATTGACCCCCCGCTCCACCGAGGGAGCGTCTGCTCTTTGTAGCGCCTCCAGGCGCGAAAGGTGCGGGAGGCAGGAAGTGCCCGCTAAGCTCGCTGGGAGCTGTAGTCTCCAGCCACGTTGTTGGAGCTGAGGCGGCGAGACTACAGCGTTCCCCACCCAGGAGCTGGCGCTGGCGCTGGAGCTGCTGTCGGCGTTGGTGTACTGGCCGGTAAACTCCTCGCTGTGAATTGACCCCCGCTCCACCGAGGGAGCGTCTGCTCTTTGTAGCGCCTCCAGGCGCGAAGAGTGCGGGAGGCAGGAAGTGCCCGCTAAGCTCGCTGGGAGCTGTAGTCTCCAGCCGAGTTGTTGGAGCTGAGGCGGCGAGACTACAGCATTCCCCACCCAGGAGCTGGCGCTGGCGCTGGAGCTGCTATCGGCGTTGGTGTACTGGCCGGTAAACTCCTCGCTGTGAATTGACCCCTTGGGTGGCTATGAGAAAACAGACAGTGGTACCCTGCTAGTAAAGCCCACCCTTATTGTGGCCCCGTGTTGACGGCTTAGCCGAGGAATGAAAGGTCTGATACCCTAGCAAGTGTAGTTCTTCAGAACACCATGTTTCTTGGAAGCACAAGATATCATGCTTGTGAATGACATCTAACCAAGCTTTGTTGGTGACTTTGCTGGCTAACCCCACCACATTCCATGATAGGAGAGAATTGGAATGGGGTACCCTACTAGTAACCGCGTGTAAGCTACCTATGCTCACTAAAGAATTTTGCAGTCGCGGAGATGATGTATTTAAGGTGGCGAGAGGAGTCATAGGGGTAGCAATGGGACTATTATGGGGAATTGATTGGGGATGATGAGAGACGAAACTAGACATCGAGACAACTCCTAAAGAATTATCCCCCTCCCACGTGTTGACCTGATACACCTTTGGTGGACTTACTGGAAGGTTGTGGGTAGAGATACACTGAAGCTTCTGATACCCCTCAGGCATCTTTTCTATATTAATAGTCTCATAATGTCATTCATTCTCATGTGATCCGGAGAGAGGATGGAATAAATTGGTCAGCGGTATGTTCCAGGAGTCCTTAGGATTGTAGGATTGAGGATTGTCCCAATAAGAGATAGGGTTTTGGTAATTTGGCGGTGGGTAAGTTAACTGGCAAGGTGGGAAACAAAGATCACTGGTAGTGTCATAAGAATTCTGGCCCCTTGTCATCAGTGAGGGATCTAATCTATAGGGAACGTGGGGTCTATGACTCTTGGGTTGGAAAGGGGTGGGCATTGGTTGAAGGAAGGGAGGATTGTATCCCACATGACGTCTTTGAGCTGGGAACAAGGGTGTTGTGGATCCATAGGGGCCTTTTGAGTGCCATTTGTTCATGGGATGGTAGGGTCTGTTCCTCGCTGGTAATTTATTAGGTGGTGGTGGCCTCAACATAGCTTCAGGGTAGAAGTAACTTAGGTTATGCATTGTAACCCCCCCCTCGCCCTTCCCAGGAAACCAATCGCTGATGTATGTGACCAGTCTGTGATCTTTAAAGTTGACTATGATCACATCACCTTCGATGTCCTTGGGTCTGGTGCCTACCCAGTAACATCGCCTGGCCGAAACGATATCACCGTTTAGGTGTGGAGGGAGTGGTCTGTTTTTCCGCAGCCAGTAGATAACCTTGTTCTTTAGATTAGCCTGATGTTCTGGGTTACCGTCTGGCGGAGGCGGGACATCTGTAAGTACGATGACATAGTTTAGGCACTCTGGCGGTAGGTCGACAATATTCCTTGGTCTTCTTTTAGAATTATAAGGTATATTAACTGGAGGGTTTGTATTGTTAGGGCGACTATTTTGGGTCCCTGTGTTAAGGTGAGGCATGTCTTTGCTTGTGGTGTTGTTGGCTGAGGCAGATTTGTTGTTAGTTTTGTCATGAGGTTTACTATCCTGCACAGGTTTAGGGGTCCCAGCTATCGGTGTTGAGTTTGCTTTAGGGGTACCAGCCAATGGCTTGGGGTGTTTAGGTTCTTTAATAGGCTGGGTTATGTTACTAGGAGCATTAGGTTTGCGACAAGATGTGCCCTTCTGCTCTTGAAGGATTTTGTCAACATTCTCCCCTAATCTTCTGATCCTTTCAGTGAGGGGGAGGATCAGGGCCTTTACAAGACAATCAATATCATTCAATAACCCTGCGTAACTAGGAACAGATATTGATTTGGAAATCATATCTTTCGTAGTATCCGGTATCCCTTCCTTTTGGGGAGTGGTGTGCGGGGTATGTGTGGAATTTGTAGAATTTGTGGGAGGAACAATTCTCCTTTTTAATACATTCTTCCTTCTTCTCTTCCTCGGCGGGGAGCCGGAGGAACCCTTAGGACGCTTGATGGAGACCTTAGTAGGTGATCTTAAAGGCTTTCCATCAGGAATACTAAAAGGGTGTTGATCAGACCCGCTTGGGGTAAATACGGGAGAAGGTATATTTTTATCGTAAAGGGGGGCTGGTTCAATTAGAGGGGTGCTTAAGTCTATAGTCTGAATGACTGGTGACTGAGAAGAAATAGAGTCAGAAATAATTACAGTGTCCTTCTGGTCAGGGGACTTAGTCTGAAAAATGAGGGGGATGTCTTCTGTAGAAAAAGGGGTATTAGCGTGTTCTTTAGGTGTGGTTAAATCTATTAGAGGGCCTGTAACTGCGTCCTGGGGCTGGAGGGGTCTTTGCTTTAACTTCTCGATAGAGAGACGTCGCCCGGCTCGTTTCTCTGCGAGGGTGAGCTCCCTGTCAACTTCATTCTTAATTTTAGCGAAGAATTTATCCAACGGGCCTAAAATGGACGACCCTATCGTTCCTGGAACAGGGTTTGCCTCAAAGGTGGACATCTCGTTACGCTAGACGAACAGGAGGCGGGGGTAACAGTGACTTTTTATGAAGTACAGCAATGGCAAACACTGCAGTGCAAACACTACTAAGGCAAATCTATGGCAAAGACAAGTATATCACAGTAAGGAACTGCTATAGCTCGACAGTCTGAATAGGTAAGAAAGGGACAAAGAGAATAGGCCTGGCCCGGCCTCTTTCGGCCCCGGACGGCCACAGACGGTCCCGCCCTTGTCCCGGGCTTCTCCCGGCGCCCTCCCGCGCAGCGGGATCTACGCCACATTTAAGTAGCTCACTGCTGTGGGGTCTAGCGGGTGGGCGGGGCCGGCAGGGAGAGCAGCCCAGCTGATCCCAAGACAGTGGCAGCCTATTGTGAACGCCCATACATGGGGGGTACTCAGTTATATCTTATTTTGGTCTAGAATGTTCAATATCAGAGCTGCTTCTTTTTACAAAACATACCATATTCAGCTCTTCTCCAAAATATGTAGCTTGCTGAGCTCTATTATTCCATGTAATTACTGCAATTAAGTATGGAAATAATGATTTCACCTTTCTGTGTGACAAATAGACGAACAATGTATAGTTAAATGTAGGGAAAGGTATCCTCCTTTGAACTCATCTATTTCTGAATGACTAGATGAAGTGGCCAAAACTAAAGAATACTAAGTTGAAATGTGTTGGTTAGTAATTTGAGAAAGTTACTAGGGCTATGTCAGGAAATGATACACTGCTAGTTTAGTGCCAATACACAAGATATACTAGAAAGGGAACACTACTTTAAGCATTTACCTGAGATCAAAGAACACAGCAGAAATAGAAAAAAAATCAAGAGGTACAGTGATCAGCATCAAGCTTATAATAATGATTTACCTAGATGGGGCAATGCGGCTTTAAGGGCTTGTAGATTGCAATACTTTTCCTTTAAAATGACTGGAAAATTATGCCGAAATTAAAATTCTTGTTTTACCACCTGGAAATATGCATTCACAGACAATAATCACCTAGTCCACTCTAAAGCTCATACAACACACACTTTAAACCTAATACAAAATGTTTAATGCTTGTCAAAATGTAACCATGTCTTGGAGTTAATCTAAATGGCAGTGTTTTATTCGTAGCAGTCTGCCCAAATCACTATTATTTGTAAGCAATGTCAAGGTATTCTATTTAAATCAAATAAAAAATTGCCTACTTTTCAGCACTGGAAGTTTTAAAGAGTATTTTTTTTGTCAGTCCACACATGGAGGAAGATAACAAAGTACAGTTGGAGGATAAAAATCATTCTACCAAATCTTTAGCAGCACTCAACATTCAATGCATTAAAACATACACCTCTAGCCAATACAAGAGTGTATGTAGTTCCCATCTCATTAGAAGCAAAGTTCTAATTTTCTGTTGAAAAATAAAGTGTCATTTGGTATTACGCCAGGTGTAATTGGTGCACCCATGATGCACCAGATACCTACTGCTGTTAATATTACATAGAATCAAAGTAATATTTCTCAGTGTACTTTCCACTCAAATTTTAATGTTATATCATATGTCCTAAAAATGTGCCCTGTTAGAAATTGGATTATTTTTACCCTATTCATAGGACCTATCCAAAGGCACATAAACGTAATTTAACATCGTGTGAAGCACATACAATTTCTTCAACATATACAGAACAGTCGACATGGCTTAAAAATGTATCAGGGCAGTAACAAAAATAATATATATTTGCTAATGAAAACATCCAAGAGCTAAAAAGACATACCCAGCCATCCAAGTTTCCATTATTACTTAATAGCTAATGCCGGATTACTTACTGGTAATCTTCATTTTCTCCTGGTCCTGTTGTCCTCGTCCCATTCATTACTTGTGTTGATAACCATCTCCCAGAGAGAAAAAAGAACCGTATGATGCTGGCATCCTAACCCCACCCTCTCCCACTGGTAATACTTAACCATTACTCACCCAGCATTCCTCCTGAATTACCAAGCCATCAAAAGGAAGGCCGGCCGGGAGGGAGGGAAGGCCATAATGTACAAGGATAAAGGGACCAGGAGTAATGAAGATTACCGGTAAAGAATAGGGCATTCCACCTGGGTCCCTCCAGTCCTTGTATAATTCATTTTTTGTGGAGCATACAAAATCCATAAACTCGGCCTTCCAAACCCCCAAGCGCACCCAGAATACCACACCAAAAGCAACATCCCAAGAGAAGCAAAGAGAGAACCGCAGGAACTGTCAGGAGGAAACAGCCCACAATGCACCCCACCAAGCCACAGGGTCACACCTGCAGAACAGGTAGGAAATGCCCAAGGTGACGAAACAAAAACATGAGCCGCAGGGTGTTGCTATCCAGAGGAAAGCCCACCCACACCGGGAACTGACTGAACCAACAAAGGAGGAGAGGATCACAAACCAAGGAATCACCAAAGGCCATCAACAACCGAAGGACAGCGAGGATGATACACATGGACGAAGACCCATAGCAGCCAGGCACAGCAGCAATCCAGGAACAGGCCAACAGGGACAGAACCAAAGACCAGAAACCAGGACCCTGGAAAGCAGAAGGCGCCAATGGCACCAAGAAGGCAGCCAACCAATCAAAAAAAGGATAAGCAGGGCACCCAGGTCCCACCGACACCAAATACTAAAACCGCTGAGCAGAAGGGAACCTGCCACGAAGGAGACCAGGCAAAGATACAGCAGGGCAAGACAGGAGGAACACCATGGAGACTCCAAAGGTGAAGCCCTAGAAGGGAAACATGGCTCGAAGCAACCATATCGCCAAAACAACCGGCACATGGAGAAAATACAAAGCCCCTACTGGGCACGAAAAGCCTGTAAAGGCGTCCACCGGGCCAAAAGGACGACACGCCCAGTTCCACAGAGCAGCCACACAGCACTCTGCAGCAGAACTGACAGAGAGTGTGCCCAAGCAAGAACCAAAGGAACGCACCCTAAATCCAAGAAGACACTCAACCAACCCCAAAGAAAGCTGAGGAGAAGCAAGGAAAAGCCTCACAGTCCCTGCCCGAACCAGACACAAAGGACGAAAGGGCCAACCACGGGACAAACCTGAACATCACAGAGGAGACCCACTGGAGACCAACCCAAAAAAATAGGAGAGGGAAAGACAGCAGGGCAAAGGCCCAAACCGAAAGTACCAACCAAGGGCAGGGCAACACAGACCAACCAAAGAAGGGAGGAAGCACTGACCAAGAGCCAGCCCCCACCAACCAGACCGACCTCGCCACCATAGAGCCCAGAGGACACAGCAACCAAAACCCTCAGAGTAGGACCAGGCCCCGGGGCAGGAATGTTCATCACCAATCACCTGCACAGACAAAGGACTACCGCCAATCAACCACACCCGAAGGATGAGTTGGAACCCAGGGACAAGTCAAGAGGCAAAAGCCAAATTGCCCACAAAAACACTGGGGACCCCAGGACACAACTACCGGAACCCAGCCAAACAACAACCCTGCCATTGTCAGAAGAAAGTAGGCCAGAGTACCCAAACAGAAAAACAGCTGTCGAAAGAAAACCTAGGAGGACCAGGCAGCCAGAAACACACACCCAACTGGACAGGAAAGACAGGCGAAGAGCAAGAGGGCAGAACCCAGCGCAGCCTAACACCCCACCAGGAACAAGGCCTGCAACAGCGCCCAACCCACGGAAAGCCAAGGGTCAGACACCTTCAGACCCCGACCCAGATCAAACTGGGGCCTGGACACAAAACATCAGAGAAGCAAGAGCGGGGAGAGGCAAATACAGAAAGCCACTGAGAACAGGGCAACAATCCCAAAGACCAAACATGCACTACAGTGAAGACCCCACACCCTAAACAACACACACCAAGGAAGACAACTCAAACACAAACCCAGGGGTCGACCAAAGGAGGAAAAACACCAGCTCCGGTGAAGATGTAACCACCAGCCACCGGAGAAAAGACATACACTGGGCAACACAAACAGCGAACTGCCACCAGACACTCCAGAACCAACAGACTGGACAATGGCCCGGAACACCCTGTGATCCAGGAACCGTGATGGAGGAAATCTCCCAACCGAACAACCAGAATGTAATCTACGTTTCACAAGCGAATCGAGCTCTATCAAGGTCTCATTCTTAGATCTCCGGTTCTATCCCAAAGATGGGAGAATCTACACTGAACTTTTCCAGAAACCCATGGCACACCATTCTCTATTGAGTTATTCCAGCTTCCATCCTTGTGCACTTTTGAACAACCTACCTGTAGGGTAATTCTTGAGGTTGAGGAGAAATTGTACAGAGACAGCCAAATACAAACAACATGCAATACATCTAAGTATGCAATAATAACAGGGAGGCTCTTCTTGAGACACGCCACAAAAGAAAAAACCAAAAGAATAGTGTGTGCTACAACATTCAGCATCCTTACGGATAACATAAAAAAACTACAAAATTGGCACATCTTTAACACAAGAGAACTATCCCTGGAGAAACCCCTTTTTGCTCTAAAACTGAGCATCAATCTCAGGTGCACACACAACCAAAATATGGATAGACACAGGAGAGACAACAATCACTCTGGAGTGGAATACCTGTAGTAGGACACTTTCCATGTGGATCCTGATCTGTGTGCCCATTTACACAACAGATCAATCAACTTGACTTGGGTCTACAAACACCCTGACGATGGAACACCCACACAAATTGCAATTCATGGACTGTGATTTATATGATCACATGCTCTTGTTCACTCAAGTACATTGGAATGACCACAGGCAAGGTAAAACACAGAATTGTGGAACACCGGAGTTCTATCCGGTGAAATAAATCTGACATACGGTTGACCAGGCACTACATTAAAATGTCCAACACAGAGGACAGCCTGGCCTTGGTGGCAATTGACAATCCCAGATATGACACACACATGGGTCCTTTAGAAAGAGTTCTCTTCAGGAGAGAGCAACGTTGGGTGTTCCGTACTAAGAGCCACATCACAGGACTTAAGGATGATTTTCCCTGGTATTCGCTGTAATAGACTCACGAAGAAGGGTAGTGTGTCCTCTGAACCTAGGGTTGTCACACAACTACTCTATCAGATAACTTTGAACTAGTGATAATGAAGAACACATTCAATATGTGAATCATAGGTTAGATGAGTCCATTTACACTACTATTTCATCTATACCTACATGGAGGGTTGCCTCATATAACATCTTACAGACACACTTTTATCATGGCCCCACAGATCACGCAGCCATTGGATTATAACCTGAACTAATTATGATAATTGAACACTCCTAGTATGAGTACTATTATACAGATGTACCATCTTGACATGCTCAGTGACCTTTAGATTTATAACCATGTATGGCCTACACCTACAGAGGCTATATTAACATTCAAACATGGCAAAGATCTCTTATGTTCTATTGAGACTCTTGCAAGTCCAACTACATTACCCATGAACCAGCGTGAACAGGACATATACGTCCTGTTTTCTGGTTCACTGCGGTATTAACAAAGGGGCTGGCTACCTGTTCTCCGCCTTCAGCCCTTGTTTATACATGCTGCAGGAATCCGGAGAATCAGGTAGGGCACCCTTTGGTGCGAGGCCTACAAACCGCTTAGTCACTGTAGTTCCACCGTAATATGTCTGACTCGGTCAAAGGACCCAACTACACTTTGGTTCCAGCCCGATATGCATGCAGACATATCAGCTCACCGATATCGCACCAAGTGCATTGGACATGGTTACACGGTCCGATCACACTGTAATTACTATGCACCTGGCAGATACTAGCATTTGCTCTGACTTCGGCGACACCGGAAACCGTAATACCAAGCCTTGACGGTTTCGGTCATAAGTGGCCAGGGAGGTGTACTGCATCACTCTTGAAGTCTGGCGATTACTTAACTAAGTGGTATTTCTCTAACACTGCAATACCCGAAGCCGAAACACTATGCCTGGCAGTTTCAGGTCTCAAATCTGACTTTAGCTGCCATGAACATTTACCGCATCACTTTTGTAGACTGGCATTCACTTAACGTAGTGGTATACGGGTTTCAGTGCTTGGTCGTACCACACACGTCTGGGAGTGTTAACCGCAGTACTTACATAAATTACGTGCCGGAGTGTGATCTCGGCCACATTCCACCTGCATTTCTGCACATATGTTGAGAGATTTACAAAAGGGGGTGGTGATGAAGCGTGGAAGGGTATTCTCAGATGTGAGACCCTTGCTCATTGCACCATCAGGATTCAAGTAAACCGGGCCGAAGACGGCTGTAATGCCAGAAACCGGTCCCCGGGAGCTTGTTTCCTTCCCAGTGTAAGAATTGGCTTTTGTAGTTTGGTTTGCCCTGTTCCCATCATGCACTGGGATAGGAACAGACTAATTTGCATACAGCCAGGTTCTGAAACTGGGATGGTGCAGTGAGCTAAAAAACGGTGTTGGATCTAGCCCTGATCTCTTGACTGGGTGAGAGCTTTCTGCTTAATTCAGAGACTCTGTCCCTCACCACCCCTTGTTGTAAATACATATGTTGAGAGAAGCATTATGCTCCTGAACTAGATGGCAGCATGTAATCTGTATGTAGCCTGTGCTGTTAGTGCCCATAATCATACTGCACAGTACTTTGATACTGCAAACCTCATCTCCTGCCACACATTAGTGACCTGTAGTGGTTTTGTGTTGCAAGTTTGGCATATGTATTGGGTTAGTTGGAGGGTATACTGATTATAGCACATCACTCTCTAGTGCCATTCGTAGCACAGTGAATCGTACAATTGCCCTCACCGTTTACAGGGACACTGGTCTAACGGGGCGCCAGATGATAAAGACACTCAGTTGCTAGGTGACCGACTAATAACAAAGTACGTAGTTGTTTGGTTAATTATAGACACATATGTGATATACCCTGGCATGCACTTCCTTACGCTAAACTGCCCCACATGCGTATGCTCATAGAATGGTGCTGCGAAGAGGAAGCATTATTCCCTACTGATACTAGAAAGGCAATTGAGTGTGTAAGAAGGAGGGGTGGGCGAGGATTGATAACAATTACATTCATGTTGTGTCTGACTATGCATTTACCCTTTATACTTTTAGAGTCATGCGACCTGCCACCCAGGGACTTATGAAGGTGTATATAGACTAGTAGTCTTGATTTAGTGAGACTTCATGCAACTGCTTGTTCTTATTTGCCTCTATACACTATTGCATAGATGGTGATAGACACTGGTGTTTTACAAAGAAAGGATGATTGTAATGCCTACTGTATTT
Organism: Lissotriton vulgaris; assembly: GCF_964263255.1. NCBI lineage: Eukaryota > Metazoa > Chordata > Amphibia > Caudata > Salamandridae > Lissotriton > Lissotriton vulgaris. The sequence goes on from NC_141685.1 coordinate 1,224,497,939, forward strand.
GGATGTGTGTTCTTATATCCCAACAGAATGTGGACCTGACTTCAAGTTGGTGCCACTGATCAATTCCATACCAGTAAATGTATGGGTTTTGATTTATTTCAATATTATTTATTCACATTGATCAAGCAGAGTGACAAAACAAATGGTCCTGTAGAATGCCAAGAACCGTTTTGGTCTAACAAGGCAGGAACATGTTGACCAGATCCCAATAGGGATCATCCATATCCATTTTCTCATTTAGCTGTTTTTAATCTATCCACTAGGGACACTAATAAAGGATTGACTTCGTCATCCAGGAGACATTTTTGTACTCTGCCCCTCACTTGACCCAGGATTGGATGACACAAAACAACTCATGCTCCTTTCCTGCGGGAGAGTTGTAGCCCACACTGGATGCCTTGCAGTCCCAGTGTGCAAGAGGGAACCCAATGATGAAGTATGTCTCCTCAGGGTGAGTGAGGGATATTGTCTTAACACTTGTGTGCGCCTGTTCCTCCACCCTCACAGTGAATATCTGGTGAGTAGTGTAGATACACCATCCTGTTACCTTTGTGTGAGTTTTGATTATATGGTAATAACTCCTACTTATACACCACCCTAAACAACACACACCAAGGAAGACACCCCAAACACAAACCCAGTGGTCGACCGAATGAGAAAAAACAACAGTACCAGTGAAGATGTAACCACCAGCCACCAGAGAAAAGACATACACTGGGTAACACAAACAGTGAACTGCCACTAGACACCCCGGAACCAACAGACTGGACAGACTGGACAAGGGCCAGGAAACACCCTGTGATCCAGGAACTGTGAGGAAGGAAACCCCCCAACTGAACAACCAGCCGACCAACCGGCCCAGGAAACAAAGGACCACAGCAAGGGACCACCCCAAGCAAGCTCCAGCACCAGCTGCAGAAGGGCCAAGACCTAACCCCACAACAGCACCAGAGCTGACAAAAGCACAGCCAACCACCAGGTCCAGAGTAAAAACGGCAAGAATCAAGAACCAAGCAAGTTAAAAAGGAACAAGAGAGACAAACAGGCCCACAGCCAACCCTGCAGAAATGCCCACAAGTCCCGATAAGCCATCCCAACAAACCACAGACAAGGCAACAAAGACAGGAGGCCACCAACATGACACCCCCACAGGCCTGGAAGGAGCGGGACAGGGCCAACAGCCACATCCCTGAAACCTCCAACCACCTAGGGTAGAGAGGAAGCCACCAGAACCAGCCAAAACCAGGTCGCTGAGGAAACTGGCAGGAAGCCAGAACGGAAGCCAAGAAGACCACACTGGCACACCAAAGCCACAGCACAGCGTACACCCGGAGAAGGGAGATGCAGAGGAGATGCCAAAAAGAAAGGGCAAAGAGGCTGTATCAGTCCATAGCCAGGAACAGAACTGCCGGACCACCAGAGGCCCTAAAAGACCCACCTCAAGCAAGGAACCACTCAACAAGAGAAAGAAAAGCCAGAAAGGCATACTGACAGAAACCCAAAAGGTGACCCCCAAAGCCCCATGGATGGAGCTGGAAAACCCATGGAGGCAAGCCCCGCCCCCCTACAACCAGGAGACAAGGGCAGAGAAGGGGCGACCAACCCAACCAGCTCAGCCCCGAGGGCCCAACAAGGGGACAGCGAGGCCACGAAAAACAGAAGCAGAGCCAAGGCCCAATAGCCAGACCGGAAGACCTGAGGATAAACCAGAACCAAGGAAGAACACACCAGGAAGGCACAGAAGTGCACAACGCACCAAGGAAACAGATACCGGTAGAGGGACCTGTCAAAACGGAACCCAAGCAGGGCCCACCAGAAGACCAGGCTGAGCAGGGACAAGAGACACCAGAGAAGGTCGGCAGGAACCCCAAGGGACCAAACCCAAACAACGAGACCAGGTCCCAAGCTGAATAAAAACAAGACCCAACCACCACTGAAGGGATGCAAACCCCAGCAACAGTGACACCAGAGAACCAGCAACCAGAGACTCAGTCGCAGAAGACAGACAACCAAAAGGCTACCCCCAGAGTCCAGGTCCAGACACCTCCCCCCAGAAGGGAACATGAGGCAGAGGCGCCAGCCACCACCAAACAAGAAGGTTTTGTATCAGTGAAGGGTTTATATTGAAGACAGGAAGCAATGGCGCTCTGACATGTATGCAAAGAGTCTAGGATGAGGTTGAGAGTGCACGGTGCAGACAGGTCAGGGGGAGCAAACCCAAACAAGAAACAACCTCTACAAGTGTGTAGGTCAAGACCCACACAGTAAACATAGAACAAAGTCCTGTGCACACGTATGAGGATAGTGGGTTTTAGTGTAAAAACCTTAATGAAATAATTTTTCTTGCTGAAATTACAAAAGGTCGACATCAGGAGTATCATAAATGGGGATTTATATATCAATCCAGGTCAATACAGACAGAACAAACCAGCTGACACGTGTTTCATCACAACATGGTACAATTGTGACTCTTCAGGGCTGGGAAGGACACAAATGAAACAAAAGAAAGCCGCTAAATGGTGCATCGTATCAAAGACCAAGAAGTATAATAAGCACGGGTGATGACAAGGAAAGCACTCAAATGTTTCTCAATTTGTGGACGCATTGGACATTCTGTCATTTATACTGTCTTACTTTGCTGGATAAGTCAGTTACATTTCTGAAATGCATTTCACACTGTAAATTCGAGTGGTGATCGCAGATTTGAACGCTGTTTCTTTTATGGTTCCGCTTTTACAAAACAGACTGTCTACGGTCTAGATGAACATTACCACTGTTTGGCCAATTATTTACTTTACGTTTTGGTGATGTTCGTGTTTCATCTCACCTGCCCATTGTTCCAATCTAAACCACCATCCTATGTCACCTTTATTGCCATATTTAACTATTTGATAAGATTATTGTAAGATACAGTTTTTCAAGTAATTTTCTGTGTAACCTGACGCCACATATTTGTACCTTTTCGCACCATGTCACTATTCACACTCATTTGTTGGTCACTTATGTTTTTCATTTCAGGCTTGCCTGTTTGCGAATTATCTTTTGTCTTCTTTTAGATTTAGAATTTTATTGCGTGACCATCAACAGTTAAACTGTTTGCTTTTCATACCACTATCACACAGTTTTGGTTCTCTGTGTGATATGGAGTCACCTTGTTCATGTACTTTTCACACCATAGGGTTTCCACACTTCCAGAGGTGCTTTCCTTGTCATCACCGGTGCTTATTATACTTCTTGTTCTTTGATATGATGCACCATTTAGTGGCTTTCTTTTGTTTCATTTGTTTATTTTGTGTCCTTCCCAGCCTTAAAGAGTCACAGTTGTACCACGTTGTGACGAAACACGTGTCAGCTAGTTTTTTCCTTCTGTATTGACCTGGATTGATATATCAATCCCCATTTATTATACTCCTGATGTCAACATTCGTAATTTCAGCAAGAAAGATTATTTAATTTTGTTTTTTACACTAAAACCCTCTATCCTCATACGTGTGCACAGGACTTGTGCTGTACCAAAGCAGAAGGCTTAGGCAACCCATACATCCATATGCACCAAGCAAGGCAGAGAGGAGACAACACAGAGAGTGCAAAGAACCTGGGCACCACTGACAAAGCACCCTGGCCAAGGCAGGGAGAAGGAAACTGAAAGCAGGACGCATGCACTGGCATCCCTAACAGATGACCCACACTCAGCCAGCCCAGGCAAGCACACCAGGCAAAGCACTTGGGAATACAGCAGAAAATAAATAAAAGAGAAAAACGCTATGAAGTACTCACAATGGGGCATTAAAACACAAAAGGAAGGAAAATAATTCTCCTAGGACACACAAGCACACCCACCAAGATTGGCACACCTGTACAGAGACCGGTAGAACAGCTTCCAGACACACAGAAGCCAGGCAGTCCTTGAGAAACCTAGAACAGAATACAGCAGCCCGCACAGAGCAGAAATAAAACACAGAAGAGAAACCACTATGCAGAACTCACCATGAGGGTTGAACAGGCAGCAGGAACTGAAAAATACCCTCAGGACACCCAGGCACGCTTACTAAGAATGGCACGCCAGGCAAATAATGCCAGCACCACTTCGAAACACCAGAAAGCAGAGCACCCTCAACACAGTGCCAACCTGCAAGCAACAGCAGTCCAACTGCCTGTCGTGTCAGGACTTGCCCAAAGAGCATGAGAGAGGCAAGCCAAAGGAGAGGCAATCCAAAAGCCAGAAGAAGGATCTGGAGCAGCACAGTACATGCCATAGCAACGTGAATTCCACCTGGCCCGTCCTTAGGAAGTCACTCAGCCAGGATCTGGAACTCCACAGAAGCCTTGGCGCACTAGCTACAAAGAGCCGACGGTGTGGGTGATTGGCGATTGTCCTGTGTCTGCGCTGGTGTTTGGTGCTGGATGTTCCTGCCCTAGGGCATGGCCCTCCTCTGAAGGTTTTGGTGGCTATGTCCTCTGGGCTCTTCGGTGGCCGGGTCAGTCTGGTTGGTGGGGGCTGGCTATTGGTCGGTGCTTCCTCCCTTCCTGGTTTGGTCTGTGTGGAACTGTGTCTTTGCCCTGTTGGCTGGCCCTCTCCTCTTTTTTTGGTTTGGTCTCCGGTGGGTCTCGCCAGTGGGGTTGGGGTTTGTCCCGTGGGTGGCACTTTCATCCTTCATACCTGGTTGGAGTGGGGTTTGTGGGATCTTCCTTTGCTTCTCCTCAGCTTTATTTGGGGTTGGTTGTGTGTCTTCTTGGATTTAGGTGGCATTCCTTTGGTTCTTGCTTGGGCACACTCTGTCAGTTCTGCCACCGAGTCTGTGTGGCTGCTTGGTGGTGCTGGACTTTTCAGCCTTTTGGCCCAGAGGACAACTTTTTGGGCTTTTTAAGCCCTGTGGGAGCTTTCTGTTTTCTGGTTCTCTATGTGCTCGTTGTTTTGGTAGTATCAATCAATCAATCATCGTATTTATATAGCGCACTACTTACCCAGAGGGTCTCAAGGCGCTGGGGGGGGGATCTGCTACTGCTCGAACAACCAGGTCTTGAGTTGCTTCCTGAAGGCGAGGTGGTCCTGGGTCAGGCGGAGATGGGTGGGGAGGGAGTTCCATGTCTTGGCGGCGAGGTAGGAGAAGGACCGCCCCCCTGTGGTGGCTCTGCGGATGCGGGGGACGGCGGCGAGGGCGTGGCTGGACGAACGAAGCTGGCGTTTGGGAGCGTAGACGTTGAGGCGGCTGTTGAGGTATCCTGGGCCTTGGCTGTGTAGGGCTTTGTGTGCGTGGGTGAGGAGACGAAAGGTGATTCTCTTGTTGACCGGGAGCCAATGCAGATCTCTCAGGTGTCCGGAGATGTGGCTGCGACGGGGGATGTCCAGGAAGAGTCGTGCTGAGGTGTTCTGGATCCGCTGGAGTCTCTTCTGGAGTTTGGCGGTGGTTCCGGCGTAGAGGGTGTTGCCGTAGTCCAGACGGCTGGTGACGAGGGCCTGGGTGACCGTCTTCCTGGTCTCAGTGGGGATCCACCAGAAGATCTTACGTAGCATGCGCAGGATATTGAAGCACGACGAGGAGACGGCGTTGACTTGTCTGGTCATGGAGAGGGAGGAGTCCAGGATGAAGCCCAGGTTGCGTGCGTGGTCTGTTGGTTTGGGTGCGCTGCCTAGGGCGGGGGGCCACCAGGAGTCGTTCCAGGTGCAGGGTGAGGATCCCAGGATGAGGACTTCTGTCTTGTCCGAGTTCAGTTTCAGGCGGCTTTTCATCATCCATTCAGCTACCTCTTTCATCCCTTCGTGAAGGTTGGCTCTGGCGGTGGCGGGGTCGTTGGTAAGGGAGAGGATCAGCTGGGTGTCGTCGGCATAGGAGATGATGTTGAGGTTGTGCTGGCGTGCGATGTCTGCGAGGGGGCTCATGTAGATGTTGAAGAGGGTTGGACTGAGCGAGGAGCCTTGAGGGACGCCGCAGGTGACTTCGGTGGCTTCAGATCTGAACGGGGGGAGGCGGACTCTCCGTGTTCTTCCGGCGAGGAAGGAGATGATCCACTCCAGTGCCTTCTCCTGGACTCCGGCGTTGCTGAGGCGTTGTACTAGGGTACGATGGCAGACAGTGTCGAAGGCCGCGGAGAGGTCGAGGAGGATGAGGGCCGCTGTTTCTCCGTTGTCGAGCAGTGTTCGGATGTCATCGGTGACTGCGATCAGGGCGGTCTCGGTGCTGTGGTTGGCCCGGAAGCCAGACTGCGAGGGGTCGAGGGATCCGTTCGTCTCGAGGAAGGCGGCCAGCTGCTTGTTGACAGTCTTCTCGATGACTTTTGCAGGAAACGGGAGCAGCGAGATGGGGCGGTAGTTCTTGAGGTCGGTGGGGTCAGCCGATGGCTTCTTGAGTAGAGCGCTGAGTTTGGCGTGCTTCCAACTCTCCGGGAAGGTAGCGGTGTCGAAGGAGGTGTTGATGATGTCCCGCAGGTGGGGTGCGATGATAGCGTCGGCCTTGTTGAAGACGTGGTGAGGGCAGGGGTCGGTCGGAGATCCGGAGTGGATGGAGTTCATCAAGCGGACGGTGTCTTCGGTGCTGATCGGAGTCCAGGCGCGGAGGGTGGAGGTGGGGGGCGGTGGTTCAGTCGTGGTGCTCGTCGGTTGGGTTCTGAAGCTGTTGTGTATGTCCGCGATCTTGTTGTGGAAGTAGAAGGCGAGGGAGTTGCAGAGGTCTTGCGAAGGGGTGATGTCGTTGTTTCCGGCGTTGGGGTTGGAGAGCTCTTTGACGATGTTGAAGAGTTCTTTGCTGTTGTGTGCATTGTTGTCCAGTCGTTCCTTGAATGCAGTTTTCTTGGTGGCGCGGATGAGTTGGTGGTGTTTCCGGGTGGCGAGCTTGAGGGCAGTCATGTTGTCCGGTGTTGGGTCTTTGCGCCAGGTTCTCTCGAGGGCTCGGCAGTACTTCTTGGAGCTCTTGAGTTCGTTGGTGAACCATGGGGCTTTCTTGCTGCCGGGTCTGCTGGGCGGGGTCCTCATGGGGGCGAGCTCGTCTGCGCAGTCGTTGATCCACTTCGTGAGGTTGGTGGGCGCCTGGTTAGGGTTCGTTGTGATGGTGGGAGGGTTCGTGCTCAGGGAGGACGCGAGCTGGTCGGCTGTGATCTTGTTCCAGTTCCTGCGTGCAGCCTGTTGCTGGTGGTGGTGGATCGTGGTCCTTGCGAAGCTGAAGTGGACGCAGCTGTGGTCCGTCCTGTGGAGCCCGGTGGCGTGGCTGAAGGCGATGTCCTTGCTGGATGAGAAAACGGGGTCGAGTGTGTGTCCGGCGTAGTGGGTGGGGGTGGTCACCAGTTGCTTGAGTCCCAGGTTGGCGAGGTTGTCCAGCAGGGTGGTGGTGTTGCGGTCGTTGTTGTTCTCCAGGTGGAAGTTAAGGTCCCCGAGGAGGATGTAGTCAGCTGAGCAGAGGGCGTGTGGGCTGATGAAGTCGGCGATGTCTTCGCTGAATTGTGTGCGTTGTCCAGGGGGTCTGTAGATGAGGGTGCCTCTGGGGGTGGTCTTGTGGTTGATGTGGGCTTGGAAGTGCAGGTGCTCCGCGGTAGCGAGGGTGTCATTGGTGTTGGTCGTGATGCGGATGGTGTTCCTGTGGACGATGGCGATGCCTCCTCCGGTGTGGTTGATGCGGTCCCTTCGGATGATCTTGTAGCCGTCTGGGATGGCAATGGCGAAGTCAGGTGCGGAGGAGGCATTCATCCAGGTTTCCGTGAAGAAGGCGACGTCTGGGGCTGTGGTGTCGAGCAGGTTCCAGATCTCGATGGCGTGCCTGTGGACGGAGCGGGTGTTGAGCAGGATACATCTCAGGTGGCTGCTGCTGTTGCTCGTCGAGGTCTTGGGCACTGCTGGAGTGGTGCAGGTCCGGATGCAGGTGAACTTGCAGGCGTTGCAGCAGAAGGGTCCGTGGGTGCGTCTTGGGGTGGCTCGGTAGCAGCCCGGGACTCGGCCGGCGTTGAGTGCGTTGAGGGTGGCGGCGTCGTACGTCCGGTGGGGGCCAGGGGTCCTGGCGCTGGGCGCGGTCCAGGCGCGGACGGGCGCAGACGGGCTTACCTTTGGCGCGCCTTCGGCGCACAATGGGCGCGCCCGATGCGCGTTACCGCTGCGCGCTACCGCTGCGCGTGCGCACGGTCGCCATTTATGGCGAAGTGCAGGGAGGGAGGGGCAGCTGGGAGGCGGGAGCGGGGAGGAAGGGGGCATGGCTACACTCCCCGGCGGCGGGAATTGGCAGCGGGGAGCGGGTGCAGGGGTCAGCAGCACAGGGGGGGGAAACCAGGGGCAGCACGGGGACAAAAATAAACAAGTATCAGGGCACAGACAGTAGAAATACCATACAGCAGAAACAGGCAGACAGTGGTCCACAACGCGGACAAAACAACAGGCGGGGGGCGTGGCCTGAGGGCGGACCCAAGGGCGGGAGGGCTCTGCGAGGCAGGCAGAATCAGCAGGCGGGGGCACACGCAGCATCTGGTGGCCGTGCAGCGCGGGGGTGTCCTACAAGTAGGTCACACTCACCTGTGCCGCACGGTCGCCATTTATGGCCAAGTGCAGGGAGGGAGGGGCAGCTGGGAGGCAGAAGCAGGGAGGAAGGGGGCGTGGCTACACTCCCCGGCGGCAGGAATCGGCAGCGGGGAGCGGGTGCAGGGGTTAGCAGCACAGGGGGGGAAACCAGGGGCAGCACGGGGACAAAAATAACACAGCAGAAACAGGCAGACAGTGGTCCACAACGCGGACAAAACAACAGGAGGGGGGCGTGGCCTGAGGGCGGACCCGAGGGCGGAAGGGCTCTGCGAGGCAGGCAGAATCGGCAGGCGGGGGCACACGCAGCAGCTGGTGGCCATGCGGCACGGGGGTGTCCTACAAGTAGGTCAGTAGTATGGTTGCCTGAGCCCGTGTTTCCCCTCTGGGGCTTTGCCTTTGGAATCTGTATGGTGTGCCTCCTTTCTGGCCTTGGTGTGTCTTTGCCTGATCTCCTTCATGGCGTGCTCCCTTCCACTCAGCAGTTTTTGGGGTTGGCGTCAGTGGAGCATGGGTGACCAGCTTGTCCATTTTTTCTCTGGTTGGCTGCCTCCTTGGTGCCGCTGGTGCCTTCTGCTTTCTTGGGTCCTGGTTTTTGGTCCTCGGTTGTGTCCCTGTTGGCCTGTTCCTGGCTTGCTTCTGTGTCTTGCCACTTTGTGTCTTCCTCCGTGTGTGTCCTCCTAGCTTTCCTTCTGTTGTTAGTGGCCTTTAGTGCTTTCTTGGCGGTTGCTCCTCCTCATTTGTTGGTTCCTGGTGTGTGTGGGTGGCCCTCTGGATGGTGGTGCCCTTGGGGTTCCTGTTTTTGTTTTGTGTCCTTGGTCATTTCCTGCTTGTTCTAGGGTGCGACCCTGGGGCATTGGTGAGGTGCTTTGTGGGCTGTGTGCTCCTGTTGGTTGTTCTCCCTTTGCTTCGCTTAAGACTGCTGCTTTCCGTGTCGTATCCTGGGTGTGCTTAGGTGTTTTGAAGGCCGGGTTATAGACCTTGAAATGCTCCACAAGTAATGAATAGGACAAGGACTGGAGGGATCTGGGGGTAATGTCCTGTTACTTATCAGTAATCTTCATGACATGAAAATAAAATTGTCATATATAATAAAACAAAATTAATTATAGAAATGGGGCACTTCCTAATCAAATGAGCATTTTAACCTTCAGCTCACTTCTCCCCCCATTTGAAGAATCACTAAGGTCTACCAGCTGATTACTCTAATACCACAACACCCAGGTGAAAAGGAATTTGCTCCACATGCATACACTGTCGTGCTGTCACCCTCTCAAATGAGGAAACGTATATCATATAACAGAACTGGATTTAACTGCTGGACATTATTATTCTGGCATTGATGACTAAAGTAACGAGAATGTACCGAAAGCTTTATTTGTTTGGGTACAGAATCTAGTATCTGGTGGTGGTTGCTTTAAAGCATACTGATGACTGTTATAGATGTAATAGATTTTTGTGTCCCTGTAGTCACTCAGGGGATCAGATATTTGACACTTGGAGTCCACTTCTTTGTCCTCGGTACAAGGCTGAATGGGTCCAAACCTCTTCTATTTTTCTACAGGCCTAGAAAGTGGTCTGAGGAAGGATGGTTGAGTTAGGATTAGTAAGGTTCTCAAACTTGTAGGTAAAGGACACCTTAAAACACACCTAGTTCCTCTCTGACCAATGGGGGTAAATGTTATCAGATCCTGACCTACCTACTTTTGCAGTTGTTCTTGTTGCTTTACTGCAATTGGGACCAAAATGCAATGTGCCTGGGAAAATCCTTAATGCCGAAGGTCTTTGGTCATACTCGTCTTGGGCTGAGGTTGTTAAGGAAGAGTGCACTATGCTAATCCTAGTGTCCTCTCACATGACACTAAAATCCAGGTTGAAGCAGGCACTGTGCCTACAATAAACCTAGAGACAGACGCATGGTAGGATAAAAGAAAGGGTAAGTCAGGAACCAGACAGGATACATAAGAATTTTCCTCCCATTCTGTTTGCTCACATTTAAAGGGCGCAAATCTTTTATATGTGCTTCAGACAGACAAGTCATGTAGGATTTAACATTAGGGTGACAACAGAAGGAGCACAGTACCACACCCTGCATATCATATTGAGCTCAGATTTCAAAGCTTACTCATGTCAATCTGTTGCGTGCTCCTGGGAGGCATTTCACACCTCATTCAAGGATGCGCACTTACTGAGAGTAGAGAAAGTTAAATTAACCTCTTGAAAGCTTCAACAGTTATTTCTGAATAAGATAGATTATGTCACATGCACCTAAGAGGCTTGGCCAAACTGATTCTTGAATGATTTCTGTCTGAAATATAGAGCATAATCATGTTCAATATTATACAAGTTGCTGAATGGATCCCTACATCTATAAAAAAAGCTCATTTTGTATTTGCTTATCACTTGTCCACCCAGACTTTGACATTTTTCTTTTTTGTTGCTTACTTACTGAAAGATGTTTTCCCTTAATATTTAATAGAAATCCAACTCTATCGTTGGATTGGATTTTTTTCTTCATTTGTTTTCTAGGTGGTCCCTTTACCCGAGTTAGCCGTGTGAGATACAAGGCTTACACAAGGATGACTTACTAATATAAAAGGTTGGTTTTTAACACTGCAGAAGTCAGGCTAAAATGTTATGCGTGGAGCAATGTTTTCTTTTGTTACAATACTGAATGGCACAATTAGCACTGCAGTGAACAGCAGATATTTTTACTTTCCATTCCATAAGGTTTTTTTTGCACCATGTTCTATGGTCTTATTAAATAATTGTCTGATCTCAAATTGGCTTATTCATCTACTGTTTTAGGGGTCTGGTTACATACACTGGTCATGTCACTAGACAATATTTCCCTAGTTTGTAGAGTCTAAATAAACAGCAAAATAAATTGGGGGTAACATGCAAAAATGGGCATTTCACTGTGAGCTAAGACATATGAATGGGAAATGATAAAATCTTGGAATATGTTGTCATAATCATTCAGCTTTGACAAATGTAGCTGTTTCGATGTCAAATGGTTTTAATACGAACATCATAGCATCTTCAGGACATCGTGCTATTAGTTTATTTTGCCTTTAAGATTTTAATATTCAAATACAAGTGGTTCTTTACTTAGGAAATTTGAAATCCAGACAAATCAATGATAAATTATAACATTTTACAAAACTTTTTCAATTTGAATATTTTTGGACCTAATTCTTGATCATTCAAATAATAGAATACCAAATGAAATTGTTTCAATGAATGCTCAGACTTTGTTTAGATATTTAAAGGATTAATACTGCAAGCTAATACTTACTGTATCAATTATTTTGAAAGGTACTAACTCTTTTTCAATTTGTAAATCGTAGTTGCTTTATATCTGCCAATTGTTTAAAGCATAGTAATCTACAAAATAAGAAATGTGACACCATGATGACTTTTAACTTAGATATTTCTGAAGTGTAATGCAATATCTGGATAAAATAAAAAGAAAAAAAACTGGAAAAAAAGCAAGAAACGCCTTTTAGAAATTCATAGCGAATCTTTTTTATAGATTATGTCACATGCACCTAAGAGGCTTGGCCAAACTGATTCTTGAATGATTTCTGTCTGAAATATAGAGCTTAATCATGTTCAATATTATACAAGTTGCTGAATGGATCCCTACATCTATAAAAAAAGCTCATTTTGTATTTGCTTATCACTTGTCCACCCAGACTTTGACATTTTTCTTTTTTGTTGTTTTTTTTAAAAGGAGTTTGTTTTTCATCATTGTATTTTCAAGTATACGCTGCTTCTGCTTACAGGGATGTTACTATATTGGCCAATTGTAAATGTGACCCAAAAAATGTAGACCCTGGTGGGGTACTATTTTGACTGATTTTACTGTGCACAAATAACTCTGTCCAGGTAACGCAATTATATCCTAAAATGTGCATCTTTCCACAAGAAAATAAAAACACTAAACAATATTCATAACTGAGCAATTACAACGAGTATGTGGCTCACAAACCACAGACATATTCATATTAATTTGTTAAACTTTCATTTAATTGAATGTTAACTCTTCAGGTGGTCCTCACTAAAAACGTTACCCCATGTTACTTAAATGTCACTCCACTGTTTGAATGTCTTGTGGAAGGTAAATCTCATTTTAATTGATAACCTTTTCAGAGTAGAGGACATGACCTCAACTTCATCCAATTTAACTCTTTAGTGTGTAGAAAATGACAGTCACTTACTTGTCCCAAAGGCAAGAAATCCCTGTATGTTCACTCCAGAGAGATTACCTTTTGAGGCATTCCATCGGGCTGTGAGGGGCGAGGGAAGTACTTCCAGTGTTGGCCAAATGTGATAATTTTTGATTCACTGATGGACAGATAGTATGCTCCATGCACTGGCTGGTTTCAGTTTGATCTGCGCTCAGGGTCTAAAATGCTTCAGCTGATTTTAGTTTATTCAGTTCTCTATGGCACAGCTCAACCTCTCCCAGAACAGAGTTAGATGAGAAAGTAAATTCAGGTCCAGGGACTGCTGCAGCAGGTTGAATCCTGAGATGGAATCCACTCCATTGGACCACCAAGGATGTTATGAGTGTGGGAGCAGCGCACTCAAAATGAGACAATGCCCCCCCCCATTTAAAATCTGCTTCCTGGCCCACCAAGTGGGCAGGCAGGAGAGTTTACCCCAGTTTCCTCACCCAGAAAAAGGAAGGCAATTAGACATAATTGTTTGTCCTTTCGCAAAATGCTCAGAGACTATAGTTTTTTTCTGATCACTGAACATGATCACTGAACATTTCTCTTTTATTCTGATATTGATCCTAAAGGAGAGCATCCAACTTACATTTTTATTATGGATCATCATTTTTCATAAACCATCTGCCATGTGTGGCCATAACAGATTCCGGAGCCCTGGAAGGATCCATTTCTAGCCGCTGGTAAGCACCCCGAAGAAAAAGGGGTGCTTCCTTCGTGACAAAACTGATGACAGAGAGGCGCCGAGTCACCTGGCTAATGGGAGGGCCAGGTGATGTTTGAACCCAGCAAAAGCAGGCAACCATCTTCTCAGGCAGGAAAATGTGGGGGAATTATAAGGCGCCGCTCTTCATACTACACCTTTTTACTGCATCCTGAAACTGGGCTGCAGGATCTTTCAAGTGCGTGATAGTATTGGAAGAAACATACAGGCTCCGCCAGCAATCGTGCCTAAGTGCCCATGTTAGAACCGGCTGTCTTTAGTTGGCAGAGGTAGGCACTTCTGACAAATAGGGACACACCTTTTCTAGTCAGGGCAAGGGGATCACCCTTTGATAACCCCTGCTCACCCCCTAAGTAGCTTGGCAGAGCAGAACAGGCTTATCTCAGAGGCTGTGTGTTAAGCATTTATGACCACATACAGTAATAAAGTGAAGGCACTACAAATGGACACGACACAGTAGTATTATAAAAATAAGTATTTTTATATAAGGCTTAGCACAAGACCAAATAACGACACAAAAATGTACACAATCTTAATAAATACTCTGGGAAGGGAAAAATAGTTCAAAGGTAGTTTCTTCTTTAGCACAAAGTCTTTAGTATCAAAGCAAATCTTCTTCTTGGAAACACAGTTCTTAGCAACAAGGTAACCCAAACGGGGGCTACACGACGTCGAGGCAAAGTTAATCCAAAGGTTCGGCGTCGACCGCGAGGAGCGCTACGTCGAGCCCGAAGTCACACGGACCCCCAACAACACAGTACCTTAGGAAAATGAAGCACACGATGATCAGCGGCGTCGAGCAATTTGGCGTCGCGTCTTCGGTGTCGATCAGGCCTCAGCAGGCGTCGTTGTTGATGATGCGGTTGCAAAGTGTGAGCAGCGCTCACGGCGTCGAGAGGGCACGAGGGCGATGCAATCAGCAGCGGTGCAGACACGAGGTCCCTTGGAGCTGGAGCCGAACTCACTACTCACTGGCGTTGCTGCTGGCGTCGATCGGGCCCGGCGGCCGGTCGTCGAGGAAGCGGGACACTGGGGCCGTTACCCACTACGTCGAGCTGGATTCGGCGACGTCCGTCGGCGTCGAGATTGCTGGTTCTTTCAGAGGTGCTGGATTCACAGGTTCCAGCAAATAGCACTTTAAGCAGATGAAGTCTTTTAGCCCTGTGACTTCAGCAGAAGACTGGCACTCTTCCAGTCCTTGGAGATTTTCTTAGCAAGCGTAAGAGTACACACACAGTTCCTCTCTCCTGGTTCCTTGGCAAAAATAAAGAAGCACTGCAGGATTCCCCCCAGCAAACAGCACACTGGCAGAAGGGGTAGGCAAGTCCTCAGATCAGCAGGCCTCTTGTCCTTGGTTACAGGGTTCCTTGTCAGAAGTGATCTGATTTCTTAGTTCAGGGGTCCTTCTCTTATACCCCTTTTCGGCTTTGATCCCTTTGTCCATGCCGGGGACTTTCCCAACATCCTGGGTCTGTTGTGGGTGGAGCCAGGCAGAAGCACCTGGCTTATTCACTGAGCAGGGCTGGGTCCTCAGACGCCCAGCAGGAGGTGGAGCCAGCATTGTCACTGGCAGGAGCAGAGCTATCAGCCGCTTGGCAGGAGGTGGAGCCAGCATTGTATCAGGCAGGGCAGGCTATCAGCAACTACTCTCCCCCTACTCTCAACGCAAATGTCCCACTCATCCCACACTGACTCATCCAGACCTGTGGAGCCACCCAGCTCCTGTCACACACACGCAAGACCAGCAGAAACCAGAAATGGTTAGACAAGAAAATAGACACTTTCTAAAAGTGCTATTTTCAAACCCAGAGTCCAAAAACCATCCACACCAACGGATGCGTAATTAAACCCCGAGTTCAGGGATACCAAACTCGACATTGCACCATGCTCCCCGAGCCAGCTAGGATCATAGCCTTAATAATCCCGGTGGCCCATTCTAACTAATGGAGAACAGGCTACCTCGCTATAGTGAAGAACGAAGATGGCGGTAGTTCACTATTAGGACATGCCAACTTGGTCAGGCGTGTCCTACCTTAGACTTACAATGCACCCTGCCCGTGGGCCTACCATAGGGGCGACTAACATGAAGTTAAGGGAAGGTTTGAGGGACTGGCAAGTAGGTATACTTGCGCAGCCTGCGTGACAGTACCAGACTGCACGTGGGTCTCGCAATGACCGACCCGTAGACATTCTTTTACGAGGCCGCTCTTGTTGGTGGCACAACACGTGCTGCAAGCCCACAAGCGACATTTGTATCTACAAGCCCCGGCACTCCTGGTGCACTAGACTAGGGACTGACAGTAAACCAAATAAGCCAAACATGGATACAATCGATACATCAATTTAACATCGGGAGCACTTGCGCTGTGGCACTGATCAGCAGTGGCACGGCGCCCAAAGCATATACCAGCAAAACATCGAAAAACAGTGGAGGCAAACAGAAAAAATGGAGGAGAGACTCAATCCAATGATGTCAGGTCTAACACGTGTCCCCTCCAGCTGAAATGTGGGGAGAACTACCCTTGACCTAGGGAGTCCTCATCACTAAGGCGGAAAAATCTGGACAGACCATCAGCATTGGCGTGATCTGTACCAGGGCGGTGTTCCACCGTAAAGTCCATCCCCTGTAGGGAAATGGACCACCTCAACAGTTTCGGATTCTCACCCCTCATCTGCATCAACCATCTGAGGGGCCTGTGGTCCGTCTGAACCCGGAAGTGAGTCCCAAACAGGTAGGGTCTTAGCTTCTTCAGCGCCCAGACCACAGCAAATGCTTCTCTCTCTATCGCACTCCACCTCGTTTCCCTGGGAAGTAACCTCCTACTGATGAAGGCTACAGGCAAGTCTCGGCCCTCTTCATTTACCTGAGCTAGAACAGCCCCCACGCCATGCTCTGAAGCGTCCGTCTGGACAATAAATTCTTTCGAAAAGTCGGGTGCCTGGAGTATAGGCGCTGTGCACATTGCAGTTTTGCAGGGTGTCGAAGGCCGTTTGACAGGCATCAGTCCAGATAACGTTTCGTGGCTGCTTCCTGGAAGTCAGCGAAGTCAAGGGGTGCACAATGTTACCGTAATCCTTGACAAACCTCCTGTAATAACCCGTGAGTCCTAAGAAGGCTCTCACCTGAGTTTGGGTTTTGGGCGGCGCCCAAGCCAGGATGGTATCAATCTTTGGTTGCAGGGGGGCAACCTTGCCGCTCCCTACTTGGTGCTCCAAGTACACCACAGAACCCTGCCCAATCTGGCACTTACTGGCTTTGATTGTGAGGCCTGCTCTGCGCAGGGCCAACAACACTTCCTGGAGGTGGCGCAAGTGTTCCTCCCAGCTGGCGCTGAACACTGCGATGTCGTCCAGGTAGGCGGCACTGAAATCCTCCAGTCCAGCCAAGACCTGGTTGACCAACCTCTGGAAGGTGGCAGGGGCATTCTTCATCCCAAAGGGCATCACCCGGAACTGGTATAGCCCATCTGGTGTGGAGAATGCTGACCTCTCCTTTGCCCCATCGGTTAAGGCGATCTGCCAGTACCCAGACGTCAAATCAAACGTACTAAGGTACCGGGCAGCCCCCAACCGATCGATGAGCTCATCAGCTCTGGGGATGGGGTGCGCGTCAGTCTTCGTGACCGAGTTGAGTCCTTGGTAATCCACGCAGAACCGGAGTTCCGGTGAAGCACCAGGCGCTGCAGCCTTCAGGACCAAGACCACTGGGCTGGCCCAAGGACTGCTAGAGGACTCAACCACCCCTAACGCAAACATTTTGGAGACCTCCTCCTTAATGTATGCTCGAACCTTCTCAGTCACCCTGTAAGCCTTGTGCTTCACAGGAGGGCTGTCTCCGGTGTCAACGTCATGGACGCACCAATGAGTGACACCCGGAACCAAGGAAAACAGATCCGGGAATTGTCCCAACAGGTGGCGACAATCCTGTTTCTGCTCAAGGGTCAGTGTGTCAGAGAGGACCACACCATCCTCTGACCCGTCTTGCTCTTTAGCACACATGAGGTCAGGAAGAGGCTCACTCTCCTCCTCCATTCCAGCATCTGTAGCTAGGAGCATGCCCACTTCGGACCTTTCTAAGTTGGGCTTCAAACGGTTGACATGCAGGACCCGCAAGGGGTTCCGGGGAGATTTCAAGTCCACCAGGTAGGTGACATCGCTCTTCTTCTCCACAACCTTAAACGGTCCAGTCCACCTGTCCTTGAGCGCACAAGGTTCCACAGGGGACATGACCCACACTTCCTGACCAGGCTGAAGCTCTACCAGAGTGGCATTCCGGTCGTACCAACGCTTCATCTCCTCCTGGCTGGCCTCCAGATTTGCCTGAGCAAGTTCTCTGAAGCGCCGAGTCTGGTTCCGAAAGGCCAGCATGTAGCTGTATACATCCTGAGGAGGTTTCCTGGGAGATTGCTCCCAGCCTTCCTTGACCAGACTCAATAAGAGCTCAAAGGGGCTGAGCCCTTGAGACTTTTGCGGCACCTCACGGTAAGCAAACAACAGGCATGGCAAGAGGACGTCCCATTTCCGCCTCATTGGTTCTTCAAGACCCATAATCATGCCTTTAAGGGTCCGGTTGAATCTCTCAACCAGCCCATTTCCTTGAGGGTGGTAAGGAGTGGTGAACTTGTAGGTTACCCCACACTCCTTCCACAGAGACTTCATATAGTTTGAAATGAAGTTGGTGCCTCGGTCCGACACCACCTCTCTGGGGAACCCCATCCGGGAGAAAACACCCATCAGTGCCCGTCCGACCATGGGGGCCGTCATTGTTCGGAGAGGGATGGCTTCCGAGTACCGCGTGGCATGGTCCACCAAGACCAGGATAAACCTGTTGCCCAGGGCTGTCTTGGGGTCCAGGGGCCCAACAATGTCAATACCCACCCGGTCAAAGGGGGTACTGACCACTGGAAAAGGTTGGAGGGGAGCCTTCTGCTTCCTTCCGCTTTTCCCACTTGCCTGGCAAGTGTGACAAGTCTTGCAATGGATGTCTACATCCCTTCGCATCTGAGGCCAATAAAAATGGGTGACAAGCCTATCATAGGTCTTGTCCTGCCCCAGATGTCCAGCTAACGGAACGTCATGAGCCAAACCCAGTAGGAAGGCTCTGAAGCGCTGGGGTACCACCAGCACACGGGCTGACCCAGGCTCAGCAGCCTTAAGCTCGCTATACAGGAGGTCGTTCTCCCAGTACACAAAATGTGACCCTGACTGATCACCTGAGGATTGGGCTGAGGCCTGCTGCCTCATGCCCACAAGAGAAGGGCACACCTTCTGTTCGGCACAGAATTCCTTCCTGGAGGGACCACCATCCTGCTGCCAATGGGTCAGCTCGGGCAGGTCTCCCAGTTCGGCAATTTGTTCCCCTGTGGGCTCCAGGGCATCCCCCTCAGGGTCTACCTCCTCCTGGACCACGGGAACTATGGGGGTCGGTTTCCCGCGCCTCCTGCTTCTTCTCTTCACACTTGGGTCCTGGGCCGTACTTTCAGGCTCCGGGACCCCATCAACACCCTTACTCGCTGTCATCGATCGAGTGGTTGCACACACCCACTCTGGCACACCCAACATTTTCAAGTGTGCCGCTCTCTCCACCTTAGCCCAAGGGGAGTCTTCTAAATCATTGCCCAGGAGACAATCGACAGGCATGGCGGGCCTCACAGCAACCTGAAGAGTACCTGAAACTCCCCCCCATTCAAAGGAAACCTGAGCTACCTCACACTCTTTCTGGGAGTTGTCAGCAGCTATCACAGGGTAGAATGCGTGGGGAACCACCTGCTCTCTGGACACTAAGTGACACTTGACAGCTGTCACACTCGCTCCGGTGTCTCTGAGAGCTTCCACTCTATGGCCATTAATGGTCACCCACTGCCTATATTTACTAGTGTTACTAGGCAGAGGGGGTGGAGGGACCATTTGCATGACTCCTAGCGAGACCAGGGACATCTCTGCGGGACCCCTCCCACCATGGACAACCATCTCCTCCCCTCCCAGGGCTACACTCGCCAACTGACGGGGGTGCACGCGGCGGTGCATTCGAATCCTTTTTGGGATACTGGGGGTCATAAAACCGGAGTCCCACCTGCCCACAACCGTAGCAGGTTAGGGGGCCCCTATGAACAGGTTTACCCGTCGGGCCCCTGGCTTCTTCTCAGGGGGAGGCTGGGAACCTTTCCCTTGGTTCCCTTGGGGATTACTTTGGGGCCCTTTCTGAGACTCCTTCTGTTTACCCTTGCCCCCCCCACTCTTCTGCTGGGGACCCTGCCCACCTTTGGCTGAGTCTCCCACTGGACCCTTGTGGACCCTGGTACTGACCCAGCGGTCCGCCTCCTCAGCAAGTTTTCTAGGGTTAGATATCTTGCTATCAATAAGGTGCTGGCGCAGCTCTGGAAAACAGTTATTAGACAAATGCTCCCAAGCAACCAAATCATAAAGAGCTTCATAACTTTCCACTTTGCTGCCCTTTACCCAACCATCCACGGCTCTGCAAAAATAAGACACATATTCAACCCACGTCGTACCAGGCAACTTCTTACATTCTCTAAAAGCTTGTCTGTACTTCTCGGGGGTTAGGCCATACCGCAACATTAAAGCATCTTTCATATGAGCATACGACATCCTATCCACAACAGGCATGTCTAACAGGGTATCTCTCCCCTCATTCACAAAGCGACCCCACAACCCCGCTCCCCAATTCTTCTCAGGGACCTGGTGGGCCAACAATGCTAGCTCATATGCTTTAAACCACTGACCAATATCTTCGTTCCTATGATAATCTTTTATCACATCTTTGGGAAAGTAAAACTTACTTTCTGCAGGCCCAGATGGGATGCTGCCACCAGAGGGATTCAATTCTAATTTCTTAGCTTGGATGTCCAACTCCCTCAACTTGGTATCACGCTCCAAAGCTAACTTCTCTCTTTCAAAATCTAACCTTTTGGTCTCCAAATCAGCTTCTCTTCTACCTCTTGCATTTTCTAATTCCAACTGCCCATTTATCTTAAGCCTTGCCATTTCCATGTTGTAAGCTCGCTCTTTCGCCCTTTCTTCTCTTTCTTCAGGGGAAAGACCTTTGGAGGAAACACTGCTTCCGGGAGAGGACTCCGGCCCATTCGCTGGCGCCTCCTCTTCCCCTTCCACTGGCGGTACCACCACCGGATCAGTGGGACCTCTGGATTCCAACCAGGCCTTCAAAGCTTTGAGGTATTCCTCCTTCACTGTGATGCCTTTGGTAGGAACTTTAAACTGCTTGCAAAAGGATTTCAGTTTCTTCAAGCCGTAGTCGTTTAACTTCGCTCTGTCGAATTCCTCCTCAACAACAACAGGGGTAGTGACTCCGGTGTCACTCATGGTCAAAACCGGCAGTGTTCAAAAAATCAAGTTTCAGAAAAGCGGAGAACCAAAAATAGGATCCTTCCCAATTAGATTGTGACTGCGCTATGGTCTGCTTTCACTATGTAGTGCACACTAATCACTGCACATGGGTCATAAATGCAAGGTTCAAATCCTCACCGCTGCGTCCAATGTTAGAACCGGCTGTCTCTAGTTGGCAGAGGTAGGCACTTCTGACAAATAGGGACACACCTTTTCTAGTCAGGGCAAGGGGATCACCCTTTGATAACCCCTGCTCACCCCCTTGGTAGCTTGGCAGAGCAGAACAGGCTTATCTCAGAGGCTGTGTGTTAAGCATTTATGACCACATACAGTAATAAAGTGAAGGCACTACAAATGGATACGACACAGTAGTATTATAAAAATAAGTATTTTTATATAAGGCTTAGCACAAGACCAAATAACGACTCAAAAATGTACACAATCTTAATAAATACTCTGGGAAGGGAAAAATAGCTCAAAGGTAGTTTCTTCTTTAGCACAAAGTCTTTAGCATCAAAGCAAATCTTCCTCTTGGAAACACAGTTCTTAACAACAAGGTAACCCACACGGGGGCTACACGACGTCGAGGCAAAGTTAATCCAAAGGTTCGGCGTCGACCGCGAGGAGCGCTACGTCGAGCCCGGAGTCACACGGACCCCCAACAACACAGTACCTTAGGAAAATGAAGCACACGATGATCAGCGGCGTTGAGCAATCCGGCGTCGCCTCTTCGGTGTCGATCAGGCCTCAGCAGGCGTCGTTGTTGATGATGCGGTTGCAAAGTGTGAGCAGCGCTCACGGCGTCGAGAGGGCACGAGGGCGATGCGATCAGCAGCGGTGCAGACACGAGGTCCCTTGGAGCTGGAGCCGAACTCACTACTCACTGGCGTTGCTGCTGGCGTTGATCGGGCCCGGCGGCCGGTCGTCGAGGAAGCGGGACACTGGGGCCGTTACCCACTACGTCGAGCTGGATTCGGCGACGTCCGTCGGCGTCGAGATTGCTGGTTCTTTCAGAGGTGCTGGATTCACAGGTTCCAGCAAATAGCACTTTAAGCAGATGAAGTCTTTTAGCCCTGTGACTTCTGCAGGAGACTGGCACTCTTCCAGTCCTTGGAGATTTTCTTAGCAAGCGTGAGAGTACACACACAGTTCCTCTCTCCTGGTTCCTTGGCAAAAATTAAGAAGCACTGCAGGATTCCCCCCAGCAAACAGCACACTGGCAGAAGAGGTAGGCAAGTCCTCAGATCAGCAGGCCTCTTGTCCTTGGTTACAGGGTTCCTTGTCAGAAGTGATCTGATTTCTTAGTTCAGGGGTCCTTCTCTGATACCCCTTTTCGGCTTTGATCCCTTTGTCCATGCCGGGGACTTTCCCAACATCCTGGGTCTGTTGTGGGTGGAGCCAGGCAGAAGAACCTGGCTTATTCACTGAGCAGGCCTGGGTCCTCAGATGCCCAGCAGGAGGTGGAGCCAGCATTGTCACTGGCAGGAGCAGAGCTATCAGCCGCTTGGCAGGAGGTGGAGCCAGCATTGTATCAGGAGGGGTAGGCTATCAGCAACTACTCTCCCCCTACTCTCAACGCAAATGTCCCACTCATCCCACACTGACTCATCCAGACCTGTAGAGCCACCCAGCTCCTGTCACACACACGCAAGACCAGCAGAAACCAGAAATGGTTAGACAAGAAAATAGACACTTTCTAAAAGTGCTATTTTCAAACCCAGAGTCCAAAAACCATCCACATCAACGGATGCGTAATTAAACCCCGAGTTCAGGGATACCAAACTCGACATTGCACCATGCTCCCTGAGCCAGCTAGGATCATAGCCTTAATAATCCCGGCGGCTCATTCTAACTAATGGAGAACAGGCTACCTCGCAATAGTGAAGAACGAAGATGGCGGTAGTTCACTATTAGGACATGCCAACTTGGTCAGGCGTGTCCTACCTTAGACTTACAGTGCACCCTGCCCGTGGGCCTACCATAGGGGCGACTAACATGAAGTTAAGGGAAGGTTTGAGGGACTGGCAAGTAGGTATACTTGCGCAGCCTGCGTGACAGTACCAGACTGCACGTGGGTCTCGCAATGACCGACCTGTAGACATTCTTTTACGAGGCCACTCTTGTGGGTGGCACAACACGTGCTGCAAGCCCACGAGCGGCATTTGTATCTACAAGCCCCGGCACTCCTGGTGCACTAGACTAGGGACTGACAGTAAACCAAATAAGCCAAACATGGATACAATCGATACATCAATTTAACATCGGGAGCACTTGCGCTGTGGCACTGATCAGCAGTGGCACGGCTCCCAAAGCATATACCAGCAAAACATCGAAAAACAGTGGAGGCAAACAGAAAAAATGGAGGAGAGACTCAAGCCAATGATGTCAGGTCTAACAGCCCACTTCAAACTGGAGCAAACAACTGTGCCGTGCATTATCAGAAGAACTTTGCCTGAGCTCTATTGGGATCAAGTGTTGGAGCAGACTCAAGGACCAGTCGAGGACTTGGCATCGGCGTTGCAGAGTCAGCAGAGCCCGCGGCGTCAGAGGAGCACCAGTGTGATCCCTCACTGAAGGCTGCGCTCGCTGAACTGAGAAGGAAATGCACAGCCTCTCCTACAGTGTGGAGCGTGTGATCAAGCAAGCAGAAAGCTGGATTCAGGTCCCGGCCTTGAAATACCTGTCTGCTTCCAGACCCTCTTAAATAGGAGGCACTTCTGCCACCACCTGCTTCCGATTAGTGGTGATTTGCCCACCAGCCACACCTCCCCCTTTGATCACTCAGACCGAGGGCAAGGCAGGATGCTCACTAGAGTTTGAGAGCTATTACTAGATGGGCAAAGGGCCTGGGCAGTACTGAGGAATCTGCCTTGGCGCTTGCAGCCACCGAAACACCAGGAGCTGGAGTGAAGCAACTTGTGAAGAGTGGGGCGAAGAAACCGGGGTGGTCCAAATAATTTTACAACCTATGGAGTGAATACTGTAGCAGAGGTGGGGGGGCGGATTGATAGAATGACTCCAAACCATTGCTTTTATTCCTTTTGCTACATCAAGGTGCCTCTGATGACCTGTCCGGGGCCGAAGCAAGGGGCAGCACTTGGAAAAATTGATGAGTGCTCTTTGGCTGCATTGTAGCCATTAAGACCCAGCAGCAGGTGGAGGCTGCCCAATTGCATTAAGCACACCAGTTATGAATGTGCTTGTTTAGCATTGGCAATATCAGGTGACTGCTGCAGGTGCACATGGAGGAGGAGGCTGGGAGAGGATCCAGTAAGCAACCACCTGAAGCCAACAGCGGGCCAGCACCTGGGGAGAGACCGAGTGCCTCAGTGAGACCACCAAAGAGACTGGAGAGCAAGAAAGGGTGCAAGAGGGATGACCTGCTGCCTGTAGCCATCCCGGCGGCAACAGAACCGAGCGGAAAAACCAACGCAACGAGTGGTAAGCATATTGGTGTAATAGTGCAAGAATACTTAAAGTCGTTTGTTTGCACCTTTGTTATTCAATGGCTTGGGTGCGCAGTGGCCGGGCGCATCAGGCACTCTGCCCCAAGGGGGTGTATCAGGGCTACCATGGCACCTAACAGACCCAGGCAGCTTGCAACAGGAACGTTTATGGGGGCAGCCGGCGGGGCCACCTGATCCTAGCAGTCAGGGAACGCAGGAGACAGATGGGGATGGCGACCCCATAGAAGCATGGGGAAGTGCAAGCAGAACGAACAACCAAAGGAGATCAGGTGAACCCCCAGATGCATATGCTAGGACTGAATGACCAGATTATCTGGTCTACAGTCCTCAAGCGTTAGTTACAGAACTGTGCGGCCTGATTGACCAGATCCCCTGGCCTACGGTACCAAACGCCAGTTACAGAACTGTGCAGTCATGACTGTTTACCTTCATAAATCTCTACTCTTCTAATGTGCTGGTGATCATACAGATTCCCCCCAAAAAAGCACAGACCCCATTGTTCTCCCGATCTGTCAATGTGCTGTGAACCTTCTGTTGTGATATTAATGTTCACCCTATGATCACTCATGACAAATTGTTTTGAATAGCCCTTTCTCTTTGACTATTTATCCATTATGAGCCTTCATAGCTTTGCCCCGGTGCAATCACTGTATCGGACACTATTCATGAGTGCTTACCTGATTGACACTGTGCTTTGAACCTCATGTCATGAGATTATTCTCCACTCATGACGACCTGTTACAGTACAATTTAACCACAATGCCCCTTTATTTCATGGTATTGAGCACTTCTGATCTTTTTACCACCTATTCATATAACCGTTTAACGAGTGCCCCTTGAGTGCGTATGTGCCGTTTTTGTCCCCTCCATAATGTTCCTAATGCTCTTTATCTCAGAAACCAATAAAGTTTCGCTCTTTATCTCAGAAACCAATAAAGTTTCGCTCTTTTCTGAAAACCCAAGATGCTGGCTTGAGTACCAAGCCTCGTTGTCACACTGACCGGTGATTGGATGCTTTCTCCGCTGACATCACCGAGCGAGACTGCTGGAGTTCCAAGCCTCGCTCTATGGCAGTAGACGGATTGGCTGCTGCGCATCGCCTGCTTACCCCACCCCTGCCGTCATTTCTACTTTAGCGTTTCCGGATCCCGAGACCACATCCACGAGGTCCGGTTGCAGGATACGCTAGGTGCCAAACCGGTGTTGGGCGTTGCGGGCGTAAGATTCTTTCCTTCTACCAACACAGAGCTAAGTAACCTGCCATCATAATGTGAATTATCCTGATTTTTGCATTTTCGATCTACTGTCCCCCTGCAGGGTGTGCCATTGTCGCCTCCACCCCCCTCCCAAGACCTATGGGGTGTGGATCTTTTAACCTACAAGTGAGAAATCTTAAAATATGTTTTTTAATCGTTATTCATTCATTAGTCCTAGTTGTGAATACATCACCCTTGGCCCTGCATTTTGGCCCATTGAGCGCTGACCACGAGTGATGCCATATCAGCCGACCTGTCAATCCGCCATTCCTCTTTTGCCATAGTGCATGTCCACACGCTTGTCTGGTCCCCAGAACATCGTTTTCTTGCACTAAACGGACATCGTATGGCACTATGGTCACGCTATTGGACTAGCCCCAAGCACTCCTACTCAGAGATCTATTCTTGCAGAAAACTACAGACAGATCGCACTAATGATGTGTTTGTCTTCAATGTATGTATGTCTTTTTAATCTCCAGACTATACAGGTTCCTCAAAAACTGAGGTAAATCCCACTACTTTTTGGTTTGTTTTTTGCACTTATTTTTTCACCTGTTTTTAACTTTCACGTCCTCTGGTAAGGGTGGGCCTTAGCGCGCCCACACCGCCGAGGTACACATCTAACGGTCCTGAAGAAAGCCCAGTAAAACTACACATATACGGGCAGAAACATGTTGACCCCACTCTAAGTGGAAATATCCAAAATAATATTTGGTAGATTTCCAAACACATACAATTTTAACCATGTCAGGCTGGGTAAACTGTCAAAATATCAATTTTTTTATTTCGACTTACACTTATATCGAGTTGCTAATATCGATGGGACAGAATATCGATGTCCAGAATATCGATGGCCAGAATATCGACCCTAAGGTAAGTAATATCGAAATTACTTATATCGATAGCATATATATCGATGTAGGTAATATCGACATTACTTATATCGATAGCATATATATCGATGTAAGTAATTTCGATTTACTAATATGTGTTAGAAATATTAGTTAAGTATTTAAATTAATTGTTATAATATGTGTTTATTATGTTTTTATAAATAAAAAATATATAAAAGTAAATAATATGTTTTACTACCAGAGCGGGTTGTGGGTTTATAGGGGAATAGGGTGGGAAGTAATTTATTTGTAATTAAATAATTATTTTTTAATGATTAATTTATTTTGCAATTCAATAGTAATTGGCAATGAATTATTTTCATTGATTAATTGATTAATTAATTGCTAATTTATGTATTTTTTTAAGTAAATTATATGTTTTACTACTGGAGTGGGTTGTGGGTTTTTAGGGGAATAGGGTGGGAAGTAATTTATTTGTAATTAAATAATTATTTTTTAATGATTAATTTATTTTGCAATTCAATAGTAATTGGCAATGAATTATTTTCATTGATTAATTGATTAATTCATTACTAATTTATGTATTTTTTTAAGTAAATTATATGTTTTACTACTGGAGCGGGTTGTGGGTTTTTAGGGGAATAGGTTGGGAAGTAATTTATTTGTAATGAAAAAAATATTTTTTAATGATTAATTTATTTTGCTATGAAATATTAATTGGCAATGATTTATTTTAATTGATTAATAGAATAATTAATTGATCATTTATGTATATTTTTAACTAAATTATATGTTTTACTACTGGAGCGGGTTGTGGGTTTATAGGGGAATAGGGTGGGAAGTAATTTAATTGTAATATTAATTTATTTTGGGTAAAGGAGTATTTTTAGGGTTCAGAATCAGTTTTGGGTTTTTGGGTAAACGGGTACTTTTAGTGTTCTGGGTCAGTTTTGGTGTTTTGGGTAAAGGGGTATTTTTAGGGTTCAGGGTCAGTTTTCAGTTTTTGGGTAAAGGGGTATTTTTTGGGTTCAGGGTCAGTTTTCAGTTTTTGGGTAAAGGGGTATTTTTGGGGTTCAGGGTCAGCTTTCAGTTTTTGGGTAAAGGGGTATTTTTAGGGTTCAGGGTCAGTTTTTAGTTTTTGGGTAAAGGGGTATTTTTAGGGTTCAGGGTCAGTTTTCAGTTTTTGGGTAAAGGGGTATTTTTAGGGTTCAGGGTCAGTTTTCAATTTTTGGGTAAAGGGGTATTTTTAGGGTTCAGGGTCAGTTTTCAGTTTTTGGGTAAAGGGGTATTTTTGGGGTTCAGGGTCAGTTTTCAGTTTTTGGGTAAAGGGGTATTTTTAGGGTTCAGGGTCAGTTTTTAGTTTTTGGGTAAAGGGGTATTTTTAGGGTTCAGGGTCAGTTTTCAGTTTTTGGGTAAAGGGGTATTTTTAGGGCTCAGGGTCAGTTTTCAGTTTTTGGGTAAAGGGGTATTTTTGGGGTTCAGGGTCAGTTTTCAGTTCTTGGGTAAAGGGGTATTTTTAGGGTTCAGGGTCAGTTTTCAGTTTTTGGGTAGAGGGGTATTTTTAGGGTTCAGGGTCAGTTTTAGGTTTTTGGGTAAAGGGGTATTTTTAGGGTTCAGGGTCAGTTTTCCCTACTGTTGCACCCACTGGAGTGGGAATAGTAATTATTGTTCAGTAATTATATATTATATATGATTTTTAATTATTATTTTTTTAATTAAATATGTATTACTTTTTTTCCCATTATTACATATATTTAAATATGTTTAAGTATTTAATAAGTATTATTTACAGTATTTTTTATGTTATTTTAAATTTTAAAAAAATCGATATATTTAACAACGATATTTTTAACATCGATATTATTTTTTCGATATTTTGGTACTTACCATGTTGTACATAGGGCGTCGATATTTTTGCTATCGATATAATTACGCCGATATTTGTGTAGGTCGAAATTCTGTCTGTCGAAATTCTGTCATAGATCCATCAGGCTGACCACTGAATACATTTTTTTCTGGTACAGCTCCTTGACATTTTTAAACCACTAATTTTTCACACTATTGTCACAAAAAAAAAGCTCTGCAGTATTCTGGCGTTATAGCACACCAGGGAGGCACTCAGCTGCTCCTGGTGGGCCCGATGATGAAGCATGTCACCACCCAGGGTGGTGAGTGAGGGCTTCGAAAAGAAATCCCTAATTATTTCCAGTGTGAATTATTCAGGTTGATTCCTTCTCTGTCCCTGTGCTTATACATATATTTTGCTTGACACTCTTTTGTTGTTTAACATATGCTAGGACATCGGCAGGCCCACATCACTGATCACAAGGGCCACTGGGTTAGTGAGCCTCTACCCCTCAGCGGTGAAGGAGAGGATCTGGAGAAAAGAATTAATAAATATTTTCTCCATGTTAACGATACAATTAGATGGGCTGGATCTGACGGTGTGTGATCAAAAAGATGAGGATAGGACAGAAAGGAGAAGGGAGAGGAAAGAACGGAATTTTGATAACTGGTTAGATGCCTTCAAGCCATGGCCTATATTATTGTTGAAAAATTCCCACACAAGGCAGCAGATCTTTGGCTGTACAGGGCCAATATTCCCTGGGCACACAGACAGTTCCAAGGGGACACATGGTTGGAATACAATAAAGGCTTTAGATTAAAGATGCAGACTCATACCGAAATGGAATGGAATGAGGAACACAAGTCTTGGTTTATACACAAAATGATGGTTGCAAAGGATTTTAAAACATGGGCAGAAAAGGGGGAGCAGCCCTATCAGAGTTCCTTTTCCAAAGGCATGGGCTGGTCATTTCATACACCCAAAACATATAAAAATTGGAATCCTGCTTACACCAGCGTGTATCCCAGTAGCGTCGATCTCCCAAGTAAGACTAGTTAATAGTGGCCCTGTAATCCTTCTAAATCTATATATATATATATAAACAAAAGTATGTCTGTTTGTCCTTTATGCATTACTACACCATTCATCCGATCGGCATGAAACTTTGGGAAGTTGTTGAGTACACTACTGCGTAGGTTTCTGGCAAACAAAAAAAGAAAAATGTGTTAAAAATCAGCCCCCAGGGCCCTCATAATCTTTCCAATACTGAACGTTTGCAGTAATAATAATAGTAATAATTTTATTTCGCATAGTTACTTAAAACCATTGCAATACAAGAATAGGTTAAAAACAGAGAATTATAAAGGTACAATTGTAATAAAAGAGAATAAAACATTCACATTTCCTTGGTTCGGATGTGCATACAGCAACTTTGTAACCAATCAGTTGATAAATAAATTATAAGTTCAGCTTTGTAATTATAACATATTTCTGCTTTCCTAATGTCCCCATAAGCTCTTTGAGTCAGTAATGTCATTCGGCAAGGGGGATTAGGTCAATAGTGCAGGGGCCGTTATAGATTTATTTCAGGCATCTTTTTTTCCACCGCCTTCATAAATTTTACGATGCTACAGCTCAGGCGAGAGTCATGGGGAGAAAAACAAGCAAAAAACAAGCAAGGACGTGCCTTCCTTCGTGTGCGGATTCCTTGCCGATTGAAATGTTGCTTCAACAAGTGTTTCTGTTCATCATGTAATTTCTCGCAAGAGCATATCAAAGTGCAGCATGTCTTCTTGCCCCAAGCCACATAGCCGACAAAGGGGATCAACTTTTATATTAATCCAGCGCGGGAAATTTTGAATACAGGGTAGCAGGCCCAGCCTATGCTTTAAAAAACGCATTTTGACAGATTTGGAGTATCCCTCGCCAAGGTAGCTCTGTGTTCTTTTGGAGAGGGCTGCCTTATCTTGGACCCTTGATAGCTGTTTGATCGATTTCTTGACCAATTTTTTAAAAGTTATATGATTTACTGGGGTGTCCCAGAGCTGCTCTAGTCCCGTGTTCGTCCGGCTGTTCAGTAGGAACTTGGCTGCTGCTGAGGACGGATGTTGTACTAACTCACTCCACAAATATTCATTTAATGTTCCCTGTTTTGACTTCCTCACTTTGTCCTAGGCTATCATGTAGGCTCCCTGCCTTGCTAGGAGCTGTTGCTCGATGCCAAATTCTAGCCTGATTTGAGCTGGTGAAGTTTGTTTGGGCAGGCTTTAGATGATTCTGTAGGCGGCTGTTATTGTGTTATCAAGGATCTTGGCATCCCTTCCTCTAAGTGCTTCGCTCCCGTAGGTAATTGTTGGGAGAAGTTTAGCGCGGATTACTTGCGTCAGGGGCAGAAGTGAGGGACCAGAAAGTTTGAGGTTTAGAGACTTCAGCGAAATTGCCAGAGATAACCCTTTCCCTCGTATACTCGTTCTCTGGGCGGAGAACTGCCCGCTGTTGTCAATTTTCACTCCTAAGTATTTATATGTTGGGGTATCTCCAATTCTTGTCTTGTTCCAGTACCATGATGTTGGTTTCCTTTTTTTTCTGCTGATGGTCATTGTCTGTGTTTTTTCAAGGTTTATTGTAAGCACATTTTTGTCTGAGTAGCATTGTGTTGCATTCAGGAGATGTTGAAGTCCTACCTTGGTGTAACTTATGAGCACAATATCATCAGCGTATAGTAGACAAGGTAGATGCAGTCCCCCTAACTTCAGTGCGTGGGAGTTACAACCATTTAAAATGGGGACCAGGTCGCTAAGGAACAAGTTAAATAGGGTGGGGGCCAGAACGCAACCCTGTTTCAGGCCCTTGTTGGTCTGTATGCGCCTGGACAAAACAGATCCATCCCCCACCTTTATCTGTACCCAGGTCTCTGTGTGGAGGTTGATTAGCAGGTTCAAAAGTGGTCTCGATGTCCCCCAATTGTTCAATTTAGACCATAAGAAGTTCCGGTTTATATGGTCGAAGGCGGCCTTATAGTCAATGAAGCAGAAATGAATGGGCATTTTGTTAGATTCTGCCTTGTCTATGAGCATGCCCATGCACAAAATATTAGTCATTGTGCCTACTGATTTGGAAAAGCCTGTCTGGTTTGCCGGGATTAAGGATTTCTCTGTTGCCCAGGCCCTCAGCTCTTCAAGAAGGATGCCTGCAAAATATTTTGCCTTGTTGTCGATTAAAGCCACCAATCAATAGTTTTGAGGGGAAGCCTTATCTCCTGCCTTGTAAATTGGGGAGATAATTGAACCCTTCCAGGAGTTTGGCAGGATGTTGAAGTGTCTTATCTCTAAAAAAAGGGGTTCTAGGGCTGCTGCCCAGCCCGCCGCATCTTGTTTGTAAAGAATTGGCGGGATACCATTCGGCCCTGGAGCTCCCTCTCTTCTTCCCTTCTTGATCTGGCACTGAATGATGTTTTTTCAAGTTCGGCGAATTCCCTGTTTCGCTCAGTGAGTGCCATTCTATGGAGCTTATGTCGTTATTCGTTGGAGGTTTTTCATTGGTAGCAAGCTCCTGGTCCTGGTTTTTTCCCTCAGCCTGGTTAAAATGGGTACCAAGATAGTTTGCCCATGTGTCCTCTGCGATGTTAGATGAGATTCCATAGTGCGTTGGTCTTATAAATGAGTTTATTGATTTCCAGAACCTTGCCCCATCGTTCCGTTTAATGTCAGCATGAAGTCTCGCCCATAATTTATCCTCAGCAGATTTGTTTGCTTCCCATTTTGATTTTTTGAATGTTGATTTTAATTTCCGTAATTCATCATGCTTTGCTGTATCATTAGGTACCTGTTGGAGCTCTCTCATTATACGATAGATTCTGGTTTTTATGCCTCTGATTTTGCTTTTATGTTCTTGAGACCATTTGTCCGATCTTTCATTGCCTGTTTGTGACTGTGGCTTAGATCTTGTTGCATATGTAGACTGATGTTTGTAAATTGTTCCCATTTCGTGGTTTCGCTAGATCCAGAGCAGCTCCCAAAATGCTGTTTTGCTCTTTCCACTAGAGTTTCGTCTATGGCTGCTGAATATTTTTTTTTTTTTACATTGACGGTGTGAATTGACTCTTTCAGGTCTTTAGATTGCTCAAAGTTGGGCTTTTCGATCTTAAAGATGGTTTCTTGGGGGCAGTGATCGCTGTCTCTGCTGCGGCCTATCTGGTATGATTTTAAGAACTGGAATAGTGGTAATGAAATAAAGGTATAGTCTAGAGTGCTGCTTGTTCTTGTTGAATGAAAAGTTGCAGCTGAGGGGTTATCTCCAGGGGTCCTTCCATTTAGTGCCCTGATGTTAAAGTATTCCAGATCTTTTAAAGTCTTATTACCTAGCTTTGTTTGCTTGGAGAATTGTGGAGTCACTTGTGATGGAATGTCCCAGATTGCATTTTGAGTTAGTAGTTCGTCTTCTTGTGTGGTGCCCATGAGGTTAAGGTTAAAGTCCCCAGTAAGAACGACATTTGCTGCAAAGGTCGTTGGCTGCTTTTCTTTTCCATCGAGGGTGGATATAGACATTGATTAATGTAAAGTCGGTGTCAACGGTACTTGTTTTAATTTGTGACAGGTGAATATTGACAGCCAGCAAGGCTGTAGAAGTTAGTCCGACTTCTTTAGCAGTCAAGGTACTTGTGGCCGATATGTAAGTTACTAGGCCGCCTTGAGAGTGCCCATATTTAGCTATCCTTTTTGCAGCGGAGTAGAAGCGTAAGTAGCCATGAAGGTGCAGGGAATCTGCGAGCCATGTTTCTTGGAATGCCACGACGTCGAAGTTTCTAATGTATGTCATAAACTCTGTCAGTTATTTTAGGTGCCAAACCATTAATGTTCCAAGAGCATATTCTCAATAAGTCATGGGCGCTCGCCATTGGCTTGGGGCTAATTTGTCATTCATTATTATTTAAAGTTTTGGCTGTCCATCTTGGGTCGGGCAGTCCAGATAATTGTGTATATTCATCTATAGTACGTCGGGTGATCTTGTTATGTTGCTCGGCGTTATTGCCCCCTGGCCCTACCGCTCCTCTCAGGACCGAGTTTCTGAGACTTTTTGTGATGACTTGTTCTGCCTCATTTTCCGCCGGGACAAGGATATCAGGATATCTTGGCTTTGTATATGGTTGTATTGTAATCCCCCAGTTTTTAAAGGTTTCAGCTTCGGCATGTATTTTTTGTGAGATTGCCAACGATGTCCAAGTTGCTTTTGTTTTTTCTCTGCCTGTGACTTTATCAGCTACAAATTCAATAGAAACTAGTTCCGTGCTTTTTACTTCTGCCAAAGAGGGAATATGGGATAGCAGCCGTAAAATGTTGCCTCTGTTCAGTGTGTCATGTCTTCCTTGCGAGGTGTAGTCCGGATTGAACCAAATGACACCTGTTGCGTTTCTTTGTTCGCTTGTCTGCCCACTCTCTATTTTTGATTGGCTAGATCGCATTTCCTTTACTAGTCTTATTGCGGTTGTTTTCGTTTGAATGGAGTTAGGTGCGGTAACTCTTAGCTCTCGGCTAGGTATTTGTTGATTTTGTGCAGACTCTTCAACGTTTATATGTTCATTTGACAGCCCTCCCTCTGTTTTGGGAGTTCTGGGTCGCAAGTCCTCTACTAGTCGTGTTGCAGTTGTTTTAAGCTGGTTTGTATTAAGTGCAGTTATTCTTAAATCTCGGCCGGTGGTGTGCGGATTCCATGCTGGCTGCCCGGCCGGGTGATAATTGTCTCCAGGCCTGGAGATAAAGCATATGAGATCTGCTGTCACTGTAATGGATGGTTCTTCTTCTCTCTTTGTGGATGATGTTCCTTGGGTATTTGTAGGTAGATTGCTTTCTGGCTGCCCTTTGTCCATTACTACGTTATCTAATTCCGAATTATTCTCAGGCTTCACAAACCGAGTGTGTCCTTGGTTTTTTATATGCCGTGAATTGGGGCCGGGCTGCCTGCTGCTTTTTTGTGCCTGTTCTGCGCTTGGGTTAAGGGTTATTTTTCTCAGTTCACCGATTGGGAGGCATGAGTTTTGTATTCCTATTTTGGGCGCTTTTTGTGTACAAATCCCATGTTTTTCTGAGGTTTTTGTTTCGATTTTGCTGTTGCACCCTGTCCCATTAATGGTTATTGCCTCCGTAGGAGTCTCAGATATATTAATGGCTTCCTCGCATTCCGATAAACACGTGACCCCCTCGAGTTGTGCTGCGCTTTGTTCTGTAGTTGGAATGTTCCCAAAGAGGTGCAGAAAGCCTTTCCGTTGAGAGTCAATTTTGTATTTCCTGCCTTTGCGTTTTTTTGCTCGTCTTTGCTTGGCATTCATTTTTAAGTTTGCATTATCTTCCTCCGTATTTTCAAAGAGTGGAGGATCTATTGTTCCGTTTTCACTCACCCCTGTGCTTGTTGGTATTATAGGTGGTGGGGCCCTTGATTTAGAATTACCTTGTTTATTACTCACCGGCGCTTCTTTGGACATTGGATTATCTATGTCCGCCTTGAAGAAGCTGTGGCAGGGATCGCTTTGTTTGCACTTAGATAGGTGTTGCCAGTTTATCGATGATCCGCATCCGCATCCCTCTCTATAATTCCCCGAGCCTTGATTCGGCTGAGCCAGCTTATTTTGAAGAAGCGTATTTAACGTGCCCAACTTCCCATCAATGGCAACCACGAATACAGCCAATTAGCGTCAATTGAGTGTCCATTTTATCTGACTGATAGTTGAGGGCTTCTACCAGAAGTTGTGTTGTTTTAAGTAAACTACACCAAGCGCTTTCATGCTTTGTGAGCTTTGGGGTTTCGTCATGATTTTCTGCAGTTGTGGGGCATTTTTGGCCGGTCTCTGAAGCCCCCATATCCTTCATTGAGTGTTCACGAGAAGTGTCGCTTATTGTAATAGGCGTATTCGGCACCTTGGTATTTGTCTCACTTTTACTGTTGTCTTGAGTGTATGCAGCTGAAAGATCTTCCCATTCTTCCTTACCCTGATATGAAGATATCTCTATTACCTCTAGCGGCGAGGTTGGTGACCTATCAGTGTGGGCCGTATCCTTCCCAGGTTTCAACGTGCTATTGTGATCAATTACTTGTTCGATATGCGTTAAAGTTTGATTTCCCATATTTAAGTCGTTCTGTTCCCAGCGCTCCTTTTCAATGTTTACATTCGCTTCGTTGTTGACGCTGAGATACTTTGTTTGTTCTTGGCTTATTACAATGCAGTTCGTAGACCCTTCGACATCGCCTCCCTTTCCGGGTATGTTGCCCTCACAAAAATTCCCATTAGCAATAGTGCCAGGGCCTATGAAGCTTTTGTGAGGTGTGTTTATTGGTAGGCTTTTTGTATTATTATTTTCCCTGTGCACTTGAACAAGGTTTACTTCTTGGACAAGTTTCATTCCTGGCTTTATCTCTTTGGTTGTAACAGACCTTAAGATGGAGCTTTTGTCACGCTGAGGGGTTGATGTCACTTGTAGTGATCCCCTAGCCGTAGGGCTGGGGCTTCCCTTGCTGTTGATTACTGGCAGTAAGTCAGTATGCTGCACATCCTGGGAAAGCTGAGATGGCTCAATGGGTTGCTGTAGGCCTGAAGATTCATTGATGTTTGAGAGTAGTGTGTCCCCCGCATTTCTTAAAAAGTGAAACCTTGTGTAAATTTTTGGTTGAAGCATTGCGAGGCTAGTTTTTGTTTTACTACCCTTTTCTGCTTTTGTCGGTTGTTCTCTGCTCAGGCTGTTAGGGTCGGACTTATTGCTTGTTATATCAATTAGGGAGCCTTCGCTCTGAGTTGTTTGCCTGGTTTTGGTCGGTGGCTCTTCTCTTGCGAGAGCTTTCGGTGATCTTTTGCGTTTGTTTGTATGTTTGTTTGCCCCCCCCTTTATTCGTGGGGCACCCCCGAACACGTCCTGATCTTATATCAACAGGGCAGGTCGCGTACATTGTCACCCAATGGCCCAGTGACCAGCGGCTTGGAAAATGTGGTTTTGGAATAATACCTTCCTGCACAGCCTCAGGGGTCAAGTGCTCTGACTGGTACTTGGCAACCAACAGGTCTGATGAGGCTTCCAACGGTCGAAGTTCCTGCCACAAGCCTCCTGCTATTGCTGCCTAGTGCCTGTCATAGGTTCTCTGTCTGTCGCGGCTCTTCCACCACAGAGCCTTCCACTGCTGAACCTTCTCTGCAAGCCCTGCTTCAATGCCTCAGCGCCTCCGCTCCTTTGGCTGCGGTGGCTTTCCTTAAAACCCCGCTTCACCAAGCTTTCTCCAAGCCCTCCACAATAATGACGTCTTGCTGCAATAAGAGCTGCTGGCTCCTTTGTTCTCTACCCCAAACGCTTCTCCAAAGCAGTGATACAGTGCTGTTTGAGACACACACAACAACACGCTACAGAGACCGGGGGTTTCACAGCTCTCACAGTGCTTGCAGTGCTTACAGTGTTCCCGGTTCAAATAGCAAATAGTTCCTGCAGAGCACTCGTGCCAGCTGCACAGCTGCACAGCCACACAGATTTTACAGTTTTGTTTTTTTCCACGGTGCACTGTGCCGCCAGGATCGATGCTGCCACTGCTTCTCCCTGCCGTGCTCAGAGCTGGCGGTTACACAGCTTGTCAGCTTCCCCCGTGCTGCCTCAAAGCCGCCTCTCACCTCCTCTCCTTCTCCGGGCTGGCTCCGCGGCTCTCGGCTCAGCGGCTCTCGGCTCTGCGGCTCCAAAGCCCCAAGGCAGCACCGAAGCTCTCTAGAGCCCCAATCCTCTTGCATCAGCCGTAGGCTTTTACAGCTGACCGCCGCCGTAGCTTTTCCTCTTCTTGCGGCTGCTCGGCTGCTCGTGGTCCTTGGCGTGGAGCGGCGGTTTGCTGTGGCTGTAGCGTCCGCTGCACTCCGCTCTCTGCTGCTCTCTACCGTCCGTAAAGCCTGTAATCTGACTTGTCAGTTTCCGGGGCGACTCGCTTTTGCAATGACCATCAACAAAGCACAAGGACAATCGCTGCAAGTGTGTGGACTAGATTTGGAGAATCCGTGCTTCTCAAAAGAAGAACTGTATGTGGCAAGCTCGCGTGTCGGAAAACCTTCTGATTAATCTTTCGAATACTGAAATAGACAGTAAATTTGCGAGCATCGTCGACAGTTATAAACCCCAAACGGAAATCAATTGGTAAATCTACATCAGAAGCACGAAAGAAAAAGGCATTACGAGCTTCAGAAACAGACGAGCAACGGGAAGCAAGATTAGAAGCTGTTCGAATACAAACTGCTCAAGCCCGTAATTCTCCAACGAACGAGCAACGAGAATCAAGATTGGAAGCTGATCGAGTACGCACTGCTCAAGCCCGCTCTTCTCAAACGAACAAGCAACGAGAATCAAGATTGGAAACAGATCGATTACGCACTGCTCAAGCCCGCTCGAATGAAACAGGAGAGCAACCAGAATCAAGATTGGAAGCCAATGCTCAAGCCATACTTAGAAATGATTTCCATATTAAAATGAATACGTTTCAATAACAATGACACAATGTCAATTGAATGTTGTCATAACAAGTTTCCTTGAATTTCCTTTCTTCTGGGATCACAGCACCGCGCGACGGGTAAGCTAGTACCTTATAAAATTCACTAGGGATTGAATCATCCTCCGATGCCTTGCCTGAAGGTAGCGAGAACTGAGCAGCAAACATTTCTTCTACTGAGACTTCAGTAGACAGCTGGTAAGAACTTCTTCTTGTGAGTGCGGAAGCATTGCCTTCTCTAAATACTTATCAAACCCCTCTGTATCTATTAAGTCAGATTGTGCATAAAGACTTTCATAAAACACTCTGAACTCAACTTAACTTTGGTATATAATGTACTATCCGTGCCTTTAACCGCCTTTATAAACCTTTTGTCTTTATGCTCAGCTAGCTGATATGCAAGTATCTTCCCCACTTGTTCACCATATACGCATTTAGCGGATCAATTCCTGTTGTAATGAGAAGTGAGCCTCTCCTGTAATTTCCCTCCAAGTGACGCACGTACTTCAACAAGATCAGCATACATCTGTGTTTGTCTAGGGTAATTTTGCCTAATAGCTGCAGCATGACATATTTCTAAATTAATAAGCTTTAGACAGTTTGCGTTAAAAATAGTGTCTCTAGCCTTATTCTCTTGTAGTAGGTATTGTTGCTTGATACCCCTAACATATGCCTTCATTGAATCCCAAACAATAACAGAGGTAGTCGTACCACGATTAAACTGAAGGAACTCTGCTAATAATTTCCCCATATGTGAGCTGTATTCACTATTTGTCAATAAGTAGCATGGAAAAGAGAAACAGAAGGAACATCTAGATGTATTTGCCAATTGTGTTTGAAAGCAGAACACAATAGGATTATGGTCCAACATTATTTTTGGGCATACCTCAATCGTACCAATCTGAAGTGTGCTATCATTAGCCCAGGCCATATCTATCCTAGAGTATTGCTTATGGGGACATGAATATTATGTTTATCCCGGAAAATTAGGGTGAAGATTTCTCCATACATCTTTTATACTATGCATTTATACTATGCAGATGAGCTAACACTAACACTTTCAGCATCCTAATGAAGGTTCATCGACTAGTAGAATCAATTGAATAATTCATCAGGCAGTTAAAGTCCCCCATATTATTAAGACACTCTGCCATTCTAATAGTATAAAAATGAATGAATTAAAAACCCCAGGATTTTCAGTATTGGGCAATAAACAGCAACTAAGAGAGATTTTATACCGTCAATTTCTAGCAGAGCAATTACCCATCTTCCCCTATGATCTGTTGGTATCCTATATAATTTGCATACAGCCGTTTTCCATGCTAGAGTAGCTGATCCTCTGATTGAGATATTTTGAGAAGTACGTACTATTGTTTGATATGTTAACTGATTTAAAAGCCCCCTTTCCTTATAGGCTGAGCAAGTTTCTGTTAAAAATATGAGATGAGTTTTATATGTGTCTAGTTCTTCTTTGACCAATCAACGCTTTCATCCAGTGTATAATCCATAAACATTCCAACATAAACATTTAAGTAAAGCCATGACATTTCATTGCTTTCCATCAAATATCTCTAGCTTTCCCCAAAGACAAACAAAGACTGCTAAATATTCCTTGAAAATGTTATCCCCAATTATTATAAGAGTTCCTATAGGCTATTATTTTGTTTAAAGAATTTTGTTGCTCCACTTTCCTATCCCCCTTGCCTTTTCTACCCATTGACCCGCATACCACCCAAACCACCCCTCCCACCACCCTCCCTCCCAGTATCTGTGGAAGAGAATCACCCCATCATTGCTGTCGCTGGTCAGACAGCCTTGGAGAGCCACCACCTCCTTAAAGCCAACCCCTGCACATGAATGTAAAAGAAAAAAAGGGAAAAGAAAAGCCCCCAGGAGAGAAATAGAAAGGTAGCTATAGAAAAATGTCAATCAACATTA
Organism: Lissotriton vulgaris; assembly: GCF_964263255.1. Lineage (NCBI taxonomy): Eukaryota > Metazoa > Chordata > Amphibia > Caudata > Salamandridae > Lissotriton > Lissotriton vulgaris. Next base: position 1,224,537,619 of record NC_141685.1, read on the forward strand.
CCAAAGTTTGCAGATTAATATTCAATAATTACTCCATCTGATATATGCCAACTATCTCTCCCTGGTTAAGAAAACTCATTATTTATCATATTTAAAGAGTTATTTACCCTCTTGCCGCCATAGGCTAAAACCTGTTGCCCCTCACACTCCGTATATATTAGCTGTGTTTGCCCATCTTTAGTGATTTTTAGGCGAGCTGGTTCTTTCAAATAGACTTGGGCCCCTTTAGATTTTAGTAGATCAATGAGTTGGCATAATTTCCATTGCCTATCCATGGTATTTTTGCAAAAATCTGATTTTACAAAAATGGAATATGAGTCCAAGTGATTAGGTGCAGTGGGCTGAGCTTTGATGGAGACTGCCTGTTCCAAAAGTATATGAGGATTGCTTGAGGATAATATCCTGCAGGCTTATTAGGGGTTGCTGGTAATCTTTGCACCCGCTGTATTTGGTAGTCCCAAATCAAATCCAGGTCAGTTCCTTCTTCAGTTTCTGGCACCCCAAAAAACCTGAGATTATTACCGCTTTGCTGATTGTTCAAGTTCGCAAACTTCTCTTGAAGAAATGTACGCTGATTATCATGTGCTTCCAAAACCTTAGCGGATCTGGTAACATGTTCTTCTGTATCTGCAACTCGTTGCTGCAGCTCCTTAATATCTGATCTAAGTGTCACTACTTTAGTGTTTACATCTGCAAGAGATTGTCTAATCACCAAACTATCAGCCCTTGCTTGTGCATAGTATTCTTGAGCTTCTTCCCTTTGGGCGTGCAGTGCTTTAAATGATCATCGCAGCAGAAGATTCTCTTCATCCGGCAGTCGAAACAGATATCTCACCTTTATTCATAGTAGTAGAGGCAATCAGGGAGGCATAGCTAAGTATCAAATCTGCCTGGCCATTATTTGTAGTTAAGCCCTTCTCCAAAGAGAGAGTTGTCGATTGATTGGTGCCTTGAAATGCACCTTTTGCATCCAGTTCCATGAGAAGGTTTAAGCCAGAAAGTCTTGATATTAGGTTCTTCACCTCTCCCTTTGCGGTAACCCATTTACGAAGAGGGCTGCTAATTGTACCTTGCTTTCCAGCAATAATCTTAGCATCTTGTGACTATCTGTCTGTCAGGTCCTTTTGTATAGTATTTCATAGATTTAGTTTAGGGCCTGCCTTTCTTTTGGCCTGGTAACAGAGGGGTCAATTCAGAGGTTGATTAAGATTGGGCTATCCAATCTAAGGGAGAAAGATTTGTATTATCACTTCTAGGTTTCAGGGTAACATTGGTGTTACAGATGGAAAGACTACAAGGTAAGATTGTGGGGTCTATACCATAATCCTGCAGGAGTACATGTGCATCTGATTCTCCACTTCTATCAGTGTCTGCACTGATACCACACTGCATCTGAACCCTTCCTGTATCAGGCAGTTGACCCAATGTGTCCTCCATATCTGAGCTATGTTAAAGTTTTAGACCTCCTTGACAGTTGCCCAGCAATGATAGATATGATTGGGAGTTTACAAGATGCATGGTCCCCCCTGCTTCAGCCTGTTGCTTCAACCCCCCATTCAACCTGTCCGCCAATCTCAGAGTTGCCAAATTTTCTATGTCGTTAGACAGCTCCTTACACAGAGAATCAAACTTTTCTCCCCCTTTCCCAGCCCTCACGGGTTGCAAGTTTTCCAGGCTCACGGTCTGATAAAATGTTACCGCCAGTGTCTAGGCTGGCAAGCCTAGTGCTGTCGGTAACAGCATCTCCACCGATAAATTAATAGCTGCCTCCATTAATGCCTCTATCATCTCACCTTCTGGTGGTAGGTTGGACAAACCACTAGGATTAATCACTTCAGGGACTTTGCCAGAATGCTGTAATTTCAAAATAGGGTGGCCAACTTTAGAAGTAGAAAGTGCTGCATTACTGTTAGATTTGGGGGTCTCTAGTTGGCACAGGTAGGTACTTGTGACAAATAGGGACCCTCTCCTCTAGTCAGGACAAGGGAATTACACTCCTAAAATAACTCCTGCTCACCCTCTAGGCTGCGTGGCGCAAGCAGTCAAGGCTTATTTCAGAGGCGTTGTAAGTTAAGCAGTTGTGACCACATACAGTAACCCAGTCACAACACAACAAATGGACACCACACAGGTTTTATATAAAAAATAAGTAGACTTTATATAGAGTTACCACAAGACCATAAACGATAAAAATACACACTATGATTACTTTAAGATGGCAGATTTAGACTTAGTTCAGTTCTGTTCTTAGATGCGACACTCTGCGTCAATGTACCTTAAGTTGTGTTGCACTTCCACGACAAGCAATGTCGCAGCGATGGGAAATGTGGCAAAGTCAGGTGCAAAGAAATAAAGACGTGAAGATCGTCCAGATGCGGCACACTTCCTGGGGATGCAAGAAGTCCTTGGTTCGATGCGTGGACTGCAGCGGTGACACCCTTACGATGCGACTGCAACAGCTCCAGCGGTGACGCTTTTCTCCACAATGCAAGAAGCTTACGCTGGATGTGACAACTACAGCGGCGACATCCAGGATGCGATGGCAGCAGCTCCGATGGCGGTGCGCTTCTCGGGGATGTGAGGTGCTCTTGGTCGATGAAGTGCATTGCGACAGTTCCAGCAGCGACACCCTCCTGCTTTGGAGTTGCGACAGCAGGCACAGCGACGGCGACACGCTCCAACCTCATTGCAAGATTCTTCTCCTGATGCGGTGCAGTGCGACAGCTCCAGCGGCGACACCCTCTTTCTTCGGAGTTGCGACGGCAGCAGCAGCGACGGCGACATGCTTCCTTTTTGTTGCGGCACGCTTCTCTACGATACGGTGCAGTGCGACAGTTCCAGCAGCGACACCCTCCTTCGGAGTTGCGAGGGCAGGCACAGCGACGGCGACACGCTTATTCTCGTTGAGTCGCGCCTCCAGCTCCTTGCGACATGCAGTTCCACAGAAGGCCCAAAACAGCAGCAAGCACTACCGAAAGAACTCTGGGGAGCTGGGGGGTGAAGTCTGTTGTGCCTGAGACTTCAGCAGGAGGCAAGCTCTTTTCCAAGCCCTTGGAGGTCCTTCACAAGTTGAAAGCAAAGTACACAAAGTTCCTTTCTCCTTCCTTTGGCAGTAAGGCAACCACTGCAATCCCCCAAGCAGCACTTCAGCTTGGGAATAGTCTCTCCTCAGTTTCTTCAGGTTCCTCTCCTCAGTAAAGGTTTCTTCTTGTAGTCCAAAGTGATCTAATTTCATGGGATCAGGGTCCCATTATTTATACCCCAAAATCCTTTGTTCTCTGAGGGGAGAGGGGACTTTGCACAGTCCAAACCAGTTCTGAAGCACTCTGTTTACCAGACTTTTCCTTTCCTTTCACAGTGCAGGACAGAAACATCAGACGCCCCACAGGAGGTGGAGCCAGCATTGTGGAAGGCAAGTATGGTCATGGAGCACTTTGTTTACAGGACTCCTTCTCTTCTTTCAGTGTGCAGGGCAGAGACACCAGTTGCACCCCAGGGGGTGGAGCAAGCATTGTGGAAGCAGGCACAGCCCTATTCAAGGTTCAGGTGCAACTCCTCCCTCCCATCTAGATGCAGATCTCTCTATTCACCACCGGGTGACTCAGCCTGTTTCCTGGACTTCCCCAGCCCTGTCACTCACAAAATCAGACATAGGAATACACAACCTAGCAGAGGCAGGTTTGAATGGTTAGACAAGCAAATACCTACTTTCTAAAAGTGGTATTTGCTTTTTTTTTAATATAATCTTAACTTAGACATTTCTTATATTAATAACTTTTGTTCTCCTCTGTACATAGTCTTTATTGAGCAAACATTACTTGCTCTTATTTAATGCGTTTTTCTTTCTTGCAATATAAATGTTCCCCCTTTTTTGCACCCACCCTTGGCCACAGCCCAATCCCACCCCTTCACACTCCCATCTCTGAGGGGGGAGCACCCCTCTAGCCCTTGCTGCCGTTGGAGGGGCAGCATAGTGAAGTGTTAAGCATGGAGACTGCCCCACCTGCTTCCAACACAAAAAGTCTTCAATTAATCAAAGAAAGAGAGGAAAGAAAAGAAAAGAGACAGACAAAAATATGACCCAAAGAGGGACTTCATTTAACATTAGAAATGCAGTTATCCCTCAAAGATTCAACTGATCAAAAATATATCATATTACAGTTTATTTCACTTGTCTCTTTCCATTGTAAATTTTTCCAGAGCCTGGACTGCTTCTTCCGGTTCGGAAAAGAAGAATGATTGGCCATTTCTGATCACCTTAAGGCGAGCAGGCTCTTGTAAGTATACTGTACAGCCTATGGCCTTAAAGGAATCAATCATTTTGCGAAGTTGCCATCGTCGATCCATAGTGCCCTTACTCAAGTCCGATCGAACAAAAAAAGTAATGTTGTCAATAGTGACCGGACTATTAGATTTAGCTTTGAGAGATACTGCCTGTCTCAACAAAAAGTTCCCGAAGTATATCAGAAATGGTCTAGGAAATGTATTACTTTGGTTCTTCTGAAATAGAGGCAGCCTATGCACTCTCTGCAGTTGAGAATCCCAGTCCCAATATGATAGGTCTATGAAGGCTTTTTGAAATAATTTCACAACAAACGCTCCGGGGTCAGCCCCTTCCATACCCTCGGGAATTCCAAAAAGTCTGAGGTTGTGTCTGCGCGCCCTATTTTCCATGTCCTCCACTTTGGCTTCTAATTTGGTTACACGTGTTGTATGAGATCTCCGAACAGGTTGCGCTTTCTTCCACCTCCACAATCCGTTGCTTTAAATCCTCTATTTCCTGTGTAACCGCTCCCAGCTTTTTACAGACATCACTCATAAATGCCTGTAGTTTGGTATTATCCTCCCTTAACTGTAAATATTGTTATTGGCTTTCCTGCCTTTGCGTCAAAAGAGTCTGCATGATTAAATCCATGGAGGCAGAGCTTAAGTGATCAGCAGTTTTCTCTTGTGTCTCTAGTTTTTTCTGCAATTGATTTAAATCATTGCTATGATCTAGAGTTAGTAGCAACCTATTAGCTAAAGAAGAGCTAGGAGAGTTAGGAGAGCCAGGACTCACATCAATCTTTTGTTTTTCAATATTTGATGTTTCCAGTAAGCAGTTATCAGATCTTGTTTCCAACGAGGTTGGGGTTAGTTTAGAATTTGTTGGATCAGTTTGCGGGCTTATTAAAGTATTAGCTACTGAGTTGTCAATCAAATTCGCAGCTATAGTTTGATCTAAAGTATTAGATTGGTTAGCCATTTGAGAGTCCATATCACTAAGTTTGTTACTAGTTGATAAGGTTGGCAAGGCTGTTGTAACCACCTTCGTTGGTGGTAATGATTTTTTTGTAGTTTCCATGCTTGGTATTATAGTTTTGTCTCTTAAACGCAGTTCTTCTTCAGGGCTGGCTCCAGAGAGCCTTAAGGCCATGTTCTTTACTCCCCCTTTAGCCTCAATCCATTTTCTCAGCGGGCTATCATCAACTATAGCCTTGCGCCCTTTCTTAGTTTCATTAAGGTCTTTGCTCTGTGATTTGCGAGCTGTAGTTTTTTATTTGGTTTTGGCTTTTGCTTTTGCTTTTCTTAAACGAGTCAATTTGCTAGCGTTGAATCTGTTACATGAGGTTTCTGTATCAGTTTCTCCTTCCTCAAGCATTTCTTCGTATTCAGGATTAGAGTCCTCATCGACTGACTCGGTAGCAGCGGTTGCATCTGCAGATAAGCTTAATTTTATGATTTTCCCCCCTGAAAGGCTTTCATCCAGTTGTTTCTCTAATGCTGCTCCACCAGAGGCTACATCTGCCCTCTTCAAAATTATCTGTGTTGCTTCAGCTTCAGTGTTGTCAGGTACAGCGTTAATAATTGTAGCAGCACTGGATACATTCATTGCAGCCGATACAGTATTTAGATGGGCGTTTAGATCTGCATGTACTTCAATGTTTTTTATCATATCGTTTCCATTAATCGTTTCATCGCCCCTTGTAAGCACATCTTCTTGAGCTGATTTATCTTTGATGCAGAGTTCAGCCTTATCGACATTGTCGAACTTATCAGTGTCTTTATTAATTCCTCTAGCTTTGTCAGCTACTTTATCAATTACTATTGAGACGGCTAAGTTTCCATCTTTTAAAACAACCTCTGCTGAATCATTAGCTCCTGTTTCCTCTGACTCACCCGGAGATAGCAGGTTTGAGTGATTTAATAGTATATCGCTATTACCCAGTAGATCAATACTGTTGCTAGCACTTGTATTCAGCACAGCCGGACGGGTTACTTGTTTAGTAAGTGCAGTATTGGTTATGACTTTAACACCGGCCCCACGCCCGTAGTCATTTTGCTTTTCAGAGCAGAGTCTGCTGTTTTAGCTTCACACATAGATATCGTAGACATCGTACCTGTGCCTGTGCCTTCAATTTTCCCCGTCTTTCCGACCCTTCCAGCCTGAGTGGATCGGTTGTTCTGCTGCGATGTCATCAGCCCTGCAGCGTTCCTCTGCTCTGCTGTCGAGGGCGGCGTCCGTTCTTCATTTGGCGTTAAGCTCAGCTGCGAGTAGTACAAGCCGTAACCCGCCCTCCAGCACGCCCTGCTGAGCACACGAAGGGGGGAGGCACTGCTGAACCTCCAGACCGGCAGAGCACCTCTGCTAATTCGACAAACAAGCTGCAGCATCAATATCCGATATGATAGGAGACAGCTTCTGTGAAATATTCTCGGCTCCGGGAATCTTTACGGTGATTCTTATGGCTTTCGGCTCTCTCTTTCGTCCGCAAACAGTATGTTTAAATTGAGTTAGAAGTCAAGTTTTCGCCATTATTCGATTTGTTGGAAGCGGTAGGGAGCTACTCCATGCCAGCACCTTCACCTGACGGCATCAGCCCGCCATCTTGACTCCTCCCCTCGGGTCCCCCCTAAAAGTGGTATTTGCAAACACAGAATATTAAAATAAACTTTACTAAAAGATGTATTTTATTATTCTGAGTTCAGGCATACTAAACTTGAATTTCTACCATGTTCTCTGAGACAGTTAGGATTATAAAATGTAATAACTCTAACAGCCCATTCTGGTCTATGGAGAACATGTAGTCTTGCAATAGTGAAAAAGAAAATGGCTGTAATTCACTATTAGGACAGACCACACACATCAGGGCTTGTCCTACCTTATACTTACAATGCACCTTGCCCTTTGGCCTACCATAGGGGTGACTAATATGAGGAAAAGGGAAGGTTTAGGGACTGGCAAGTGGGTGCACTTGCTCAGTCAGCATGACAGTACCAGGCTGCACGCAATGGCAGACCTTAGACACAATTTACCAGGCTGCTTCTGTGGGTGGCACAACCAGTGCTGCAGGCCCACTAGCAGCATTTGGATGTACATGCCCTGGGCACACTCAGTGCACTAGACTAGGTTCTGACAAGTAAACCAAATAGCCAAACATGGAACCACTGATTAATACCTCAATTTACAATAGGGAGCACTTGCACTGTGGCACTGGATAGCAGTGGGACAGTGCCCAAAGCATCTAATACCAGCAAAAATACATGAGGCAACAGCAAAAATGGAAGGGAGACCCACGACAATTACCTTTAGTATTAGAGGAGTGTGTATCAGGTCTGCAGCTGCCGGGTCTTTCACTGCTATGTTTGAGCCGGAACCAGCTCTGCTTCCGTTTCTTTCGATTGGGCCATCCTCATAGACTCATGAGCAGAAACAGGTGTGCTCATCAGGGAAAACCAGCCAAGGGAGGAGAGTCATGAGTCCAGCAACCTTTCGGTTAGGCAATCAAAACTTACATTGAGCGTTTGCCAGGTAAATAAGGCTCCTCACCACGTTCCGTTTCTTTGAGAATTTTTTAATTGACAGGAAAATTCTGAAAGCACACAAAAATGCGCTGATCGTCCTTGGCAGCCCACAGCATTTGTGGCTGTATCTATAGGAAGAGCTTTTAGTAGCAATAATTTAAAAAAGACTCTGAGTGCTCTGATAGTCTTTGGTATCTATATCTGTATCTGAGAGAAGTACTAAAAAGTGATCCAAATACTCTGACAGCCCTGCAAAAAGAACTGTTCGCTCCATCCCTTTCTTCAGCTTCACAACCATAGTTGTGTGGGAGCAGCTCTAGGACGTGGATCTCATCGGCGGCAGCAATCCGCAATCTTCCTTCCCCCTGCCATGCTCCTTTCTAAGAGGTCATGGTATTCAAATATGGAAGACAAAGGTTTTATAGAATTAAAATTAAGAGGGACTAACTTACTTTTTTTTCCAAAAATTGCCTTTAAGTTTAATAGGTTTTTGTGCAAATATATATTGCTCTAATTTACACATATCTGTGTTTAAAATATGCCATTTCTTGGTGGCATGGTGTAAAAGCCTCTTTCCCTTTTTTTGCTTCTTAGGTCGAGCCTATAGCGGCAGCGCGCATCCACTGCTCGCTCTGCGAGGCATGCAGTAATGGAGTATGGAGTGGAAACTCCGCCCACTCCCCACCAATCTTTTTATTAGCTTGTGTCTTTGTCCTTTCTAAATGCTGCCTTCTGATTGGTTTATAGGCTGTTAGTCCCTCCTTATGACGGCCATGTCGTCATTTGTATCCTTCCATGGCTACTGGCCCCTTTACTTCAAGTGTTGCATGGTATGTGTTATTTAGATTGTGAGCACTATTTTCTTCCCATACCTTCCCACCCCCACACCCGCCTGCACTCCAGTTGTTCGAGCCTTCTCATCCTGCTGCCCTTTGCCCTTCCGCACTCCTGTTTGCAGTGCAATAGGTCTCGTGCAAAATGCAAGTCCTATTGCATTGCAAATGCTTGTTTCCATAGCTATGTGTTCAGGAACACATATGCCTGGGCTGCAGCATCTGTGGCGGTGCTGTGTACTTCAAGGCACTAGCGCCTTGCTGGCAGTGTCTGTCTTGGTACGGTGCAAACAGCAGTGTCAGTGGTGCTGCAGTGAAGATGGCAATGCCTTTGATGGTGCAGGGTTTTTCAAGGATCGCTGTGGCTTACATGTGGGTCTTGGCGGCAGGGTCTTTGGTTGTGCACTGCATTTCAAGTCTCACACAAGTGCTTGTTTACTCTGACTGTAGTGATCTCAGCAGCAGGACAGGCTCTTTTCTAATTTCATGCACTGATCACTGTGGACGAGTCTGTCTTTCTCTGCGCTGCAGTGAGGGGGCCACTGGGCCAGTAATACTGGCTGCTGCCCGAGGTCTCTGGTTTCAACATGTGCATGTGTACGGCTGGTGCTGCAAATTCAGCGCCATGCACTGCTGTGCATGTAGTGTTCACTCCCTGTCTCTATAGAAAGGCAAGTTGGGGGTATAGCCGGGTGGGTGCAGTGTTATGGTTTAGAACGAAGTGCCCCTCAGCAGTGGCCCAAAGCAAAATGACCCCCCTTCCTCTGCAAAATATGAAGAGGAGTCCTCGAGTCTCCCATAACTTACATATATTAATTGACTTTTGGCTTAAAGGGGCCCACAAGAAGGGTTGGGGTCCTGAAGGCTCGGTAGCCTCCTGCACCACAGGGGCTGCCGGGGGTTGTGTTACGCCGATGTACCTCAGGGGACAACACGCAACTTAACAAAGCAATGACTGCTACTGGACACCACTTCTCACTGGTGCCCAGGGGTAACCTTCATACATGAGCTGCGGTTTCACCCAGACCACCTTGCTGGGTGTTACAGGAGCGACCTTGCTGTCTCTCTACCCTCTTCCCTCCAGTCACCCGTTGGGGTCCTGTGTGGATGATGAGGAAAGGGTGGGTAGTGGGTGAGGGGCGAGTGCACTTCTGAGCTGGGGAAGCAGTGCTGGAGGGATCTTATCTTGTGAGGTGTCTGAGAGATGGTCCGTGAGGTTCCTGTGTGAACCCATGAGCCATCCTTCCCTCAGCAGACAGAGCGCTTCTGCCTGCTTTAACTATCTTTTCAAGACCACAGCAGTGCCCGGTGTGGTGCCCTGGGCAGTGGCGTAATGAAAGTTGAAGGACACCCCTCCAGGGAGCACAGAGAGGGCCTCGTCCGGATTTAATCCAGAACTATCAGGCCTGAGTACTGTGCTGAGGGGGCCCTATCAGTTCAGGGGCCTCCGGCACTGCATGGGCTGCAGAGGCCAGTGTTACGCCCCTGGCTGTGGGGTATTGTATGGGTATTTATATAGTGCTTACTACCTCTGTCAAGACCCTGGAGCACTACCTCGCTTCACACAGCCGGTCCCACACAATCCTCAAATCGTCTCTTGTAATCTTCAGGTGTGAGCAGCTCCACTGGACCTGTTTTTTGTCTGCGTCATGGGACGCGCACTTCTGTATTTTGGAAAAGAAAGCTAAAAGTACCGAAAATCACACGGAAAGAGAGGCTGGGTTACTGGGTGAGAAGCTCATCCCGGTATCCAATGCACAGACATCGCGTGCACCGAGTGAGCTGGCACAGCTAACTGCTCTCTAAACTCCTGCCGAGAGGTGGCGCTCGCAGCCAGCCATCCTAATCCACAGCTTATAGGCCAGGGGCCCGAGGTGCAGCCCATCAGGGCTAAATGATCATGTTAATGGGAGAGCTGGATAGTGGGTTTTCACTTACATTACAAGGTATTAGGGGGCAGATTTATGAGGTCGTTGCGCCTCTTTGCGCCGCAATTGCGTCACTTTATTTGACGCAACTGCGGCGCAAACAATGCGCCCTATTTACAACGTGACGCATCTAGGAGATGCGTCACGTTGTAAAGCACTGCGCCAAAAGGAGGCGTTCCTGCGCAGGGGGGGGGCGTTCCTGCGCAGGAACGCCTCCTGAAAGTGGCTGAGTGAAATCTATGAGATTTCACTTAGTCACTTTCAGGGCAATGCTGCGTCAAAACCCTGCGCCTGCTTGAAGCAGGCGTAGGTCTTGACGCAGCATTGTGCAGATGGTGTACCCCCGAGCCTTGCTGGAGCTGCGTCGCGCTTGCGACGCAACTCCAGCAATGCGCCACATTTCCGGCACAGATGCGTCACGCATCTGTGCTGTTTTTGCACCATGGTGCGACGCATTATAAATGCGGCGCACCATGGGTGGCGGAGCTGTGGCGCACTGTGGCGCACGTTAACTGGCGCATCCCTGGGGATGCGCCAGTTAACATAAATCTGACCCTACGTGTCTAGATAGCATCCGAATGATTATATAGCCATCTATGTATCTTCGTCCCAGTTACACATGTGCTATTGCTCGTCTCATGTGTATATAACTCAGCGCATAGGAAACCAAGTTGAGTGTAAAAACCGGCTTTGTGCTTACTGAGTGAAATCAGGGCACGTCTATTAAAAAAACTTAAAACGGTTTGAATGTGGGTGTTTCTTAAAGCTCCACAATCCTAATGACAGCTGTGTGCTATAGAAACGCATAAATACACAATGCAACACCAGGACCACTGGAATTATGCAGCAAGGGAGGACCAAATTATGTGGCAGGGTTTACTAAATTATGTGTCAAGAAATGCAAATTATGCAGCATAAATCTGCTGCATAGCTAAATACGTATAAGGTCCCATGGGCGAGACCGATTGCATTGCAAATGCTTGCTAGTAATATGTGACATAAATTCATGGACATTTCCCCTCAGCAGATTGGCTAGATAGCCAGGTATTTTGTTTGTGAGGAAGAGAATCAGGCTAGGGATGTGGGTAGAGTGCAGGAAGCATGATAGTCCCAGTGGTAGAAGTGGGTGGGACCGGCAGGGCACGGCATGCCCCTACTTTTAAAAATGTTTTCAGTCCGTTCCCCTACTTCTTTCTTTCAAAAAAGCATCCCGGGACGGCAAGAATAGTCGTAATTGAAACGATACATTTTTCATTTCAGCTTGTGTGGTGCCAGGGGATGGCTCGCACTTCCCTGTTAAATTCCAGAGGCTGCAGCAGCCCCTCCCTGAGCTCTCACAGACCTTGGGCAGGCCCATTGTCATTCCAATTGAGACCGATTATCCCCTTTGGAATGACAATGCCCCCACCCGCTGCCTGCCTTCAGCATTGCATGTGCTGGTGAGATGAGTTAGTGATTACAGAGGAACTTTCCCCAAACAGAGTACTGTAGGGAACTTGCCACCTTGTGTAGTTTTTCAATGTTGTACACAGAGTGAACTGGCAGGAGCAGTTATGGGACAGAAGAGGCGACAGGAAAGGAAAAGTGATGGGGCAGGAGAGGTGACTGGGCAGGAGAAGTGACAGCACAGGAGAAGTGACAGCACAGGAGAAGTGACAGGACAGGAGAAGTGACAGGGCAGGAGAAGTGACGGGCAGGAGAAGTGACGGGGCAAGAGAGGTGACTGGGCAGGAGAAGTGATGGGGCAGAAGAAGTGACGGGCAGGTGACATGACAGGCAGATGACGTGATGGACAGATGATGTGATGGGCAGTAGAGGTGATGGGGCAGGAGAGGTGACGAGGCAGAAGAAGTGGCATGAGCAGGAGCGGTAATCGGGCAGGAGCGCTAAATGGGCAGGAGCAGTAAGTGGGGCAGGAGTAATGAACGGGGCAGGAGCAGTGAACAGGGCAGGAACTGTGATGGGACAGGAGAAGTGACGGGACAGGAGAAGTGGCGGGACAGGAGAAGTGACGGAACAGGAGAAGTGACTGGAAAGGAGAAGCGACGGGGAAGGAGAGGTGACAGGGCAAGAGTTGTGACGGGGCAGGAGTGGTGACGTGGCAAGAGTGGTGATGGGGCAGGAGAAGTGACGGGGGAGGAGAGGTGATGGGACAGGAGAGGTGAGGGGGCAGGAAAAGTGGTTAGGCATGAGCAGGAGCGGTAATCGGGCAGGAGCGCTGAATGGACAGGAGTAGTGAACGGGGCAGGAGCAGTGAACGTGGCAGGAGCAGTGAATAGAGCAGGAGCAGTGAACGGGCAGGAGCAGTGAACGGGGCAGGAGCAGTGACAGGACAGGAGCAGTGAAAGTGCAGGAGAAGTGAAAGGGCAGGAGAAGTGACGGGGCGGGAGAAGAGATGGGGCAGGAGAAGTGATGGGGAGGTGATGTGACAGGCAGATGACGTGACGGGCAGGTGACATGACGGGCAGGTGACTGGGCAGGAGAGGTGACTGGGCAGGAGAGGTGACTCTGCAGGAGCGGTGGCTGGGCAGGAGAGGTGACTGGGCAGGAGAGGTGACTGGGCAGGAGAGGTTACTGGGCAGGAGAGGTGACTGGGCAGGAGCAGTGACAAGGCAGGAGCAGTGAACGGGGCAGGAGCAGTGAATGGGGCAGGAGCAGTGATCAGGCAGGAGCAGTGATGGGGCAGGGGAAATGACAGGGAAGGAGCGTTGATGGTGTAGGAGAAGTGACAGGGCAAGAGAAGTGACTTGTACTCATGTTCCTTGCCTATTTATTTATATACTATTGCATGACATCCACTGATGTGTCTGTAAAGCATACCTGTTGCCCCAAATGCGTGTCCTGAATTATGACCTCCTGTCCTGAATTTTTGTGCTGAATTTTGACCCCTTGTCCTGAACTCTTACACTCACCATCCTGAATTTGCACCCATACCAGTTGGCGACCCTACTCTGCAGTGCCCACAACCTCCTCCCCTTTCCTTATATCTACAGGCACACAAACTAGTTTATTTAAAAAAAACTGACTACCCTAAACTGGAAACACATTGAATAACACAAGAGACTTGGGATTAGATTGCGCCACCAAATTTGGGACTAATCGAAAGGCCATGAAGAGGCAGAACAAACGGCGAACACACAGCACCTACTCTGAAGAGCTGGGTGATCCTCTGCCTTGACAAAGCATTTTCTGAGTCACACAGCTTCCAATCCACTTATGGCAAGCGTGTCTCTGAACCATCAAGAGGAGAGCTTAGCCTCTGGCACAACACCGGAACCTCTGCCTCAGCAAGGGTTCTCCTGGGAGTTTCCCCGGCATGGACCCAAACCCATCTCTGCACAATACAACTTCTCCTCAACTCAAAGTCGCAGGTCTGCAGGTCCCATGAATGCATTCTGCCTTTACTTCTGTTCTGGACGGCATGGCCCTAGGTCCTAGGATGATTGTTTCCAGTCCCTGGAGTGTTCCAATTGGGCATAGGATCAAGACTGATTTTGCATACGGTGCACGCTTTACATAAACCTGCATTCCCTACGAGTGTTTGCTTTATCCTGAATTAAACCTCAAATAAACATGTTTAACCATTGTTTGAAATAAATAACATTTTAAGCTGTAACTGGTCTGTGAGATGCTAAACGTACTAAAAATTGGTATGTTTTGCTATTTCTAGCAAGACCCCTGACTCTGCCCACTGATCCAATCTTCAGTTATTCCCGCCCCCTGATTCTCCACCAACAGTTCCCCTACTTTGTTTCCCCCACTTCGACCACTGGATAGTCCTCTTTTCCTTCAAATGTATTGTGGGGAAGAGAAAGGGATAGACAGTCTCCTGTTTCCAGGTGATATCATAAACCACTTGATAGCTGTTCCTTTTACCTCAGAACCCTCTGGTGAAAAATAACCCAATTCTTGCTTTCTAGTCGTCTGACATTTTTAAAACATCCGAGTCAGATGAAAAGGAAACTATCGAGTTACATGAATTGTCCCAAAACATTGTTAGTAATATCCTTTCAGAGGAATATGGATAAAGTATTGGTATATACTATGGCTTGTCACAGAGCTACACAGTGAGAAGGAAATTTAGGTTATTGCCTAAACTGTGTGAGTTCTTGAGTAAGGATTGGCAAAATGATTCCCCAAGACCTACATTTCCCCCAAGATCGAATGTAGTGTACTCTACTTTTTATCCTCCATGATTGAGCCACTGATATCACTCCAACTCTTGATCTGCACTCAAGAAAGTTCATAGACCGCTTAAGATAAGCCTAATGTTAGCTTGTCCGCTATTTCTCGGGTTATCCTAGCAAAGGAAACTCGGCTTGTTATTTTCTGTAAAATATCGCTTATGGAGCGAATGTAGCTGCCTGCATTGGAGCAAATGTAAGTAACAAATCTGTGATGCACTTTAGATGAAAGTGACTGATTTAGGGCCGCCTATTTGAGTACATTGTACTGATATATTCTGCTTCAGGACTGGTCTTGCGTTTTCCCGGCAGCACACAAGACAGGATCCGCGCTGCGGAGCTCGGAGCCACCAAATTAACCATCAGTGATAGTAGACAATAAACTTCGCGAAAGAGTCAGGGATCGCATACATCTTTCGGCAGAAATAATGGCCCTTACCACTGCAAACGCGTAGCAGGCGGTGACTTAATGGGATTCTACTGCGCTTCAACTACAATCTTTACGGATATCTATTTATAAGCTGTGCAGCCAGTCTGATCTGCGCGTCTTACGTTAATAGTGCTCGGTAGGAAGAGCTCAGATATATTGATATACATGAATGCTTTGTCTATGGAAAGCTTCTACCGCGGTCGGTATTACTCCAAATCCAATAAAACAGAAGCTGACAGGTTTCATGGCCTTGCCCCTCCCTGCTCACTTCCCACACTGCCTCCATCAGAAGCGGATTTTGGATGTGCAGGCTAAAGGGAGCCGTTACGGGAGCCATAAAGGGAAAAGGAAGCATTTATCACAGAAGAGGCCAGCAGTCCGGCTGAATGAGCTCCAACTTCTCTCAGAACTATTTCCAGCCATCTAAATGCACCTCACTGAGCAATGCATCACACTTTATTCGGGATAAGCCGGAAGCGCAGCAAATTGTTAATACAGCCTTTACAGAGTAAATATTGTCGGCCCGATTAACAAGACCTAGTCTGAAAATGTACTTTCCAAGGCGTGCTGCAGCACTCGCAGCAAACTTCTTGCAGTTGTGGGATCCACAAAGGAGTCTGGAGAAGCATCATTTTGGTTGCATCCTTTTACTTTTGGTTAGACCACATATTTATTTACATTTGGCCACAGGTACTACTGTGATGCAATAATATCAATGAAATATAGTGCACGAAAGGTATATAGAAGATGCATTCGTTGTGTGTTTTAGATATACATGTGTGTGTGTGTGTGTGTGTTTGTGTGCATATTAAAATTCTTCCTTTTAAGAAACATTTGGATTGTCTATATTAATTTTCCAAAGGTTTAGATTGTAAGATAGTGCGCTAAAATGCATTTCACGCAATGCATTCACCAGGGATTAGTAAGCATGAATCATGTGTGTTCAATGCTTTCTTTATAAATTGCAACCAGTTGTCATTTCTGTTTATTAATACAATATATTTGTTTATTGTGCTGCATATAAGAGTACAGAGTATAATATAGCTTTATTCTTCTTATTAAAAACTTCATTTTTTGGGATTATATATAGGTTGTAGAATTAATATGCATTTAAAGAGAAATGTTAAGTAAGCATGATTGTAGGCCTTAAGCTTATAGTTTAGACATATAAAAGTAACATGAAAGTTGTTTTACTACATGTTTTCATCTCTGCAAGTGCAGACCAAAGGCATTCATCAGTGAGTAAAAAAACTTGGGGGGGGGTCATTAGGATGGCATAAGGACTGCCACCTCCGGGCTGGCAGTGGTGGTCCTTCCGTCATCACTAAGGATATTACCTACTGCCCAATTAGGATGGCGGTGTGTACAGCGGCGGACACAAAGTCCCTAAGCAGCTTCACCGCTAAAGGCAATTGTACCGATTGCCTGGCGGACGGTGCAGGTCTCGTAAAATGGTGGTGGTGCCTAGCAGGCACCGTCCACCAAATTAGGATGTCGCTCGAAAGAGGCCTTTCCATGGTGGTGATGCTGCGATGGAAAGGCTAGCAGGGATTGGATTTGGTAGCCCTTTGTGGGCCCCTCTTGTTTGGGGGGTGTTGCTGCACTGTGGGGGTACCCATGGTATTCCCCTGCATTGCCATGGTTCCTGCCACGCAGTGCAGGGAAATGCAGTGCATGCCAATGTGACATTGCGAATGGTGCATCATCTAGCACTACCGTCCGCAATGTTCAGGGCTGGCTGGCGCATTCTGAGATGTGTGGTGGGACCGCTGCACGTCTGGCGGGTGGTCCCAGCACTGCAACGTTTGCGGGCAGACTGATGTTCGCCCGCCATCGTGATGAGCCCTATTGTTTTTCTAAGGTAGTGAGGTGAGGAAGAACTGACAAGGTCAAATCATTTTAATGCGGAACAAAGGGAGTTTTACCAGTTGGTACTATCAGATGAAAAGAGGAACACAAGCATGCTGTGGAAACGGAGACTTGAATATTGGAGTAGTGTTCAAGGTTCTTTTCTGGGGCCTGGAAAAGTACTGCGATGTGTTTGAGATCATATATCTTGAATGTTTGTTGTGTATTTTAATTAGTTAACCCACTTTGAGATTCATCAGATTCCTTTTAGATGTGGAGAGGTACAGAACTCTCTTGATGTCTCTGGTTATGTGTAATCAACAAGGAGCAAAGAGGGAAATGTTTTAGGAAAACGTGGTCGCCCTCCACTCATATAATATTCAACAACAAATTGACCAAGTTCCTTATGGCAAATATTTTTTACGTAAACGTGGACTATAAGTTACAATCATTTTTTGTATAAACAAATTTCTCCCCTATATATTATGGGTAGCAAGTCACACGTTTCTCTTGCCTATTAAATAAAAAAGTCTTCCTCCCAAACACAAAAGACAGTCTTTCTGAATGCTCACAAAAAACCGGAGCTGATAACCTCAAAGTATTTTCAGCTCTCAGTACTCACAAGTGACACGTGAAAAATGTGAAAAGAAGAAATGACCCCTCACGGGCGAACCACCATCGGGATACCTGGTAGGTACTCACCAGGAAAGCCCATTGTTATCATCATTGGCGGTCATAACTCCAAAAATAAATGAATGTTTGGACACATTCATTTATTTTTGGAGTTATAACCGCCAATGATGATAACAATGGGCTTTCCTGGTGAGTACCTACCCATAATATATAGGGGAGAAATTTGTTTATACAAAAAAGGATTGTAACTTATAGTCCACGTTTACGTTAAAAATAATTGCCATAGGGAACTTGGTCAATTTGTTGTTGAATGTCTCTGGTTATGTGGCCTTATGCCATACATGATTCCTTATCCATACAACACCTCCAGACGTTCTGATTGTAGGATGCTGGCTCTGTATATAGTATACTAAAGTAAGGTATAGTGTGCAGAGAGTCCAGAGGATCCCCAAATGTATAGGAGCTATAGTGGTTGCTGGGCTCAGAAGCTCGGCTTATCAGAGGGTAGTTTTAAGTATTTGTTGTACACACCTTGGCAAGAAATTATGTCACAGACTCAAAGATTGAATCAAGACCAATTAGTTGCATACAAACTTGTTACTTTGATATTTTGTATTACTAGAACCAAGAATCACTTAGTGCAGGTAAGTTATACTGTTTGTTAGACTGGCAATGCTTTTTTAGAATGCAATATGGTTTTGTATATGCAATAAATACTTTACAGTTTTGGGAAAGATTTCTGTAAATGTCAATCAATTACAGTGGTCAGAGTTTGCAGGGATAAAGCAATGCAATGCTAGGCAATGAAATGCTATAGTTCAATGGATTCCTATGGAGGAAACAAGGTTAGTGACTTTATAGTTAAGTACTCTGCTTTGTAGTTCAGTCTCGGGCTGGAAGCACTTACACAGGGCAGGGGTCAGGTAGGTAAAGGTAGTACACTTACAGCAGCACAGGGGCGACCGGGTGCAGAGGTCAAAGGAGAGGTTGGGCCCAATGTAGTGCTATGGAGACAGGGGGTACAATGAAGAGCCCTGGTCACAGGTAGGTACCTGCAGTTTCTGGGTTAGGGACCTGGGGTCAAAGGAAGACACAAAGGGGGCTACAAGTAGACACCAATAGTGCACCTTTAGTAGCTCTCAAGCGGCAGGGTGCATGGTGCAAAGTAGGCGTCAGACTCCCAATGCAAACCAATGGAGTACATTAGTTGGGAAGAAACACTGCAGGCTTGGACCAAGAGGGTGGACAAGAGCGACCAATGGTTGGGAAAGTTAGTTAGATAGCTGGGTGGTGCCTGGGCACCATAGACTCGGCCCCGCAAATTAGCGGAAGGAGAACGCAGGGGTGCATTTTGCTGTCAGGTTTCCTCAGCTGGGTCCGGTTGCGGTCAGGTGGACCCTTCGAACAAGGGATGTAGGCTTCAAGGAGGAGCCTTGGAGAGGTCAGCCACTGGTGAAGACACGGCCAGGATCATCAGGAAGATATCTCAGGGTAAGTGGTTCACTTGGGCCATGGGCGTCGGGCGCAGAGTTCTGCCCTGTCTCAGATCCGCTGGGATCAGGAGACAGGTGTAGGTTTCTTCGCTAGACAAATCCAGTATCCACGGGAGACAAGAGTCTGTTGAAGGAAGTGTTAATGGTTAAGTATAGTCATTATTGATATAGGTATGTTCTACATTCTACCACTGAATGTTCACTCATGGAATGTGATCTGGCAGTTGCAGCTAGGTCGAGGTCCATTAGCGTTGTAAATTAATTCTCTTGAATTAAACCTAGATTTAAGCTAACTTGCTTCTGGAGAATGTACTTTTTATCACTGGCGACGATGAAGCTGGAACAACCCTACACAATACATTTGATATTTTAATTTTGACGAACTCACGCTTATTTCAATCCCTATTGTCTCGGAACTACTTCATGACGAGTGGAGATGATGACTGGAAATTGGAAACATATGGCGACCACCTCTGAATGACTAACTAGTTGCGGAAGGTACTACAGAATATTTTTTTTTCGTCTCGACCTCGGACCTTGAAGTTTAACTGTCAAACTATGTCGAGGATAAAGTGAATAATACTACGAGCGAAGGATAAACAGTAAATACTGCTACTGCCGGAGTATCCATTATTAGTGAAAGCTTAGCATGAGTATTTTTTTTTAGATGGAATTTGGGCGATCTTGACATTTTGGAAGTTGAGCCATTGGATTTAAACTGGAGCGCGAGCGACTGGTTGTACGTGAGAGCGATCTCTAGCTAGCGAGGTAAAACGTCATTGACGCTCGATCGCCTATAGAAACATTGCCGAAACCACGTTCAGCGCGCTACAGAAACAAGGTGAACTTCCTCTGGAAAAGACGTCTAAACAGTATAGCAGCCATTTTGAATATCGGAAAAATCTCCGGTTACATACAGTTGGCAACAAGTACTTCTCGTAAATACGTTTTTTAATTTTTTTTTTAAAGTTCTAGTTCAAATTTGGGCATATGAATTTTTATCCTCCATAAACGATCGATGATCTGTACATTACGGTAAGCCTAAGTGAATTTTTGGAGCATTTTTGAGTGACTTTATTTTTGGATTCTTCAAGCTGATGATCACATCATACAAGTTGCATCAGAAGGATTTTAGCCTCATTGTTGATTACAATCCCTATTTAAAGACACATATCTTAAAATAGAGTATATATATATTTTTTTTGGGTGTTGTGCGATATAGACAGTTCAAACTGACTTTCTGGATTGTTACATGCTATAATTCTTTAGAGTTAATTAATTAATTAATTATTGACTGGAAGCATGTCTACTTCATCTGAACCTCCTCATTTTTTAACTGAAAAAGGTGATCCAGTGTTACCTTGGAAAAGATGGAAACTTATTTTTGATTCCTACCTCATAGCAATAGGTGGAGAAAAGTTTTCTGCTTGTCGCAAACAAGCCATACTTTTACACAACATAGGCATTGAAGGTAGAGGTATATATGAAAGTCTTGATGTACTTGAGATTGGGAGTGAGTCAGGAGAACCTAGCAATGTTTATGATATGCCTATGCTCATGTTAGAGAGGCACTTTGGTTCACACATAAATATAGTTTTGGAAAGACATAACTTTTTCTCAAGGGTGCAAGGGAAGACAGAAAAAATATCAAACTATGTTGCTGCTCTTAAAACATTAGCTTGCACCTGTGTTTTTTTGAACATCTAACTGATTCATTGATTCGAGATCAAAATGTCAGATGTTACAAATAATGTTAAGGTTCAGGAAAAGTTTTTAAGCAAAAATCCTTGTTTGAAAGATGCATTTGCAATAATTGAAAGAATGGAAAACACTAGTATGTGGGTACGTGAAATGAGGGATGATAAATGTAAGGATAATGCCTCTTGCACTAAAGAAGACAGTGGTGAGTCACTGTGATGGAACCACGGCCCCTTCAGCGCTGATGCCACGTTGCCCCTCTCGGTCACAACAGCAGTTCCCCGTTACCCGGACAACCATCACAACCAGGACTCCACCCCTTTCTTTTTCCCTACAGGAGCCAGTCCTGACGCGGAACACACAGGAAGTGCATCACCGCGACCCCGGAAGTTCCTCCCCCTGTCCGGAGGCGGACCACAGAAAAGCAGGAAGAGCCGACAACACCGCGTTCAAGCAGGAAGACTCGTGGCAGGAGACGGCGCGCGAAGAACCCCGGGAGAAGAGAGACGAACCCGAACCAGGAGACGAGGTCTGGACGGAGGACTGGTGGAGTCCAGAGGAGGAAGCTGGAGAGCGGCCGCAACTCAAGGACGGAGTTGCGGCGGGCCAAGTGAGTACCAGTTCCACGTGTGTGTAAATAGTAGTCTGTAAATACGACCCCTGTAAAGTAGCGTCCCCCCTCACGTTCCACCGCGCACTGTGAATAGAGTATATAGTTGTGTGAGAGTGGCACGATCACAAGTGTATATAAACCCTCCCACACATCCCGGCACAGAATCACCCTCCTCCTTGTCCGTACTGTCTCTTCCCCTCTCTTACCTTCCCCTCCCTCTCCTCACGTTCGCTCTAGCCCCCACACACCCGGTGAAGGAAACAGTCTCATACCCTGGGTCTGACCGACAGAACTAACAGCCACTATTCTCTCTCTCCTTTCCCCACCTCCGAGGAACCACCGTCCGGAAGCTGAACCGACTGCTGCCTCACGGACCAGCCAAGACCAACACACGTCCCTGGACTATCCCCACAGGAAGACTCACCACCTCGGAGCCGGAACCCGCTATCCTCTAGAACCCTCTTCTCCCTTGTACCCTACCCTTGGAACACTGTACTTTAATAAACACCGGCTACGAGATAGCCCACTACATACGACCTCCGCGCTTGTTATTCCGGTCCGCTCCCACCCCACGCTTACAGTCACCTGTTAATGAGGTTTACAGGGTCAATAATAAGATTGAAAAAGATGTTGATAAAAATATAAATGATAAATCTGTTGTATCAGCTAACAAAGAATCAGAAAGGAAGTTTGAGATTTTTTTTTTCTTCTTCTGAGGTTAAACCCAATACTCCGAAATGTTACAGATGTGGAAGTGATGGACATTGGACAAATAGTCCAGGATGTTTTGCAACATTTGCGTTTCGTAAATATGTGTCGGAAGAAAGGTCACTATGCTTGTGTCTGTAGAGCAGCAAAACAACAGAACATAAATCACATTGGTCAAGATTTCATTATTGTATCTAGCATACGTGAGGATGAAACGGGGATGTAGATCCTATTGAGATGCCAGAATGTGAAATAACTGTTGGTGGACGGAAAATAATGGCTTTAGCAGATTCTGGATCACCAAATACAATTGTGATAAAAAATTAGGATAACACATTTGGATGCGAGAACATAGATTTCTTGCCCTCAGACATTAATCCTGTTGGTTATGGGGGAGTAAAAATTGATGTAATTAGATATGGTATCAAGTAAATTTCGGGTGTTTTTACCGTGAAACTGTAGGCAAGGTTTCTGTAGCAAAAATGGGTGACAATCTCCTTGGATGAAGACATCAAAGGGATATGGGTATTACACTCAATCCTAATAGTGAACAAAAAGTGTTATTACTGGCAAAACCTGAATTACCTACTGATATATATTTTTTTTTTCGGAAGTTTTTAGTGACAATTTGGGTCTTTTAAAAAATTTTGAACACAAGAGCATTTAAAAAAATGGTGCAGTACCATTTGTGTCAAAGGTAAGGAGGGTTCCTCACATGATGATGGAACCATTAGAACGAAAAATCAGTAAGCTCTTGGAGAGAGGGGTTATTGAGGAGATAGAGAGTTCAGAATGGCTGGCTCCAGTGGTTTTGGCCCCAAAGGATGGTGGAAAAGAAATTTGAACAAATATATCCATGTTGATAGGCAACCTTTGCCAAATATCACTGAGATTTTGACTCTTATTAAAGATGCTAAGATTTTTAGTGTTATGAATTTGTCCTCCACTTACCATCAGGTTAAGTTACATCTGGAGTCTAGACATTTAACATTTGTCACACCAGGGGGGCTTTTCAATTTTTGAGGATGCCTTTTGGACTTGCTTCTGCAGCAGCATGTTTTCAAAGAATAATGAAACAGGTACTACATGGGTTGTATCCTATTTTTTCAAGATTATATTTTGTTGTATGGGAAAGATGTTTGTGAACATGATGGAATTATATGGAACGTGTTAGAGAGATTACAGTCTTCAGGATTGGTTATTAAAAAAGAGAAATGCAAATTTAGGGTGACGTCTGTGACTTATCTTGGTCATACAATTTCGAGTGAGGGGATTAGTCCCAAATTCGAGTTAGCCAAAAGCATAATTGAAGCTCCTAAACCAATTAACAAAGACCAAATATGTTCATTTCTTGGTTGAGCTGAATTTTGCTCAAAGTTTATACAAAATTTTGATTCCATTTCACAGCCATTGAGAGCTCTTTTAAGGAAAGGATGCCAGTTTGTTTGGTCCAATGAATGTGACCAGGCGTTTAATGAAGTAAGAGATTGTATTGCTAAGATGCCTACATTAGACAACTTTGATGTGAACAAGAGGACTGTTCTTTCCACTGATGCAAGTCTTTGTGGATTGGGTGCTGTACTCTCTCAGGTTGTTAATGGTGATTTGAAAGGTGTAGCATTTGCTTCACGAGCTCTGAGAGGAGCAGAAGAGAGATACTCGGTCATTGAAAGGGAAGCATTAGCAGTATTTTGGGCAATCCTTTACTTCAAAATTTTTTTGTGGGCAATACCTTTTGTTGTAAGATCGGATCATAATCCGCTTTCAAAAATTTTCACTTCTAGGGATATTGACAATCTTTCTCCGAGAATTTCTCGTTGAGTTGATGGGTTGTCCAATTATAATTTTTCTGTTGAATTTGTTCCGGGCTCCAAGAATTGTATGGCAGACTGTATGTCTAGGTTGCCAGATCAATCTGATTTGAACAAGTCAGATAATATTGGAATAAATTGGGTTTGTGAATCTGCTGTAGAGGATAAGGAGTGGACTATTGCATGTGACAATAATCCTGATTTTGCTATGTTGAAAGAATTTATTGTCAATGGGAGGCCAGAAAAAAATTAATTGTCCACAAAAATGTCCAACTATTTTTGTGTGAAAGATGAATTGAGCATCCTTGATGATAAAATCTTAAGAGGTAAACGTTTAGTGGATCCTTGTGATCTGAAGTAAAAAATTGTTAATTTAGCTCATGAAGGGCATTTGGGGAGAAACAAAACTAAAGCAAGACTTTGTGAATGGTAGTGGTGGCCAAGGATGGACCATGATGTGGAATGTGTGGTAAAGGATTGTTGGAAGTGTGCCAATAATGATAAATCTAAAAAAACATTTTTTCCACCTATTTCTCCTGTGAGTATACCTGATGAACCTTGGAATAGAATAAATTAGGTATTGATATTGCTGGCCCTTTTGAGTTACTTAATCATGATGAACGTTTTGTTATTCTACTTGTGGACTATACCTCCAAGTGGGTAGTAACAAAATGTGTTCCATCAGTCAATTCTCGAGTTGTTATAGAATTTTTGAAGGATTAGTTTTCAAGGGAAGGTGCTCCTAAAACATTAATTAGTGATAATGGAGCACAATTTGTTTCAGATGAAATGGAACCATTTTTTTCATGTCCAGCTATTGTTCATCTCAAAACTGCTCTGTATTCTCCACAGGCTAATGGATTAGCAGAGAGCATGAAAAAATTGTCAAAAGCTGTGCTCAGAGAGCAATTCTAAACAAGGTGTCTTTAAAAACTGCTTTAAGGGAAACCTTGTGGGCACAAAGAGTGACACCTAAGAGTGTGACATGTGTGTCACCATTTGCAGTTCTCAGAGGCAGGAAACCTCATTTCAAATTGAATCCAGTTTGGATGGGATCTGATATTTCCTTACATGACCAACCTTTTTGGAATACATCTCATTTGGTCAGAATCACTTTCACAGCGTGTTGCTATCAACCATCATGATAATGTTTCTTGCAACCAAAGTTCTGACAGGATTATAAGAAAATCAAGATGGCACGATGATTATTTAATGTATACTCATTAGTCAATTTATTTAAGTTGATTTTATTTTTACCATCTGACAGGATTATAAGAAAACCAAGATGACATGATGAATATTTAATGTATGCTCATTACTCAATTTAAGTAAGTTGATTTTATTTTTACCAAAAGTGTTTGAGTTATTAAGTTCTTATGAACACCTCTTTTTGGTGGAAATTGTATATATATACAAATGCATTGTTTGTTTCCATTTATTATCATATAGAGAAGGAAATGTGTTATGGTTAAGTATAGTCATTAATGATGTAGTTATGTTCTACATTCTACCACTGAATGTTCACTCATGGAATGTGATCTGGCAGTTGTAGCTAGGTCGAGGTCCGTGAGGGTTGTAAATTAATTCTCTTGAATTAAACCTAGATTTAAGCTAACTTGCTTCTGGATAACTTAATTTTTATCACAAAGCACCGGTCCCCCAGGGTTTTTGAGGTTGCTGGCTGCAGGCCACACTCGTTTCTGTAATTAGGTTCACTGGAGGAGGAGACATGCCAGTAGGGCTGGGGTCAAGTCCATCATCGTCCTCTTCTTCACTGCTGCACAGCGCTTCGGTCCTTCTTCTTCTTAAGGCATTGTATTTGAAGGAGTAAGTTTCAGGGACGCCCCTAAATACTAGATTTAGGGACATACAGAGTGCAGGTCGGGACCAATGGGGCTCTTCTCCGGGGTGTCTACACCCCCTATTATGCCACCCTCCAGTGGAAGGGGAGCATGGGCATTTTTCTGATTGGGTGAGTACCCTCATCTTCAAGATGGAGGGGACTGAGATGTGCGCCTCACTTTGCTTACCCCGCCCGAGGGGTGGAGTTGTCAACGGTCAGCATACCTCCTTTCCTGACTAGAGTTTCATGCCGAATCTCCCACCAAAATTAGGGGTCAGAATGGCTGGGGGCTAGTTGCTGATAGCAGCAAAAAGCTGGGGGTAGCTAACAAAGACAGCAGAGCTTTGAAGCTTCCCCTTTGTAGGCCCTGCCCTTTCTGGGGGAGGAGCCATGACGATTCTGCCCAGGATGGGCTTTGAAACATGACCCAGAGAGTGGAATCTTTCTACCCAGGGGTCCAAAAACCTGCCTGGTGGTGGCAGATGGCTGGTAGCCAGTCAGGAGCACACAAGGGCTGTTCTTTTTTCAGGGGGCATCTCTAAGATGCTCTCGAAGTGCATTTTACATTCAATCCCACACTGGCATATATATGGGTTTAATGCGCTGAGAGGTTTGGAACCACACTTCCCAGGTTTCAGTAGAGCTATTCTGGACCTGTGGAGTTTGTAATAACAAACTCCCAGCCCCTATACTAAAAATGGCCTCACTGCACTTCCATTGTCGTGGCATATTGCTCATGCAGCTATGCCCGCACCGGTGGTATGGGGCACCTTGCCTTTAGGGCTGTAAGGTCTGGAAAATGGGTGAATTACCCATGCCACAGGCAGGGTTGTTGGGCATGTCACCCAGGGATGGGAGCCATGTTGACTCTTCAGCTTAGTCTGCACCAAAACACGCAGCCTTCAATGGCAGTGCGTGGGTGCTCAGGTGAGGGGTCTCTGAGGGTGGCATAATACATGCTTTGGCCCTCAAAGGCCCTCTTTGGTCACAAGGCCCTTAGTACCGGGGGTAACCCTTACAAGGGACTTCAATGTGACCCAGAGGTGTGCCAATTGTGGGGACACAGGTACCATTTTAGGAAAGAACACAGACCCTGGGAACTTGATTGGCAGGGGTCCTTGGCACACTCAGTCAAGTTGGCATCAGATATCTGTCAAAAATGTAGGGAGTAACCATGCAAAAGGGTCACTTTCCTACACTGATTTTTACACTTTTCTTGCTTCCTTGATTTAATAGGGGTTTCCCCTATCGTTAGTTTAGTGTAGGGTTAAGTAGATGCTGCAAATCTTTTCCATGTATGGGGAAAAGGATCACAACTATTAGTCTAGTCAACAAATTATTTTCCTTATTTTCTGCTTTTGCTGCTGAGGACCAATATTGTACAATGCTTTGGTCTTCCTTTGATAATCTTACATTTTATAGAATGTTTTTTTAGGTTGATTTCCATTAATCTGGCTCTGAGATTGTCATAAATCTTTTAACTTCAAGTTACTGACTCAGACTTTTATTGTGGGCTCTTAATGATCACACTGTATCTTGAGATTTAAATTGTTGTTAACCCATTTTCCTCTCAGGCTACTATCAAGGTCTGTTGACCAGAGTTAAATTGGAAGAAATGGGCCAGAGTTTCTCATCTCAAAGACTGTTCCTGGGAAACCAGAGAAGTCGCAATTTCTTTTTAAAAAAAATATATTTTTTGGCTTTTTAATAACAATTAAAGTCCCCCAACCCCCCACCCTCCGAAGTCAGATAGGTACACAAATGTAAGTAACATTTTACAAATTATCATATGAGCGGTATAGGCATTCAGAGGCAACATATATTTGAATATAACCTGTTACATTTCCAAAATCAAGAACATTTTAACAGATAACTTTAATTTTGACCTATACTCTGAGCCGAACTCCAATTCATCAGGGGAGACCAAATCCTCAGCCCCCTTTTAAGTCGTTGCATGCCCTTCCGTTTATAGATTGCTACCTCCAGATTTGCAATAGCTAGAAGCCTAGCTAGCAACTGTTGAAAGGACGGTGTCATGGAATCCAACCATGCAGAGGCTATACATAGTTGTAATACCACCTTTGCAATAAAGATGAGCTCGTGAACGCTGCCGGGACAGTCAGGATCGTAGGCCCCTAACAGAATAACTTTGCTGGACAGGGCTATATTTCTTTGCAGGATGGTACTCAGGAAAGTCTCAATGTCTTGTTTTAAGCCTGTTAAACCATTACACGTGGCAAAAATGTGAACTGAGTCGGCTTTGGAGACATTGCATCTAGGACAGCACAATCCCTTGCCGCTCCCCCATTTAGCGATTTTATCTGGCGTAAAGAAAGAAACAGGTTTTCTAGAACTGCGTCTGGAGTTTGGTAGAATTGAGAATGGTTTGGGAAAGGAGATTGACATATTTAAACCCCTCCGCTGAAATAGCTACCTTGTCCTGCCACTTCTTGGAAGTTTTCTCTAAATCATCCAGAAACATTGCTATATGGGAGGAGTAGATTCCTACAATAGTACGGACCCTGACTTGAATGATTGACTCTATAAAGTTTGTAGCTTCACATAATACTCTACCACTAAGCCTCCATATGAGGAAAAATCCCCATTTGTAAATATTTGATAAAGTCCCGCCAGTCTAAATGATACTCAATTTTCAACATTTCAAAGGATTTGATCCCGCATGGGGTGAAGAAACATCCTAACTGCACTAAACCTGCCCTCTTCCATCTGATCAAGCAATTGTCTTTAAAGATAGCTCCTGGAAGTATTGGTTTGTCTACTAATGGTGTGTAAAATCAAATTTGTCCTATACCCAGCATTTTCCTCACCACCTTCCACACTTTAAACACACTTTAAATGGGTTTACATTTGACTATTTATGGTAGCTATCATGCATATGTCTCCCTAGATAGCCTCTGCTTTTGTTACCAAGAAGTAGTTGGAAAATTGTCGGTGGCTCGCTCCCCTGCGTTACCTCCTTCCCCAAGTTTTGCCTGAGCTCAATGCTATAAAGTAAAATTGATGCCCAATATTTGATTTTAAGGTTAGGGAGAGCCAGACCCCCTCTATCCCTAGGAAGAGTAAGAAATGTATAAGCACGCCGGGGTTGCGCATAGGCCCAAATAAAGCTAGCAAATGTGCGTTCTATTGCCTTCAACCAGTGGTTAGTGAATTCCAGACAAATTGCTCTAAATAGGTACAGGATTTTTGGGAAATAAACCATTTTAACTGCATTCACTCTACCGATGATAGACAGATGAAGATTGTCTAGGCGACATAGGTCTTTCTGTATGGATCCCAACATTGGTTTTAAATTCATGTCTACCATGTCCTCCAGGCTAGAGGAGATGGCAACTCACAAATACGTATCTTTTGCAACCACGCGGGGATCAGTCATCCTGCTTATTTTGTTTAATATGATTTGTGTCTTCCCTTTATTAAGAGCATAACCAGAGACTAGACCAAAGTTGGTGGCTTCATCCTCAATAATGGGCATAGCTCCGCTGGGATTGGTAGTGACAATAGCTACGTTGTCGGTGTGTGCCTAAGTTTTCGTTGGATAAACTTGTAGCACAATAGGTAGTATATCCCCATTCCTTTTAAGCCTACGAATGAAGGGATCAATGTAGATTGCAAAAAGGAGTGGTGAGCATGGGCAGCCCTGTCGTGTTCCTCGGGAGATTGTTATTTCTTTAGAGAGGCTTCCATTCACAGATACCACTGCCGTGGGGTTAACATATAATTTCCGTACTGCCCGAATAAACCCTTCTTTGAAGCCAACCTTAGCCATAGTAGCCCATAAAAATGGACAGGAGACCCTATTGAACTCCTTTTCGGCATCTAAAAGGATCAATGCCATAGGGTCTCCCGCAACCCCAGTACCATCAAAAAGGGTGATCTCTGTATGTGATTAATAGTAGACTTTCCGGGCACAAAACCATGTTGGCATTTAGCAATTACCTCATGCACAACTGGGGCAATCCTATTAGCAAGCATCTTTGAGAAAATCTTCGAGTCTGCATTGAGAAGCCTGATAGGGTGGTAGAATCCTAGCTGCTCTGGGGGTTTATTCTTTTTTAGTAAATATAATCAATTTAGCCCTAGACCAGGAGCTTGGGGGTTGACTGCCTTTGAAAATCTGGGTAAATAACTCTAATAATATGCTTTTAATTTGCTCTAAAAATATTAAGCAAAACTCGGAAGGGATGCCATCCAACCCAGTAGCTTTACCCTTCGGGAGGTTCTGAATAAAGTTTACAAGTTCCTCCAAATTAGGGGGTTGCTCCAAAATACATTGATCCTCCTCCTCCAATTTATCATAGCCACCACTCTCTAAGTATCTTTCCACCTCAACCGGGACCCCCCTTCCTTCATCCCTGTATAGATCTCGGTAGAATCTCCAAAAAGCCTCTCTAATAAGCTCTGGATTGGATAGTAGGCCCACAGCGGGATAGTGTATTTTGTGAATCAGATTGGATGTGGCTTGATGCCGCATGCACACAGCCAGCTGATGACCCACTAATTTGTTAGGACTTTGGAACCTTCTTCCACCGCGCTGGCCCTGCTTGTAGTTTTTATCAGTTCTTCTTCTGTCCGCCTAAGATTCTCCTGTAGGCCCTGCATGGTCTCCCTTTTTTATTTATTTACTCTCATTAAGTACTGCATTGTCTTTCCCCGTATCCCAGCTTTCATGGATTCCTAAACTATATCTATTGCGGCACTACCAGAATTGTCAGCTAAAAAATTGGGGATCCACTCTATCATATGGGCACAGTAATTAACGTCAACTAGAAGGGTCTTTTCAAAGGTCCAGGATATGGGTTCTGCTTTTGCCAGTACTATATTCAATGAGCAGATTAAAGGTTTGTGATCGGAAAATATCCGAGGCAGCTTCTCTGTTAGGCATTGTTATTTAAGTGAGTTTGACTTAAACATTTAATCTATTCTAGCATGAGAAGAGTGTGGGTAAGAGAAAAAAGTGTACCACAGATCATAAGGATTGGATAACTTCCAACCATCTACTAAACCATGTGTGAGCCATAAGTTTTTCAGAGACTTAAATACTTTCGGTTTGCGGCCTTTGTATACCCACTCATCTTTCAATGACCAAACAGTTAGAAGAATAATGTTGTTGAAGTCCCCACAAATCACTAACGGTAAAGGCCAATGTGCTAGCTCGTTAGAAATTTCATCAAGAACTGCTGGTTCATCACCGTTACTCCCATAAACTGTGCATAAAGTAAACTTCAGATCCTTATCATATTGGCATTAGGTAATAGCCCACCTGACAATTGTATCCATTTTAGATTTACTAAAAACATACCTACTACCCTTAGCCAGAATCGCAACCCCCAGAACCCGCACCCCCTGTGATGTTGCACAAACCAGCCTATACCCAAGTGAGTTTAAGATCTGGCATTGGAGGCACACAATATCTGCCCCCAAGCTTGTAATCCTATTAAAATTGTTTTTTTCAATGTCATTTAGACCGCTGATGTTTAAGGATAATATTTTTATTGCCCCCATTTGTTACTTTGGTTTTGCCTATACAAACTTATGTTACCTGCTGCAGTTTCTTTCCTTAGTTTAAACAACCTGTCTGACCCCTCCCCAGCCCCCCCACACCCCCTGGCTCGTCCCCACCCTCCACAAGTCTTGAAGGTTACCCGTCCCACGCTGGGGCAGGGGTTTGACGTCCGTCATTCACTCCCCATGAGCCCGCTGAGCTGCCCCCATGAAGCACTCTAAAGCCCCCCCCACATATGCTAATTATCATGTATCTATACCACCAAAAAGGGAATAAGGGGAGGCAAAAAGAAAACCCCAAGATAAACTTAAAGAAATGAGAAAACCAAAACATACATATATAAAGCCAAACCCACGGAACTAATGCATCTGTTTGATTCATTGCCATAGCCTCCTTGAGGCTTGCAATAGTAAAGTACATCCAGTATTTATGACCCGTGATTTCCTCTAAGTAAGTTTTAACCAGAATTTCTGAAATATAACTTTGAGTTGTCCCTTGAAAGATGATTTTAAGCCTGGCTGGATTTTGCAGGAACACTCTTGCCCCATTTTTCGGGAAGGGGTCAAACAGTTGCCGGAGTCTCTACCTGTGCTCTACTGTGGCATGTGAGAAGTCTGGTCAGGAAAAGAAGGTTACACTTTCAAAAGAACGCTTGTTTGTGGGTCTGGCAAGATCATGTAGGGCAGAAAGTTGCCAAAAAATAGCAGCATGACCCGTGGGTGCTGTTGTGAAGCCGGGGCGCGCTTGTTGGGAAATAAAGGAAACCTATATGCTCTCTGGACTTCTTTGTCCCAGTCCCAATCGTGCAGTTCTGGAAAAGCCCCCTTGAGGAAAGTAAACATAAATTTCCTTGGATCATCCTTTTTAATACCTTCTGGAATCCCCAGAAAGCGAAGGTTGTTATGCCTCTGCTGGTTCTCTTGCTCTTCGGCCTTCCACATCAGATCTTTAACAATGCCCTCATGTTCATCAGTCTGAGTTTTAAGCAAGGTAACATCTTTTTCCAATTGTGCAGTTCTTATTTCCACAGAAGCCATAAGGTTGACAATTTCATCACAAGTCTTTCCCACTTTCTGGACTGCTCCTTGTAGTTTCTTTGCGGCCAGACGTGATCTCTGGCTATCTGCTTTAGCCTCTGCTTGGAAGCTCTTGATAGATTGAAGGATGTCTGTTAGAGCAGGCTTGTTGTTCTGGACACACTCCTTATTCACCTCCGGGCTGGCTGTTATTGTTTGGATTTCACCAGAAGTTGAAAAAGGATTAGAAAATACGGAAAGTGAGGTATCTTCATAATCCCATTTTAGGTCTGCATTATCTTCTTTATCCAAGGTGTCACAGTCTTTCTCGCGTTGTCCCCTATTTCCTTTTTTTGGTGCAGTTTTTTAGAAAAATGTTTATGCTTTAGCGGGTCGGTATTTGAGCTGCTGTACCACTTGACCCCTTCCTCCCCACTAGACACGGAAATACTTATGTCGGACAGCTCAGATTCCTCAGTGAGGGAATAGAATTTGTCCTGGCAATCAGGTGTTTTCAGGATATTCTCCTGCTGGCATAGGCTAGTAGCTTGTGCATTGGGGGTAACCTCTCGGGCTCTTCCAAAGTGGCCGTACTGTGGATTGCTTTATTTGAGTCCGTGCTAGGATTGACATAGAGCGGCAACACACTCCCAGCAGGCTGTGTGGAAGGTGCTGCAGCCACTGTCGGCATTACACTATCCGAGGTTTGTGAGTCATTCATTGTTTCTGCTGAAATAGATTGTCTGTTCCCGCTGTCCCCATGCTGCCCTGACCTAGGCTTACTTTTCCCAGAAATCTCTCCTTTAGCAGCAGCCATAGTTGTAGAGCCATTCGTGATGGAACCAAACCTTGTTGTAATTAATGGCTGCAAATTGCCTGATTTTGATAGGCACGAGTAGTCCTTTTTCATAATTGTAGATTTTACCACTTCATTTTCATTGGATTTTCCATCGGGGCACTCCGGTCTTTCCCCTTTCTCTCCCCCGCCTTTGGCCTTACATCCCTGCACTTCGCCTTTCTTCTGCCGGGTATTAGCTACAGCTGCCCTCCCCTGCAGGGGTATGGATGAAGTCTTGAATTTCCCTCCACGTGCCCCCTTCCCTGTCTTGCATACTTGTACTCCCCAACCACTGGTGTTGAGTCGACCCAGGGAAGAGCTGAGCAGCAAAGGAGTTCTACCGCGGCTGACACCTGGCAGGGTCCGTCGGTTTCTTTGGAATCGGGAGCGTGAGCTTCTTGCAGCATCTCCGTGGCCTGGATGAGGTAGAGAACCAGATAGAGCTGCACGCAGCCCAGCGCGAATCCTGGATACCATAGTCACGTCTTCGTGATGGGGGAGATGCGGCAACTCGAGCTGAACGATGCAAGCGAGGACGGCGTATAAGGCACTACGGGGTGCTCCGGGACCATACCTTGCAGCCCTTACAATCGGAAGATTTCCGTAAGTGTTCAGTATGTGTATGCATCAGTCATATTGCAGCTGCATTCGATTTCCCATATCCAAATTTTGTTTCTGCATCAGAAGGAATCAGCACACAGGGGGATGCTCAGCGGAGCGACTCATCGGTGGTTTCAGTCGGACGCCATCTTCCCAGCAGTCGCAATTCCTAGGCCTATTGCTGGAATTCTTTCTGTATTCTGAAGTACTTGGAAACATAACCCTTTGGGCATGTGTAAATGTAGCAAGTTTTTATTTGTGCACACTATGCATACACCCGCACCCTGACCATTTTGGGGGTGTTGCTTCCCTTTGCCCAACTTGAAAAACAAATTCTTCTTTGACAGAAGAACATTTTGACGTTTTTCAACTTGAGAAACTACCTGTAAAGGATTTGTAAATACCCATAATATAGAGACTTTGTAAACATGTTCTCCTCATTTACTGCCACCCACTGCCAAATCCCGCAACCTGCACATTTTAAAACTCTGAAATGCTCATTTCTTTAAATGAGAAAATCCAATTATAAATGCAATGCCATATTCAAGGCCTGACTGGGAAGTTGGGCACCGGGCAATCCCCCAGTAGGTTGAATGGGGTGAGGGCCGGTTTTGTGACAGGGGACCGGTTCTGTTGCTGGGGCTGATTTGGCCGTGTGGAAACGACCCCTGCATGAGTCAGAGTCACACTCTTTCCAGCACTGCACTTAAGCTGTCGTTAAAAGGACCTCCTGAAGTGGATAGGAATGGATTCAAGCCCCGCGCCTGCTCTGGGCCCCTTCTTTGGTAGACTCTTTCAGGCTTATACACACTCCTCGCTCTTTCATCCTTTGCCCGGACTGGATGGCAGATGCAATTACACGCTTACATTTGTTGCCAGAGCAACATGGCTCAAGTGCGGAACTGCCAAGGAGCAAACCTGCAGTGGGGGATATGCAGCTGGTCGAGGTTCTACTTGTACTCTGTGATTTGCGGTAGTACCCCAGTACCCTGCATCTGTATGGTGTGCACTTCTCTTCAAATGGCTACTTTCAGAGGAGTCAGGAAAGGAAGGCCCCAGATGGACAGAGTGGAGTAACTCTGCCTCGGCAGCTCTTCTTGCTTGCATGCTTGCTGATTTTTGACTTTATGAAATTCACAAAACTTTGCCAAGTTAAAATCGGCATGGTAGGAAGGAAAGGGGTAGATGAGCCAGAAATAGCCCGTCCTTGAACAATGGGTAGAGTCAGAGTCTTAAGATGTCATTAGAAATGGTAAACCCCTAACCTATTGAGACGAAACCAATAGAGAGATAAAGGATAGAGCTGAATTGCTGTATAATGCGTTGCATTATAGTTTCAATATATAGTCGGTAGTCTTGGTTAGTGCAGGATGATTTTTTTCCTTTATAGGGTTACAAAGTAAGAATCGCAATGCACAGTAAACAGTTAACTTGTGTTTCACCCCTTCTTGGTGCAGACGCCTGG
This sequence comes from Lissotriton vulgaris, assembly GCF_964263255.1. NCBI lineage: Eukaryota > Metazoa > Chordata > Amphibia > Caudata > Salamandridae > Lissotriton > Lissotriton vulgaris. The sequence goes on from NC_141685.1 coordinate 1,224,572,872, forward strand.
GGCTTTCTGAAAGCGTGGGTAAGGAGTAACACGAAGAAATTCTGATGAAATGGACGATATTGAGCTGGTTGTCTAGTCCAACAATGTCATCATTGAGCATGGTGGGGGATTTGGTCCTGGCACAGGGCTGTATTAATAGCGGCCAGCACGACGTCCCATTAGTCTCTGTACAGCTCAGAATGTAGTCATGCGTGGTTCAGAGGGACAGAGGTACAAGCCGGGCAATTATCGATAGGACCCAGTGTGCACAACAACAAAGGGATCTGTCTGATTATGTTCAGATTTCGGAGGAGACGGTAAATGACCTGGAGTACGTTGCTGCTATACCGCAATCTGATCAGGAGCGGATCTCTCCTTACCCCACTCAGAGCTGACAGTGGTGATGTATACAGCATTCCAGGGATGGGTAGGCCATCTAGTGTCGGTGGAGACAGAAGGCATGTGGTTTCTGATGATGGCCCACTTCCACATCAACCAGTTGGAGATGATGGCCATCAATATGGCACCTGCTATCCATCAAAGGGAGTTTGGTGCTGGGGCTGACGGACAACACCACGCCTTGTTACTGCAGCAAACAAGGCATGATGGACGTGGATGAATCACCCGGGGATATCACTGGTGGCTCAGCACTTGGCAGGATCTGTAAATGCCAGGGCAAATTAACTGAGCTGCCGACGGCTAGCAGATCATGTACGGCAGTTACATCCACATGTGGTGCAGGGTATCTTCTGCAAATGGTGAGAACCCTGACTTGTTCTATTTGCCGCCACCAAGAACGTGCAATATCAGCATTTTTGCGAGTTAGAGTTCCCAAGATGGCTCTCTCTCAGAGATGATTTCCGTCTGGCATGGAGCTTGGGACTCCTACACGCCTTTGTGCTACTTCTCATTCCCCGAGTTTTCAAGAAGATCAGGGCTGACCGGGCCCAAGTCATCCTAGTGGCACTGGATTCAGCAAGGAGAGTGTGGTACCCGGAACTCCTGGGCATAAGCATTTTTCCTCCAGTCAGAGCAGCAGAGCAGGGACACCTTTATGGTTCGTGATTGAGCGGCAACAGTTGATTGCATTTGACCTCCCTCCAGAAGTCGTTGATGTCAGTCTGACAGCCAGGCGCAAGGCCAGACTGGTAAGTCCGGGCACCGGGCAATCCCCAGGTAGGCCGGGTGGGGACCGGTTTTGTGACAGGGGGCCAGTTCTGTTGCTGGGGCCGATTTGACCATGTGGAACCGACCCCTGCGTGAGTCAGAGACAGTCATTACATCAAGAACAGTCAGGCATTACCTTCTCCTTCCTCCTTTTGTTTATTTGCTCCCGTTAAATAGATCCAAAAAAGAAATACACGTTTGCTGGATATGTCTCTTTTTCTGAAATTTTTCAATTTCTAAGTGTGCAGCCTTGGGATGGAGAGTAATAGAAAATTCTGAATATGAAAAATAACTTACAAACTAAAGCAAGGCAGGGTGGTTGCAAGGTGGCCACATTGATTTATTCACACGTAAACCCATTAGTGCCACTTTACAGTGTATGCCAGTGAAACACTACTTTTGTTCTCTCATCTGTCAACATTGCTTACCCTGGGTGGGAAAGTGCACTATTTCTGGAGGTACTGAAATATCTGCTTGATGGGTGAATTGGAAAACAAAATATGTAGAGCGGCTTTGTGTTCACAAACGCGGTCTTTTTAAACCATACAGCTTATGTTTTGTAAGGATATAAGCAATGGGCATTGAAACTGGTCCCTTCTACGCCCTGTAGTCATGGCCTTAACTTTTCAGGCAAAAGCACTCAATAATTTCTGAATAATGAGTGTAAAAAGAAAGAGGTAACCATGTTGTTTCCTGCTTACATTTCACATGCTTTACTTAATCTTGTATTCCCTATGAGTGTTTGTTTTTTCTAGAATGTTGTTAATTTTTATAGCGAGTCAGTGCAGTGCAAGTTTCTCTCAGTGGGGCAGTATGGTGTTCGGTGGGGGAGAGGAGGGGGCACTATGGTCAGTGCTGCTGAATTTGGAACTGGAGAACCAGGTTCAGCCTTCATGACCAGTCCACCAGACCACTCTCCTGAGGGAGCACATTCCCATGCTATACCTTAGAAGGCCCCACACGACCTTAGAAGCCCTGGTGTCTTAGCACCAGGAGGTGGACCCTAGCAGTGACAAGCGTGGGTTAACCTAGAAGGCCTGTCCGCCACAATTCATTCTGAAGTTCACCTTCAGTCTTGCAGGCAGGCCTATAAAGCAGCACACCATAGAGTGACAGTGACTCTGTCACTGAGGTCACAGGACCTTCGAGCAGGGTGGCTCTAGGGCAGTGCGACCGCACCGGGCGCTGACCAGCCGCGGTCTGTGCAGGTAACAGCAGTTGGGCAGAGAGGCTGGGTAAGGGGGGATTTCGAGGGATGATGCAAAGGGAAAATTAAATAAATAATTAATTTTCCCTCTGCATTGTCCCTCAAAATCCCGAATTACCCGGCCACAACACCCACCTCTCTTACCTGCACGGACCGCAGCTGATGCTGACTTCAGGTGGAGGCCTCTTGTTTGCAAGTATAATATGGTTTTAAAAGCACTTGCTGCCTCCTTACTGGCCACCAGCAATTTTTGGCAACAAAAAAAATGTCATACCTCCAGTGATTCATGTTCTTAGTGGAGACAGAAGGTGTTTAGTGTAGTGGATGTTTTGACTCATGGAAAGAGGGTTAATGTGCTTCTGCTAACAACATGTACCATCCAGATCACAAAGTACACATAATGTAAATAGTGTAACTGCAACAAATGAAACTGGTCCTAGGATGCTTGTTTCCAGTTCAGGGACGACCTGGCCTGGCAGTTCCAGCTGGACTGTTCCCATTGGGCACATGGTCAAGACTGAGTAGCATATGGCTGGGTTCAAATTGGAATGGCATGGTGAGCAAATAAACAATGGATCTAGGCCCAGATCGCTGTACTGTAGTGAATGCATGTCATTCTGTTCATCAATTGTTGTTTTTGCATAATGTAAATAGGTCAGTGGGTTCCTGCTTTTGCCAGAGAGGCCCTATTGTTAATTGCAGTTAATAAGTTAAAATCCTAACATAGAACAGTGAGCTATTAACTGTCACGCAAGAGCTGCATGCAAACTGCAAGGTATACATTAGAGTGTTATGGGTTTTTCCCCAGTGTATGATTATCCTAATGTTACAAAAAAGGGTTAATTTGGGTAGAAATAAATTCTGATTATTAAAGAGAACCCCCAACCATGGCATTACGTTTTAAATTATGAGTTTGTGTTTCTCCAGACCAATCACTATTAAGCTATGCTGTTTACCAGTATGGCTGTCATGTGACTCCTACACCTTGTAGTCATTTTTCTTATGTAACATTTCTTATATAGTGATTTACACACGTTTGATTGATTGTCTCTTTGTAATATGTGTGATGTAAAGCGCTCTGACACCCTACACGGGTATAAGTGGTGCTGTAAATTTTCTGATACTTTATTATTTTGAAATTTTTACACATGCTAACAGACTCTGCAAAGATTTTTACTTTTTGGTACCAGTGGAACATACAACTGCAGCAGTGAGAAAGGTGACCAGTCAATCTTTTTAAGGGGCCCTTCACTTCACAGCAGCACACGTCAAATTTCTTAGTAACTTTTGATACGTTAGAGGTATAAACAATTTATTAGTTAAAATCGTCCGATTATGCAGCAGATGATGTATTATGTGGCAAATATGACAGAGCCATAATTATGTGGAAAACATTTGCAAACTAGGATATTTTGCCATTCATGTTTGAACTGCTCTTGTGGAAAAGGGAGGAGAAGTGCTAATGACAGAAACTCCATGGCTGAGAGACAAAAGGCTTGCGATTCCACTTTTAAGGATATTTTGGACATTCTATGATTGGAAACGTAACCCACTTTGTGAATGTATTTTAATGTCAATAACTAATATTATCAATAAGTAGCAAAGGGGACCCCTGAAAGAGCAAATGTAGGGCAAACTGGCAGGGGAGTCAAGTACTAAAAAAGGGAAAAAAAAACAGAATGCCCTCTCTGATACAAAAATGGCCCAGTAAGGGTCCTTCCAATAAATTCACAGAAATGAGCTCACTAAGACCAGATCAAATCAAGACTTCCAATACCAGATCATTATAAGACAGGATTCATTTTTTATATTTTTTATTTCATTTCTTTTATATAAATATAATTTCTTACAAAAAAACAGTGATGACATAGATAACAAATTGAATTCATAGCAATACAGAGCGGTTATCTCATCCAATCAATCTCCCATCCACCCTTCACACATTCAATAAAACTCAACTATCTCCATACACTGTTCATTCATCCAATACCTCAATAGAGTTCAGATAAACTCACACATCCTTCAGTCATTCCATATAAATCACACTAGAGTAGCCAGATGTTAAACGATGAATTCAGTCCTGATGGCGTCTCACAAAAACACATAGGAGACTAGATGACAAAATAACAGGACAGACTTGAGGCGCCAACGCGCGTTTCGGTGCTCGGCCAATTTTAGGGCCACACCTTCATCAGGGCACACTGGAGAAGGGAAAAGGGGACAACAACCGCAATTGACCAGATACGAAGAACGCCGTCGAAAAAGTAGATTCAGGGCAGAATCCAGTAATCATGATCTATCACACAAATCGAATCATGGTTGCACACCAGGGCCCACCAACTCAGTCGTACCACCGCAGACCATGGAAGACTAGGTTAGCACATGTTTAAAATAATTAAAGTGGGTGCTCACTATCCCATATTGCGGTATTCACCTCAGTAGTGCAGTCACTGACCTATCACAGTTATTACACCATTGCAGTGACGTGCTGCACCAAGAAAGAAAATCAGTCCTCTTTAGAAGTGTTACTTCCGGTCGCACTAAAGAGTAGCAGCTCTTTGCAAAAGTGGTGGCACCACAAGGGTTGAAGTACACATTATCTTGTACACTTTTTACTATGAACCTTTGCACAATTGTTTGAAGTTAAGTGAGTTTTTAAATGACTTTATGCTATTTCATATGAAGAACAAATTGGTTATATTTAATTCATGTTTCGTGATCGAAATTTCATTTTTTAGTGTTTTCTGTAGGAATGTCTTTGATTTATGACTGGATATCCTGGTGCTTCAAAAGGTAATCATTGACTATGCTTTAAAAGTTAATACAATATAATATGTAATAACTAAATTTGTAGAAAAATGCTTTGTTTTGGCCTTTCTGTCTCAAATTTTCTTGGGGGGACAACTCCACACATTCCCCCTACTAGTGGTTGCTCACTGCGCTTGCTCGCTACACACCATGTGGGGGCTGGTCTCACTTTTACTTTGTTCTCTCTGATTCACTACTTGTGTCTATTTTTGGTGCTCTCTGAAAGAAGGTCTATTGGTACATATGACTTGGTGGGTAACCTGGTGCTCTTTAAGGTAATCATCTACTATTTACTGTGCTTTGAACATTTATACAATTGAATATGTAATGAAAAATGCACTGTAAAATTCAACATTTTGGTCTGTCTTTTTCCCAAAATTTCTTGGGGGGAGAACCCGCCCAAACCCTCCCACCTTGGCTACAGTCGGGCTCACTAGCTGCGCTCGCTCACTACGGAATGGACGGGGGCTGGTCTGGAAAAATTGGCCAGGGCTGCTTTCAGTTCCCAGTCCAGCCCTGGTCATATTTAATTGAATATGAATTTGAATTGAAACTCATAAATTATTATTTTTGTGAACTTAAATAACATGTGTATTCACAAACAATTTTGTGAGTTGTCTCCAAAGCTTTCTTTGAGATCACCAAAAAAGTATGTGTGAGTAAATGTATTTACCACATCTTGTGAACTGAAAACGAGGATTTATGAAAAAAATCTGACTGCAGATTCCTTATCTTCTGAGAATTTCAAGGTGCCAGACTGAAGCAGGAAACTCTTGCAATAGCTCCTGCACATATGTAGGTGCGTCCATCTGTCTCAACCTCATTAAGTCTCTGGTCATGACATGGAGTTTGTACCCTCCAGCTTGCTAACAGCAGTTCCTCCTTTTCCATTGTAAGTTCCATTCCTTTTGATTTTAGTATGTTTTACTCAATTCTTTTCATTGCGAAATGATTTTTGCAGTGTACAGGGATGTACCCCATCAAAATCCCAGGCTTTGCACCATGTTGCAAGGGATAGAAACAGGTCAGTGACTTAGCCACCAGTGGTGCAGCAGTTGCAATGCACCGAGGCCCAGAGTTAGGAGGGGACTCTACAGCAATAGCTCCTTGAGCCCATAGAGGGCCCGTAAATAACCCTGGTGGAACTCCGAAGATGAAGGAGCATTAAAGATGAACGTTACATTTTGGGCTATATTTATTGCACAGTAACACAACACAGCTGAGCTACATAACAGGGAAAGGGCAGGAATGTGCCGTATTTAAAATAATATGATGTCTTCCTGGCCTTGTCCCTAAGCTGGTGCTATTTTGGCTGCCTAGTGCCAACACAGGCACCTTTGCACCATGGGAGATGCATGTAAACACCCAAGCAACACCAATGGAACACCTCCCTGGCGCAAAGTAAGGCAACGCATTGATTTCCGTGCGTTGCTTTACACGAGAATCCTGAAGCCACTCAGGTCCATACAAGGTGGCATCGCATGGCTTGATAAATCGATTTTTTTAAGTTACATCACTCTTGCACCACACTGTGTGATACAAAAGTTATGCAACGGGGCTTGTAAATATGACCCTTTGCTTTTTACCATGCCACATTTTCTGTGGTTCAAAGACAGAAGTCAAATGTAAGTCTAGTCTTCTGACAAATTGCTACTTATTTTTTTAAACTGGACAATGTTGTTTCCTTTTCTCTTTCTGAAAAGTGTGAGTATTTTGGTAAGTGAACTATATAAAAAATGTGCTGCTGTGAAAGGAACGGCTGTATGACGTTTCCTAATAATACACAGCATACACATGTGTACTAAATGAACACATTTTTCAAAAAAGGTAAACAGGAAAGCACACATGAAGCTCTGTTTTTCTATTTTCTAAAGTGTGATGGAAATAAAGATTTAAATAGGGGCAAAACTGATCAATACATGTTGTGATGAGCCAATCAAAAATGTTCTCTGAAACCCAATTTCCACACATTATCGTTTGTGTGCTATACAGCTTTATCAGTGAATTGATATGTTTGTGCAAATTTAGTGGTCATTTCAATGGAAAATTTGCAGTCTGTAAATAAGTCAATATCACACCATGCATTTGTAGTATGTATGTGACAGTGTTCTCCTAAATGTAACAAGAGTTACATACTACAGCCTTACCAATCTTTTGCTGAATGGGTGGAGCTTGTTTGCGGCACTTGTTGTTTCAGTTTTTCAGAATTCCTATGAGTTCAGTGATTTAACATTGATGGCAGCACTAGTGTGAAAATTGTTCCAGCACTACTGCCTATTAGGGCCATAGGGAGATCTTAAAGCATTGGGAGCTTGCTGTTAACTCTGTCTTTAAGCCACTGTGTATTTGTCAATAATCAACTGCAGGTTAAGGCACTGATCAAGAGTATCTTTCCTGTGCCTAAACCCATACTGCAGGCTGGAAATCACATTTCTTTGTTCTGATCAAATTGGCAGTCTTGCCTGAATGACCCTGCCCAAAACCTTGACTGATGAGTCAATAAGGGAAATCGGTCTACAGCACCTAGGGTCTGACATGTCCTCCTTTTTAAACACAGGGATAATTACTGAGTATCGCCAAAAATCAGTGGGGCCCCTCAGGGGTGGCTAGACGGGCCAAGATGACAGACGTGCAGTAGGGAAGCTCTGCACATCTTTTCTCATGCCCACCATTAATCATCAGCACTGCTTGTAAAGTGCATTCTGCTCCCAGACCCACCCTTCCGCTGCTGGGGCCATTAATGAACTGCTAGGCAACAAAGAGAGTACCATTGCTCGGACCCTGGTCAGGGCCAGTCGTCATGAGGGGCCAGCCACACACAATTGCTCCACCTGTGCAGATGCGGCACTGTGTGGGCTCTGCCTGGCTAGCAGTCCCACCCTGGGATGAGACTGGTGCTTGGGAAACAGGATGGTGAGTGATGCATGTTGTGAGACTACGGGGAAGCTGCTGCCCACTGACGGTCCTATCCCATGAGGTGGCAGTGTGCCACAGAACCCGATTTCACTGGCCTCCCGGTGCGGCAGTCGGTGAAGCCACAAGACCGGAAACTGCTCCCATACCCTCTCCCACACGAGGCCTGTGATAGACACTCTAGGTGCTGTGAGTGTGGGGGCAATTATTTAGAAACTTCTGGCGGCCAACTCTAGAGCGAACAAGGGCCTTAGGATGCAATCGCACCACCTGTTCCCTGCCTGAGGACCCTCGTGTCCTACTCCAGGGCTACTTAACATGGAGGGCCAGATCGGCGGTACCTCTGTACCGCCACCCCACTTGCTGCATAACACACCTGCCCTCATGGAGAACTGCCCCAGGCATTGGGGGATGTCTGCATGGTGGAGTGCGTCTTGACCCCTGGGCCCAGGATGGAGCCAGAAGTGAGGCTCTGAGGTGGCCTTGAGCGCGAATAAATGAGTATACATACATTGCAGGCCCCAGCAATGCTAGGATCTGGTGATGCAGATGGGCTGCTACTGCTACACCTGCTGTTTGTGAGAATTGAGGGGACTCCATAGATGTTGATACAAGGCCACTGCCCTCAGTAAACTCCTTAACTGCCTGGCAGAGGCTGGATAGCTGGCGGGGACCCGGGAATGGAATCCGGTCTGAGGCTTTATATGGTGAAGCCATGGGGTTCGTGGCTCGCCTGGTAGAGGACATCGCCCGGGAGAGCTGCTATGTTGCTGAAGCTTGGGGTACTGGGGACTACTGCATGGCATCACTGGCCATCTACCACACAGACCACACAATAGAGGGGATCACAGTGAAGGCTAGCAAACCTGCCCCAGACCGCTAAAACCACAACACCGTTGGGCACCTGCAGACACCAGTGACAGAGCCTGGAGAAAACGCATTGTCGGGTGCTGATACAGTCTCCAAGACCGTTGACACATGAGGGTGCCCCATCGAAGGAGCAGGGCTTCTTGTGCTGCAACGCCATCAACTGGTCTGGGGTTCGCCAGTGGGACCAAAAATCTCAGATTTTTCTTGAGCACCTCTGAGCTGTTTGTGCTGTGATGCCTGCTTCTCCCTGAGGTGAACGAAAAAGGGCCCATTTTGGTGGGTTGGCCCCCACCACTTAACATCCCAGTGGGACATAATGGAGAATCTTTAGCCGACGCTGGGCTCAGCTTTGTGTAGGTGGCTCACAATCCTTTCTGATGCACTTTAAAAGGTTGAGGCGATGATGTCCCAGGTGTGCACTGCCATCTTGGGCCCTCCAGATGCTCAACACACATCACCTCATTATGGGTTGCCAATGCTTGGTAGATCAGCAGGGATCACTGTGGCAGTCATCAGTCATGCTGCGACAACTGGGGGACCACTCAGCATTGGGACATCCTGATCCAGCAGAGTCCTTTGACAGTAAACTCAACATAGTGCTACAAGCTGTGGAAAAGACAGCATTTGGACAGACATGCACGTTATTGGAAAGTAGAACAGACAAAGTTACGATGGACTTTAATTGGTTACTTGCTGATCACCGCAAACTAGCAGACAAGGTACACACCGTTGAACAAACACTGGCTGTACTGAAACCAACAAGCGAAATGGCCTACTTGGTGCAGACCCTGGATCTTGTGATATACACTGAGTCCTGGATCCATTCTCTGCTCTCCAACGCGGCACACTCCCCTTTCTTTGTTGTCGAGCCAGCCCACCAAGTGCCAGCCCCTCACCCACCACTTGGAGCTGCCCCAGACCTTTCCTATCTGGTTGCTCAACTACAGAGACAGCAATTTCATCCTACCCATAGCACGTAAGCCGCAAGAGATGCAAGTAGAAAATGGTTCCAACATGCTACTCCTCGACTACAACGTTACATTGCAGCAATAGAGGAGCTAATTTTTTGTGGTCAAGCAGTACCTCTGTGAACTGGACATGTGATACTCACTCTTCTTCCCTACCTGACTTTGAGTAATGATGGAAGAGACTGGTCACTTCTTCGACTCTGCAAAGGATACCTGGGACATTATGGAATCTGCTGGACACACAACTGTGTGCCCTACACACACTAGCTTGACTCAAGCTGAGGGAGCTGCTTGGGACCACCACCGGGGATGTCAGATATGGGAACATTGTCCCCTGGGACCTGGCTCCACACCGAACCTGTAAGAAGATACAAGGAGAGGTGTCAAGCCCTACAGATTTCATCCACAAAGCTTAGCCATAACCAGACCACAATCCCTGATGCAGCATCCACAAAGTCTCTCAACAATAATCTCTCGTATGCCACATGACCCTGAGAGGCGGACTAGATGGCACCGCCTGAGGTGACATCTCAAACCGATGATGACCTGATATGAGACATTGATTATTACCATTCACATAACTTTAACTGGTCTTCCTCCATTGTTCCTCAACTGTTTTGTTCATACATGTATTAACCTCGTTTAACCCACAGCTGTTGTTGGTCTGGCCACCTGGGACATGCCACCCAATCCGGGACACTGGAAGTCAATGTAGTGCTAAGCTTTGCTATTTCACATACATTTCTCAATATTTGGCATCTCCCTACCTTGCAGATGGCGCACTGAAGCACCCGCCCTTGCAATCCCTCTCTGTGACTTTTTCAACCAGCGCTGAGGGCCCATAACTTCCGCTCACAGGTTGACAGTTTTGGTGGATACCCATTGTTCCCCCGCTCTCATAATATTTCCGGTTTGAATTTCCCTTTTCTCCCCTGTTTACACAAACTGCCCAGGGAATACTTCCTCCCCGCCTCCCTTACTTACTGCTACTATTGCACATCATAAAGGTCTCCGGCTTGCGCGACACTGTCTCGAATGGAACCCCGACCCAATAACTCCATGTCATGCACTAACATTATTACCTGGAACATGACTGATATGCACACTCCCTTGTATCGCTATGCTGTAAACCCGGGACAGTAATGCACCAGCCATTCCCACCTGGTGTCTGCACCCTGCTGCACTAGAAGACCCGCCCTTCCGTACCTCTCTGGGCAGTGCTACAGCAGACTACTTTGACTCAATTCAATAACAAAAGGAGCTTAGAAGGAAAATTATGGGTACTCATAGGAAAAAAGCCCTCCACTCAATGAATACAATCCAAAAGAATTTCCAGTACCCAGGACTCTGGTTAGTAATTATCTAGCGGGCATGAGACCCTCGTCCGCCTAAATTCTCAGATCGTAGAATTACGGAGAACACCTGATATTATTTCTATATTTAGGTGTTCATTGTCTCTAATGCCCTACTGTCCCTGAACAAACACTCTAGTCTGTCAATATTACTGATTGTGGGGGGTTCCATATATTTTCAACTCGCCGCAACCAAAACAATGTCAGCCCTACATAGGACCATACATATACCCAAACATACACCAAAATAATCAAGAAAAAATGTGTGGCGGAGAGGAAGGCACCTCACGGGCGAACACCCTCGGGGCGATCTGGTCAGATGTTTACCAGAAACTTGGCCCCTTTCTCATCATAGGTGACCATTCCTATTCCAAGATTTAGTGAATAAGTGAGAAAAAAAGGTAAAAAGACGGTGCATAGCAAGGAGCTTAGAGCGTAACTCCTTAGACAAACAAAACAGAGTGAAAGGTAAAATCAACAGACACACCTCTTAAACTACTTTTATTAATGACTGGGGTGTGCGCAGTTGAAATAAAAAGGCTGGTAGCTTAATGTCGCATACCACTACCTGTGACCGACATGTTTCACTGCCCTTTATGGCAGATTCATCAGGGTTAATACTCTGTTGCTGCACCCACTTCCAACATCTTTTGAACAGGAAGCTGCCGAGTTGAAAAAATAAATAAAATAGAATGAAATCACGACCAGTTCTTAATCTAGACATCCAAATTCTTGTGCTTTTATGATTGTAAAAAACAATTTCCTGTTTCCAAGAAATTGTTATCCTCCACCAATTTACCATATGTCTTACACCCAACATAGAAAACATAGGGGGTGGGGGATAATATATTAAAAAAAAAATTCATTGTTAGTTTACCCTTATTCAGCTATGCTCCCTCGTACCAGCCTAGTTGTCGGTTGTCACATCAACCTGTGGAGTATTTATATGTAATCAATATAGTATGTATATGATAGCATGCTCTTCGAATTCACCTTGCATGCGTAGGCTGCCACCCCACTGGCGGACTAATGTCAACCCAATACACATTTACTCAAACAGAGCATCAACAGAGAATTGCTGACTGAAGGGATACTCTCTATTGTGCAGTATCAATACATTTACTCTGACCCAATTGTGCCATTCATGGATATCTATACTAAGGGTAACCTGCTTACTGTCATTAAAAAGGTATGCAACCAGAATCTAATTGGAACGCTCACATAACACACGCGTTTCCTCTGACCCCATTGTAAACAATATACTGAGGGCAACCTACTTACTGTTGCTTTAAGAAATATATGTACACAACTCTTCATTAGGAACAACCCCACAGAACCATTGAACTCTGCATGGTCTAATTCCTAGAATCTGCCGGTGTGATAAACTAACAAACCGCCTGTGAAACCTACTGCAAGTATACTAGGAGCGCTATCGCAACCCGTGAACACGGTGTGGATAATACACGTTGTTCACTCAAGTATGGGCGGACAAACAACAGATATGCACAATCCCAGAGCCCTCTCCTTACCGTACACACAAGATTCGAGGGCGTTGTATCGTCCCAGGAACAACGGACGGGAACGAGGGTGCACCTTTTAAACCTCCCGGCTGAGCAAAACAAGCCTCGCGCACCATGGTCACGTGATCGGGACAGACCCCTGTCACGTGAAGAGGGCCAAAAACGGCATGGATGAAAATAAAGGGCTTAACTAACCAAAGTGAGCGCCATTTTGAAGTGGCTAAATCACCGCAGTGGCAACAGTAAATATAATAGATACCAGTGAAGTAGATTCAGGATAAGTTGTACATCTCACATTTAGCTGGAATTAAACGTCTGAAATTAAATAAGTTGTTTCAATTTTTCTAATAAAACCAGAGTTTTAAAAAAGGCCTAAATGAAGAGCCCGCCTTCGTGTGTGCCAATCTCCTAAGCATCAGAAATAGAATCCTCCAGTATGTATACACATTCAGGGTATCGTGGTATGGAAGTCATGGGATTCAATGACCAATATGGGCGCCATTTTGAAATGGCGAGGAAGTTCTGTGATTATATCTAAATCATTGCAGAGGCAACCATGAAAAAGATAGATGGATTAGATTCAGAATATATTGTGCATTTGACATTCTGCTGGAATACAACATCTGAACTTAAATATGTTCTTTCAATCTTTCAAATGAAACCAGAATTTTGAACAGGCTTAAAAGAAGGGCCACCTTCATGTGTGCCAATCTCTTAAACATCAAAACAAACACACACCTAGATTACTAAGGTATGTATACACATTCATGGTATCAAGTTCGTGGATGCTGCTGATGTCCAATTACAGTGGCAGAATGTATAACCCTAATTAGTGTATAAGGCTAAGAAGCGCCTGCTCAGAAGGCAGAACTTAAAAGTGGTTGCCAAGTTATTTTACCTTATTCCACTCTATAATCTCATTAAGGCCATGCTTATCACTGCTCTCTCTGAAAATCCATTTCGCTTCCTTTGTGATCAAGATTGACTCCACGTTGGTAGGATTTCCCTTTACTGTCTCCAACACTGTCCATGTGAAGCTGTGTTTTTCTTGATAACAGTGTTGGACCAATTTAGTCGTCAATTTCCCAGCCCTGATGGTGCTCAGGTGTTCCTGTATCCGAACCTTTATTCTCCTCGTAGTGAGTCCAATGTATTGTAGACCACAACTACACAGTAACCTATAAACCACATTAGTGGTGTTGCAGTTACTAAATTGATTTAAGAACCATTCTTTTCCGGTGGATAACATGACGCTACTACATTTACTGGTCAATGGACACACTGAACATGTACCACAAGGGTAATGTCCCTTTGGTATCGTCGTGATGTCGCTTCTCAGAGGTACTCGATCCCGAGTGTGGACAAGCCTGTCCTTTAGATTGCCTGACATTTTGAAGGCAAATCTTGGGGGGGGCATCGAGAAATCTTTATTACTTAATAGACCCCAGTGTTTCCTGATTGACTGCCTAATCTTCGTGGCCATAGGCTCAAAGGTCATGACTTCTGGTAAGCAGTCCTTTTTATCTCTGGTGCTATGCTCAAGTAAAGCATCAAGGGGAGTATTAAGCGCCCTCTTTCTCGCATTCTTCACAACCTTGTATGGATAGTTCCGCTGTTCTAATTTTTTTGTAAGGTCAATGGACTGTTCAACAAAGGTTTTGGTCTCAGAACAATTTCTCCGATATCTAAGAAATTGGCCCACCGGAAGATTGTCACGCAGGGCCCTCGGGTGGTGTGAATTGTACAGTAGAAGGGAATTTCTGTCAGTGAGTTTTTGGTGGACCCGAGTACTCAAGGTACCGACCCCATTGGCCTCAATATCCAAGTCCAAATAGGTAGCCTTGGTGTGACTGTATGACCAGGTGAACTTAAGACTCTGATCCTGTGAGTTTAACCAAGTACAAAACTCAAGTAGCGACTCCTCTGAGCCAGACCAAATGCAGAGCACATCGTCTATATATCTTTTCCAGAGGCAAATCTGCCTCTGGAAAGGGTTGGTATCTGGATAGACGATGTGCTCCTCAAACTGGCCAACATGTATACATGCCAGGCTGGGGGCCATTGTGGCCCCCATGGAGGTCCCAGAGGTTTGTAAGTACAGTTGATTCTTGTACATAAAATAGTTACGAGTCAAAGCCACTTCAACGCATTCCATGACGAACGATTGTGGAACATCATAGAACCACTCGAGGTCCCTCAGGGCGCGTGCTGCTGCCACCAGCGTAGAGTCCTGAGGGATACTCGTATACAGAGATTCAACGTCAATGGTTACCAACCATTGTACATTAGAATCGTAGGGAACACTCTCCAAGATATTCAGGATATCAGTGGTATCCTTTATAAAGGATGGTTGATTCACCACTGCCTCGCGCAAGAAATAATCCGCATATTGCGAAAGGGGCTCAAGGATTGATTGTATCCCCGACACGATAGGTCTGCCGGGGGGTGGGCGAGTGGGCTTATGTATCTTCGGTAAGATGTATAGAGCAGAAGTCCTGGGGGTGTCATTGACCAGAAACTCCGCTTCTTTTACCGAGATCCATTTGTTAGTCTTAGCCCTGCTTACCATTTCCTTGATCATCTTAGATAGCTCCTCAACAGGGTCCTTGTTTAGAGGACGGTAGTTCGTACGTACATTCAGCAGACATTGTACCTCTGCATCGTAATCTTTAGTATTTAGTACAACAACCGCACCCCCCTTATCTGCTGATTTTATAGTAAGCAGACTATTCTGTTCAAGTGACCTTACTGCTTTCCAATCATCTTTAGTCATGTTTGTGTGTTTAAAATGTTCCTGGGATTTTTCAAAATTTTCTATGTCTTGTAAGACCCTTTCCTCAAAAACAGCCACCTCCGGACCCATCGTTGCCATGGGAGGACAAAAAGTGGAGGTTTTTTTTAGGTTAGTACCTCGAAACGAATCAGTATCTTTTTCTTTATTGGCAAAAAACTTTTTTAGTTTAATCCTCTGCATCGTTTCATGGAATTCTATACGGCATTTAAAAGCATCGTGTCTGGGTGTAGGGACGAATCCTAAACCTTTGTTCAAGACTCTCTCCTCGTCAGATGTTAGAGTGTAGTCTGACAAGTTCACAACAATGCTTTCATCTAGTTCAGTGTGCGACCTCTGCTGCGAGTCACCCTGGGTGAGTGGGTCTGCCATTGGGGTACTGAGTTGCCTCTCCCTCTGCCTCTTCCTGAGCTCCCCCATCCCCGGTTGTGATTGGTTCCCTGACCTTGCCCTAAAAAAGAGCGTAGTAGGGCCCCCAAATCTTCGTCCTGGCGATCTTGTTGGTTAAACCTAACCCTATTGCCCTGTTGGGGTTCTTCTTCCTCTTCACTAGAGGTGTTGTCAAACGTCCAGTTGTTAGGAGTTCGTCTGAACTGCTGTCTAGCACCTCTCCCTCTCTGCCGTGTACCTGCACTTTGCTGATCTGGTGCCTGTTGATAGTACTCTTCCTTTACATACGGAAAAGCCCACTCATGTGAGTACCTCTCTGAGTTTTTGGTTAGCCCTTTAATTTTTTTGGTTGACCATATAATTTTTATAGTCTGCCAAATCGTCCTGAATTCTCTGTAGATGCTTTTTACTGTTCAAGAGGGTCGTGTCCTTGGATATGGTTTCTTCTAACTCAATAATCTCTTTTAAAAGGTCCTCGCTCAAACGTTGGGCGGTACTGATTATTAAAATTAGCCAGTCCCTAGTACATTTGTTAGCGATGAAACTCCAATCCTGGCGGAATTTACTGTCGTCCAAGAAAATCCGTGGTTCGATTCTAACTAATTGGCTGGGAGGTGCTGCACCTGCTGTGTAGTATTCAGTCATCAACGCACCATGAAGTGCAATCCTCACTTGTTTCTTTTTGAGATTGGATAATTTCTCCCATCCTTCTCGGGCAGAAGTAGTACCCCTGAGTGGGGCACCCGAGAGTAGTGATGGCCCTGATAAAATTGTGGCTATCTGGTCATTAGTGAAGGCAAGACAATTCTTATCCATCTAGAAAAATCTATCCTTTCCGGGAGTCTATACAAGGTGAAGGTCCTACCCTAAATATAGTGAAACGTTTCAGGGTACCCAGCGTATAATGGTGCTCTCACTGTCACAATACAGGACAAACTATTCAAAAATGGGGTGTCTAGACTTGGTCGTGAAAAAAGAAAAAAGACAAAATCATTAAAATGAACCCTACCATTATCATTTAATTGTAAATGCTCTCACGGCTGAGCCGCCGTACACGACATTCAATAACAAAAGGAGCTTAGAGGGAAAATTATGGGTACTCATAGGAAAAAAGCCCTCCACTCAATGAATACAATCCAAAAGAATTTCCAGTACCCAGGACTCTGGTTAGTAATTATCTAGCGGGCATGAGACCCTCGTCCGCCTAAATTCTCAGATCGTAGAATTACGGAGAACACCTGATATTATTTCTATATTTAGGTGTTCATTGTCTCTAATGCCCTACTGTCCCTGAACAAACACTCTAGTCTGTCAATATTACTGATTGTGGGGGGTTCCATATATTTTCAACTCGGCGCAACCAAAAAAATGTCAGCCCTGCATAGGACCATACATATACCCACACATACACCAAAATAATCAAGAAAAAAATGTGTGGCGGAGAGGAAGGCACCTCACGGGCGAACACCCTCGGGGCGATCTGGTCAGATGTTTACCAGAAACTTGGCCCCTTTCTCATCATAGGTGACCATTCCTATTCCAAGATTTAGTGAAAAAGTGAGAAAAAAAGGTAAAAAGACGGTGCATAGCAAGGAGCTTAGAGCGTAACTCCTTAGACAAACAAAACAGAGTGAAAGGTAAAATCAACAGACACACCTCTTAAACTACTTTTATTAATGACTGGGGTGTGCGCAGTTGAAATAAAAAGGCTGGTAGCTTAATGTCGCATACCACTACCTGTGACCGACATGTTTCACTGCCCAATCACCTTTATGGCAGATTCATCAGGGTTAATACTCTGTTGCTGCACCCACTTCCAACATCTTTTGAACAGGAAGCTGCCGAGTTGAAAAAAGAAATAAAATATAATGAAATCACGACCAGTTCTTAATCTAGACATCCAAATTCTTGTGCTTTTATGATTGTAAAAAACAATTTCCTGTTTCCAAGAAATTGTTATCCTCCACCAATTTACCATATGTCTTACACCCAACATAGAAAACATAGGGGGTGGGGGATAATATATTAAAAAAAATGTCATTGTTAGTTTACCCTTATTCAGCTATGCTCCCTCGTACCAACTGAAAAAGCAGTTCTCCGCCTAGTTGTCGGTTGTCACATCAACCTGTGGAGTATTTATATGTAATCAATATAGTATGCATATGATAGCATTCTCTTCGAATTCACCTTGCATGCGTGGGCTGCCACCCCACTGGCGGACTAATGTCAACCCAATACACATTTACTCAAACAGAGCATCAACAGAGAATTGCTGACTGAAGGGATACTCTCTATTGTGCAGTATCAATACATTTACTCTGACCCAATTGTGCTATTCATGGATATCTATACTAAGGGTAACCTGCTTACTGTCATTAAAAAGGTATGCAACCAGAATCTTATTGGAACGCTCACATAACACACGCGTTTCCTCTGACCCCATTGTAAACAATATACTGAGGGCAACCTACTTACTGTTGCTTTAAGAAATATATGTACACAACTCTTCATTAGGAACAACCCCACAGAACCATTGAACTCTGCATGGTCTAATTCCTAGAATCTGCCGGTGTGATAAACTAACAAACCGCCTGTGAAACCTACTGCAAGTATACTTGGAGCGCTATCGCAACCCGTGAACACGGTGTGGATAATACACGTTGTTCACTCGAGTATGGGCGGACAAACAACAGATATGCACAATCGGGCTGCCGAAGGCGCCCGAATCCCAGAGCCCTCTCCTTACCGTACACACAAGATTCGAGGGCGTTGTATCGTCCCAGGAACAACGGACGGGAACGAGGGTGCACCTTTTAAACCTCCCGGGTGAGCAAAACAAGCCTCACGCACCATGGTCACGTGATCGGGTGCGCGAGGCTTGTTTCAACGTCAATGGTTGCCAACCATTGTACATTAGAATCGTAGGGAACACTCTCCAAGATATTCAGGATATCAGTGGTATCCTTTATAAAGGATGGTTGATTCACCACTGCCTCGCGCAAGAAATAATCCGCATATTGCGAAAGGGGCTCAAGGATTGATTGTATCCCCGACACGATAGGTCTGCCGGGGGGTGGGCGAGTGGGCTTATGTATCTTCGGTAAGATGTATAGAGTAACTGCAACACCCCTAATGTGGTTTATAGGTTACTGTGTAGTTGTGGTCTACAATACATTGGACTCACTATCACTATCTGGCACCTCTAGGTCCTGCCGGTGCACAGATAGAATTTCGACTCCTAAAATAGCCATACACAAATATCGAGTTATAAATATCCATGTCAAAAATATATACATCCCATATTTATAAGTGGTACATAAAAAAATATTGATGTGAAAAATATAGTTGTACAAAATATCTATTTTAATATACAAAAAATAATATTAACTATATTGAATAATAAAATTAACTTAAAAAAAATTAGATTAAATAAACATTCTAACAAATATAACAAATGAATGTAATGTAAAAAATGTAAACATATGTATATAAAATGTAATATTCATATATATATATATACTTTAAAACAATTAAACTAGTAATTTTAATTTATTTTATAATTGTATATTTGAAAATTTACAAATATATATGTATATATATATATATATATATATATTTGAAGCAAACGCTCTGGAGCATGGGAGGGAAGCACGACCATGGTCCGCCTTCCGGCCATTACATGCAGCCTGCTGTTACCTTCGTGTTTATCATTGTTTCTGCCAGGGGCGTGGTTACATCGCGCTGGCTTCTGGTGCATTTTGGGACCACGCCTGAACTTACTACAAGGAGACTTACCTGCATCGAAAACTCCATCCCCCAAAATGCACCAGAAGCCAGCGCGATGTAACCACGCCCCTGGCGAGGCGAAAGCACCAGAGGCCAGCGCGATGTAACCACGCCCCTGGGAGGTGGGGATGCTATCAATAAAGTTGGAGAATGCAAGATGCAGGTTTCGTGGCGTGCTCTTTGTTTGCCCAAGAGGAAGGGGTGTGAACCCCGAAACGCGTCGGCAGAAACAATGATAAACACGAAGGTAACAGCAGGCTGCATGTAATGGCCGGAAGGCGGACCATGGTCGTGCTTCCCTCCCATGCTCCAGAGCGTTTGCTTCAAATACTACACACGGTGCCTGCCGTGGGGAGGAGAACCATCCATAACCGGTGAAAACAGACATCACTAGCTATGCGAGGCTGTTGTTTTGGACTGTACGAGACAAGTCAGCACCATGCTCCAGATGCAAATAGAGCCTGCTCGCACCCTACAGTGACTCACTCAGAGGATTAATTTTAAAACGGATTGAAAGACCACGCCTGAACTTACTACAAGGAGACTTACCTGCATCGAAAACTCCATCCCCCAAAATGCACCAGAAGCCAGCGCGATGTAACCACGCCCCTGGCGAGGCGAAAGCACCAGAGGCCAGCGCAATGTAACCACGCCCCTGGGAGGTGGGGATGCTATCAATAAAGTTGGAGAACGCAAGATGCAGGTTTCGTGGCGTGCTCTTTGTTTGCCCAAGAGGAAGGGGTGTGAACCCCGAAACGCGTCGGCAGAAACAATGATAAACACGAAGGTAACAGCAGGCTGCATGTAATGGCCGGAAGGCGGACCATGGTCGTGCTTCCCTCCCATGCTCCAGAGCGTTTGCTTCAAATACTACACACGGTGCCTGGCCGTGGGGAGGAGAACCATCTATAACCGGTGAAAACAGACATCACTAGCTATGCGAGGCTGTTGTTTTGGACTGTACGAGACAAGTCAGCACCATGCTCCAGATGCAAATAGAGCCTGCTCGCACCCTACAGTGACTCACTCAGAGGATTAATTTTAAAATGGATTGAAAGACCACGCCTGAACTTACTACAAGGAGACTTACCTGCATCGAAAACTCCATCCCCCAAAATGCACCAGAAGCCAGCGCGATGTAACCACGCCCCTGGCGAGGCGAAAGCACCAGAGGCCAGCGCGATGTAACCATGCCCCTGGGAGGTGGGGATGCTATCAATAAAGTTGGAGAACGCAAGATGCAGGTTTCGTGGCGTGCTCTTTGTTTGCCCAAGAGGAAGGGGTGTGAACCCCGAAACGCGTCAGCAGAAACAATGATAAACACGAAGGTAACAGCAGGCTGCATGTAATGGCCGGAAGGCGGACCATGGTTGTGCTTCCCTCCCATGCTCCAGAGCGTTTGCTTCAAATACTACACACGGTGCCTGGCCGTGGGGAGGAGAACCATCCATAACCGGTGAAAACAGACATCACTAGCTATGCGAGGCTGTTGTTTTGGACTGTACGAGACAAGTCAGCACCATGCTCCAGATGCAAATAGAGCCTGCTCGCACCCTACAGTGACTCACTCAGAGGATTAATTTTAAAACGGATTGAAAGACCACGCCTGAACTTACTACAAGGAGACTTACCTGCATCGAAAACTCCATCCCCCAAAATGCACCAGAAGCCAGCGCGATGTAACCACGCCCCTGGCGAGGCGAAAGCACCAGAGGCCAGCGCGATGTAACCACGCCCCTGGGAGGTGGGGATGCTATCAATAAAGTTGGAGAACGCAAGATGCAGGTTTCGTGGCGTGCTCTTTGTTTGCCCAAGAGGAAGGGGTGTGAACCCCGAAACGCGTCGGCAGAAACAATGATAAACACGAAGGTAACAGCAGGCTGCATGTAATGGCCGGAAGGCGGACCATGGTCGTGCTTCCCTCCCATGCTCCAGAGCGTTTGCTTCAAATACTACACACGGTGCCTGGCCGTGGGGAGGAGAACCATCCATAACCGGTGAAAACAGACATCACTAGCTATGCGAGGCTGTTGTTTTGGACTGTACGAGACAAGTCAGCACCATGCTCCAGATGCAAATAGAGCCTGCTCGCACCCTACAGTGACTCACTCAGAGGATTAATTTTAAAACGGATTGAAAGACCACGCCTGAACTTACTACAAGGAGACTTACCTGCATCGAAAACTCCATCCCCCAAAATGCACCAGAAGCCAGCGCGATGTAACCACGCCCCTGGCGAGGCGAAAGCACCAGAGGCCAGCGCGATGTAACCACGCCCCTGGGAGGTGGGGATGCTATAAATAAAGTTGGAGAACGCAAGATGCAGGTTTCGTGGCGTGCTCTTTGTTTGCCCAAGAGGAAGGGGTGTGAACCCCGAAACGCGTCGGCAGAAACAATGATAAACACGAAGGTAACAGCAGGCTGCATGTAATGGCCGGAAGGCGGACCATGGTCGTGCTTCCCTCCCATGCTCCAGAGCTTTTGCTTCAAATATATATATATATATATATATATATATATATATATATATATATATATATATATATATATATATATTACCTACTGGCGGTCGCCAGTAGGTATATATAGTTAGGATTTTTTTTATAGGGATTTCTGAAAATTCTATGTTGATTGACTTTGGCGTTGATGGACGGAATTGGCTGTAATTTTCAGGAAAATGGCACATTTTGTTTCTGAGCGTCCCCTGAAAGTTTGGGGGGGTTTCGTCAAGCGGGGGCCGAGAAAAAAGGGGGGTCCCAAAACATGTTTTTAACATTGAGTTTTCCATAGGGCAGTTGGACTCACTTTTAGCCCGAACGGCTGAATGGATTTCCACCAAACTTGGCAAAATTGTAGGGACTGGTACCCTGATGTGCCTTTGCTAGGTCTCAAGATATGTGCTCCAGTGGATTTTGAGAAATTAACGTTCAAAAAAATATATATATCTGTGACAGCGTCCCGGTTAGCGCACCGGTTTGCGTACCAGACGCGTAACGGAACTTCGCGAGGAGAAGCGGATTGGCTCTCCGGTGACTGTCAACATTCTAAACAGTCCGGAGCGGCCGCCATCTTGTCTCTCGGTAGGATCTAGAGACAAGAGATGGAAATAAACGAAGGGGGAAATGAATGAAAGGGGGCAAGGTAGACCCCTTCTGACCCCCTAGGATTGATGTGGGGGCTATTAAAGGGCCCCGCGATTTTTCGCGGTGGAAGCGCTACCCGGTACGCGAACCGGGTAGCTCACCGGTAGCGTAACGGGAGTCCGCCATCTTGTGTTTCGGACGAATTTAGTCACAAGACGGAGGATAAACAATGTTGGGAATGGGTATAAGGGGGCACGGGAAACATATCCTTACCCCCTAGGTTTTCTGAGGGTGGCTGAGGAGGCCCATATATGTAAAAAAAAACAGCCTTTTTTTTCAAATTTTTGCACGGTTAGCGCCCGGTCCGCGCACCGGGTAGCGTTTCGGAAAGCGTAACAAGGGGAAAACCAAGGGAAACAGTAAAATAATATTGGTGGGTTATCCTAGAGGTGACGCACCTCAGCAACGCTATAATTGATTGGATGCCACCTCTGCATGTGGCGGTGCATAGTATAGTTTCCAAAACTATACTTTTTGTCTGTGCCTCAGGACAGAACTGTATCGCAATGAGGCATGTCACCAGCCGGGCATTGACCTTTTTTTGCCCTCGAGGGTAAGAAAAAAATTGCCATATAAAAAGGTCTAAGCGGTGGGATTGCCGGGGCTCTTCACGCAAGAACTGCCTCGGCTCTACCTCCTCTTCCTCTTCTTCTTCCTCTTCCTCTGGGTTTGGAAGGAACTTTGCAGGTGGTCCTTCCTTCCTAGGTGGTTGTGGTGGTGGTGGGGGTCCACCAGCTGCAGCTACTACAGATGCCATGACTGAACAAGCAGAAACAGGTCTTCCTCTCACAAAGATGAAAGTCAGAGTGAGGAAAAAAGGTGGGGGCTTTCATCATTTGGGAAAAAAAATGTTCTAAACCAATGACCTGTTACGCTTACGTTACGCGTCCCACTCCGCGCCCGGAGCGCTTCCGGGGTGCTGCGCTTCGCGCCTCAGGTCGCGCTCCGGAGCACTTCAGAGTGCGCTAACGCGGCGCGTCATAAGACGCATTACGCGGCAACGCGATACGTCGCGCTTACCTGACGCGTCACGATGTTGTTTTCGAATGCGGCAGTTGCGCTAACGGAACGTTTCCCGGTGCGCGGATCGGGTCGCGCCACCAAATTGAGCTAACGGGAAGCTACCCGGTGCACGGACCGGTAGCGAAAAAAATAAATACAAAAAATTATATACATAAAAAAATTATATTAAATACATAAAAAATATATTTTTCCTTTAAAAGAAGAATACATTTTACAGCTTTTGATATTTGCAATTAAAAAACCATTGAAATTCACAGAAAAAACCATAGGTTATAGACCATATATAGTTAGGAATTAGCATTTACAAAACCTTGAAAATTCACTGAAAAAACCATAGGTTATAGAATATATATAGTTAGGAATTAGCATTTACAAAACCTTATTTTACTCACACAAAACCATTGAAATTCGCATATATAGTTAGTTGCACTAACTATATATCGCGCACCCGCAATCCACTGCTGATGATGTCACATATTACATCATTCATGACATGGTCAGTGACATCACTGATGACATCACTGATGACATCTCAAATGACATCACTGATGACATCACTGATGACATCTCATTTGACATTACTGATCACATCACTGATGATATCATTCATGTGATGATACGATGAACCTCTTCAGACTCTAATATAACCTTAGATACAATCAGTGTAAACAGACACTCACAGACTGTCACTCATCCATGGAGTTACTCACACACCTAGTTAGTCATGCAAAGAATCAATCACACCTCCATTTCCTCAACTATACAGTTATACACACCTTACTTATTCAAACATATACTAACACATATTTACTCTCTTATACAATCCCTGATACAAGTTCACAATGATCCATACAGCCACTCACACATTCACTGGCTCTTATGCAGAGTTATTTATATATGTCAACTCTCACATGTACTCTGTTTTACATATGTACTTACTTTGACATGTAGCACTGAGATATCCATTCACTCACCAATACACTCATGCACACAGTCAACCACCCATACAGCTGTTTCCACATGCACTTTTGAACCCATACATCTAGTCAATCAACTGCTCACACATCTATGCACAGAGTCATACACCTCCCAGCCACCCACACACACTCAGTCTCCCATACAAATACTTGGGCAACCAATCAATAACCCATATAGTTACTCATATAGCTACTGATCAACACATGCAGCAGTTTACAGAACAACAGACATAATGATGCACAAATTAAGACAGTTTAGTCACTAACCCATGCACTCAGTGAGACACATTTAATCACTCACTCATACAGTCAGTCATGCACCTACTAAATCCTTCATCCAGACACTTATACATCCACTCATTCTTCAATATGTAAGACATATTTTAACTTTACAGAAACATACAGTCACTGGATGTTGTCATTAGTGATGTCATCAATGATGTCATTTGAGATGTCATCAGTGATGTCATCAGTGATGTCACTGACCATGTCATGAATGATGTAATATGTGACATCATCAGCAGTGGATTGCGGGTGCGTGATATATAGTTAGTGCAACTAACTATATATGCGAATTTCAATGGTTTTGTGTGAGTAAAATAAGGTTTTGTAAATGCTAATTCCTAACTATATATGGTCTATAACCTATGGTTTTTTCAGTGAATATATATATATATATATATATATATATATATATATATATATATATATATATATATATATATATATATATATATATATATATATATATATATATATATATATACATACACCAATAACATAAAATCTATTAAAAAAAATAATATAAATGAAAACATTAAACTATTTAAAAGTCTTTAAACTTACATTTTCCGCTTCAGTGAGTGCAACTAGAGGTAAAGTGCTGGATAGCAGAGGGGAAAAAATTACTGCTCCCACTACTGGGAGTGCAACAGTAGAGAAGATGTTGGAAATCAGAGGAGTAAAAAAAAACGATTCCCTCTTCAGTGAGTGCAACAGTAGGTAAAGTGTACGGATAGCGGAGGGGTAAAGATTACTATTGCCACTCCAGTGAATGAAACAGTAGGGGAATTTTGGCCCAGCAGTTTGCTGATATCTCTACAAGGGGTGTATATCTCGTGACCATGACGGGGACCTACATTCTTTCCCTTCAGGCAATGGGGGTTGAATCATCCGGTACAGGGATTCTTGACAGAAGATACAGAAACGCCCTAGAGACTTAGGTTAGGGGACGTATAGTAGGAGTGCGCCTGATTGCTATATTGTTTTATATGCTTGCATGTATACCTTGTTTCAGCACGGTGGTGGAGCTTTTCATTGTGTTCACTGTCCTAGTACTTCTAATACCTTTCATTTTCTCTGT
The DNA here is from genome assembly GCF_964263255.1 of Lissotriton vulgaris. NCBI lineage: Eukaryota > Metazoa > Chordata > Amphibia > Caudata > Salamandridae > Lissotriton > Lissotriton vulgaris. The sequence goes on from NC_141685.1 coordinate 1,224,599,129, forward strand.
CTATTGATCATTGCAGCACTTATATTTTATACAAGAATCATGTTGGTTCAATAAATATTGAAAATGTCCCACTGTGTATTCCTTGTATTTTGCTCTGAGAGACAGAGATCATGAGTGACTGAACAAATGTGTTCTAGATCTGTAAAAGCTATTCCTGGGGGATCAGGGTTGTAATGTTCAGTGGTTGCCTGACCCATTTTCTACCCGCCTAGGGTTCGGTCGGCTTATGGTGGCAATGTAAACTAGCTGGCCTATAGGATGACATATCCTGAGGAGCTTCAATGATTCAGTCTGGCACCATACGAAAGATTATGCTATCCACAAACAGTTCCTACTGCGGGGTGGAAACTACACGACAGTCCATCTCCCTCAAAGGTTGAAATCTATTCCTGTCATGTTCAGTGGTGCCTGACCCATTTTCTACCCGCCTAGGGTTGGGTCGGCTTATGGTGGCAATGTAATCTAGCTGGCCTATAGGATGACATATCCTGAGGAGCTTCAATGAATCAGTCTGGCACCATACGAAAGATTATGCTATCCACAAACAGTTCCTACTGCGGGGTGGAAACTACACGACAGTCCATCTCCCTCAAAGGTTGAAATCTATTCCTCATCTCCAGTCGCTTTACAGGGCCTCTATTTAGAGGATCTGTCCTACCCCTTATTTGGATGCCTTATGGTTCTCGCCTCATCTGCGTGCGAGCTGCATCGGCCCTGGCAACCTCCTTTGTACATCTGGCTCTGTAAAAGCAATTCCTGGGGGATCAGGGTTGTAATGTTCAGTGGTTGCCTGACCCATTTTCTACCCGCCTAGGGTTCGGTTGGCTTATGGTGGCAATGTAAACTAGCTGGCCTATAGGATGACATATCCTGAGGAGCTTCAATGATTCAGTCTGGCACCATACGAAAGATTATGTTATCCACAAACAGTTCCTACTGCGGGGTGGAAACTACACGACAGTCCATCTCCCTCAAAGGTTGAAATCTATTCCTCATCTCCAGTCGCTTTACAGGGCCTCTATTTAGAGGATCTGTCCTACCCCTTATTTGGATGCCTTATGGTTCTCGCCTCATCTGCGAGCGAGCTGCATCGGCCCTGGCAACCTCCTTTGTACATCTGGCTCCCCAACGCGGATCACCTTGGAAAAGAAAAATACAACATTATTTGACTTACGGATGCTGTAATTGCTGCTGTTGGAACACTTCTGCATTGCCTGGGGGATATCAGGCCCCAGAAATGATCACTCCCAGGAGGGAGGGGCTCTACTTGTGCTCATAAGCACCATCACACACCCACAGCCCAAAAGTGCGTGGGCCACGCCTGGGCAAAGGTGGGCCAAGGGCGGGCCCGTCTGTGCCCGTCAGAGACCGGAGGAGGCTTGGCTGGGCCACCCCTCTTGGTTCTCTGTGTCGAGGCCCTTTTAGCATATAGCTGCCTCTTGGTGTAGAGCTGGAAGTGGTGAAAACCTAATCAGAAGGTCAGTGCTACATTACTATCAACTTAGTTGTAATTGGACCACACATTGTTGGAGCACAGGTACTCTGTAAGTCTCATCCCTCCTCCTAACTAGAACTCATTGCTTGGCTGGGTCGGACTGGCAATTAAGCCTTCATATCGTTACCTCTGCTATTTATGGATGAAGACAGGCGATATAAGATTCCTTGCCGGGATAGTAGAGGAAGTTTACAGTAGCCAAGTAATCTACGGTTGACCAAATAGAGAGAAAAGGAAACACCTTTTGTCATAAAAAATCCACCCAGATACTTGGGAACCAATTCATTGACCAATTGATATAGGCCCTTATTGACTGGTGTTGCTGAGCTACCTGATTTGTTTTTTATTCATCTTATCTTTATCATACCTCATTTATCTTCAAATTGCGTACATATCCTACACAGTAATTAAGCTCACTGATCTTCATCTGGACTTAGTATGGGAAAAAAGAAACTTATAGGCGAACTGAGAAAGCCTAAATCCCCAGAAAAGCCACAGACACATACACAGACCTCACTATTCAAATGTATATCAGGAGTTATGGGGCTTTTGAAAAACTGGTCTCAACTGTTGAGGAGTCGTTATTAGTCTGTGGAGATCAAATTACGGCCCTTATGACTGTGGTAGAGCACCCAGTTGACTATAATGAAGAATTTAAAATCTGTGATAGAAGTGGGACTGAAGGGACCGACAAGGGAACGGATGGGTGCATTCAGAACATATTTAAAACTATCAATACATCTAAATCAGATTCCCCACTGCCATCTAAACTGTTAAAAAAATGTGTATATGCACTACGACTAGTTCCCCGAATAAAGAGGCCCCCTGAAATAAAAGAACTAACCCAAAATCAGGCTCTGAGTAGGCTAAGGGCGGCAACTGCTGAACTTACCCAACAGTGTAGCCACTTAAATAATCGAAAATTGGATACACTATGATCAGCAGGTACATAGTTAGAGCAATTTGTGAAGACTACTTTACAATCTGTTAATATCCAACTAAAAGAAACAGAAATTAAATGTACAACTTGTCTGGACCAATTAACATAAAACATAATACTCGAATGACAAGTGAGCCTACTGGGAATTTAATTGCTGGTAGTAACCCACACACAACTAGTACAGTGAGGCCATTAAATCAATCATGTACACAGAGTTAACAGGATTAAACACTTTACGTCTATAGTGGTTTGTGCCAAAATAAAGGGAACAACCCAGATAGCGTTCATCATATTTCAGTCAACACTATACCTACTGTACAAATACAATCAATTGAATACCTCAATCTTCCACCGGCTGACACCCCTTATGTAATTGTCTTATCAAATGTTCCACCTTTATTGCCTTAGACCTCAGAATCTTGGATTTCTCTCAGGAACAAGGCACTAAACTGGTAAGCGGTAAGATCAGGCATGACTGAACATTGTTCGAAGACATACAAATGGAAAGGGGAATTAAATGGGTGGGTAGGACAAATACATCTCTGCCGGGAGACTTCGTAGTTCTATCATTTAAAACACCTAGAGGCCAATTAGGATGGTCGATGGACAGGAGTCTGTCCGCCATCCTGGGGAAACCTAGACCGTTCACCATACAAGCGGCGGTCCCGTTTCACAAATCAGGAATTGCCCGCCACCATGGCGAATGCATTCTGTAGTTAAACATTGTAGCGGGTGCTGCAATGCTAAAATCGCTCGTAGTGCTTGTCACTGCACCACGTGGCAGGCACCACACGGCGCCGGCCACTTGGTGCTGTGACCCCCCAAGTGCACCCAACCTCCATCCCAACACATTAGGGGCCCGCAATGGGCCCCGTACCAAAGCACTGCATCACTGCCATGGAAAGGCCGCTTTTTGCATGTATTCTAATCTGCCTGATAGGCACAGCCAGCATTTAAGGCACCCTGCACTGTCCGCCAGGAAATCGGAACTGCTGGGGACGCAGTCAGGTTCCCACCACCATCCTAATCTGGCGGTGGGAAAAATCTGTTTGATGGCAGAAGGACCGCCACCGCAGGGCCGGCGTTTGCCACCGCCGGCCCCGCGGCGGCGGTCCTTTTGCCATCCTAATCACCCCCCTATACTGGTGGAGACTGTCCTAAATAGAACTAGGCCCACTCATGTAACTTTGAATACAATTGCTGCCCTCCCACTAGGTTATTTTTATCAAGCAGGTTCACTTGGGAGGTCTCTGTCGATCTATGCCCCCAAGTATTCTCCCCCCATTGACCAACCAACTTTATAATGTCCCAACTTTTAATAGATTTCAGGAATTGGAAAATCTTGATGGAATAGATTGACCAGGCATGGAGTACCGTGAGGGAATGAAGGGGAGACAGGAGAGGACAATTGTACTGGCTGACCCAGGAAGGGTGGGTTTGATTCTGGAAATATTTGGCTCAAGTGCTTTACCTAATGTTGACTCTTCACAGCATTCTGCTGGGTATATTAATGGTTTAAACACTAATTAATAGTGTAGAGAACTGTTCCCATTCTTCTGTTGAAAAAACTGTTCTTTGGTTCTGGAATGTGGTGAGACTCAGGAACAAAATCAATAACCTAGAGTGGTTAGAATTTGTTGAGGGTTTTAACTTTATTTGTCTCCAAGAGTCCTGGTTGGAGGAACCCGTTCATATGAATGGGTTTAGAACATTTCATGTCCCTGCTGTTTCAACTACACATGGTAGATCCAATGGAGGTTCATGTATTTTTGCTTTGAATTACTTGCCATCTGTAAGAATAAAGAGCTAATTAACCCTTATTACCAAGTAATTGTCTTTGAAGGTTCTGGCCTTGCCAGGTTAGCAGTGATTAATCTGTATATTAATGCTCCAAGAAATGACATTATAACACATTTACAAAATATGTATGAGTCCCTGGAAAAACTGGATAATAGTAGCAGGAAGAAACTATCTATTCTGTGGGGAGGCGATTTCAACAACCAAATATGTACCTCATCCTCTGAGAAAACATGAGGTATAAATAATTTAGACAGTGTGGGTAAAACACATTTCACTCACAATTGTTATGGTAACAAATTAAACAAACATATTTATACACTGGATTATAAACTGGATTTATCATTCTCAAATGAAATCTCATTTCCATTTGCCCTAGTTAGGTGTACCTTTAATGGTAGAAATAATAATAGTATAATTGATTATGTTTTGGCATCAAATATTCTGGCCACTCATGTTTTTAATTTCAAAACGCATTCTATCCCGCTAAGTGATCATTACCCACAATCTGTACAAATTTATTAACTAGAAAACAGTGTGGGCATGGCCCAGTTTTTGCTGGAGAACTTGAGTTAGCTAACCTTAATGGCTACTCACTGAGGTGGCATCAGATCACTCTGGAGGGGATTTTAATAAAATGAATCCACAACACAGGGGGAGCCTTTGAGATTTGTTCAGATGATATGTCACAACCAAAGGAGATCATTTATACCTTTTTAACTATAAGTCAGGTTGTGAAGGAGAACCCTCACTCCTCCATGAAAACTAACAAAGACAGAAATGGTTAGTTTGATTGACAATGCACTAAGGCTAAAGGAGGCACTACATAAGAACCCCAGGTGCAGAGCTGAGGTTCAGCATGGTAGATCTGTATATTGAATGTCTCTGAAAGAAAGGAAAACTAAGTTAAGAGAAGAGGCATGGGATGCGTTATGCGAAGCAAGCACAAACAATGATAATAACGAATTTTTGGAAGATAGTCAATTCTGCACCACTGAGAAAGGATGCTTGACCTGGGATTGTGGTTGCAATACCCGAGGATGACTGGATTAAACGTGTTTCCGGCATCTACTCTACACCCATCATTAAACCTTCACAGGTACATAACTTTGATGACAATCTAGATCCTGGACAATCCTCCGGTGTTACTCTGTTTCGTTTAGATGAAGCAAATAAAGCAATATTTGCTAGCAAAGGGGGCCAGGCACCCAGCCCCGATACAATATCTGTGGACTTGTATAAAGCTAATATTCCTCTCTGGGGATTAGTTCTAAGCGTTGTTTTAAGGGCCTGTTGTAATTCAGAATTCCCCCCCACGTGGGCAGAAACTATAATAGTGCTGATCTATAAAACGGGAGACTAGCATAACCATGCCTGTTATAGACCGATTTAATTTTTCGACTCATTTGTGAAGATAGCGGGTGGAATAATCTTAAATGGACTCCATCTGCGGACTGAAGCCAAGGGTACTCTGACTAATATTCAATATTGGTTCCGCACTATGGTGGGTACAATAGAACAGTACCTTAAGTTGAGCATGTTATTAGGGAAATATACTATGACTAAAGGCGGGGACTTAATCTGGGCTTTGCAGATCTGTCCCCCATCTTTGATTGTGTTAATCACTCAAAGCTATGGGTAAATATGCGTGACATTGGTGTAGAGCCTACAATAATTTCCTTCCTGTGGGATTTGTAATCTAGCACAAAAGCTAGGGTCAGTAGGGGCGAAAGGAACACAGCCGTTCAGCATAGAAAGAGGGGTGAGGTAGAGTTGTGTCCTTGCACCCGTTACTCTTTTTGCTTTATATAAATAATGTAGGCACTGCACTGACCTTGCAATCTAGGGATCTCGCCCAGGTGGAACATCGTCCAGTGCCTGCCCTTCACTACACTGACCTGACAATGCTGTTTTAATGGCATGCACCCCAATTGCGATGCAGTCCGTACTTAGTGATCTTGTTGATTATATGCAGGACTTTGATTTGCATGTGAACCAAACGAAAACATTTATAGTGAAAAGCGGCTGGAAAACTGGAAACTGCTGTGCTGTTAAAATCCTAGATACAACCGTAGAATTTACTAACAACTTTTTGTATCTGAGTGTTTTATTTGATAAAGAAAGCACGTGGAATCGTGCCATTAAGACCAGGGCATTGTTGTACAGAAGTGCCTGCATGGCCCTACGAAAATTTACAATTAGACTTGGTACAAATCCCCATCGAGAGATGCTTACTATTTAGAAGGCTAAATGTGTTAGTAAAGCAATATAGGGGCCAGGGTTATGGGGGCACACAAATTGTTCGGCATTGAAACTCATGGAAAATGAGTTTTTGAGGTACTTGTTAGATACACCTAAAAGTGCCTTAACTTTTGTGTGCAATACAGAGCTGGGGGTATTGTCTCTCACTGATCTAGCTAAGATGGAACCTTTTTTATTGTGACATAAAGTTTGGACATCCGAATACGCTGCTCTAAATTGGTCCTTTATAGAAGACTGTTTAAAAACAACACTATATACACAAATTCCATGGCTGATATATAAATACAGCACTTGTGTCAGGATCTGGGGCCTCCAGACTATTTTACTAACCCTGAATCATTGGCCGAAATTAACAGGAAAGATTTAAAAGCTGACTGTATGACACCTTTAGAGAATGTTAGGTTGTCTGCCCATTCATTAACACCTTGGCTGCTAGGCGTGTCCCCCCCCCCCCCCCCCCTGTGCTGAAAATTGCCATTTTGCTGGTGTCATGACGAGCTCAGCTCGTCATCAGCACAGCTCAACTGTGCATCATGACGAGCTGAGCTCGTCATGAGCATCGAAAGGGTTAAAGCCCACTGTTTTAGGAAAACAGCTGTTTTTAACTAGTTTTGAAATGCAATACTACCTAAGTGTTGTGCCAAATTAGAAGCATAGGCACATTCTTGTTTTAGTTTGTTCATTGTATGGTCACCCTCCCCGAACTTAATGATTGGTCCTCCAACTTATATAAACGTCCTTGTGACAGTTCCTTGAGACAGGGTACAATGCATGTTGTTTTCTTTTGTACATTTTTGGGAAAATGGAGGAGGTACTATATTTTAAGCTTTTAAAAACATTTATCGTTTACTCAATGTTGACTATTGATATTTGTGTAGGAATGACATCTTATTTATTGAGTGTCTTATATGCCGGAATGAACATTCTGATAGAGGATATGAATAATTCAGCCAGTTAGGGGAAAAGTATTTATATGACTCATGAAGGTAGATTAACGTGTCCTGTGTCTGGAAAATACCAATACATTGCTTTAATAAGGCAATTTTATTGATATGATTTAATGCAAGAGAGCTGAATAAGATTGTATGGTAGATCCAGATTTGAAGCATTTAGTCTCCCGTACATACACCTCTAATTGTATGTATAGAATTTTAGTGGGGATGAGTTAAAAAATGGGCATGGATGAATTTTAGATTGGTTTTAACTGATTTTTTTTAAAATATTTAACATTGACAAAAGAAATGGGATTTTTTACTGGATTGTATTTTGTATTTTATACGTGTGTCTCTTTCTGATATGCTTTTATGGTCTAATATATTTTGACCGAATAAAGATGATTGACATACATACCTACAATCCCTTGTACTTTGCACAAAAGCTGAGGGATAAAATAAGCCTGGTTTAGAAACATGAATGCCCAGACCTTGAGCCTTCTTAGGGAAATTGTGCTGAATCAATCGTCATGGTGCTTCATGTTGCCTAAAATGTGACAACCTACAATCCCCCTCCACTGACTTTTGGCCAAATACCAACCAGTCCACTCATCTGGCCATAATTATGTTATCGCAATCATAACCACTCGCTCCCCCATTGGAAAAGCATCAATGTTTGTCTTTGCGAATGAGATCCTACATTGATTCCACCACTCTCAGAGTCAAGGGGGTGACGCTGGTCAGGATAGCCACAAAAGAGGTAGATGCAGGAGTAACATAGAGTCTTTGAACAGGGGCACGTGGCTGCCTGTGGTCTTGCTTAGGGGACACCACAACCCTTGAGTGCTTTTATCAATAGTAAAGGAGGATTCCACGGTAGGCTGTTGCTGAGTGGAAGTGGTCAGAGTATGTCCTTCAGTATCTTTTCCCTGGTTGGCATCTTAATGTGCCATACTTAATGAGGTCTGTGATAGAAATTGTGTTTCTCCAAGATTTGCCACTACACCCTTAAGGTTCTTAGTGTGCCTTTCCCCAGACTCATGCAATTTTGGAGTATCAAAGTTAATTATCTCACCATTGGATGGATGGTTTCACTGATAGAATATCGATGGTAAAACAACTGATGGTAAAAATTTTGAAAAAAAATAAAGATTTAAAAATATCCACTCCCTATACTTAAACAAGTAAGTACAAAAATATTGAATAAAAATATCAAATTCAAAAATATAGATGTAAAAAATATTGCTTTAGACATATTAATCAAATAAAATAAAATGTATTAAATATGTAAAATATTAATATTATCTTCAACAAAATAAATTAAATTGAATATACATTTTAACTAAACATAAAAATTACACTTAATTTAAAAAATATAAACACGCAAACATTAGAATTTATACATGTACATATATTTACCTTAACATAATTTGTTAACTAATATCTTTATTTAATTTTTAAACTTTTAAATGATATAGAAATATAATATATAAATATATCAATAATTAAAAATAAAAAATACATTCTATATTTAATTAAAACATTAAACTATTAAATCAAAATTAAAACGTATTCGCAATACAATAAATACAACAGTAGGGAAAATGTTGGATAGCGAAATATTTACACTTACTATTTCAACTGCAATGAGTGTAACAGTATGGAAACTGTTGGGTAGCGGAGAGGTAAACATTGCTATTCCAACTCCATTGAGTGCAACAGTAGGGAAAGTGTTGGATAGCGGAGGAGTATAAATTACTGTTCCCACTCCAGTGATTGCAGCAGTAGGGAAAGTGCTGGATAGCGAAAAGGTAAACATTTCAATTCCCACTAGAAAGAGTGCAACAGTAGGGAAAGTATTGGATGGGTAGGGGTATAAATGACTATTCCTACTCCCGTCAGTGCAACAGTAGGGATAGTATTAGATAGCCAAGCGGTAAAAATTACTATTCCCACTCCAGTGAATGCAACAGTAGGGAAAGTATTGGATAGCGGAGGGGTAAAAATTACTATTTCCACTCTAGTGAGTGCAACAGGAGGGAACGTTTTGGATAGCGGAGGTGTAAAAATTACTATTTTCACTCCAGTGAGTGCAACAGTAGGGAAAGTATTCAATAATAGAAAGGTAAAATGTACTATTCCCACTCCAATGAGTGCAACAGTATGGAAAGTATTGGATAGCGGAGGGGTAAAAATTACTATTCCCACTCCAGAGAATGCAACAGTACAGAAACTGTTGTATAGCAGATAAACAAAAATTACTAATAACATATAAACAATTTAAATCATTTTTATAATCTTCAAAACAAATAAACAATATTTTTTTAAATATACAAATAAATATATGAAACATATAAAGATAACACAAATTATAATGTTATTACATACACCAAAAAGGTATACATTTTATATAAAACAGATTGATAAATACATTTATAAACAATATTTATTTATGGTGTCAATGCTGTTGGGCTTTTGTTCCAGGACAGGGCCTCCGGCTATTTTACGCTTACCCATAATGCAGGATTAGGTGGGGAAATGGAAAATAACTCACTTAGATTGAGCAGTGGTTCATAGGGGCGCGTGTCAGATGGGTGCCCCAGTCAAGACTCGTCCGGCTACGGACGAGCGCAGCCACGCCTGCTCTTGGCCCATGCAAAAACAAGAGTTGATGGTCAGAATGCGGAACAATGTCATACATTCACCCCAGCACAGAGATCTGGGCCTAATTACATCGTTGTTTTGCTCACCACACCACCCCAGTTCAGACAGATCATGCTTGATTCCGGTCAAGGGAAGACATGGCTTGGCAGTTTGGGCTGGACTGTTCCCATGAGGCACAGGGTCTAGACTGATTTGCATATGGCCATGTCTGAACTGGGTAGGTGTGGAGTGCAAAAAAAATTATGGATTTAGGCCCAGATCTCTGTACTGTGGTGAATATATGACATTGTTTTGCATTCTGTCCATCAACTGTTGTTTTTGCATTTGTCACCCGAGTGGGACGGTGATGCTCAGACGTGAGGCCCGTGCTCTCCACACCACTGGAGTCATGCTAACAAGGCTGATGATGGCTGATAGAAAGAAACCGATCCTAGGATGCTTGATTACGGTCCAGGGAAGACATGGCTTGGCAGTTTGGGCTGGACTGTTCCCATGAGGCAAAGGGTCAAGACTGATTTGCATATGGCCATGTCTGAACTGGGGTGGTGTGGAGTGCAAAAAACGATGGATTTAGAACCAGATCTCTCTACTGGGGTGAATGTATGACATTGTTCTGCATACTGTCCATCAAATGTTGTTTTTGCATTTGTCACCCCGAGTGGGCCGGGTATGCTAAGACATGAGTCCTGTGCTCTCCACACCACTGGAATCAAGCTATCCTGGCAGATGACGGCTGATAGCCAGAAACAAGTCCTAGGATGCTTGATTCCAGTCCAGGGAAGACATGGCTTGGCAGTGTGGGCTGGACTGTTCCAATGAGGCACAGGGTCTAGACTGATTTGCATATGGCATTGGCTGAACTGGGGTGGTGTGGAGTGCAAGAAAACGATGGATTGAGGCCCAGATATCTGTATTGGGGAGATTGTATGACATTGTTCTGCATACTGTCCATCAACTGTTGTTTTTGCATTTGTCACCCCGAGTGGGCTGGGTATGCTCAGACGTGAGTCCTGTGCTCTCCACACCACTGGAGTCATGATATCCCCGCTGATGATGGCTGATAGCCAGAAACCAGTCCTAGGATGCTTGACTCTGGTCCAGGGAAGACATGGCTTGGCAGCTTGGGCTGGACTGTTCCCATGAGGCACAGGGTCAAGACTGATTTGCATTGGCCATGTCTGAACAGGGGTGGTGTGGAGTGCAAAAAACGATAGATTTAGGCCCAGATCTCTGTACTGGTGTGAATGTATGACACTGTTCTGCATTCTGTCCATCAACTGTTGTTTTTGCATTTGTCAGGCCGAGTGGGACGGGCATGCTCAGACGTGAGTACCATGCTCTCCACACCACTGGAGTCAAGCTATCCTGGCTGATGATGGCTGGTAGCCAGAAACCAGTCCTAGGAGGCTTGATTCCGGTCCAGGAAAGACATGGCTTGGCAGTTCGGGCTGGACTGTTCCCATGAGGCACAGGGTCAAGACTGATTTGCATATGGCCATGTCTGAACTGGGGTGGTATGGAGTGCAAAAAAAACAATGGATTTAGGCCCAGATCTCTGTACTGGGGTAAATGTATGACATTGTTCTGCATTCTGTCCATCAACTGTTGTTTTTGCATTTGTCACCCTGAGTGGGACGGGCATGCTCAGACGAGAGTCCCGTGCTCTACACACCACTGGAGTCAAGCTATCCTGGCTGATGACGGCTGATAGCCAGAAACCGATCCTAGGATGCTTGATTCCGGTCCAAGAAAGATATTGTTTGGCAGTTCGGGCTGGACTGTTCCCATGAGGCACAGGGTCAAGACTGATTTTCATATGGCTTGTCTGAACTGGGGTGGTGTGGAGTGCAAAAAAGTTGGATTTAGGCCAAGATCTCTGTACTGGGGTGAATGTATGACATTGTTCTGCATTCTGTTTATCAACTGTTGTTTTTGCATTTGTCACCCCGAGTGGGACGGGTATGCTCAGATGCGAGTCCCGTGCTCTCGACACTACTGGAGTCAAGCTATCCTGGCTGATGACGGCTGATAGCCAGAAACCGATCCTAGGATGCTTGATTCCGGTCCAGGGAAGACATAGCTTGGCAGTTCGGGCTGGACTGTTCCCATGAGGCACAGGGTCAAGACTGATTTGCATATGGCCATGTCTGAACTGGGGTGGTGTGGAGTACAAAAAACGATGGATTTAGGCCCAGATCTCTCTACTGGGGTGAATGTATGACATTGTTCTGCATACTGTCCATCAGCGGTTGTTTTTGCATTTGTCACCCCGAGTGGGACGGGCACTCTAAGACGTGAGTACCATGCTCTCCACACCACTGAAGTCAAGCTATCCTGGCTGATGATGGCTGATAGCCAGAAACCGGTCCTAGGATGCTTCATTCTGGTCCTGAGAAGACATGGATTGGCAGTTCGGGCTGGACTGTTCCCATGAGGCACAGGGTCAAGACTGATTTGCACATGGCCATGACTGAACTGGGGTGGTGTGGAGTGCAATAAAACAATGGATTTAGGCCCAGATCTCTCTACTGGGGTGATTGTATGACATTGTTCTGCATACTGTCCATCAACTGTTGTTTTTGCATTTGTCACCCCGAGTGGGCTGGGTATGCTCAGACGTGAGTCCTGTGCTCTCCACACCACTGGAGTCAAGCCATCCTGGCTGATGACGGCTGATAGCCAGAAACCAGTCCTAGGATGCTTGATTCTGATCAAGGGAAGACATGGCTTGGCAGTTTGGGCTGGACTGTTCCCATGAGGCACAGGGTCAAAACTAATTTGCATTGGCCATGTCTGAACTGGGTTGGTGTCGAGTGCAAAAAACGATGGATTTAGGCCCAGATCTCTGTACTGGTGTGAATGTATGACACTGTTCTGCATTCTGTCCATCAACTGTTGTCTTTGCATTTGTCACCCCGAGTGGGACGGGCATGCTCACACGTGAGTACCATGCTCTCCACACCACTGGAGTCAAGCTATCCTGGCTGATGACGGCTGATAGCCAGAAATCAGCCCTAGGATGCTTGATTCTGGTCCAGGGAAGACATGGCTTGGCAGTTCGGGCTGGACTGTTCCCATGAGGCACATGGTCAAGACTGATTCACATATGGCCATTTCTGACTTGGGGTGTTGTGGAGTGGCTTGGCAGTTCGGGCTGGACTATTCCCATGAGGCACAGGGACAAGACTGATTTGCATATGGCCATGTCAGAACTGGGGTTGTGTGGAGTGCAAAAAAATTATGGATTTAGGCCCATATCTCTGTACTGGGGTGAATGTATGACATTGTTCTGCATTCTGTCCATCAACTGTTGTTTTTGCATTTGTCACTTCGAGTGGGACGGGTATGCTCAGAAGTGAGCCCCGTGCTCTCCACACCACTGGAGTCAAGCTATCCTGGCTGATGATGGCTGATAGCCAGAAACCGGTCCTAGGATGCTTGATTCCGGTTCAGGGAAGACCTGGCTTGGCAGTTCGGGTTTGACTGTTCCCATGAGGCACAGGGTCAAGACTGATTTGCATATGGCCATGTCTGAACTGGGGTGGTGTGGAGTGCAAAAAAACAATGGATTTAGGCCCAGATCGCTGTACTGGGTGAATGTATGACATTGTTCTGCATTCTGTCCATCAACTGTTGTTTTTGCATTGCTCTTTACCCAGGCATGCATGCTTGTGGCGTGCATCACGGGACTTGAAAGGCGCTTTTAAAACCCTTTGGGCCCAACAGGTGCAAACATCTGCAGGTACAGGTGCAGGGCTCTGCCTCCTACCATGTTGCTGCTTGGTGTAGGTAGTCCCAAACAAGGGTTAATGCTGCACACCCGCCATAGGGTTTGGAAGGTTTTATTATAGTGTTTTGGGCCCACGAGTTGCAAACAATCACAGTTGCAGGGCTCTGCCTCCTTCCCTGAATGCCTGGGACAGGTAGTCCCCAATGAGTGTGAATGCGGTACCACATTTTCAGAACAAAGTGGAAAAGTCCCAAAAAATCATTCAGCCACATTACAATATATTAGAGAGAGATTTGAATCTGATTACTGGATTGCTTGTACATGGTGCTCCCAGATCAGGAGTAGAACTATTAAAAACATATACCCGTCAGGAAACAACTTGGGCAGAATAACACGTGTATGGACGTGCTACCTGTCAAAACAGCAATAACCCGCTACCAGGTAATAAAATCGAACTCCTTTGCAATTCGACATATGACATATGTTTCTATATTTATTTGATTGAATGCCCATATTGGCTTGCGATGCATAAGCAACAGAGAGCAAACTATTAAAACCTGCATATCTGAAAATAACACCCCATAAGGAATAAGAATATGAAATTGGGAGTACTGCACGTTTTAATTAGGGGGGCATATTTATGATATTTGTCACGCAGTGAGACCATACCATCCTGTCAGCGGGTAAAAAAATCGAATTCCTGTGCAATTCGACATATGACATAAGTTTCTATGTTTACTTGATTGTATGCCCCTCTTGGCTTGCGATGCGTAAGCAAAAAAGAGCATGCGATTAAAACCTGCATAGCTCAAAATAAAGCACCATGATGAATAAGAATATGAATTTGGGAGTTTTGCACATTTTAATGAGCAGGGCCACCATAACTCTGAACTAGGGGGAGTGTTTGTGATATTTCTTGCGCAGTGCAGCGCAGCATGTTACCTGGCTGTGCTGCACTGTATGACAGGGAAAGGGCAGGAATGTGCAGGCCCGGACTGGCCGTTGGGGGCACCGGGCAATCCCCCGGTGGGCCGCATGGTTGGGGGCTGGTTTTGGGCCCCTGGGCCGTTTTTGTTACAGGGCCGTTATGCTGCAAAAACGGCCCTGTAACAAAAACGGCCGAAAACCGGCCCTGTCACAGAGCGCGGTCGCACCTCTCCCCCCTCCCCTCTCCTCCCGGAGGGGGAGAGGGGGGCTGGCCGAGCACTTTGCCAGGGCCGGTTCTGGTTCCCAGTCCGGCCCTGGGAATGTGTGGTATTTAAAAGAATACAACACATTCCTGCTTTTGACTGCGCAGCGCTAACGCAGGGCGACCGTGGTCTGTGTTTGAGCCCAAAAACGATCCTGAGAGGCATATTCCTCTTTCTTTGCGTGCTGCAGAATGCAGTTCAGATAGAAAGAGGAAGTAACAAGGAGAAATAAAGCTATTTCTCCTTGTTACGCATCTGCTGGGAATGTGTATCTTTTTGAGCTTTAACAGATTTACCAGTTCTGGTAAGTCTGGGAATGCATCAAAAACCATGAGAGTTGCTTGGGATCACCCATGCATTGCCCACAAAATGTCTCCCTAGCACAGCATGAGGCAACACAGGATGTGTGCTGCATTGCTTTACTCATGATTAATGAGGCCACTCAGGGCCACGCAAAGTGGCCTTGCCTGGCTTCATAAATCTCATTTTTAAGTGAAGCATGTACCACGTTGCATGGTGCAAGCGCAATGCACCTGGGGTCATAAATATGGCCCTAAGTTTTCAGGTCATAGAAGAAGTACTCAAAATGGAAAATAAAAGGCATGCAGCTTCCAAAATAAGGAATTTTCTAGAATGAGAGATTTGACACCATGAGCGCAAAGGGGATGAATAACACAATTAATTTAAATTGTTATCTTTGTGCACATGCACATTTCTGTTCTATGTGACTGTGAAAAGTTTGGTTTATATTTGTGCCAAAATATAGGTGTTCCTAGTGGCCTTTAGGCAAATCCATTTGAATTGATAGGGCTGATAACCTTTGCCTTGCTATCTTACATAAATCATCATGCAGTTTCTTCAGTAGATACTTAATATATTCACTTGTCCAAACTTGTTGACTTATCTATCTGATATTAATCTCCCATCACTTTCACATACGAGTATTGTTGACATAGTACTGCCTTTCCTTTTCTTGACAAAACTCCTAGCGCTTGTTCCCATGGAATTGAATCATATATTAGGTCTTACCCAGTGACAGAGAGCAACTACGCTACAAATACATTGGAGAATTAAAAAATGACTACGTTTACATTGGAATAATCTTGATGGAAAGAAAATGCATTTGTTTGCTGAAATTAACTATTTTGAATATCCAAAAATAAAAAGCACACAGATAATCGATGATTATTCACTTTTTTTATTTAAATCGATCCATTACCTGAGAGATGTAGCCATGAAATCCCAATGGAACATACAAAAGACTGACAGCACAGATTTTGGACCCATGCTATGAGGCTGTTTAGACAAGTATGCAAAAACTGAAGGGTGAAATGCTTAAATTGATCTCAGCCACTGGTAATTATTTGTTATTTTGCACACCATGCCACCTCGCTTTGGACACAGCTTTATGCATATCAGTCTTCACCCTGCTCCAATGGGAACAGTCCAGCCTGAGCTGGCAAGCCAGATCCTCCCTCAACTGGAACACAAGCAACACAGGACATGGGGCTTTTGTCAGACTCACTTTATTACAAGTTGTGACGTATGAAAATGCTCCCATTAACTGCTAGGATATGCTCTTTGTAGAATGAAAACCTTCTAATATTTCTTCAGTCCTGCAGTCTCACAGGAAGCATCTTTGTTTTGCAGTGGAATTAGACTTTTCCAGTTAATCACGCTGCCCTTCTACCTTACATTAGCTCATCAAGTCTTACTGAAGGTCCTGGAGAATTTCGCGTCTCAGCTCTGCAAGTAATTCACATATTCCTGTAACTCCACAATAAGCTGGTGAAGGCGGAGTATTTTCATCAAGTCTCTACCACCTGCTGAAATGAGTAGTGTTATTGTTTGCCTGCAGCAAGTCTGAATATCATCTTAAACATTCACAGAGATTGCACTTTATGGGTGATATGTTGGACACAGTTGCCCTGAAGGGCCCTCTAACCCTGCAGTGAGTCCAGGACATTCAGTCCTGATTCTGAGCTGCTATCCCAACTTCAACAGATCTGAGATGACTTGGCTTTCTGGAATCTTGCCTCCTGCTGCTGCTTTACATTTATTACACAAGTGCCTTTATTGGGGCCTGTGCTTGCAGAATGGCCAGAGTTTGGGACATCTTTGAGAAGGATCTGTGTGCCCTACAAGGAAGCTATGGACCGTCAATGTGAATGGCAGGTGCCAATCTGATGTCTGCAGTGTCATTTTCCTTTAGCCTCTGAGTACATGGTGGTGAGGAATGTGTCATGTGTCAACTGATATGATCACCTGAACAACATGGAAATCAGGGCGGGTGTTGTGACCAAAAAGTAATGAATGAAGCTCTGATAGCTGAGATGTAGTTTAAGATGATTTATTTAGTCTTAGTTGCAGGATGGTAAATCTATGAAGAACAGCCCCACCAGGAGCAGCCTGCCTGCTGCCCAGCCCATACTCCAACTGTCCAACCTCACCTCATAGGCACCCCAGCATTACATTCATCATCACCACTCCAACATTCCATGCAGCACATTCCCACAGGCTGAGCAGCTGAGGTCAAAGCACAAGGGATAAGCATAAAAACAAATACAGGATATAACAGGGGGTCCATCTCCAATGGAGCTGAACCAACATTTAACCTTTTGTAGATGAGTGCTATCTTTCTCTCTACCATGAAGGGCAGGTTGATCCAGGTGCTAAGAGACAACTGAACCGTCATGTGGTTTTGTACCATTTAGCAACATGACTTCCTTCTTACCTGCTGAGAGAAGATGCTCAGTGGTTACATCCAGGCAAATGTCTGTTCTCTTGTTTTTTTACACCTTTGGAAAGGCAAAGTTTTTCCCTGGGCACTGGTAAGAATTAGTTACTTGATTGTTCAATTAATTTATGGTGATGAGTTTTTTAAGGCTTTTCACAATTTTCCTCCCTTTCCTTTTATTATGCCACAGCAAGACTTTAATTTGCTCTTAACTTTTCTGACATGTGCTCCTTTTAAGCATATCTACTGCTGTGAGCCTTTAGAAATGAAAACAGTTTTTCATTGTCATTACTTTTTGCACTTTGCATCAGCAAGCTGCAAGCCTAATCAGCTCAGCCTCATGTACTATCTTTTGAATCCGCAAGCTGATGTTTTACGATCCCTGAACCCTTCTGCAGAAGGTGGTGCCTACTTTCCATGAGGGGTAATGTCCATGACTCTTCAATTGGTCTTTCTCCACCCCTTAGCACTATATCAGTTCATAGGTCAACAGGAAGGGTAATTGTGTCCTTTGATCCTACAGTATGTGAGGCTTAAGTTCACTTATCAGACCAACTTTCTTTTGGGAGGGTATTGCTTTGGTAATGATTCACAAGGTGCAGTTAGAAGTGTACATCAGAAGAAAAAGTTACTTTGTAAAACTCTTTCTGGTGGATATTCATGCTACAGATTCCTTAATGCCTGCTTTACCTAACCCTCCATCTGTGCAGCAGACATTTGAGAGTAATATGTTCAATTTTGTTGTCCTTTTTCCACATGGTAGAGGATGAAACTGACATCTGCATAGGGGTTGTGCCTATGTCCAGCTCTATCAATATAACCAGAGGGAGAATTAAATGGTGAAAGAGGTAGATGACTCTATCAGTGCACAGGATCCAAATAATGACTTTCTGGATCCTCTCTGCTGTCTGGAATTGTGAGGAATCTGCAGTTAGTGGATCTACCATAAAGAGCATTACGGAAATTAAGTAATTTACTTGATGAATACTGCTAATTTATTCACTGAGGTCCTTGGGGTGAACAAATTCCTGTTACTTGTGACCTTGCTGCTCCTTGAACTCATTTGGGCAGATCACTTGTGAGAGTTCATCATGACTATATTCCTTTCATATAAAATTTCCAAAGCATTGAGATGAGGGAAGTACTAAATGGCTTCTACAAAAAGTTATTCCACCCAAGACAGACATAAGTCTGTCTCAGAACGGCCATCATGTCTGGTATTTTAATAAAGCAAATTCTAAAAGGACAGAAAACCACAAAGTATTTTCCTTGCTAAATATATCTAAAAGAAAGAACACCAGGTACTATGGGCCTCATTTATGAGCCCTTGCGTCACTTTTACGCCGCCAGTGCGTCACTTTTTTGACGCACCAGTGGCGTAAACAATGCGCCTTGTTGCGCCATATTTACAAAGTGACTCATCTAGGTAGATGCGTCACTTTGTAAACCCATGCGCCACATTATACCTGCACCAGGTATAATGTATGCAAGGGGAGCGTATTGACGCAAAAAAGGTCGTAGAAGTGACGCAGTGAAATCTATGAGATTTCACTGCGTCACTTCTAGGATGCCGTTGCGTCAAAATCTTGCACCTGTCTCACAGCAGGCGTAAGACTGGCGCATGCCCTTTCACATGGGGCTTGCCCCATGTGAAAGGACGCATTGCTGAAGTTGCGTCACTTTTGTGACACACTCCAGCAATGCGTCACTTTTGCTCTTACAGATACGTCAGAAATACTGACGTATCTGTAAGTCCATGCGCAATGATGCGTCATATTGTAAATATGACGCATCATTGGGGTCGCAAGGAGGGCGCAATGAAAAGTGACGCATCGCTGTTTTCTCGCAGCGATGCGTCACTTTTCATAAATGAGGCCCTATGTTTTTTGTCAATAGAGACATTTTTGCTCTTTAAATCTGTCCTGTACATTAAACACCACTGTCTTTCCATGAACTTGTTTGACCCACAATTCCGAATCCTCTTTTCTGTAAGGAGGAGCTGTCCTGAGAGGGTAGTACTATCTGCAATGTCAGATCAATAACTCCTCTCATTGGCAGTGCATACTATCCAGCTTGCTTATCAAGTTAATAAAACTGGACAGTCTGCAACAGTGAAGTAAAAGGAATGGCAAGGGAAGTGAATGACAGATGGTGAATACTTAGTCAATGTTGAATGGAGGTTGAATGATGAATATACGGTTACTTATGAATGACTTAGTGGAAGCTCATGCACAATTATTGGCTGATGAGCGGATGGTGATTGAGTGGTTCCATAATGAATAGTTGGGAATTCATGAATTTCTGGTAGAATTATGGTGAATCGTAAATGGCTGGCTCGTTAATTAATTCGATTTTGAATGGCTGGTGAATAGATGGATTCCTGAATTGCTGGTGATAATTTTCAATGGTGAACCATGACAGCATGCTGAACCATGAGAAGATGGTGACATCTGGATGGCGAATCATGAATATTATGTCAGAAGTGGATGATGAGATATGAAAGGGTAGGAGATATGAAAGAATGGCGGACACTGAATGCTGAATCACAAAAGGATGGTGAATCATGAAAATGTGATGACTTGGAATTAAGAATGGATTGTCGTTGGTGACTGATGAAGGGTTGATAGTGAATCATGCAAGGATTTTGGATGTTGATTGCTGAGTGATTGGATGCAGGATGTTGAATCAGACATGGTGGATGGTAAATTATGAGTGAGCAGCGGTTGCTGAATCACGAGTGGATGGCTAGTTCTGAGTGGATGGGTTAACATGAGTTAAGTGGATGATCCTAATGGATGGGTAATCATGAGTAGATGGATGATGGATAGTGAATCGTGAATGGATGGTGAATGCTAGATGATGAATCAGGAACGGCTACTAATGATAATGTATGGTGAGTTATGAATTAATTAAGATATGATATATGGTGTGTCATTAATGGATGGTGCTGTTTAGAGGCACCTGGACCATAAAGTGATAGTGGATTTAGAATCTTGAAAGTAAGATGAACACTGAATTGTTAACAGATTGCTGAATGGTAAACCTGGAATGGAGTTTGGATAATGAATAGTGAATCCTGGCTGGATAATGAATAGAGTATCATTAATGGATGAATGAATGGTTGATGCTTGATGACAATTCATGAGTGATGTTGAATGGATGGTGAATCATGAATGGATAGTGAATACTGAATTAATGGCTGGTGAATGCTTAATGGTGAATAATATGAGTAAATAGAGAATAATGGGTGGATGCTGGCCTCTTGGTGCATAGTGGGTTGATAATGAATAGTGGATGGTGAACCATTGTTTAACTTGTCAATGACCAACCCATACCGCCTCATTGCAAAACAAGGAAGGAGGTCCAGTCTCTAGTCAGTCATGAAATACGATTCAAGTAATTAATGAAACCATTGAAAGACTGTCTACTCTCCCGAAAACTTGTAATTAACTACCAATGGCATAAGCCATTACATCTGTAATAAATAAAAATGTAATCCATTATCTGTCTAGAAAAAGACAACTGACAGTACATTTTTAATATTAATGAATAGAGATCACATTGAATGTAGGAAGTAGGACAATAAAAACCACACAAATGTTACTTTAATATGCTCACATTGATAGCTGTAGCAGTCTTTATATTTCTGTTAGTGGGAGTTTAGCCCCTTCATACCTTCTTTAAAGAATGATGTAGGGTTCTGTATTTGAAAATCTATGTGACAAAGATTTATTTTTGAAAGAGATAATGTTACCTGATGAGTTTAGACAAACAGTTTTCAAACTAAGCTGAACCCATTGAAATAGTGGGAGCAAAAGGATCTACATAGATGACTGTACCAGTAAAGGACAGTTGCCCAAGGTTTACGTCAAGAACTAGTCAAGTCAAGTTTAAATTTGTATAGCGCACTATTCACCCAGAGGGTCTCAAGGCGCTTGAGGGAGGGGTGAGCTTTACTTATCAAATATCCAAATTTTTAGTTGTTTTCTGAAGGAGAGGTGGTTCTGTGTAAGGCGGAGGTGGTTGGGGAAAGAATTCCCGGTCTTGGCCGCTAAGTAGGAGAAGGATTTTCCCCCCATGGTGGATCTTTGAATGCGTGGAATTGTGGCGAGGGGTTGATTGGACGATCAAAGTTGGCGGGTGGGGGTGTAAAAGGACAGGCGTGTGTTGAGGTATTCGGGTCCTAGGTCGTAGAGGGCTTTATGTGCGTGGGTGAGGAGGCGGAACGTTATTCTCTTGTTGACGGGGAGCCAGTGGAGGTTTTTCAGGTGGCCTGAATTGTGAGCTTGGCGGGGGATGTCTAGGATGAATCTGGCTGAGGCGTTTTGAATGCGTTGGAGTTTTTTCTGTAGTTTGGCTGTGGTTCCGGCGTAAAGTGTGTTTCCGTAGTCCAGTTGGCTTGTGACCAGTGCATGGGTGACTGTCTTTTTAGTTTCGGTGGGGATCCAACTGAAGATTTTTTTGAGCATGCGTAGGATGTTGAAGAGATGGTGTTGACTTGTCTGGTCATCGTGAGGGAGGAGTCCAGAATGAAGCCCAGGTTACGTGCGTGGTCCGTTGGTATGGGTGCGGTTCCCAGGGCCAGTGACCACCATGAGTCGTCCCAGGCAGAGGGGGATGATCCTAAGAGGAGGACTTCCGTTTTGTCCGAGTTCAGTTTTAAACAGCTGTTCTTCATCCACTCGGCTACTTCTTTCATCCCTTCGTGGAGGTTGGTTTTGGCGGTGTTTGGGTCTTTGGTGAGGGAGAGGATTAGCTGGGTGTCGTCTGCTTAGGAGATAATGTTGAGGTTGTGTTGGCGCGCGATGTATGCGAGGGAACTCATGTATACGTTGAAGAGGGTGGGACTGAGTGATGATCCTTGTGGTACGCCGCAGATTACTTCGGTGGCCTCTGATCTGAAAGGGGGGAGGCGGACTCTCTGGGTTCTTCCGGCGAGGAATGAGATGATCCAGTCCAATGCTTTTCCTTGTATTCCGACATTGTTGAGGCGTTGTATAAGGGTGCTATGGCAGACTGTGTCGAAGGCTGCGGAGAGGTCAAGTAGGATGAGGGGAGCTGTTTCTCTGTTGTCCAGTAGAGTTTGAATGTCGTCTGTTGCTGCGATGAGGGTGGTCTCGGTACTGTGTTTGGCTCAGAAGCCGGACTGTGAAGGGTCGAGGGATTTATTGGATTCGAGGAAGGCAGCGAGTTGACTGTTCACTGCTTTCTCAATGACTTTGGCAGGGAATGGGAGGAGCGCAATGGGGAGGTAGTTCTTAAGTTCAGTGGTGTCTGCTGTAGGTTTCTTTAAGAGGGCGCTGAGTTCGGTATGTTTCCAGCTTTCCAGGAAGGTAGCGGAGTTGAGGAAGCAGTTGATGACGTCTCGGAGATGGGGTGCTATAATGGAGTCTGCTTTGTTGAAAATGTGGTGGGGACATGGGTCGGTTGGCGATCCTGAGTGAATGGTGTTCATCAGGCGGATGGTGTCTTCAGTGGTGATTGGGTTCCAGGCGCAAAGGTTGTTGGAGGGGGGTTTAAGTTCGGAGGTGGGTGGGGTGGACTGGTCTCCAAAGCTGTTATGTATGTCAGCGATTTTGTTGTGGAAGAACGAGGCTAGAGAGTCGCAGAGGTATTGGGAGGGAGTGATGTCGTTGGTGCCGGCTGAGGGGTTGGTGAACTCTTTGACGATGTTGAATAATTCTTTGCTGTTGTGGGCGTTGTTGTCGAGTCGTTCCTTGAATGTTGATTTCTTGGTGGATCGGATCAGTTGGTGGTGTTTGCGGGTGGCGTTCTTGAAGGTGGCCAGGTTGTCAGTGGTTGGGTTTTTTCGCCAGGCTTTCTCGAGGGTGCGACAGATCTTCTTGGATTTCTTAAGGTCATAATTAAACCAGGGGGCTTTTTTGCTGCCTTGCTTGATTTGATGGTTTTTCAAGGGTGCTAATTTGTCAGCGCTGTGGGTGATCCATTGTGTGAGGTTGGTGGCTGCTTGGTTTGGGTCCGATGAGTTTGCAGGAGGGTTTTGGTGAAACGATGTGAAGAGCTGGTTGGTGGTAATTTTGTTCCAGTTTCTCCGGGGAATTGGTTGTGGGTGGTTGTGAGTCGCAGTCTTTTTGTAGTTGAAGTGAACGCAGCTGTGGTCCGTCCAATGGAGAGCTGTGGTATGATTAAAGGAGATGTGCTTGCTGGAGGTGAAGATTGGGTCGAGCGTGTGCCCGGCATAGTGGGTGGGGGTGTCAACAAGTTGTTTGAGTCCCAGATTGGCGAGGTTGTCCAGAAGGGTGGTGGTGTTGCTGTCGTTGTTCTTTTCCAGGTGGAAGTTGAGGTCTCCCAGTAGAATGTAGTCCTCAGAGGGGAGGGCGTGAGGGCTGATGATGTCAGTGATGTCTTCGCTGAATTGTGTGCGGGGTCCGGGTGGTCTATAGACGAGGGTGCCTCTGAGTGTGGTCTTAGGGTCGGTGTAGATCTGGAAGTGAAGGTGTTCGGCGGTTGTGAGGTTGTCATCGGAACTGGTTGTGATGTGGATGGTGTTCTTATGAACGATGGCGATTCCTCCTCCTGTTTGGTTGATGCGGTCCTTTTGGATGATTTTGTAGCCATCCGGGATGGCTATGGCGATGTCGGGCGTTGATGAGGTGTTTATCCAGGTTTCTGTAAGAAAGGCGACGTCCGGCGATGTGATGTCGAGTAGGTTCCAGAGTTCAATGGCGTGTCTGTGGACCGAGCTGGTGTTGAGCAGGATGTACTTCAGGTGGTTAGTGTCGGAGCTCTGTTTGGAGTCTGTGGATTTGGTGTGAGTCCTGATGCAGTCGAACTTGCAGGAGTGGCAGGTGAAGGATCCATGGGTGTGTCCTGGGGCGGCTTGGTAGCAGTTGTGGAGTCGGCCGGGGATAAGTGCAGAGAGGGCAGAGGCGCCGTACGATATGCGGGTGGAGTGGGTTTTGCGGGGGACAGGGGGTCTGGCGCTGGGCGCGGTCCAGGCGCGGATGGGCGTAGACGAGCTTACCTTTGGCGCACCTTCGGCGCACATAGGGCACGTCCGCTGCGCGCAGATGCATATGTCATAGGAGGATGGTGGAGGGGGGCGGAGCGAGGGAGGAGAGGCTGGGAGGCGGGAGCGGGGTGCAGAGGACGTGCTCCGAGGCACAACAACAAGATGGCAGCAAAAGCGAAACCGGAACAGGTGGGGGCACAAATAGGAATTACGCTGTGGGCAGTGGCACTGGCACAGGCACAATCACAGGCACTATTAAATAAATTCTATCATGCAATGCGAGCGCTACGATACAAACTGGCCCAGACACTCTTTAAGGCAATGCGAGCAATGAGCAGAATGGCACAAAATACCCCAAGAGGCAATGCGAGCAAAGAACAAAAGATCACGTTACAGAACACAGGCAGGCACCAATTCTATACAAGGCAGCAAAGCAATGCGAGCAAAGCACAACGATACCCAGGAGAGACCTAATGGTGAGTTTATATCTATGTAAATAACGTTAAACACCAGTATCCAACCATAAATGTCACACACTATACTGAGCAGGTTGGTGGTGGGGGATTCCATCTGCATTTTATTAAGGCATAAAAGAGTTCAACCGCCATTGGTTTTTGGCACTGAGATTCTGATGAGAAATTCTAACTTCTACACCTAAAATGGACTCTACACGATACACTGCTGAAAACCGTACAAGTATGGGTCATGCAATGGGTTCATTCATGGTATCAACATGTACAGTGGTGTCGCACGTTGCATCCTTGCAAATGAACAAGGTAGATAGAAAACGCTTGGCCAACCCACTAATGGAGGAAACTCAGAGGCCAGAGCTGCAGGATCTTCCCTTTAGAACGTAAGTACTGGGCAACACTGGGGGATAGTTACAAGAGTTATATAGTAATACTAATACTATACCTACACCCTACTCCCTACCACTCCATTAGTTTAAAATGGGGTTGGAATACGCTAATTAGACTAGAGGTTCATTATACAAGACACAACTGGCAATTAACAAGTTAGTCTGAAAGGGAAGTAAGGATATCCATTTTGATAAAAAACAGGAATGTTCCAAACTTAGCCTTAATATATCAATAAGATCCTAGCTGATGGAGTTAAAATACGCCATTAGAATTCTAGTACAAATGGAAAACATAGAATTAGCTACCAAGCAAGACCACTGACTCACAGTGGTCACTGACTCACTGTCAGTAAGACTGCTCTCCCATCCTCGCGGCTCAACCACTAAGTGAGGCCCTCTGTGAGCCCCTGCACTTCATAGTGCTGGTGTTCTAGGCCCTCCTCCACCAGCAGGTTACACCTGCGCCTCAGCCCTCGTGTTCCAGTGGATCCCTGACTCCTTCTCTCACTCTGCTTTCTGCCCTTCTTCCTCCTTTCTCCTCCGTTTCACCCTTTAGCCTCTTGACCCTTCACTCTTCTCTCTTCTTTTTCTCTGCCCTCTGCTCAATTTTACCCTTTATTCTTTTTTTGATTTTTCTCTGTATTTCACTTTTTCTATCTTGTCTCACTCTTTTGGCCTCCTTTTCACCCCTTTTTCCAGCAGCTGCTGCCCCTCCCCCCAGCATGACCAGCCCTATCCAGTTCCCCTCCCCACTTCCACCTCCCAGCTGTCCTACCCTCCCCGACCCTTACTCAATGACGGCTGTGCAGCAGGGCTGCTGGTGCACGGCAAGCCCGTCTGCGCCCGTCCATGACTTGACGTGACAGGAACCCCGGACCTCCGCATCACCAATACTATGACGCAGTGGCACTCCACGCACTCAACCCAGGCCGCAACAACAACTGCAAGTTAGCATCACTGACCGACACCCACTGACCCTTTAGCTGTCACTGCTGCCAACACACCTACAAAGAAAAACCAAAGGGGATGATGGAAAAACCAAAGGGGGCGTTGACAATACAAACACTCACCCCCAGTCAACTGATCTGTGTTTAATTCATCACCGTTCTTTAGCTCACTCCGCCACCCCAGTTCAGACATGGGCATATGCAAATCAGTCTGACCCTGTGCCTCATGGGAACAGTCCAGCCCGCACTGCCGAGCCATGTCTTCCCTGGGCCGGAATCAAGCTTCCCAGGACCGGTTTCTGGCATTACAGCCGTCTTCAGCCGGGATTGCTTTAATCCAGTCTCAAAGTGAGCAAGGGACTCACGTCTGAGCATACCCTGCCAACTTAGGGCGAATAAAGAAAAACCAAAGGGGATGATGGACGAAGCGTTGACAATACAAACACTCACCCCCAGTCAACTGATCTGGGTTTAATCCATCACCGTTCTTTAGCTCACTCCGCCACCCCAGTTCAGACATGGCCATATGCAAATCAGTCTGACCCTGTGCCTCATGGGAACAGTCCAGCCCACACTGCCATGCCATGTCTTCCCTGGACCGGAATCAAGCTTCCCAGGACCGGTTTCTGGCATTACAGCCGTCTTCAGCCAGGCTTGCTTGAATCCAGTGGCAAAGTGAGCAAGGGACTCACGTCTGAGCATACCCTGCCAACTTAGGGCGAACATAGAAAAACCAAAGGGGGTGATGGACGGAGCGTTGACAATACAAACACTCACCCCAGTCAACTGATCTGGGTTTAATCCATCACCGTTCTTTAGCTCACTCCGCCACCCCAGTTCAGACATGGCCATATGCAAATCAGTCTGACTCTGTGCCTCATGGAAACACTCCAGCCCGCAATGCCAAGCCATGTCTTCCCTGGACCAGAATCAAGCTTACCAGGACCGGTTTCTGGCATTACAGCCGTCTTCAGCCGGGCTTGCTTAAATTCAGTGGCAAAGTGAGCAAGGGACTCATGTCTGAGCATACCCTGCCAACTTAGGGCGAACAAAGAAAAACCAAAGGGGATGATGGACGGAGCGTTGACAATACAAACACTCACCCCCAGTCAACAGATCTGGGTTTAATCCATCACCGTTCTTTAGCTCACTCCGCCACCCCAGTTCAGACATGGCCATATGCAAATCAGTCTGACCCTGTGCCTCATGGGAACAGTCCAGCCCGCACTGCCAAGCCATGTCTTCCCTGGACCGGAATCAAGGTTACCAGGACCGGTTTCTGGCATTACAGCCGTCTTCAGCCGGGCTTGCTTGAATCCAGAGGCTAAGTGAGCAAGGGACTCACGTCTGAGCATACCCTGCCAACTTAGGGCGAACAAAGAAAAACCAATGGGGATGATGGACGGAGCGTTGACAATACAAACACTCACCCCCAGTCAACTGATCTGGGTTTAATCCATCACGGTTCTTTAGCTCACTCCGCCACCCCAGTTCAGACATGGCCACATGCAAATCAGTCTGTCCCTGTGCCTCATGGGAACAGTCTAGCCCGCACTGCCAAGCCATGTCTTCCCTGGACCGGAATCAAGCTTCCCAGGACCGGTTTCTGGCATTACAGCCGTCTTCAGCCGGGCTTGCTTGAATCCAGTGGCAAAGTGAGCAAGGGACTCACGTCTGAGCCTACCCTGCCAACTTAGGGCGAACAAAGAAAAGCCAAAGGGGATGATGGACGGAGGGTTGACAATACAAACACTCACCCCCAGTCAACTGATCTGGGTTTAATCCATCACTGTTCTTTAGCTCACACCGCCACCCAGTTCAGACATGGCCATATGCAAATCAGTCTGACCCTGTGCCTCATGGGAACAGTCCAGCCCCCACTGCCAAGCCATGTCTTCCCTGGACTGGAATCAAGCTTCCCAGGACCGGTTTCTGGCATTACAGCCGTCTTCAGCTGGGCTTGTTTGAATCCAGTGGCAAAGTGAGCAAGGGCCATGTCTGAACTGGGGTGGCAGAGTGGGCTTAAGAACGGTGAT
The DNA here is from genome assembly GCF_964263255.1 of Lissotriton vulgaris. Lineage (NCBI taxonomy): Eukaryota > Metazoa > Chordata > Amphibia > Caudata > Salamandridae > Lissotriton > Lissotriton vulgaris. The sequence goes on from NC_141685.1 coordinate 1,224,627,691, forward strand.
GGATTAAACCCAGATCATTTGACTGGGTGTGAGTGTTTGATTGATTCAGATGCTCCGTCCATCACCACCCCCTTTTGTACCGCTTTTGGCCACCACAAGTGTGGCAGGGTAGGCTCAGGCGTGAGTCCCTTGCTCACTTTCCCACTGGATTCAAGCAAGCCGGGCTGAAGACGGCTGGAATGCCAGAAACCGGTCCTTGGAAGCTTGTTTCCGGTCCAGGGAAGACATGGCTTGGCAGTTCGGGCTGGACTGTTCCCATGAGGCACAGGGTCAGACTGATTTGCATATAGCCATATCTGAACTGGGGTGGCAGAGTGGGCTAAAGAACGGCGATGGATTAAACACATATCATTTGACTGGGTGTGAGTGTTTGATTGATTCAGATGCTCAGTCCATCACCACCCCCTTTTGTACCGCTGTTGGCCGCCACAAGTATGGCAGGATATGCTCAGACGTGAGTCCCTTGCTCACTTTGCCACTGGATTCCAGCAAGCCGGGCTGAAGACGGCTGGAATGCCAGAATCCGGTCCTCGGAAGCTTGTTTCCGATCCAGGGAAGACATGGCTTGGCAGTTCGGGCTGGACTGTTCCCATGAGGCACAGGGTCAGACTGATTTGCATATAGCCATGTCTGAACTGGGGTGGCAGAGTGGGCTAAAGAACGGTGATGGATTAAACCCAGATCATTTGACTGGGTGTGAGTGTTTGATTGATTCAGATGCTCCGTCCATCACCACCCCCTTTTGAACCGCTTTTGGCCGCCACAAGTGTGGCAGGGTATGCTCAGACGTGAGTCCCTTGCTCACTTTGCCACTGGATTCAAGCAAGCCGGGCTGAAGACGGCTCGAATGCCAGAAACCGGTCCTCAGAAGCTTGTTTTCGGTCCAGGGAAGACATGGCTTGGCAGTTCTGGCTGGACTGTTCCCATGAGGCACAGGGTCAGACTGATTTGCATATAGCCATGTCTGAACTGGGGTGGCAGAGTGGGCTAAAGAACAGTGATGGATTAAACCCAGATCATTTGACTGGGTGTGAGTGTTTGATTGATTCAGATGCTCCGTCCATCACCACCCCCTTTTGTACCGCTTTTGGCTGCCACAAGTGTGGCAGGGTATGCTCAGACGTGAGTCCCTTGCTCACTTTGCCACTGGATTCAAGCAAGCCGGGCTGAAGACGGCTGGAATGCCAGAACCCGGTCCTCGGAAGCTTTTTTCCGGTCCAGGGAAGACATGGCTTGGCAGTTCGGGTTGGACTGTTCCCATGAGGCACAGGGTCAGACTGATTTGCATATAGCCATGTCTGAACTGAGGTGGCAGAGTGGGCTAAAGAACGGTGATGGATTAAACCCAGATCATTTGACTGGGTGTGATTTTTTGGATTGATTCAGATGCTCCGTCCATCACCACCTCCTTTTGTACCGCTTTTGGCCGCCACAAGTGTGGCAGGGTATGCTCAGACGTGAGTCCCTGGCTCACTTTGCCACTGGATTCAAGCAAGCCGGGCTGAAGACGGCTGGAATGCCAGAAACCGGTCCTCGGAAGCTTGTTTCCAGTCCAGGGAAGACATGGCTTGGCAGTTCGGGCTGGACTGTTCCCATGAGGCACAGGGTCAGACTGATTTGCATATAGCCATGTCGGAACTGGGGTGGCAGAGTGGGCTAAAGAACGGTGATGGATTAAACCCAGATCATTTGACTGGGTGTGAGTGTTTGATTGATTCAGATGCTCCGTCCATCACCACCCCCTTTTGTACCGCCAACACACCTACAGCACCTCCAGTAACATTGACACAGCACAACCAGCCTGCAAGAGCACAACAGAACCGTAGACCCTAAAATGCATCCTTCTTGTTAGGAATCGAGCTAGTCCTATCTTGGTGACCATGCCTTAACATCACATGACCAGGGATAGGTAGATAAAAATAGTCCTACCTTAGGCTCATTGCTCGATATTGCCAGTGTTTGGATTCCCTTCCTGGTTGTTGGTTGTTGCAGTTTGCAGAGCTGAGCCTCCTCATCGGCTTCCCTACTCCTTTGTTGCTGTCCTGTTCCTCTCTCGGGCTCGTGAGAGGGTTTGTGTTCCTTCCTACTTCGTTTTTGGTCCCTTTCCCGTCTGACATTCCCTTTTAGTGTAGGTAGCGGTATCCTGGTATCCCTTCCCTTTTATTGTCCTCTCCCTCCTGTTTGGCCCCTGTGATTCCGTTTAATTTATTTCTTGAGTGTTCGGGGGCTCCCGTTCACTCCAGCGTGATAGTTAATCTAACGCTGAGTTACAGAAGCTTGCTGCGAGCGTCAGCGTGTCTTTGCTGGACTACGCTTCGCTTCGTTGTGTGCGGAAGTGACGTTTTGGGTCACTCCGCGGCGGCTTCGATTCCAATCGCGCTGTTTGTTTAGCGCTACGGAGGGTTCCCTGCTCCTTGCCCCTTCGCGTTTCTTTTGGTTGAAAACGGGTTTTTTTTGGTATAGGCTGCAAGCCAAAGCCTACCTTTTTCCCCACAATATTATTTTTGGTACAAGGACAAATCATTACTCAGCTCCTTCCCTAAGTCTGCCATATACACTAGTGCAGATACCAGAGTACATCGTATTTTCTGGTGCAGTATTCCACGTCTTTACGAAGCAGAGCCTGCACAAGCCACAGGTGAGAAGGGTTGTATGGTTGCTAAGGCATGGTCATTGGGGGTTGGGTACATTAGTGTACAGTGCATATGAATGGTTTTGTTTTCCCCTATTGTACATAGGTGCAGAAGCGTAAGGACAGAGGGAGCTGTGTCCTGTTACCTACAAGGGTGGAAGACTTGGTGTCTCCTCAACATTACCACCCTCTTTTCAGGTCCATAGGTGCACCCATAGAGTTCATCCTGTGGGTGTCCTGTGGGCAGGGAAAGGGGATTGGTGCATGCTACGTTCCCGCAGTGCTTGGGCTGGCCAGGGATCCAACAGAATATCGAGCCCACGTTAATATAGCACTGCCTGGACTAGCATGGATGAGGAAGGGACTCCGATGGGTGGGGGTACGGGGGGTCCCTCAATGCAAGACATCATGGGAGATGTACATACCCTACAGGCACAAGTGCAAGAATTGCAACAGGAGAATGTAGGACTAAAACAGGAGTTGGTAGCGGTAAGGGCCAGAGAACAGACACATCATAAAGGAACTAGTCCCGAGATACAGCCAGCCACATTCCAGTACTCTGGAGGGGCGGGTTCAGGTACTGCAAGTAGCAGCTCACCCATAGCAGTGACAGTTTCAACCCCTATGGCAGTGCCTTTAGCCCCCCCTGAGAGATTCACAGGAGAGAGCGATAAATTCGGTACCTTTATGAATCAGTGTCAGCTGCATTTCATGTGTAGAACAAATGCCTTTCCTGATGACTCTGCAAAAATTGCGTTTATATTGTCGTATCTGGCTGGTAACGGGGCCCAATGGGCGATACCATTGGTAGAAAATAACGACCGTGTTCTGTACAACTATCAGGCATTTAAAGACTTGATGCGTAGTCTATTTGCCAAACATGCGTTCATGCAGGCCAGTGATGCTGAACTATTGAAATTACGTCAGGGCAGGCAGGACTTGTTGTCTTACATAGCCAACTTTAACCGATTGGTATCTGAGACGCATTGGCCGACTGAGAAGAGGACATCCCTGTTCTATCAGGGTTTATGCGAAGAATTGAAGGATATAGTATCACAGGTGGTGGATCCGCCTGAGGATTGCGCGGCTTTCATCGATTTGGTGGTGAAATTGAATCATAGGGTGACGGAACGGCGAGGAGAACGTAGCCGGTTCCAGTCCTCCCGGGGTAGTTACGTAAAACCGGAGGTTAAGGCAGTTGGAGATAGTAGAAACGTCCCCGAGCCTATGGAGATAGGTGGAGTACGGGGGCCTCTGACCCCAGAGGAAAAGAAGAGAAGGAGAGAGAAGAATGTGTGTCTGTATTGCGGACAGGGGGGACATTTCGCACGTGATTTTCCCGTGAAGCCCTCTGGTGTGGGGTTTGGGAAAAAGGTGGCATGCATACAAGTGGAGAAAACAGCTGAAACGGAAAGGAAAGCTCAGTATGAAGTGGTGGGGGCAATCGATCAGGCCCCTAGGCATTTCGTGATTAATGCTCAACTGATGATATCAGCGCAGAGCCGTGTCCCGGTGTCAGTACTACTCGATTCCGGAGCCACTGGGAACTTTATGGATATCTCGATGGCAGATAAGCTGATGGTTCCTTGTCATCTAAAGGAACAACCAGAGCCAGTAAGGGCTATCGATGGGACTGAGTTGACTTCGGGGTGTATTACCCGAAAGACTGAACCATTAGGTTTATTGTGTGACAATGGGCATGTGGAATCCGTGGTCTTTGATTTGATCGATGCGCCCTCGTTCGGCTTGGTACTGGGGGTCCCGTGGTTACAAACACATAACCCCAGGATCGACTGGGTACAAAGACTAGTTACATTGGACTCGGTACATTGTTTAAAGAATTGTTATGTTGTGGCGGCGGAGCAGATCGATCCTTTGTCCTGTGCCGTGACCGAGACGTGTAGGATTCCTCCACAGTATTCTGCGTATAAGGATGTGTTCGATAAGGGATGTGCCCAGGGTCTCCCTCCACACAGGTCGTATGATTGTAAGATCGACCTAATACCAGGGGCCCCGTTGCCATGCAGTCGGGTCTATGCACTCTCTGAACCTGAGGAGGCTCATCTGAAGACGTACATTGATGAGATGTTGTTGTTGGGTTATATACGTCCTTCTTCCTCGCCAGTGTCATCGGCTATCTTTTTCATACCTAAGAAGGAGGGGTCTTTGAGGGCGTGTGTTGACTATCGCACATTGAATTCTGCCACAGTTAAGAACAGGTACCCTCTTCCGCTCATCTCTGTGTTACTGGACCAGCTCCGCAAGGCTACAGTTTTTACCAAGCTGGACTTATTTATTTATTTATTTAATGAAACTTATAGAGCGCGCGGCTACCCCCGAAGGGGGTGTCCCGGCGCTGAGACTGTGAGCTAGAAAGGGGGTTGATCCTATAACAGTGAAAATAGCCAGGTTTTTAGCCAGCTACGAAAAAGAGTTTCAGAAGAAGCAAATCTGAGATCTAAGGGGAGGCTATTCCATAGTTTAGCCGTCATAACTGCAAAGGCTCTGCCACCCATTCTGGAGCGACGGAACTGAGGGACAACAATGAGGCGCAAGTTGTTCGACCGCAAAGATCGGGCAGAGTGGGATAGTACTAATCTTTTGCGTAAGTAGTCTGGTCCTGTCCCGTTAAGGGCCCGAAAAGCAAGAGTTAGCATCTTGAACTTGATGCGACTGGCGATTGGAAGCCAGTGCAGTTCTTTGCGGTAGGCTGCAACCGAATGCCGAAAAGGGATATTGCCAATCAGCCTCGCCGCCGCGTTCTGAACGATCTGTAAGCGTTCAATTGCGGGGCGCATACCATCTTATAAGGGTTCGGCCAGGGGATGAGTGGAAGACGGCATTCAAAACAAAGTATGGATTATTTGAATACACCGTAATGCCGTTTGGCTTGTGCAACGCGCCTGCGGCGTTTCAATTCTTCATAAATGAAGTCCTTGGCAGATATTTGGATCAGACAGTTAGAGTGTATCTGGATGACATCCTCATTTTTTCTGAGAAAGGGCTTGATCATACAGAGCATGTGTTGCAGGTATTGCAGACGTTACAGGAACATCATTTGTATGCTAAGCTGGAGAAGTGCCAGTTTGGTGCTTCCGAAGTGGAGTTCTTGGGGTTTGTTATTTCGGCGGCAGGCATTCGTATGGATCCGAAAAAGATTCAGGCTATTGAGACCTGGCCAGTGCCTACAAATGTGAAACAAATACAGGTGCTCCTTGGTTTCGCTAATTTTTATCGGCGATTTATCCTGCATTTCTCCGATATAGTGGCCCCAATGACTGGCCTCTTGAGAAAGGGTGTCCCTTTTGATTGGACCAGTGAGACTCAAAACGCCTTTTGTATGTTGCTGAGAAAGTTTGTGTCTGCCCCGGTATTAGTACATCCTGATCCTGCCCTGCCGTATTTCGTAGAAACAGATGCTTCCTTGTGTGCTGTAGGAGGTGTTTTGTCGCAGAGAGACGAAGCCACTGGCCATATGCATCCAATTGCGTTCTTCTCCAAAACCTTACTGCCAGCCGAACGCAATTATACGGTGGCAGAGAGAGAGCTGCTGGCGGTCAAACTGGCGTTTGAGGAATGGCGTCATTACTTGTGGGGTGCCCGCCACGTAATTACCATCTACACTGATCATAAGAATTTAGAATTCTTTCGTTCGGCTAGGGCATTAACACCGCGTCAGATGAGATGGGTTCTTTTCTTTAATGAATACGACTTCATTATAACCTACAGGCCTGCAGCTCAACAGGTAAAATCTGATGCGCTTTCCCGAATACACGTGGAGGCAAGGGATGAAGGATCTTTGAGTATGAGTAGGGCAATGATCGCTAAAGAAAGAATTGTAGGGGCAGTAACAGGGGACGATTTTCCTGCTCTCGTAAAAGACCGTTTAAGCCGCTTAGATCTGGCCCCTTGGTTATCCCTACCCCAGGTAGTGTTGCAAGACGGTCTTTTGTATAAGGAGGACAGGTTGTTTATTCCCCCAGGGTTGAGGGAAGAGGTGTTGGAGTGGTGTCATTCCTCTGCCCTGGCAGCACATCCAGGTATAAGAAAGACCAAGGACTTGTGTATGAGGTGGTTTTGGTGGGAGTCCATGGCAAGGGATGTTCAGGGGTATGTAGGTGCTTGTCCAGTGTGTGCAATCAGCAAGCCCTCACATTGTAAACCCTCGGGACTTTTACAGCCTTTGGCGGTTCCACCTGGTCCGTGGCATTCAGTGAGCATGGATTTTGTAACTGATCTACCCTCTGTCGCAGGCCTCACCGCCGTGTTGGTGGTGGTGGATTTATTCACCAAGATGGCCCACTTTATACCGTTTCCCAAAATCCCTACCGCTAAGGAGATGGCAGTGGTATTCATGTCTTCGATTGTGCGCTTGCATGGGTTACCGGAGGTGATTATATCAGATAGAGGGGCACAGTTTGTCTCAAACTTTTGGACTGAGTTGTGTCAGGTGCTTAAAACCAAGATATGTCTTTCCTCGGCTTACCACCCTCAGTCCGACGGGCAGACGGAGCGCACTAATCAGACGATGGAACAATATTTAAGGTGTCTGATAGCATCCTTGTCCTGTGATTGGGTCACTGCCCTGCCCATCGCGGAGTTCGCCTACAACAACAGTGTGCATTCCGCCTTGGGCATGACACCCTTTTTCTGTTCCTTAGGATACCATCCGAGGGCAATGGCGATACAGCCCACGGGTCGCGTGCCAGCCATCGACGACGTGTGTAGGCAATTGGGAGACATCTGGGCCTTGGCCAGAAAAGGCCTTTTGGAGGCAAAGGAGGCTATGAAGGTACAGGCAAATAAACATTGAGTCCCTGCTCCCGCCTATAAGATAGGGGATCTTGTGTGGCTGTCTTCACGCAACTTGAGATTGCAGGGATCACGTAAACTGCAGCCCAGGTTTGTGGGTCCATATCCCATCCTCCAGGTAGTTAACCCTGTAGCAATGAAGCTTAGGTTACCTCAGGAGTATAGTGTGCACCCCGTTTTTCATACCTCCCTGCTTAAACCCTATGTACCGACGGACCAGGTGTTGCCACCCCCTCCTTCTGTCCTGGTTGATGGACAGGAGGAATTTGAGGTCCAGACTATACTTGATTCGAAGCGAGTCAGGGGACGTCTTTTCTACTTGGTAGATTGGAAGGGGTACACAAAGGATGACAGGACATGGGAGCCGGCTGGGGGAGTTCACGCCCCGTGGTTGGTTCGAGTATTCCATAGACTACACCCCTCCAAGCCCAGACCGGTGGGGAGGATTGTTGGGGGGGGGGTACTGTTAGGAATCGAGCTAGTCCTATCTTGGTGACCATGCCTTGACATCACATGACCAGGGATAGGTAGATAAAACTAGTCCTACCTTAGGCTCATTGCTCGATATTGCCAGTGTTTGGATTCCCTTCCTGTTTGTTGGTTGTTGCAGTTTGCAGAGCTGAGCCTCCTCATCGGCTTCCCTACTCCTTTGTTGCTGTCCTGTTCCTCTCTCGGGCTCGTGAGAGGGTTTGTGTTCCTTCCTACTTCGTTTTTGGTCCCTTTCCCGTCTGACATTCCCTTTTAGTGTAGGTAGCGGTATCCTGGTATCCCTTCCCTTTTATTGTCCTCTCCCTCCTGTTTGGCCCCTGTGATTCCGTTTAATTTATTTCTTGAGTGTTCGGGGGCTCCCGTTCACTCCAGCGTGATAGTTAATCTAACGCTGAGTTACAGAAGCTTGCTGCGAGCGTCAGCGCGTCTTTGCTGGACTACGCTTCGCTTCGTTGAGTGCTGAAGTGACGTTTTGGGTCACTCCGCGGCGGCTTCGATTCCAATCGCGCTGTTTGTTTAGCGCTACGGAGGGTTCCCTGCTCCTTGCCCCTTCGCGTTTCTTTTGGTTGAAAACGGGTTTTTTTTGGTATAGGCTGCAAGCCAAAGCCTACCTTTTTCCCCACAACATTATTTTTGGTACAAGGACAAATCATTACTCAGCTCCTTCCCTAAGTCTACCATATACACTAGTGCAGATACCAGAGTACATCGTATTTTCTGGTGCAGTATTCCACGTCTTTACGAAGCAGAGCCTGCACAAGCCACAGGTGAGAAGGGTTGTATGGTTGCTAAGGCATGGTCATTGGGGGTTGGGTACATTAGTGTACAGTGCATATGAATGGTTTTGTTTTCCCCTATTGTACATAGGTGCAGAAGCGTAAGGACAGAGGGAGCTGTGTCCTGTTACCTACAAGGGTGGAAGACTTGGTGTCTCCTCAACATTACCACCCTCTTTTCAGGTCCATAGGTGCACCCATAGAGTTCATCCTGTGGGTGTCCTGTGGGCAGGGAAAGGGGATTGGTGCATGCTACGTTGCCGCAGTGCTTGGGCTGGCCAGGGATCCAACACTTCTCAATGTCCGATCACTCCACAAACACACCACCGAAATCCGGAAGCTCCTCGACAGCACCACCCCGTAGACATAGAGTTCTTCACCGAAACCATGACCAACATCACCTTGGGATGGGAAATCGCGATTCCCCAAGGATACAAGATCCCCAGGAAGGAACGCCCCACCCACCCAGGAGGAGGAATCGCCATTGTCCACAAATCTACCATTCATCTTAGCACACTCCCCGATGAGCCCACAGACCTGATGGAACACCTTCATTTTAAGATACTGGCCAGCCCCACCACCAACCTCTGAGAAACCCTTATCTACAGACCTCCTGGACCCCACAAACCTTTTGCCTACTCCATCACAGACATCATCTCCCCACTGACCATTGCATCCATCAACTACACCCTGCTTGGAGACCTCAACTTCCACCTCGGCCCCAACACCACATCCCTCCTGGAGAACCTCCACAACATTGGACTATGCCAGATCGTGACCGAGCCCACACACTCAGCAGGACACACCCTCGACCCCTTCTTCACAACAGGAACCACCATCACATCAACTCAGTCTCCTCCTGCTGCTTCCACACCCTCTGCCTCCTACGTAACACCTGCAAATGGATTCCTCTGGAACACAGAAAGACCGTCATGCATGCCCTCATCACCAGCAGACTCCACTACGGCAACGCACTCTGCGCAGGAATAAACAAAAACCTCCCTGCAAGCTACAGAACATCCAGAACGCCGCTGCAAGACTGGTCCTTAACCTGCTGAGACACTGCCAAATCTCTGAGCACCTGCACACACTCCACTGGCTCCCCATTGAGGCTAGTGTCACCTTCAAGATGCTCGCCAACACACACACACACAAGGCCCTCCATGACACTGGACCAGCATACCTGAACAGCCGACTCAAATTCCATGCACCCCAAAGGACCCTACGATCAGCCCAGCTCTCCTACACCGTGGTCCCCTGCACCAAAAAGACCAGATCGGAAGGCCACTCCTTCTCCCTCCTCATGGCCAGAGCATGGAACGCCCTTCTGCTCCACCTCAGACAGACACCATTGCTCTCCATCTTCGCAGGAAATCTCAAAATCTGGCTCTTTGACAGATCCCCATCTTGATGGACTGGAACCTGCATCCCCCCACCACCAGCACCTTGAGAAACCTACGGGTGAGTAGTCATGCTTAACAAAAGCCTGATTGATTGATTACCCTTGGGCAAATGAAATCGGGAGGCTGGTATTTTTTGATAATTCTGCTATATAACCATGATCTCAGAAGCTGAAAGTAGCAGCAACCACATTGATGCTATTAGGTAAATGTATCCTATTGTATAACACTGAGGTCCCGATTCCGATCCTGTCTGGAAAACTCTCCATACAACTCAGATCCGGAGGGCTGGAGAAGTGTGGCTCAACGGTTAGAGGCGGCAGACCCAGGGGCAGAGGTCGGCCTGGGACCAGGGTTCAATTCCAGACGCGGCGGGTGCAGGACCAATGTCAGCGGGCCCGATGAATCTCGCCTCGGTGCCACTCTAACCATGGGGTCCCACGCTGCAACTCTGGGCAATAGCTTGCTTAATCTCCACTCCGGCCCCATCACTGCCGGGGATGCCTGGCTGCACCTTAGGGATGCCCATTAAAGATACCATTTCACAGGGAAAGCCCGGACGGGTTCCCCAATGGTACATGCTGGGACGCTCCAGGGTAACCGCACGGTCTATAAATCCAACATTCATTCATAAATCCAACATTCATTCTTTCAGGACGAAACGTGCTCCAGGCGTCCGAGCGAGCGAGTATGATGCGTCTTTAAGGATACAGACTTGATTCGCTCGGACTTCCATTGAAGTCTTTGGGAGCCTGCATACAGACACATACACAGGCTCTCATTGCAGAAAATTGGTGAGTGGGGAAAAGTGTGCACTCTGTTGCGGGCACCCTGTGGTGCCCGCCACACTGTGCATGCTTGGATCGGGGGGACCCATGGGCACACCCCCGTGACTGATTTGGAGGGCCATGGGGGAAGGGGGGCCTGCAAATGCCCCCCAAAGTATGCTTCCCAGAACTTTTTTGAGTCGGAGGCTCCGACTCCATCCGGCTGATCGACGCGTGCATCGTACTTGGTCGCAAGGAAATCGGACCCATTGTGCTGCACAAGCCGCCCATGTTGTAGTCGTCCAGAGGGCTTCGTTGATGGGTACGAGTTGCTTGGATCGTGAGGCGATATTCACACTGTACTTGCTCGCATGTACAGTGGTACAAGTCATTCGGAAACCGTGGCTACGAATCGGACTCGCAATTATGGGGTAAACAATGTACAAACATTATTTTCATTTTATCTGCAAGTAAGATGCTTACAGTGACCAACTCACTTGATTTTGTATAGTGTGTGACTACAGTATGACTATAAAGAAAGGGGACCCCCAATAAGATAAAGGCAGGTGAGCAGGGAAAATCACGAACAACCAGAAAGGCGGAAATACCTGCTAGGTACATTTACATGAGGCCCTAGGAGAGGATCCTAAAGTACATGCATTAACACCGGAGCAACCAAGGGCAAAGTCAAATGATCAAATCAAAAAATACATATAATATTTTTATTATCAAAAAAGTTCTTTATTCATAGATAAACATTATAAATATCCAGCCATGTCATGGTTGTTTTTTTAAAACAAAGAAATATACCTCAAAACATCAAGTCCCACACACACAGTTCATACCTCACAATCAGACCAACACACATTCCACAGTTAAACATAACTCATACATCAGACGCACAAATAATCTCAATAGTACATAGGCGCCACAAGATGATTAGATGACAAGGTGGAGAAAAATCATCAAGGGGGAAGAGGTATAGATGGAGACCAATACAGCTGCCCCCACACAGACAACGCTGACGCGTGTTTCGGTGTAAAGCCCCAGCCGGGACTACACCTTCATCAGGGCGGAGATGTGCAACGGAGTGTGGGACAATATAGCTGCAGACATAAAGAGATATACATATAAAAACAATACATGCTTAATACCACATCAATGCTTTTACTCAAATTACTTTACATAATGCTCCTACGGACGCTCCGGGCCACTATAATTACAAATACATATTCATACAATATCTATATATAGGATAAAGAGCCTTGAATAGACTGTTTTATCGAAGGAAATTTAATAATGTAATTAATTTAATTTAATTGTGGGTTTATATAGCGCTAGGAATCGACTCCCGGAGGAGTATCTCCAGGCTTCGACCGCTGGGGAACCCGTCCTGGCTCACCCTGAGAGATGGTCCCTAATGGGTATCTCTATGGTGCGACCAAGCATGCCCGGCGGTCTGGGGGGCCGTTGTGAAGATGAGGCAAGCTAATGCCCAGAGTTGCCGAGTGTGGCCCCTCCTGGAGTAGGCACCGAGGCGAGAATTATCGAGCCCGCTGACCATGGTCCACGACCCTGCCGGGTTGGGAATCGAACCCTGGTCCCGGGCCGTCCTCTGCTTACGGGTCTGCCGCCTCTAACCAGTGAGCCACACCACTCCATCCAAAACAAATCAATAGAACAATCAACTCATAAGCAGACACTCATATCACTGAAAAAATGAAGGACAAAAATCAAAGAAGACCCCATCTACCAGGAGAGGTATGCCACACATAAATGTCCAGGGCAAGCCAGTGTAACAAAACAATCGAATATGAAGGTGATGAGTGGGAAATAATGTGACACAGAAGTTGCAGGACGACATGCAAGACCATTACCCACAGAGATAGAAAAAAGAATAAGTTATCCACTGCGGAAGGATGAAAGCCTGAATCAGCTACCTCAGGGTACCAAGCAGATCTTTGCAGCAGGCGCATTAACTCGCAGATGTAAACATGCAACCTGCAGGTAAATTTCACTGATCACCTGAATTGCTACAGGGATTAGAACCTGCGTAGTTTTACAGACCACAGCACATATTTCCATGATCTACAAGGAGTTACCACGGAAGAAGCCTTCACCAGCTAGCAACATAACTCAAAAACGTTAAGATGTGCACTTGGAGGTTTATGCACTATGCAAATAAGCACACATGAAAAATAAACAAGCAGCAGTCGCATAATATGCCAAAGTGTTCCTGTCTTTTAGAAGCTCTCTCGAACCTTAAGTTAATGGATCCTCGCAGGAAGTGAGAAACGTGAAGGCCCTATAATCAAATGCAAGCATTATAGACAAACGGGCAGACGGAATTATTAGGCACTATTAAGCATTGCGTTTGTACTGGTGATTACAGTACTGTGGAGAAACCTTATCTTATATCTTTACAGCACCGAATGACATCCGACCTCAAAGAATTTCACATATATAACATAATGATTGTCGGCACATGCAAGTCTCCAAAGAAGGTTTTTCTAGGAAATGTAAAATGCTGCCGAAGAAGAGGGCTGCAGAGCGTCCCGTTCGCTCCAATATTTTATGCTTAAAGTAGTGAGAGACTCTCGTCAACCACCCCTAATACCCCAGGCGTGTAAATGTACACAACGATATTCTGTAGAATGCAGAGAGAAGCAGACAAAATGTTGATCCTCCCTGCTGAGCCTCGAACCAGGTTCCCCAGCTTCGTGGTCCAACCGCTCTAGACGTTATGCCACACCCACTCCCGTAACTAAGGCTTTAATACTGACTGTGTATTTTTAAACGTTCTGTAAGGGCAAGAAAGTACTCGGCCAAGAACATTGAAACAGCAGGATGAGTTATGTAATGCACATAGGCACTTTAGCAAAATGTCACATTTTAATTGTATGCCCAGCCTTTACTTCCATGCAGTATGTTCAGGCTGTCGAAATGTCTCCTATTGCACATTCTTTTGTCTCCTTTGCAGAAGAAAGCTTCCTATTGTTTTCAGGTTTAAATAAGGTTTAGTAGGTCGTACAATTGATTGTGAAGTATTAGGTGTTGCTAAGGATTAGGAAATAACTATTTTTATATTGCACAGTGGCACTTTAGTTATGTAGGAATGCAAAATCAAGAATGAAAGGTCTGAATATTTGTGTTAAGGCCAGTCAGGATCATGTGCATTCAAAGTAATCGGTTCTATCTGATAAATGTGGTTGAGATCGGTTTTCTTTGCCACAAATTTTATGGTTTTAAATAACTAAACAATAAACTTAAACTTGAAACTTGGGTGCATGCTATATAAAAAACACATGCATGTGGTTTGATAGATATTGTTCGACATATACCAGCGGTGGCCATGTATACAGTGCACATGATGATCGGTTCACTCGTAGAATTAAAATGTTAACCTGAAAGTCTTTATCGCGTTTTTACAAGACTTTTGCTGTGTATTTTACATGCATAACCTTTTATGACTCGGCTCGTGTTTTGGCTTATAGAGTCAAGCCAGCTCCCTGGCTCTGCCTCTGCTCTCTCTGTGAACTTTCTGTCTTGTCCACTCATATGTGTCCTGAGAGAAGCTTGTACCGTGGACAGCTGAGTCTGCGCCTGTTCAGTGTGCCTGAGGGAAGCTTGCTTGATGATTGCAATAGGTGGGCCTATCTGCACGTAAAGCAAGCTCCTTCTGCCTAACCTTTTCCAAGGGTGGGAAGCTTGCACCTCTTCGCTGTACCTGTTCTTTGAGCGCTGGTGATATGTGATAAAATCTTCCGAGTTCCGACTTTACAACAGTCCGGACTAGTGTTAACTTTGACAATGGTTGTCATCAATTTACATACGTTATAAGGAAGTGCCATTTCTAAGTGATTCAAATGTTCACAGAATTCACCCAGTGCCTTCCGTGATAATCTTACAGAGCAGTCCTGAATCACACAATGCACTCATGTGAAAGTGAAGCCAGATGCCCATGGACACACGGACAGCGGTAGGGGGGCGGGCACACGGACAGTGGGAGGGGGGGGCTGAGGTGCCGGGTTTTTAGGAACCCGGTGGTGCCAGGGGATAACACCCGAAGACCTCTGAGTTCTCCCTGTTCCGGACCACAGAAACACAGAGTCTTCTAGGTGAAGTCAGAGATCGAGTTTTATTGGCTGCAACCAAGTAACAAGTGTCCTAGAAGTACAACAGCACGGGATGTAGATTCTCAGGAGACTGTTCATTTTTACAGAACCAGCCTTCTCCTTTTATACAAAAATAACAGCTGCAGGCAAGAATTCTTCAGTTTACAATACGGTCATATACATATTTCCACAATAAAGCAAAAAGCAAAGTCATGCCGGCCAACCCATATTTTAGATGTCCAGTTGGTGATAGATGGCCCAGCCCGGCTCAGAACTACTATCAGATATCGATGAAACCCCAATAAAATCGGGCACCTCCTCATCGTAAAACTGGCCATAAACAAGAAACATGGACAGGTGTATGTGTGTAGAAAACAGGGTCTGTATATAGTGAATGGTTTATGGCATGTTGTGCCTTGATGCTATCTTACTCGGCCACTGGGCGAGGAACTGCCCGAACAGGTTTGGCTGGAGGCAGTGGAGTCAGCTCGGCCAGGTCATGGGGAAGTCAGCTAAGGTGGACGTGTCCTTTCAGATCAAGCTCGGCCTCAATCAATTGACTATATGAGGGCAAGCCATAAGATGGATGCCGTTCACAAAATGGAGTCCGAGGGTTCGGAACGGAAACCACGATTTTACGGTGTTAGCATCACTCAATCACGACGCAAATGCATAGGGATAATGTCCTACTCATTACCGGTCTGCCGACACCAAATTCGTCATGGTACGATGATATTTTGTGACACGAGGGTTGGGCCTCGGTACCATATTACAGCAGGGTCCAGAATTTCAGAACCACAGACCCTCCTTTTGCTCTCATATTAGGCAATAACTCATGCTAATCTGAGTCCAAATCTGTATTCATGAATTCATGGAGATGCTGCTGTAGCATCATTCTGTTGCTCGATTCGTCCCTTGACACAGGCTTTCTTACACATGAAGTAGCACAGAGGCCACATATTGCAAAAGCGCACTGTACAAACAGGCAGAACATAAACAGAATGGATAAGATCATCCCAATGAAGATCAGAGTTTTCCATCCCCAGGCAGAGATCAGTTCCCAGAACCACCCTAGCAGGGACCAATCCCCTTTATCCACGTGCAGGGAATCAGAGATTTTGTGCAGTTTGGAGATGGCCTGGTACACTGTCGGAGCATTATCAGGGATGAAAATGCAGCAACTGGATTGGATCACTCTACATACACCACCACGGTCTGCAAGTATGACATCTAGGGCAACCCTGTTCTGAAGAGTCATAAGTCGGTCCGACTGGAGCTCAGCTGTCAAGTTACTAAGGACACTGGCCGTTTCGGTCACGGCGGATTCAACTACCCTCGTTAACTGGCGAATGTTCCTGCTCTTTACCATAGGCCCCCAAAACGGCAGAAAACCCTTTGCGAAGTCTCCAAACTTTTGACCCGCAGTGTCGTCTTGACTCACGACACCCCTAACTGTCCTTGTCCGATGGTAATCTGCCTCGGCCATGTAGGTGTGTGGCAGCAGAAACGAGATAAAACATGTGCCCGAGAAGTCAGGGGGCAACCATGTGTATGCTTTGTCATGGCAGATGAAGTAGGTACCCTTAGCCGCTAAGAATGGAGGGGAAGTTCGGGATGCAAACACATACGTTTCCATGCATACACTCTTCCCCAACTGTGCTTTGGGATCCCTGCCAATACCTTACAGACATAGGTGACCTCGGTGGGGTACTATCCAAACCGGGGAGGATTTCTTTGTTTTCTGGCTCTCACTCAAGGAAATCCCATACTTAGTGATATTCCATCTACTGTACGGGGTAAACTCATCTTTGTGAATCGTTCGATACGTGTCGATATCCCTGCTCATATTCCTTATTCCTGCCACTAGTGCCTTGTTGCCGGAATTGCTCCCTGTGGGACGCGGGGGATATGGTTCTATGGCAAACAGGAACATTGTCTGGAAAGCCCACAGAGAACCATAGTCACTGAACGGCAGGACGAAGTAAGGGATGCCCTTATCTGTTGTGTGCGGCATGAGTCCACATATCCAACAGTTCGATGTGTTCATTATAGACTGGTGCTGGTGTAGGAGCTGGATGAATGAGTTATTTACAAATTCTAGTCTTCTGGCAGACTCGTGTTCAGGTAGAGGGTGAAAGGAGTGCGGAGAAACAGTAGGAGGAGGTGTGGTCTGAGTGTTATTTACAAAGGTAACTTAAAATATGAATAAAGTATAGCCAATCAAGAACATCGTTATGCTACACAACATTAAAATACATAATATCAAGAATCTTTTTCTGGCCATCACAGTGCATATTTTCTTTTTAAAGTTCGCGGATCTAGCGGGTCACTCTACCCTTGGAAACTCCATCCTCTAGTTGCTGCCCGCGGTGGGAGATTGATTCTGCCAAGGAGTGCTTTCTGTTCAGCCCAGGGTAATTCCCTCGGACCAACCAGAACCGTTGACCTAAACGTCTCCAGCTGCACTCCCCAGACTGTCAACCGCGACCCTAGCAGCAGAACCGGATGGCGGTTCGAAAATCAAAAATGAACAAGTTCCTGGGGTGAGAGAGCTGTATAATCCAAAGGAAAAAATGTTTTTATTTGTCCATAGTCATAGGTCTTGGCCTCAAGTTATAGCGGTTTCGGCCAGGTGCTGTGTGATCTGCAAACAGTAGTTCGGGCTCAGTAGTGTCCAATTGCATTGACGGTGGCACAGATCCTTGCAGAATTCGGTTGCTCCTTTTTCCCGTACCTGTTCCTTTCAAACGTGCATCGCTGAAGGGTGTAAAGCGAGGCAAGGTTTCAGTCTCTGAGTCAGCGACACCGTCCTGGACCCACTGGTCGTAGGGAAGGGGCAACGGGACCCGTTTGCAATGGGCGCCGTGCACCCAATATTTTTTTCCGTGGACACGTACTGCAGAGCGGGTAGTTAGCAGGACTTGGAAGGGTCCGGTCCAGCGAGGCTCCTCGTTCTTGGTTCGCCTGAAGTACCGGACTAGGACCCAGGAACCAGGTTCGATGGCGTGGCCTGGATCGTCAGACGCCGGTGGAGAGGAGCTGTGGACCTGTTGGTGTAAAACACGCAATTTAGTTGTCAATTCGTTCAAATAGTCGAGCAGTACAGGGTGCTCTATCTCACTTAGTTTCTTGGGCCTTGGCACTCCCCATATGTTCGCTGGGCGCCTGAACACGATTTCGTGGGGGCTAAGTCCCAGTCTAGAATGGACAGTCATTCTGGTAGATAGGAGTGCTAAAGGCAAGGCGTCAGGCCATTTAAGACCTGTGCTGGCTTGGATCTTTGCCAATTTTAACTTTAACGTGCCGTTGTAGCACTCTACTAATCCTGCTGATTGGGGGTGATTTGCAGCGTGGAACTTCTGGTGTATGCCTAGACATTCGCACACTCTCTTCATCACTCGTCCCACGAATTCACTTCCATTATCACTCCAGACCATTCTGGGCATACCAAATCTAGGGAAGAATTCCTTGACAAGGGCTTTGGCAGTTGACAAGGCAGTGTTGTCCTTAAGGGGATACGCTTCCACCCACCTGGTGAAGGCGCAAACAACAACAAGCACGTATTTCAGATTGTTGCATCTTTCCATGTGGATGAAATCGAGCTGCAAAACCTCGAACGGATACGTTGGAGGCGCAAAATGACCAGCTGGAGTTGGGGTTCCCCTACCGGGTTTGTACTTCAAACACACCATACAGTTCCTGACCAAATTCTCTGCGCATTTCGGGATACCACTATTCTGACATACTGGGGCCAACAACTTACAGATTCCTTTCGCACTAATGTGAGCCATTCCATGGGCCATTGTCACCACTGCAAGCTCATATGCATCGGGTATCGGGTATCTTTGATGCTCTGATAATTCGACCCAACAACCATTCGCATCCAATCTACCCTTGCTTTCTCTCCATTCATTCACCTCTTTTTCAGTGGCATCAGATTGTATAGACTTCACACTTTCAATAGTGTCCTCACACATACCCACATCAGCAATACATCTCGCATGACCTACAACATACATTCGACTCATCGTGTTCCTTGCAGTCTCTTTCTCAACTTCATCTGCAAATGCATTCCCACGACCAACATCATCTTGAATCTTTCTGTGTGCACTGCATTTCACAATTGCAACTTGTAGTGGCAAGGTCAGTGACTCGAGAAGCTCGTTCACTAGCTGACCATGTTGGATTCTTGCACCATGTGACGCCAGGAACCCACGTTCACGCCACAATCTTCCATAGCTGTGAGCCACGCTGAAGGCGTATTGGCTATCTGTATACACATTCACTCACTTTCCTTTTGCCAACACACACGCTCTTGTAAGTGCAACTAACTCGGCTGCTTGCGCGGAATTATGGGGAATGCGCGCAGTCTCTACAATCGTGTGCAATGTTGTTACAGCGTATGCTGCAGTCGTATCACCATTTGGCAACTTGAAGCATGAACCATCAACCCATAAAGTATCATTACATTCAGGAAGGGGAGTGTCCTGCAAGTCTACTCTCCCTTTTGTCTCTTCTTCTGTCCTAAAGCAGCAATCATGTTTGTCAACCTCATCCGTCTCCGCCGGAATAGGCAATAACGTAGCGGGGTTGAGTGTATCACACCTCTTTATGTGTATGTGACTTGCTAATAGTGTCAGCTCATAACTGGACAGTCGAGTGCTAGTTAAATGCTGCATCTTCATTCTGTTTAATAAAATGTCCACTGCATGTGGGACCATAACGATCAGTGTGTTATTCATCACTAACCCAGCAGAGTGTCGAGTACAGACAGCTGCTGCAGCAGTGGCCCTCAAGCAACTTGGTAATGCCTTAGCTACAGGGTCTAGAGTCGCTGAAAAATACGCGCGTGGGCGCTGATTGTCCCCAAAGTATTGTGTCAGGACTGATAATGCGCAACCTTCCTTCTCATGGACATATAATGTAAAAGGCTTACTGTAGTCGGGGTTGCCCAACACAGGAGCGGAACACAATGCATCACGCAACTCGTGGAAACTTGTCTGACAATCTTCAGACCAAGGCATAGGATCGGGTGTGTCTTTACAGATTAGTGCCAGCAAAGGTTTAGCCAATAGTGAAAAATTTGGTATCCATTGTCTACAGTACGATGTAATGCCCAAGAAAGCACGCACTTCTCTTTGTGTCCTTGGGACACTCAATCTTGCAATTGCCTGTATTCTTTCTGGGGTCAGTCTCCTTCCCTCCTTCAATAAGATGTGACCTAAGTAGGTCACTTTTTGTCGACAAAATTGCAATTTCGAAAGAGAGACTTTGTGCTTCATGTCACATAAATGACGCAACAACGACAATGTGGCTTCCTTGCAAATCTCTTCAGTATCTGCAGCGATCAGCAGATCGTCTACATACTGAATCAGAGTCGCACCATCAGGTAGAACAATCGTGTCAAGTTGTGATTTCAGAGCCTGACTGAATATCGATGGACTTTCACAGTAGCCCTGAGGAGCGCGTTTGAAGCGGAAGCTTCGTCCTCCTAAATTGAAGCCAAAATTATCTCTGCTCTCCTCAGCAATCGGGATGCTGAAGAAGGCGTTCTTCAAATCAATCACCGAGAACCAAGTGGCTGAAGGTGGAACCATAGTCAATAGGGCAGTAATGTCGGGAACAACTGGAAACTGTGGCACAACAATCTTATTCACTTCTCTGAGATCAATCACAAATCTGCACACAGGGGGCTGTGAAGGATCAGTACGCTTTAAGGCTGGCAAAACAGGACTGTTACAAATGTTGCCTGTTGTCTCTTCAATGACATCTTTCTCGATCAGATCGTAAATGATCGCTAATAACGCCTTTTCACATTCGCTAGAGATCTTGTATTGGGGAATAGGTGGCAACCTAACATTAGCTCTCAATGTTCTGACATATGGTGCTATCTCCAAAAGACCCACATCATTAGAACCAGTAGCCCAAAGTACATCTGGGAGAGATGACAATTCTGTTGGGATATTTTCCCTTGACAGATACATCGGAGAGACCACTTTCTTACCAAGGGTAAGTTGTACTCCTGAAGGAGAACAGTACAAGGTTGCATATAATCTCTTTAACAAATCCAAACCTAACAAATTTTCACCACAACCTGTTGTAAGAATGAGGGGTGCTTCTAATTCACATGGGCCAACAGAAAGGGGCATAGGACTAGAGATCGGGTTTCTAACCGGGGCGCCAGAAAAACTTACTGTAACATTCATTTCGCCAGACAAAGGTGCGCCAGGAAGTTTTGAGTGCATGATCGAACTTTTGTAGCACCAGTATCCAGCAGAAAAGGTTCTGACACTCCTGATGTAATCACCTCAACATAAGGTCCATTCTGATCTATTGGAACTGAAACAACTCCCTCTCTTTGTCCGTGGCTGTCCTAGCAATTATTACCCTCATTCTCGTTTTCTGCATAATAGTCATCAGCATAGTACTGAGCTGACCTAGAAGACGCATTATTCTGTTGATCAAAGCTATTCATAGAATTCTGAGGCGGAAAAGGAGTGGCATTCTGGGGGAATTTTCCATGGCCCCTACCCCTAGGACCTTGTTGAACACCTCTACCTCTTGCACCAGAAACACCATTTAAACGTCGCAATAAAGCTGGACAATTATTCTTGAAATGACCCTCTTCCTTGCAATACGCACACTGATTCGGACCATAAGGTAAACGCTGATGAGAAAACTCGTTTCCTTGCGAGTTTCTCGAATACTGCTGTGGTTGCTGATAATTGGGCTGACTAGGAGTGCGAGGCGGATAGGCTTGCTGGAGAAGAACTTTAGTTTTTAAATCTTTAGTCTTTTTGTCTGCCTTATCTAGCTCGTCTTTGTGCCTATTTTCGTAGTACTGGGCTGTGGCTAAAATCTGCGCTGACGTGGAAACAGCCCAAGCACTCTCTGAATCTTTCAATTTATTACACAGTTCAGGAAGCAGATTATGTACGAACTTATCTACAAACAATCTTTGGCCACCCTCGGTACCAATATCCTGACCACTATGGTCGACGAAAGTCTCTTCAAACCTCGTGAAAAAGTCAGACACATTCTCATCTTTCTTCTGCTTGCACGCAGACAACTTGTCCCAATTTACACGCAATTCAGGCATTAAAGTCTTCATGTACATGACAATTCTACCAGGAAGTTCAGCTACTAAAGGCTCAGTTTTGGAACCAGGAGGAACAAGAAAGTAGTCCCACAACAAATTAACTCAAAATGAAAAGAACCCAAGTGTAGTTCACTTATTACTCCAACTACCAGATTTCGCTTGAATTATGTAGCATGTACACATAAACAAATACTTAGAGCAGATATAAACCATAAAGAGTGTGTCTTTGTAAAAATATACAATTTATTACAATTCAAATTAAAAACAGGTAGTTTATACAATAAATATGCCCAAATATACAATTGCAGATACTTTAAAAACAGTTGAAAATCACAATTTATTAAAAAATATATTAAAAAATATTTGATCACGAATATCACAGTTGTTCTTGTAGTCGACGCAGCGTTTCGGTGAATCGGTGATAGCACCTTCTTCAGGACAAACAATTCTATAAAAGAACATTGCAATTAGAGACACGCCATGTTTGTATAGGGCTGGCATATTCTGCCTTATTATTGCTAACAGTTTTCTACATATTTGGGCACACACTCTGACACATGTTAAGGAGAGGTTTTTATCAAAATTAGAAAACTATCACATAAGCATTCTGAGTGGTACATTCCTGGAGATATTTTATCTATGTGACTGTACACTTGGGTTTTTAACAAATGAGAATATCTGGTTCTCATGAGGGAGGGCTATGAGGTTTGAGACACCTGTAGCCTACCTGTGTGTTATCTTGACACTATCCTCACAGTTTCAATTCGGAGGAGTTCTTGGTCAGCTTCAATCAGACATCTGGGATTTTTAAATTGACAATTTGAATTTCCTTAATGTAAAGATACGTATAATTACTTCACATGTCTTCTTAAATTCTGATATATGGACAGATTATTCTTTATTTGTGAGAGCCCCCAAGTTTATATGTTGATTTTACCTTCTCATGTCAGGAAAATCAGCTTTGATGAGGTTACCGGAGGGGGGCCACCGAATTATGAATATGAACACTGTTGGGATAAGTAAGTAGTTCTAAATTACAGGCGTTTGCTATATCATTGCTTTTTTCTTTTAGACTTTTAAACGATTTTGTACAGGGCTTGAGGAAAGGCCTCAGACAGTCCTATGGTTGATATTAGCCCCAATACTACTTACCCCAAAAATGGAGTCAATTCATTTTGCATATGCCAGCCACTGGATACTTTCAATTTTGTCCGCGGCGACACCCTGTTTTATGGTCGTGGTTGATAATCAATCCAACCTGTAAAGGATCATATGATGTCCTATATTTGTATTGTATACAAGTTTCTTGAAAACAAAAACACTTTTTAGCCTTGCTGAATAACTCCCAGCTAAGTGTGTAATTACCACACGATGTTAGTTTAATCAACTAACACCATCAGTTCCCATTTACATCTAAGGGTTTTTTTTGTTTAGGATAAAGGGGTTATTTCAAGAGATTACTGTTATTAACATTTCTGGGCGATGCTTCATTTATTAATTAGAGGCTGGTAGTGCAAAAAGCAGTTAACGGGGCATGGGCATGGAATAGGACCCACTTGTTGAGAGGTATCTGACTGCGCGCTGTTTTTTGCAAAGGTAGTGCTGATGCAAAAAAATATATAACTATATCTAGCCATCTCCCGACTACTGGATGCTCCTGATGGGATCTCGCTGAAGCGCTTACCTTTAGCTTGTGGATCGGCCTCCCTGCTCCCCTCGCGGTATTCTCGGCGTCTGCTATCCTGGACGATCTGCCAAGTGTGTATCAAGGCGTTCGTCCGCTACACTTTTAAATGTCCGTTTTCGCGGGAAAGCAGGTCAATAACGTGACGTTGCAAACTCCGCCTCTCATGTCTTGGTGTGTCTATTCCGAGACGAACTACAATTGTAGTTCTTTGTCTATGTCGCGCACAGTAGTGACAGTGCGTATGTAAACAACACGGCATGGTATGTTTGTTGAAGACGTTCGGGGTTATATCCACAATTGGATTGTTTTCTAGGGTGTTTACACTATAGTTTGCCGTCATCTAAATGCGGAGGAAAAGGAAATAACCCGTGTTATCTAATCCTAACTGCTAGGTATTTATTAGGGTGGAAAAGTTATAGTGACCGTGTTTCACGATTTCCTACATTTTGCTCCTGATACCTATGATCTATTCATTGTATGGAGTGTGTCAATTAGATTATGAGTTCTTTGCTACCGGTAGGGGAGTGGTATAGGGACGAGTATTTACCGAGCGGTATCTGTAGTATTTTCATGGTATTGAGTCGGTCAGTTAGAATATAGGTACTTTACTATTAATAGAGGGCCGATGTAAGGACAGGTAATTACCGAGCAGTCTATATAGTATTTTTGGCAAATCAAAGGGAATACCTAATACTGAGGATTTGGGTTTTTTAATAGAACTCAGCGTTAAAGCTGTCTTTTCTTATGCTGAGATTCTTTTGGAGGTATGTAACTAGAAAATGCTTTTTACAGTTATTGCAGGATTCTTTCCCAGTCCTCCCTTGTGTTGAGACCGGCATTCACTGAGTTGAAACGGGACATATAGAATTGCTCCCGTTTTTTACGTTTCATATCAATGTTGCCACCTCTCATGTTCTGCGTTATTATCTCTAGTCCACACCATGCTAGTTGTTCTATTTTATGTCCCGCTGATTTCCAGTGATCTACGAGTGGGGCTCCTGATTTGTTACATCTTATTGCAGATTTGTGTTCATTTAATCTAATCCTAATTTCGCGGCTTGTTTCACCAATGTAGACACAGTTGCAGGGGCACTTGATTAGATATATTAAATTCTTAGATCTGCAATTTATAAAAGATTTAGTAAAGTGTTTTATTTTGTTGTGCTCTATTTGGTTGCCTTTCATTACATGGTACAGTTCGTGCAATTGCTGCATGGGAAGGTCCCAACTGGAAGTGGGTTGTTATCTATCGTTCGCTGTGCTTGGGTTATTTCTCTATAGGTGTGTACTAGGCTGTTCTTGATTGTTTTATTTCTTCTGAATGCGAAGATTGGTTTGGGGATCTGTTTCTTGCTGCTATTAGTATTAACTAAATTCCAGTTACGGTTTATTATATTCTTGATTTTGTTGCTCACTCCACTGTAGTTTGTCACGAACACTAACCTGTTATTTGTTTCTGTGTCTTTTGTTTTTTCTGTAAAAAGATTATCCCTGTTAAAATATTTGGCTCTTTTTAGCGCTTGATTGACCATTTTCCTAGGGTATCCTCTGTCTGTAAGTTTTTTAGACAGAATTCCAGCATGTTTCATGAAGTCTTTGTTGTCTGTGCAGTTTCGTTTGAGTCTGAGGAGTTGCCCGAATGGGATGTTGTTCTTCTGACATGGGGGATGGTAGCTGTCGTAGTGCAACATAGTGTTTCTGTCAGTTTTCTTTGTAAACAGTTCCACTATGAGGGTGCCCGCAGAGTGTTTGATCACTATGTCCAAGAATTCGCACCTTTCTTGGTTGTAGTGACTAGTGAATTTGAGATTTTCATCCCCTAGGTTTAACCAGGATATGAACTCCTCCAGGGATTCGATAGGTCCTGTCCAAATGAAAAAAATATCGTCTATGTATCTAGACCGTAAAGAAATATTTTCAAAAAATGGGGCAGCTGAATTAAAAATGTGTGTCTCTTCGAATTGGGCTACATAAAGACAAGCCAGACTGGGAGCACAGGTGGCTCCCATGCTGGTGCCCTTGGTTTGCTTATAGAATTCTTTTTCAAACAAAAAAATGTTGTTTTTGAGGACCATGGTAACGCAATCTATGATGAAAGTTGCTGTGGCTAGATACAACCCAGAAATCACATATCCTTATTTACAAAAGGATTACTATGACAGACCACGGGAGACACCTCAATTCCGCAAACCGTGGCAATGCAACCAGGGTCAAAACTTCCAGCCAAAAAAGAGGGTTAGATTTTTTGATACGTCATATACCAGCACAGATAGCGAAAATGAAGCCCAGAACGACAACAGGCAGGGCAATAAGGAACAGGCTAACGCCAAAGTCCAAAATAAACCATCCCTTCCTTTTTTAGAACAACGCCAGAACTTCTCACAACAGAGAGGAACAGGGAGAGGGAGGGGCAAATATGTGCCTCAACATCAACAGAGACCCCAAACAAGGAGCCAGAAGAACTGGGACATTTGAATAAAGCTCCCATAATCAATCTGTCCGACACAACCCTCACCCCCCATCAAATTCAAGTCCTAGAAAAGGGCCTAGGATATGCTATAGCTGCCCCAGTAGATAAATTCAGTTTGGAAAGAGACCTTCAAAACTTTTTTAGAAAAATTAGATTAATGACTTTCTTTGAAGACAAGGAACGAACCATCCGTCCAAACAAATCAGGCCTTAAAGTTAAATCCACCTGGACTCCACATTTAGGTCAAATTAACAAGCAAATAGAAGCCTTTGAAATAGCGGTCACAAAAAGCGTATCAGATGTTGTAGGACAGAAAAATTGGACAAAATTCAATCTTGATAAGAAAGAGAAGGAAGCACTTCGAGAATTAGAAAACAACAATATGCTCACTATCAAACCGGCCGTTAAAGGCGGGAGCATAGTTGTTATGTCCACTTCATACTACAAAGAGAAAATGCTTTTACTCCTTAACAACTCGGACCATTACCGAAAATCTAGCAGAAGAGAGTGGACTGACCTTGAAACTAGCATAAAGAGCCTCCTAGACTTTGCAAAAGAGGAAGAAGTTATTTGTGAGGAAGAATATAAATTCCTCCGAAACAATAACCCCACCGTACCTGCCCTTTATGGACTCCCCAAAGTTCATAAAGATACCAATGATCCCCCCATGAGACCCATAGTATCTAGCATAGGTTCCCTTACTGAACCCCTCAGCAAATACGCCGATATTTTTCTTCAACCCCATGTCATCAAACAAAAAGCATACATAAAAGACACTGCGGCCATTATTCAAAAAATTGAGAACCTTCCTTTCAACCCAGATACACAATACTTAGTTACGCTTGATATAGAAGCCCTATACACTAATATACCTCAAGATAGCACCATAAATACAATCAGCCAACTATTATGTACAAATGATCAAGATCCAACCGCACACGCAACTTTCATCATAGATTGCGTTACCATGGTCCTCAAAAACAACATTTTTTTGTTTGAAAAAGAATTCTATAAGCAAACCAAGGGCACCAGCATGGGAGCCACCTGTGCTCCCAGTCTGGCTTGTCTTTATGTAGCCCAATTCGAAGAGACACACATTTTTAATTCAGCTGCCCCATTTTTTGAAAATATTTCTTTATGGTCTAGATACATAGACGATATTTTTTTCATTTGGACAGGACCTATCGAATCCCTGGAGGAGTTCATATCCTGGTTAAACCTAGGGGATGAAAATCTCAAATTCACTAGTCACTACAACCAAGAAAGGTGCGAATTCTTGGACATAGTGATCAAACACTCTGCGGGCACCCTCATAGTGGAACTGTTTACAAAGAAAACTGACAGAAACACTATGTTGCACTACGACAGCTACCATCCCCCATGTCAGAAGAACAACATCCCATTCGGGCAACTCCTCAGACTCAAACGAAACTGCACAGAAAACAAAGACTTCATGAAACATGCTGGAATTCTGTCTAAAAAACTTACAGACAGAGGATACCCTAGGAAAATGGTCAATCAAGCGCTAAAAAGAGCCAAATATTTTAACAGGGATAATCTTTTTACAGAAAAAACAAAAGACACAGAAACAAATAACAGGTTAGTGTTCGTGACAAACTACAGTGGAGAGAGCAACAAAATCAAGAATATAATAAACCGTAACTGGAATTTAGTTAATACTAATAGCAGCAAGAAACAGATCCCCAAACCAATCTTCGCATTCAGAAGAAATAAAACAATCAAGAACAGCCTAGTACACACCTATAGAGAAATAACCCAAGCACAGCGAACGATAGATAACAACCCACTTCCAGTTGGGACCTTCCCATGCAGCAATTGCACGAACTGTAACCATGTAATGAAAGGCAACCAAATAGAGCACAACAAAATAAAACACTTTACTAAATCTTTTATAAATTGCAGATCTAAGAATTTAATATATCTAATCAAGTGCCCCTGCAACTGTGTCTACATTGGTGAAACAAGCCGCGAAATTAGGATTAGATTAAATGAACACAAATCTGCAATAAGATGTAACAAATCAGGAGCCCCACTCGTAGATCACTGGAAATCAGCGGGACATAAAATAGAACAACTAGCATGGTGTGGACTAGAGATAATAACGCAGAACATGAGAGGTGGCAACATTGATATGAAACGTAAAAAACGGGAGCAATTCTATATGTCCCGTTTCAACTCAGTGAATGCCGGTCTCAACACAAGGGAGGACTGGGAAAGAATCCTGCAATAACTGTAAAAAGCATTTTCTAGTTACATACCTCCAAAAGAATCTCAGCATAAGAAAAGACAGCTTTAACGCTGAGTTCTATTAAAAAACCCAAATCCTCAGTATTAGGTATTCCCTTTGATTTGCCAAAAATACTATATAGACTGCTCGGTAATTACCTGTCCTTACATCGGCCCTCTATTAATAGTAAAGTACCTATATTCTAACTGACCGACTCAATACCATGAAAATACTACAGATACCGCTCGGTAAATACTCGTCCCTATACCACTCCCCTACCGGTAGCAAAGAACTCATAATCTAATTGACACACTCCATACAATGAATAGATCATAGGTATCAGGAGCAAAATGTAGGAAATCGTGAAACACGGTCACTATAACTTTTCCACCCTAATAAATACCTAGCAGTTAGGATTAGATAACACGGGTTATTTCCTTTTCCTCCGCATTTAGATGACGGCAAACTATAGTGTAAACACCCTAGAAAACAATCCAATTGTGGATATAACCCCGAACGTCTTCAACAAACATACCATGCCGTGTTGTTTACATACGCACTGTCACTACTGTGCGCGACATAGACAAAGAACTACAATTGTAGTTCGTCTCGGAATAGACACACCAAGACATGAGAGGCGGAGTTTGCAACGTCACGTTATTGACCTGCTTTCCCGCGAAAACGGACATTTAAAAGTGTAGCGGACGAACGCCTTGATACACACTTGGCAGATCGTCCAGGATAGCAGACGCCGAGAATACCGCGAGGGGAGCACGGAGGCCGATCCACAAGCTAAAGGTAAGCGCTTCAGCAAGATCCCATCAGGAGCATCCAGTAGTCGGGAGATGGCTAGATATAGTTATATATTTTTTTGCATCAGCACTACCTTTGCAAAAAACAGCGCGCAGTCAGATACCTCTCAACAAGTGGGTCCTATTCCATGCCCATGCCCCGTTAACTGCTTTTTGCACTACCAGCCTCTAATTAATAAATGAAGCATCGCCCAGAAATGTTAATAACAGTAAACTCTTGAAATAACCCCTTTATCCTAAACAAAAAAAACCCTTAGATGTAAATGGGAACTGATGGTGTTAGTTGATTAAACTAACATCGTGTGGTAATTACACACTTAGCTGGGAGTTTTTCAGCAAGGCTAAAAAGTGTTTTTGTTTTCAAGAAACTTGTATACAATACAAATATAGGACATCATATGATCCTTTACAGGTTGGATTGATTATCAACCACGACCATAAAACAGGGTGTCGCCGCGGACAAAATTGAAAGTATCCAGTGGCTGGCATATGCAAAATGAATTGACTCCATTTTTGGGGTAAGTAGTATTGGGGCTAATATCAACCATAGGACTGTCTGAGGCCTTTCCTCAAGCCCTGTACAAAATCGTTTAAAAGTCTAAAAGAAAAAAAGCAATGATATAGCAAACGCCTGTAATTTAGAACTACTTACTTATCCCAACAGTGTTCATATTCATAATTCGGTGGCCCCCCTCCGGTAACCTCATCAAAGCTGATTTTCCTGACATGAGAAGGTAAAATCAACATATAAACTTGGGGGCTCTCCCAAATAAAGAATAATCTGTCCATATATCAGAATTTAAGAGGATATGTGAAGTAATTATACGTATCTTTACATTAAGGAAATTCAAATTGTCAATTTAAAAATCCCAGATGTCTGATTGAAGCTGACCAAGAACTCCTCCGAATTGAAACTGTGAGGATAGTGTCAAGATAACACACAGGTAGGCTACAGGTGTCTCAAACCTCATAGCCCTCCCTCATGAGAACCAGATATTCTCATTTGTTAAAAACCCAAGTGTACAGTCACATAGATAAAATATCTCCAGGAATGTACCACTCAGAATGCTTATGTGATAGTTTTCTAATTTTGATAAAAACCTCTCCTTAACATGTGTCAGAGTGTGTGCCCAAATATGTAGAAAACTGTTAGCAATAATAAGGCAGAATATGCCAGCCCTATACAAACATGGCGTGTCTCTAATTGCAATGTTCTTTTATAGAATTGTTTGTCCTGAAGAAGGTGCTATCACCGATTCACCGAAACGCTGCGTCGACTACAAGAACAACTGTGATATTCGTGATCAAATATTTTTTAATATATTTTTTAATAAATTGTGATTTTCAACTGTTTTTAAAGTATCTGCAATTGTATATTTGGGCACATTTATTGTATAAACTACCTGTTTTTAATTTGAATTGTAATAAATTGTATATTTTTACAAAGACACACTCTTTATGGTTTATATCTGCTCTAAGTATTTGTTTATGTGTACATGCTACATAATTCAAGCGAAATCTGGTAGTTGGAGTAATAAGTGAACTACACTTGGGTTCTTTTCATTTTGAGTTAATTTGTTGTGGGACTACTTTCTTGTTCCTCCTGATTAGACTCCTTGTCCCCTATTTAACTATAGATGAGGCCTCCCTTCGTTTTGATTGTCAGTTTTGGAACCACCAACTTGTCTAGCATCTGCAGCAGTAATATTAGCCCATGTGTCACCTAATTCTTGGTCATGGTCTGTATGACGAATCTTACTCCACCGGGGCTGAGGAACAACATTCCCAAACAACATGTCTACATCTGCTAAATTCATTATACATGAGCTTGCAGTCTGTGATAACTCCTTATAATATCCTGCAGGATTTTTGCGAGGATCAGGTAATGTCTGCTTGAGTGCTAAAACTTCAGATCTTTTCCAGGGGACATGTACCCATACACGCTGGAAATGTGGTGGAATGGGTGGATTTGCATTCGCATCACCTTCCCTCCAAACTGGAGGAACCTCTCTCATAGGGTACCGTCGCGCCTTTTTCCTACAAGACATGTCATCCTCATATAGTGACTTAGATACATTTCCCTTACTCCTATAAGATAACAATAGATCTATTGCTCGTTCAACACCGGCACCTACAATCATGCCTTCATAGAACTTGAAACGCATACGGAATAATTCCTTCATTTTGCGTTTTGGATCATTTGTCTCCAAATCTTCACAAAGATATACACACATCTCTTCAAATACGTATCTCTGAGTGGGTGCATCCCACTGACGGAAGACTTCCATAACAGACTGAACATCATACTTTACAGTATCAGTAATCCATTTATGTGCTAACTCATTCAGCACTTCTCCTTCCTGATAATCAGGCAGTTGACTACGCAACTGTCTACGTCCTGTTTTAGGGGTCGACTTAGGCGACCCAAAGAAAGGTGAGAACAGACCAGTGACAGTACTTGTCACTCTCTGTCGAACAGAAGGAGAAGCTTGCGGAGAGGCAGATGTGCCAGAAAAGACAGGCTGATGTAAAGAGGAAGTCGAGGCAGTAGCAGAAGTAGTATCATGATAAACACTTGGAGCGGTAGGTAAAGTCGTAGGAAAAGTAGATGGAGTATGTAGCAAAGGCGGCGGCCCTTGAGAAGGCTGCGCCGGAGAAGTAGGAACCAGCTGAAGAGGAGCTGGTGCTTGTGCAAGAGCTGCATTTCTTGCGCCAGGGCGCGGTATAACAAAACGCTTCGGGGGTCCAGAAATACTCGATGAATATGGTGGTGGTGAATTCAATAAATGGGACATTAATGGATCTTTCTCGGATGTTCCCTTCGAACCTTGTCCTTCATGCGGCAACATTGGGTAGCATTTATCTACTGCTAACTTCTTGCTTCTGAGCATTTCTTCACTCTCCTGCTCTTCCTCATTATCCCTGTATACAATGGCAGCTTGCACCATTGACATACCTCTTTTATTTTTCTTAGCTAGTTGTATTTCTTTCTGTTTGGCTTCTTTGCGCCACAAGCGAAAAGAGTCAAACATCGCCGGCCGGGCTTTCTTCTTGAAGAGTTTGACCTCGAGGTTATCTAAAATTTCTGCGTCAAAGCTACCATATTGGGGCCATTTTAAAACACCATCCTTTCTGGTGTACTTTATCCATACCTCATTAGATGTGATAGGGCCTACTCCGTGCTTTATATAGAGCTCATATGTTGGAGTTCCAATAGGAGGAACCGGACACGAATCCTCTAATCGGGAGTCCTTACTACAACCAAGACAAAACAAGTTTCCAAGTCTGCTAAGACCAGGCATCTTCGCTCACTAGTCTAACTTCAAACTTCAAAGGATTATCGAATTACGATATTTTCGTGAATACACAAATCCCTTGGTTTTGGCGCTTGCAAGTTCCAAACAAAACCTATCTTGAGGATACCAAAACTAAGAACGAACTAAGGACTGGGAGACGCTCCACTTATACTTAACTGAGGTATTGATGATCGATGACGTCACTAGAAGACTCGTCTATCGTTTCGCTCTACCAAGGATCACTGGGTCCAAAACAGGGCGATAGTGAGGGCAGCAGTCCTTCATAGCCGTCGAGACGTGGGGATCCTCGCAGCAAAGACCTTCGGAACCACGTCGACATACAGGGGTTGCTGAAGTGGTTGGCCGTCCTCCGGAATTTTCACACGAAGCTCCTCACGAACATCTGGCTTGGACCGATACCGCTTGATACCGCCCCGAGTTGGGCGCCAACTGAGGTGCTGGGTTTTTAGGAACCCGGATGTGCCAGGGGATAACACCCGAAGACCTCTGAGTTCTCCCTGTTCCGGACCACAGAAACACAGAGTTTTCTAGGTGAAGTCAGAGATCGAGTTTTATTGGCTGCCACCAAGTAACAAGTGTCCTAGAAGTACAACAGCACGGGATGTAGATTCTCAGGAGACTGTTCATTTTTACAGAACCAGCCTTCTCCTTTTATACAAAAATAACAGCTGCAGGCAAGAATTCTTCAGTTTACAATACGGTCATATACATATTTCCACAATAAAGCAAAAAGCAAAGTCATGCCGGCCAACCCATATTTTAGATGTCCAGTTGGAGATAGATGGCCCAGCCCGGCCCAGAACTACTATCAGATATCGATGAAACCTCAATAAAATCGGGCACCTCCTCATCGTAAAACTGGCCATGAACAAGAAACATGGACAGGTGTATGTGTGTAGAAAACAGGGTCTGTATGTAGTGAATGGTTTATGGCATGTTGTGCCTTGATGCTATCTTACTCGGCCACTGGGCGAGGAACTGCCCGAACAGGTTTGGCTGGAGGCAGTGGAGTCAGCTCGGCCAGGTCATGGGGAAGTCAGCTAAGGTGGACGTGTCCTTTCAGATCAAGCTCGGCCTCAATCAATTGACTATATGAGGGCAAGCCATAAGATGGATGCCGTTCACAAAATGGAGTCCAAGGGTTCGGAACGGAAACCACGATTTTAGGGTGTTAGCATCACTCAATCACGACGCAAATGCATAGGGATAATGTCCTACTCATTACCGGTCTGCCGACACCAAATTCGTCATGGTACGATGATATTTTGTGACACGAGGGCTGGGCCTCGGTACCATATTACAGCAGGGTCCAGAATTTCAGAACCACAGGGCGGCAGGGACACGGACAGCGGGAGGGGGGCGGGCAGGCACACGGACAGCGGGAGCGGGGCAGGCAGACACACGGACAGCGGGAGGGGGGCGGGCAGACACACGGACAGCGGGAGGGGGGCGGGCAGGCACACAGACAGCCGGGAGAGGGGGGTGGGCTCACGGACAGCGGGAGGTGGGGTGGGAACGGGAGTAAAATATGTTGCTTCCCTGCTAGCTGATGCCAGGCAGACGTCCCTCGTTGCGGTGCCTTCCAGGACAAATGACCAAAACAAACCTCCCCCCCCCCAAAAAAAAGCACCGCCCCGCCGCGATGATGATCAGAAAAGGGTGGAGAGGGAAGAAATTGCGGGAACGGCCACGAATCTGGTCCGGCCATGACGGACAGATCTCTGTTCCAATGGCTAGCCTCCATTTATGGAGCTAGCCAATGGAACAGAGGGCGGATTCCCAAGCCACATAGTTATTCTCATTAGGTTTTCGCCTGTGTGAAAAGCTGCGTAGTGCGCAGATTTCACTTAGGCGAAACCTAAAAGCCAGGAGTATCAGGGTTATTCCTACCTGATATTCAAAATCCAGTTGGGACCACGGGCCAGGGGAATGATGTACCCTCGCCCCCGTTAAATATGGAGATCCCGGCGGAAAGGGTTTTAAAAAATATTTCCAAGAAGTTTTCTAGAGAATAAGAAGAATGTAGAAACAGGAAAATTAATCCATTCAAATATGTAAAAAAGGTTGACAGTCGTATAGTGACAAAACCCATTAACGATCCCCCATTCTCAAGCAAAGGATCGAAAAAGACTTACCAAGGACAAGTTTGCTAATCTTCAAAAGAAGATGACAAATATCTTCTCTGGCTGCTCCCAACATGGGCCATAAAGAAATATTCTCGATGCAGGACAGACGGCCAACCTCAGTATGTCAAAATAGGACCCGTAGTTCCTCGAGTACAGCGGTATGCTCATCTGGAAAAATGTATTTTAAAAAATCTATTTTCAAAATAGGTTTCTGAGCTAAGTAACTGAACCATGAAATAAAATTCATAGCTGCTCGCCTCCTCACAACTATATCTTCATTCGGGCACCATCACGCCAACGCGCCTGATCAAGAGCAGGGGTATAGACAAGGGCATACGGTTCCTAAAGATATGGTATATGTAAAGACGGGCAAAATGACAAATATTCTTCGCCCCTGAATGGAATCATCAATTATACTGAAAAAATGTGAATGGCCAACGTGGAGAAATGCGCTACGGGGAAACACGCTAGCTGCTGATAGAAAGACAAGCTGGGGGCTATAGAGTGGCTAAAAATTAAGGTGGGACGGAAAAAAGGGGGTGCAGCACATAGCACATTGCACTGGGTAGACCAATATTTTAGGTTAAAGAACAAACCGTCCCAGTCTAACAAACGTTAACTAGCTAATTCGAGAACTGAGACCAAGGGTCCAAGCTATAGATAACATTTAAAACACATAATAGCGCTAAGCAGCTCAGTTATTGCCGCCGTTTAGGGTTGGTACGTTGCCTGTATTAGTGGCCGAAGAGATAAGTCCGGACAGTCGGGTTAGGGGCGCCAACCTGCCTGTATACGATCATCACGGGGAGACCGGCCATGGCCCAGTATTTAAATGGCAGGCTGTAATTTGGAACAAATCAAATGGGGGCTAGAAAAACAAAAGATAGAAAAAGGACTACCGCATATCTCTTAGTAGGGTAATTCCTATGGTCGTGGCCATCTTGGAACGGAACATAAGTGCAAGGGAGTGATCAAACACACAAAAAAAAACCTAGGCAGACCTTAAGCCCATGGTTAGTAGGGAAGCACTATGTAAAAATAATAAATAGTGAGAGATATAGAGGGTCCATAAATGTAACACATAAAGGCTGGCACCCCACAATAAAGGGGGCAACTACAATACGCATAAGAATTCTTTTAGAGGAGGACCAGTATTTCTCCACTAGGTAAGAAGAACGAGATTGCAAATCACCATCTTAGGTAAGCCAACCCAAGAAAGGAGTGGGCACCCTTCGCCCTCGGATCCGCACATAAAAACGCGGGGACATCTTAGGGAGATCAGAACACAAGCGCGATTAATAGCAGCTAACCCACGATAGATCGAACATACCTCCCAGCCGGAGATCGATCTTATATAATGGCATTCTCCCAGGGGCAGTCTTCATTTAATCCCTTTTTAACTGAGTTTTGCGTATGGCAACAGGATCCAATCCAGGGAATACCTGGATCTTTTCAAGTATGGTCCATTTAAGGTCATCCTCAGTGTGCTTCTCCTCAAGCCAACGCGTCACTATAGGAGCTGAAGTTTTTGTAGTCAGTATATTGGACTTATGTTCCCCTATCCTAACGCGACATTCTTGTCCAGTTTCACCCACATAGGGGAGATTGCATGGACATAAGATGATATATATCACGTTTGAAGTACGGCAATTTTCTCATTTTTTTAGCATTAGCTGAAGAGATGGTGTGTTCATTGGTTCTAATCGTGTCTCCAATGAGAGCGTTTGTGCACACATGGCAATTGCCGCATCAGTGGTTGCCGTTGACAGATGGTTCTTCAAGTTTTTGTTTCTCCTAAAGGCAAAGATAGGTTTAGGGAGGTGTTCTTCGCTGTTGCCCAAATTCAGTAGATGCCAGCATGAGTTTATGGTCTATCTCAGTTTGTGATCTAGATTGGAATGACAGGTGATACAGACCAGTTTATCCTGATGCTCCTTTTTTTCCTGGGCAGGAACATTGATTCACGATTAAAATACCTGGCCCGCTTGAATGATTCTTTGATCAGTTTGTGGGGGTAGCCGCGATATGCCAACTTTTCTTTAAGGATGATCGGCTTGGAT
This sequence comes from Lissotriton vulgaris, assembly GCF_964263255.1. Taxonomy (NCBI): domain Eukaryota; kingdom Metazoa; phylum Chordata; class Amphibia; order Caudata; family Salamandridae; genus Lissotriton; species Lissotriton vulgaris. Next base: position 1,224,664,501 of record NC_141685.1, read on the forward strand.
GTGAAAGTCTTTGATATCCGAACAGTTCCTCCGAATTCTGAGGAAATGACTGAAGGGGATACTGTCCCTTTGGCTGTTCCTTGCAGTAGGTTTGGTAAAAAGGGACACAACTATCTCGCTGTCCCAATGTTCTATCCAGATATCAAGAAACTCAATCCTGACATTGCTGGCATGGGCAGTAAACTTCAGGTTACTGTCTGTAGCATTGGGCCAAAGAATAAACTAATTTAGGGAATCATGGTCCCCCTTCCATATAAAAAAGAGGTTGTCAATAAATCGAGACCAGGCTCGAACATTCTCATGGAAAGGGGCCATCTCATTGTAGATGTTGATCTTTTCAAAGTGCCCCATGTATAGACAAGCTATACTAGGGGCACAACTAGCCCCCATACTGACTCCCTGAATTTGCTTGAACAAAGCGTTGTTTAACTCAAAATAATTTTCATAAAGGACCACTTGAAGGCACTGAACAATAAATGGAGCATTACTGATCTCAGATTCAGAGGATAGAACTTCCGCAATTACCCTCAAGGCTCCACTCTGCGGGATATTCGTATACAACAATTCGAAATCTAAAGTCACTAGGAGTTCCCGGTCTTCCAGATAAGGTGTGCCTTCGATTTTGGTGATAATGTGGCCAGTAGCCTTCAAAAAGGATTCCAGATCATTGACCAAAGGTTTCAAGAAATGTCATTATATTTCGAGAGGGGCTCGGTCACAGAATGGATGGTGGACATGATGGGCCTCAGCGGAGGGTCAGAAGTGCTTTTATGGGTTTTTGAGGACCCCATAGATGATAGGTATCCGGGTAAAGCTGAGAGTTAAAAATTCAGCTTCCTTCTCGCAGATATGGCCCATATCTACTGCCTGTTCTAAGAATGGGCGGAAAATCCGTTACGCTCGCGGATTTTGCGGATTTTCGGTAAATTCGCAATCCGCGAGATTTGCAAATTTCCCACAAAATCCGCAAATTCGCACGCAGCGGATTTTTTTTTTCTTGGTGATACAATTTTGCGGCGCGTGGCATCGTTTGTCGAGTTATTTTTCTTGATATTTTGCGAGTGCTGCGCCATTTTGGATCTTGCTGTGGGATCCCGCGGGAATTTGGCAAGCGCGATTACGTAATCGCGGCTTGCCAACTAACGCGAGTACGCCGTGATCACGTATCGCGGTACTTTGCAATTGCGAGCTTTGAGATGCGGCGAGCAGCAACAATCTCGCACACGCGAAAATATAAAATTTGCAATTCTGCACAAGAAATCCACCAGCAAGCAGCATAAACCTTCTTGAAATGATGATTTTTATCTGAATAACTCCTTAGGTTGACATTTGCCTGCACTTTTTTTGCGAGGAGTCCATTTTGGGGAGGGGGGGGGGGTGGGAGGAAGGAAGTGCCCCACAGTCTTCAACTTCCTGTTCCTGTCCAGCAGGCTCCTCCCAGTGCTTTGTCCATCTCCTGGTCACTTTTCATTTGGATCTGGAGCTGGAAGGATTACTTTTTGTGGATGCTGCTGGATATTTGGATTTGAGGCCTTTTTGACTTTCTTTGGATCACTTTTGGATTAGAAATTTCACAAGTAAGTTTGTTTGGGGCATTACAGTTGCTGCAAGTACAATTTTGGAATTTTCGATTTTTGGTCTGTTTTGGGGCCTTTTGCCCAGGGGTACTCAGTGGTGGGTGCACTGAGTCTTTCTGTGGGGTGTTTTGAATTTAAACATCATGGAGGGGCTGGGTGGCTTGGGATTATGCTAATTTTTCTGTGATTTTCGTTTTTTTGGCCTGTTGTGGCCTTTTCACCCGGGGTAGTGAGTGGTGCATGTGCCTAGTCTTTCTGTGGGTTGTCTTGAATTTAAACATCATGGAGGGGCTGGATCATGGCATGGGATTGTGGTGATTTTTCTGTGATTTTCGTTTTTTGGGCCTGTTGTGGATGGACAGGCCATGTGGTTGGGGGCCATTTTGAGTGCTGCTACAGGCCCTGGCCATGTGCTGTGATGGAGGGGGCCATTTTGAATGTAGGGAGTGTTCTCAGGCATGCACCCATTTTGCCTAGCTTTCATCCATTATGCCCAGGGGTAGTGAGTGGTGCATGTGCCTAGTCTTTCTGTGGGTTGTCTTGAATTTAAACATCATGGCATGGGATTGTGGTGATTTTTCTGTGATTTTCGTTTTTGGGCCTGTTGTGCATGGACAGGCCATGTGGTTGGGGGCCATTTTGAGTGCTGCTACAGGCCCTGGCCATGTGCTGTGATGGAGGGGGCCATTTTGAATGTAGGGAGTGTTCTCCGGCCTGCACCCATTTTGCCTAGCTTTCATCCGTTATGCCCAGGGCCCAGGGGTAGTGAGTGGTGCATGTGCCTACTCTTTCTGTGGGTTGTCTTGAATTTAAACATCATGGCATGGGATTGTGGTGATTTTTCTGTGATTTTCGTTTTTTGGGCCTGTTGTGGATGGACAGGCCATGTGGTTGGGGGCCATTTTGAGTGCTGCTACAGGCCCTTGCCATGTGCTGTGATGGAGGGGGCCATTTTGAATGTAGGGAGTGTTCTCAGGCCTGCACACATTTTGCCTAGCTTTCATCCATTATGCCCAGGGCCCAGGGGTAGTGAGTGGTGCATGTGCCTAGTCTTTCTGTGGGTTGTCTTGAATTTAAACATTATGGCATGAGATTGTGGTGATTTTTCTGTGATTTTCGTTTTTTGGGCCTGTTGTGGATGGACAGGCCTTGTGGTTGGGGGCCATTTTGAGTGCTGATTCAGGCCCTGGCCATGTGCTGTGATGGAGGGGGCCATTTTGAATGTAGGGAGTGTTCTCAGGCCATCACCCATTTTGTCTAGCTTTCATCCATTATGCCCAGGGCCCAGGGCCCAGGGGTAGTGAGTGGTGCATGTGCCTAGTCTTTCTGTGGGTTGTCTTGAATTTAAACATCATGGCATGGGATTGTGGTGATTTTTCTGTGATTTTCGTTTTTTGGGCCTGTTGTGGATGGACAGGTCATGTGGTTGGGGGCCATTTTGAGTGCTGATACAGGCCCTGGCCAGGTGCTGTGATGAAGGGGGCCATTTTGAATGTAGGGAGTGTTCTCAGGCCTGCACCCATTTTGCCTAGCTTTCATCCATTATGCCCAGGGCACAGGGGTAGTGAGTGGTGCATGTGCCTAGTCTTTCTGTGGGTTGTCTTGAATTTAAACATCATGGCATGGGATTGTGGTGATTTTTCTGTGATTTTGGTTTTTTGGGCCTGTTGTGGATGGACAGGCCATGTGGTTGGGGGCCATTTTGAGTGCTGATACAGGCCCTGGCCATGTGCTGTGATGGAGGGGGCCATTTTGAATGTAGGGAGTGTTCTCAGGCCTGCACCCATTTTGCCTAGCTTTCATCCATTATGCCCAGGGCCCAGGGGTAGTGAGTGGTGCATGTGCCTAGTCTTTCTGTGGGTTGTCTTGAATTTAAACATCATGGCATGGGATTGTGGTGATTTTTCTGTGATTTTCGTTTTTTGGGCCTGTTGTGGATGGACAGGCCATGTGGTTGGGGGCCATTTTGAGTGCTGATACAGGCCCTGGCCATGTGCTGTGATGGAGGGGGCCATTTTGAATGTAGGGAGTGTTCTCAGGCCATCACCCTTTTTGCCTAGCTTTCATCCATTATGCCCAGGGCCCAGGGGTAGTGAGTGGTGCATGTGCCTAGTCTTTCTGTGGGTTGTCTTGAATTTGAACATCATGGCATGGGATTGTGGTGATTTTTCTGTGATTTTCGTTTTTTGGGCCTGTTGTGGATGGACAGGCCATGTGGTTGGGGGCCATTTTGAGTGCTGATACAGGCCCTGGCCATGTGCTGTGATGGAGGGGGGCATTTTGAATGTAGGGAGTGTTCTCAGGCCATCACCCATTTTGCCTAGCTTTCATCCATTATGCCCAGGGCCCAGGGGTAGTGAGTGGTGCATTTGCCTAGTCTTTCTGTGGGTTGTCTTGAATTTAAACATCATGGCATGGGATTGTGGTGATTTTTCTGTGATTTTCGTTTTTTGGGCCTGTTGTGGATGGACAGGCCATGTGGTTGGGGGCCATTTTGAGTGCTGATACAGGCCCTGGCCATGTGCTGTGATGGAGGGGGCCATTTTGAATGTAGGGAGTGTTCTCAGGCCTGCACCCATTTTGCCCAGCTTTCATCCATTATGCCCAGGGCCCAGGGGTAGTGAGTGGTGCATGTGCCTAGTCTTTCTGTGGGTTGTCTTGAATTTAAACATCATGGCATGGGATTGTGGTGATTTTTCTGTGATTTCCGTTTTTTGGGCCTGTTGTGGATGGACAGGCCATGTGGTTGGGGGCCATTTTGAGTGCTGATACAGGCCCTGGCCATGTGCTGTGAGGGAGGGGGCCATTTTGAATGTAGGGAGTGTTCTCAGGCCTGCACCCATTTTGCCTAGCTTTCATCCATTATGCCCAGGGCCCAGGGGTAGTGAGTGGTGCATGTGCCTAGTCTTTCTGTGGGTTGTCTTGAATTTAAACATCATGACATGGGATTGTGGTGATTTTTCTGTGATTTTCGTTTTTTGGGCCTGTTGTGGATGGACAGGCCATGTGGTTGGGGGCTATTTTGAGTGCTGCTACAGGCCCTGGCCATGTGCTGTGATGGAGGGGGCCATTTTGAATGTAGGGAGTGTTCTGAGGCCTGCACACATTTTGCCTAGCTTTCATCCATTATGCCCAGGGCCCAGGGGTAGTGAGTGGTGCATGTGCCTAGTCTTTCTGTGGGTTGTCTTGAATGTAAACGTCATGGCATGGGATTTTGGTGATTTTTCTGTGAGTTTCGTTTTTTGGGCCTGTTGTGGATGGACAGGCCATGTGGTTGGGGGCCATTTTGAGTGCTGATACAGGCACTGGCCATGTGCTGTGATTGAGGGGGCCATTTTGAATGTAGGGAGTGTTCTCAGGCCTGCACCCATTTTGCCTAGCTTTCATCCATTATGCCCAGGGCCCAGGGGTAGTGAGTGGTGCATGTGCCTAGTCTTTCTGTGGGTTGTCTTGAATTTAAACATCATGGCATGGGATTGTGGTGATTTTTCTGTGATGTTCGTTTTTTGGGCCTGTTGTGGATGGACAGGCCATGTGGTTGGGGGCCATTTTGAGTGCTGATACAGGCCCTGGCCATGTGCTGTGATGGAGGGGGCCATTTTGAATGTAGGGAGTGTTCTCAGGCCTGCACCCATTTTGCCCAGCTTTCATCCATTATGCCCAGGGCCCAGGGGTAGTGAGTGGTGCATGTGCCTAGTCTTTCTGTGGGTTGTCTTGAATTTAAACATCATGGCATGGGATTGTGGTGATTTTTCTGTGATTTCCGTTTTTTGGGCCTGTTGTGGATGGACAGGCCATGTGGTTGGGGGCCATTTTGAGTGCTGATACAGGCCCTGGCCATGTGCTGTGAGGGAGGGGGCCATTTTGAATGTAGGGAGTGTTCTCAGGCCTACACCCATTTTGCCTAGCTTTCATCCATTATGCCCAGGGCCCAGGGGTAGTGAGTGGTGCATGTGCCTAGTCTTTCTGTGGGTTGTCTTGAATTTAAACATCATGGCATGGGATTGTGGTGATTTTTCTGTGATTTTCGTTTTTTGGGCCTGTTGTGGATGGACAAGCCATGTGGTTGGGGGCTATTTTGAGTGCTGCTACAGGCCCTGGCCATGTGCTGTGATGGAGGGGGCCATTTTGAATGTAGGGAGTGTTCTCAGGCCTGCACACATTTTGCCTAGCTTTCATCCATTATGCCCAGGGCCCAGGGGTAGTGAGTGGTGCATGTGCCTAGTCTTTCTGTGGGTTGTCTTGAATGTAAACGTCATGGCATGGGATTTTGGTGATTTTTCTGTGAGTTTCGTTTTTTGGGCCTGTTGTGGATGGACAGGCCATGTGGTTGGGGGCAATTTTGAGTGCTGCTACAGGCCCTGGCCATGTGCTGTGATGGAGGGGGCCATTTTGAATGTAGGGAGTGTTCTCAGGCCTGCACCCATTTTGCCTAGCTTTCATCCATTATGCCCAGGGCCCAGGGGTAGTGAGTGGTGCATGTGCCTAGTCTTTCTGTGGGTTGTCTTGAATTTAAACATCATGGCATGGGATTGTGGTGATTTTTCTGTGATTTTCGTTTTTTGGGCCTGTTGTGGATGGACAGGCCATGTGGTTGGGGGCCATTTTGAGTGCTGCTACAGGCCCTTGCCATGTGCTGTGATGGAGGGGGCCATTTTGAATGTAGGGAGTGTTCTCAGGCCTGCACACATTTTGCCTAGCTTTCATCCATTATGCCCAGAGCCCAGGGGTAGTGAGTGGTGCATGTGCCTAGTCTTTCTGTGGGTTGTCTTGAATTTAAACTTCATGGCATGGGATTGTGGTGATTTTTCTGTGATTTTCGTTTTTTGGGCCTGTTGTGGATGGACAGGCCTTGTGGTTGGGGGCCATTTTGAGTGCTGATACAGGCCCTGGCCATGTGCTGTGATGGAGGGGGCCATTTTGAATGTAGGGAGTGTTCTCAGGCCATCACCCATTTTGTCTAGCTTTCATCCATTATGCCCAGGGCCCAGGGCCCAGGGGTAGTGAGTGGTGCATGTGCCTAGTCTTTCTGTGGGTTGTCTTGAATTTAAACATCATGGCATGGGATTGTGGTGATTTTTCTGTGATTTTCGTTTTTTGGGCCTGTTGTGGATGGACAGGTCATGTGGTTGGGGGCCATTTGGAGTGCTGATACAGGCCCTAACCATGTGCTGTGATGAAGGGGGCCATTTTGAATGTAGGGAGTGTTCTCAGGCCTGCACTCATTTTACCTAGCTTTCATACATTATGCCCAGGGCACAGGGGTAGTGAGTGGTGCATGTGACTAGTCTTTCTGTGGGTTGTCTTGAATTTAAACATCATGGCATGGGATTGTGGTGATTTTTCTGTGATTTTCGTTTTTTGGGCCTGTTGTGGATGGACAGGCCATGTGGTTGGGGGCCATTTTGAGTGCTGATACAGGTCCTGGCCATGTGCTGTGATGGAGGGGGCCATTTTGAATGTAGGGAGTGTTCTCAGGCCTGCACCCATTTTGCCTAGCTTTCATCCATTATGCCCAGGGCCCAGGGGTAGTGAGTGGTGCATGTGCCTAGTCTTTCTGTGGGTTGTCTTGAATTTAAACATCATGGCATGGGATTGTGGTGATTTTTCTGTGATTTTCGTTTTTTGGGCCTGTTGTGGATGGACAGGCCATGTGGTTGGGGGCCATTTTGAGTGCTGATACAGGCCCTGGCCATGTGCTGTGATGGAGGGGGCCATTTTGAATGTAGGGAGTGTTCTCAGGCCATCACCCTTTTTGCCTAGCTTTCATCCATTATGCCCAGGGCCCAGGGGTAGTGAGTGGTGCATGTGCCTAGTCTTTCTGTGGGTTGTCTTGAATTTGAACATCATGGCATGGGATTGTGGTGATTTTTCTGTGATTTTCGTTTTTTGGGCCTGTTGTGGATGGACAGGCCATGTGGTTGGGGGCCATTTTGAGTGCTGATACAGGCCCTGGCCATGTGCTGTGATGGAGGGGGGCATTTTGAATGTAGGGAGTGTTCTCAGGCCATCACCCATTTTGCCTAGCTTTCATCCATTATGCCCAGGGCCCAGGGGTAGTGAGTGGTGCATGTGCCTAGTCTTTCTGTGGGTTGTCTTGAATTTAAACATCATGGCATGGGATTGTGGTGATTTTTCTGTGATTTCCGTTTTTTGGGCCTGTTGTGGATGGACAGGCCATGTGGTTGGGGGCCATTTTGAGTGCTGATACAGGCCCTGGCCATGTGCTGTGAGGGAGGGGGCCATTTTGAATGTAGGGAGTATTCTCAGGCCTGCACCCATTTTGCCTAGCTTTCATCCATTATGCCCAGGGCCCAGGGGTAGTGAGTGGTGCATGTGCCTTGTCTTTCTGTGGGTTGTCTTGAATTTAAACATCATGACATGGGATTGTGGTGATTTTTCTGTGATTTTCGTTTTTTGGGCCTGTTGTGGATGGACAGGCCATGTGGTTGGGGGCTATTTTGAGTGCTGCTACAGGCCCTGGCCATGTGCTGTGATGGAGGGGGCCATTTTGAATGTAGGGAGTGTTCTCAGGCCTGCACCCATTTTGCCTAGCTTTCATCCATTATGCCCAGGGCCCAGGGGTAGTGAGTGGTGCATGTGCCTAGTCTTTCTGTGGGTTGTCTTGAATGTAAACGTCATGGCATGGGATTTTGGTGATTTTTCTGTGAGTTTCGTTTTTTGGGCCTGTTGTGGATGGACAGGCCATGTGGTTGGGGGCCATTTTGAGTGCTGATACAGGCCCAGGCCATGTGCTGTGATGGAGGGGGCCATTTTGAATGTAGGGAGTGTTCTCAGGCCTGCACCCATTTTGCCCAGCTTTCATCCATTATGCCCAGGGCCCAGGGGTAGTGAGTGGTGCATGTGCCTAGTCTTTCTGTGGGTTGTCTTGAATTTAAACATCATGACATGGGATTGTGGTGATTTTTCTGTGATTTCCGTTTTTTGGGCCTGTTGTGGATGGACAGGCCATGTGGTTGGGGGACATTTTGAGTGCTGATACAGGCCCTGGCCATGTGCTGTGAGGGAGGGGGCCATTTTGAATGTAGGGAGTGTTCTCAGGCCTGCACCCATTTTGCCTAGCTTTCATCCATTATGCCCAGGGCCCAGGGGTAGTGAGTGGTGCATGTGCCTAGTCTTTCTGTGGGTTGTCTTGAATGTAAACATCATGGCATGGGATTGTGGTGATTTTTCTGTGATTTTCGTTTTTTGGGCCTGTTGTGGATGGACAGGCCATGTGGTTGGGGGCTATTTTGAGTGCTGCTACAGGCCCTGGCCATATGCTGTGATGGAGGGGGCCATTTTGAATGTAGGGAGTGTTCTCAGGCCTGCACACATTTTGCCTAGCTTTCATCCATTATGCCCAGGGCCCAGGGGTAGTGAGTGGTGCATGTGCCTAGTCTTTCTGTGGGTTGTCTTGAATGTAAACGTCATGGCATGGGATTTTGGTGATTTTTCTGTGAGTTTCGTTTTTTGGGCCTGTTGTGGATGGACAGGCCATGTGGTTGGGGGCCATTTTGAGTGCTGATACAGGCACTGGCCATGTGCTGTGATTGAGGGGGCCATTTTGAATGTAGGGAGTGTTCTCAGGCCTGCACCCATTTTGCCTAGCTTTCATCCATTATGCCCAGGGCCCAGGGGTAGTGAGTGGTGCATGTGCCTAGTCTTTCTGTGGGTTGTCTTGAATTTAAACATCATGGCATGGGATTGTGGTGATTTTTCTGTGATTTTCGTTTTTTGGGCCTGTGACTTTTTTTTGGGTAGTGACTAGTGAGTATTGCATGTGCCTAGTCTTTCTGTGGGGTGTCTTGAATTTAAGCATTATGGAGGGCATGGGATTGTGCTGATTTTTCTGTTTTTTTCTTTCGATTTTTTGGGGGTGTATAACTGAACTGATGTTCCTCTGTCTTCCATTGCTTTTAGGTGCACAAGACTCAAGAGAACCACCAGTGCCAGGAAGAAGTCCTGCAGCGGTGTGTGTGTGCAGCATAACGTCACGCGACGTCACGTCTGGCCTCAGACAACTCTACAATTCGTGCAACTGCGGCCTGCTGTCTGACCTGCTCTGAAGAAGATGGCCTCAAAAAAAGGTGTCCGTAGCTCCTCCAGCAAGAAAGTTGCTAGTAAGGAGCAGAAGAAGCAAGTTACCAAGGAGGCTTGTGGGAGCAAAAAAAAAAGTACGCCTGCAGCAGCAGCAGGATCTGCTGGGGACCAAGCTGGGAGCAGCACCCCCGCTCCATTGGGTTCAGTGCCTCCACCACCACGCCAACTTAAGTCAAAGCCCTTGAGAGCCCTTCAGAGGCAGTCAGTGTACTTCTCCAATCACCATCGACCAGTGATGTTGGCTCATCGCAAGAAAGTAGCAGCAATGTCCCTGAATCAACACAGGTTGTTGTAACTCATCTGACAAGTGTTGAACAACCACAGCCGCAACAACAACACCATGTGCAAGTACAAGCCCAAGTACATGTGGAAGGAGAGGCAGCGCAAGCAGAGGTGCATGGAGGGTCACCAGTGCCCACAATAGTTGTTCCTCCCGAAGTAGGGGCACATCAGGAAATCGACAATCAAGCCGAGGTATCATTGGAAGCCACTCCTCCTGATCATCATTCATTGTCTTCCACATCCCTAGCAAGGAAAAGATCAAGGTTGGTGTCTACATCTTCTTCAAGCCCACCTCCTTCTGACGATCCCATTCTGGATGAAGATTGGGAACCATCATCATGGCAGTCTGAGAGTGAGGCGCACCATGATCTGACAAAGGTACCTAAGCGTAAAAGGAAGGTCGTCGAAAAACTCATAGCTATGGAGAGTGATGAGGCTCAACAAGAAGTGATGGATACTGCTGCTGGTAAAGCCTCTCACGATGACAACGAGCCAGTCATCATAAAGGTCACTGCAGCCCCAGCGGGCATGCAGCAAAGAGACATTTTGACCCTATCCCGAGAAGCTGCTGAGCGTGATGATGATGTCGACGAGGAGGCAATGGAAATGGAAACACAACAATCATTAGATTTGGAGTTAACTAGTACACCAACACCTACCGCTTCCATATTTCTTTCTCGCAAGAAGGGACCTCCATCCACCTCGACCTCAATTTGTGGTGGTGAAAGTGCAAAACGTACTGAAGTTTGGCAATCCACATCCTCCACTTCATCTGGCATTAGCAGCAGGATCACCACCACCAGTATCGCCGCCTCCTCCGGCCCCCAAAGACATTTCAAGTCTCCAGTTTGGGACTTCTTTAGTGTTTGCCCAAAAAAGGAAAACGTAGGCATTTGTAGCATTTGTAAGCTTCGAGTTAGTCGTGGTAAGTTTGGTACCAACTATGGTACCGGAGGCCAGAGAGGTCATCTTAGGAGAGCGCACCCTGTCCAATGGTTTGCGCACCTAGAGGCGGTCAAGGAAGCCCGAATTGCACGTAATGAAAACGTTGATTTTTCATCTGATGATGACGAGGAGGAAGAAGACGATTCAAACACTTCACTTACACCCAGTACCCCTGTCAGCAGCACACCCCATGTGAGCCACACTAAGAGTGTGGGAGAGAGTGAGACATCAATGCGAAAAAGTTCATCAGCGAGCGTAACTGGGTCGAAGATATCATCATCATCCCGTAAATCCTTGGTCCAGGGCAACATTAAAAAGATGTTGTTTACAGAAGCGCAATATGAACGCAACCACCCACTGACACGTCTGTATAACACTAAGCTGGCTAAAATGCTAGCTCTGGACCTTCTCCCTTTTTCTTTTGTAGAAGGGGTTGGTTTTCTAGAATTAGTGGCAGCGCTCTGCCCTAAATGGAAGGTTCCTAGCCGGTTCTATTTTGCCAGAGTTGCGGTTCCAGCACTACATGAAGATGTGCTGGAGGTGATTGGGGCAGCTTTGCAGAAGAGTGCTGTTCACACTATACATCTGACAACAGACATGTGGACCAGTGGCGCAGGCGCTGATTACATGTGCATCACTGCACACTGGGTTTCTTTTTCAGGGGCTAAAGCAAAGCTAAACGCAGGTTTTGACCCGGACATTGTTTTTAAAGCTGCTCGGAAACATGCAACACTAGCCATGTTTGGTTTGGAGAAACGTCACACAGCAGAAAACATTTTGGATGGCTTCAACACAAAGGTCCTTGACTGGCTGTCCCCAAAAAAACGCCAGGCTGGTTATGTTTCAACGGACAATGGCTCCAATATAGTTAAGGCCATGCAGCTGGGTGACTATTTCAGAGTGCCGTGTTTGGCGCACTGTATAAACCTGGTTGTCAAAAAATTCTTGGGTGATAAAGACAGTGCAGCGTACAGAGTAGTGGACACCTGCCGAAAAATGTGCAACCATTTCAGCCATTCTTTTAAGACCTGGAAGCATCTGAGGAGCCTGCAATATGAACGTCAAATGCCAGTGAAAGCACTCATCCAGGAGGTGGCAAGGAGCACATCCCACTGGATCAAGGGGTGTTTTCTCAGATGGGTTGTTTGGCCTCCGGTACCATAGTTTGTACCAGGCTTACCCTGACTAACACCTTCTACACAAATGGAGCATATAGCAATGTTCCACAAAAGGAGCATATAGCAATGTTCACCTCCTTCTGGATTACCAAATATACGTTCCAAACCAGGGAGGTCAACTTTCTGATCTGCTGGTGCCACTTGCAATGCCGGATGAACTAGTTGGCGGGCATGATGTTTGACTCTATGCAGAGCCTACTTCTACTGAGGGGGTTTTAGTGATGTAGGTTGCTGACAGGACTTTGTAAATATGGCACCTGAGGTGGTGCTGGTGGTATCTGTGTTGGTGGTATCCATGCCCTATCCCTCACAGCAATTTGGCATAGGGTAATGTTGGTCTCTACTGGTGTGGGCCTAATGTCCAGGATGAGTCGCTCATCATCATCATCCTCTTCTACATCTACCTCCATAACTCTAAGGCTTTCCTGAACCTTACTTTTCCCTAGCCTTGTCTTGTGGGAGTGGCGAGTCTCACTCTCAGACTGAGGCTGGATCCAAGTGGTGTCTAGATCATCAGAAGGGGGCTTGGAGACGAAGTTGATGGACTAATCCTCCTTTTCCTTGCTGGGGATCTGGAAGACAATGGAACTTCTGAAAGAGTGGCTTATTCTTCTTCCTCAGTAGGAAGCACAATCTCCTATACAGCCCCTACTTCAGAAACACCTACTATTATTGGTTGTGGCTGTTGCCCACTTATCTGGGCTTTCTGTATTGATTGTGTACTACTTTGCGATAACGATATGTCGATTTCAACATCAATGCTCATCAGCATTGACGTGATTAGACTGGCTGTCTCCGAGACAGACATGGGCTTGGGCCTAGGCTGGTGGGATGGGTCCGCTGATACGAGTCTGCTGCTCCCAGCTTGCTCTCCGGGCACCGCTGCTGCGGGCACAATTTTTGGTTTCCCAAAAAAGGTCTTGGGCGACATACTGGTGGTGGTAAGTGGCAGAGCCTCCTTCTTCTTACCGGCAACTTTGACTTTCTCAATGCTGGTACCTCAGCAAATGTCTTTATTAGGAATGATCTTAAACTACAGGGGAGTGAAAAAACCAAAACCATTGATAACCAGGACTCGGCCTCGGTTTGGGATATTTTCTATCAAACTTCAACACTTACTATTGAAGCATTATCACTTCAGTCTAACAAAATGGATATCCAAATTGATATTCTAAGCACAATGGCTAAAACAGTAGCAGGAATAGATCTCAAATTAGCTAACCTCAACTCCCTGATAACCAGAGTACAGGCAGACAAATCAGCATCATATGTAGAATGTTTACACACACCAATAATCAACAAACTAGCAACTATACCAGAGGTAATTAGTACGATGCTAGAAGATGTTAAAACAACACTTAATAGGGGCCTTAACTGGTCTATAGATGGGAATGGAGGTATGATTTGCCCAACTGGAAATAAAGAAATTAAAAAAGAGAACAAGGCATGCCAAACTGAACTTCAAATGATTAATCGATTGACAGATCGACTAACTCCAAATACTCGAGACATTGCTAAAAATACTGAAACTGAGAAAGAAATTGCACAAGAAATGGAAATAGACAAAGGATATACTGAAATGGAGGAAAAAAGTGACACAGACCGGAACCCTTTTATTATGTCAAAAAGGAACAAGAAAAAGTTAAGTAAAGCCCGAAATAAAGCAAAACTAGTGGAACAAGTAGGACTATTCCCTCTAGGGGAACCACTACAAAGCAGACCACTTAAGGGAAATATAGAAAATCAACCTATTAGGGAAATAACCAGGGAAATAAGTAACAAGTCGCCAATACAAACAAATGAGAAAGCTAAGTATTATGATATATTTGCACAAAAAAACAATAATACTAATATGGTCAAGAATATGGAGAATACCACCTGTGGAAATAAGAAAACTAAACAATATACATCGAATCACATAAGTACCAATAGTAACACTTCCAGTGGTAAAGTTAAAAAAAATGAGACTCAAATAGTACTTAATTGTTGCAATACAAATGGGCCAATAACACGAGAAATATGTAACACTGTACAGGAAGAAAACAACGCAGGTACAATGTATGACGTGCCAAGGGACCAACATCCAGCGATTTATGCTCAAAATGAAGAAGCAAATAGAAATGAACTTTTGTCAACTAAAATGGTAAAAGAAAATCTAAAAACACCAAATAAAACCATAACAGACAAAAGAAAACTCCCTTGGGTTGTACCAGCAAAGCCCTTGGAACCTATTGCACTGACAGAAATTGTGATGGAAACAACAAAAAAGGAGCAATTACAAATTGTAAAAAGAGCCAACAATGAAAGAGTTATAAATATCGTCAAAGGGGAGTTAAATTTCCAAAACACAGGGGATACAAATGACCATAAGAGGGAACAACTAACATTTAAACCTATATATGAGTCTAGAGGTCCACAAGATACGCTCAATAGAAGCAACTTATTGTGCCTTTATTCATCAGTCCCGTCTTTGGAAAAAGTGACAACTAAAGATATTGATTCTGTTGGATTCTTAGAAAACCCAGATGGCCAGTTACCAACAACAATAATAACACTTGCCTCCCCTGTCATAGCTGAGCATATTATAAGGCAAGAAGACACCTTCCGTAAATGGGGAATATTGGTTAATAGAATCATGCCTAAAGAATATCCCACACCGCTTTTGAAAGCATTAAATCTGAATGGTCCAGAAAAGGGCAAAAAGGGCCTCCAAACCTATTCGGTTCTTAGAAATCCAAATCAACGGATAGATAAAGGAGTGCTAGATCAAGCAAAAGACACTATCGACAAAACTGAAATTGGTATAAATGATTTATGGATTAAGAGTGCCCTACATGGAAATAATACCTACTGACAAACAAAACATGAAAAAACTGCTAAAACTACAAATAAACCCTTTACGGAAATAACGATTTGTTCATGGAACGTAAATGGTATAACTAATAAATTAGATAAGATAACCGAGCTACTTAAGCGCTATCAAATAATTTTGCTACAAGAGACCTGGGCAATAACCCCATTTATAATACATGGTTATAAAGGATACTACATACCTGCTATTAAGGAAAGCACTTATGGACGTCCCTCAGGTGGGCTAGCAATTTTCATTTCAATTGATCTCAATGTGAAACATGCTGAAATATTTACAAACAGTATGAAGTTTCAGTCTATATTGGTGAGGTATTGGATGTACGGACAAAAAAGATCATTGAAGCTGGTTAACATATATATCCCTCCTACACTCATCTCTAGGAAAATCATGTGTGCAGCACTGTCTACGTACCTCCTTGAGCAAAGGATTGAGGATCCCTTTATGGATTTTATTATTTCAGGAGATTTCAATTTCAATCTTTTAATACCATTTACAAGGGACGAAGTAACGCAATCGCAAGACCAGCAATGGTCAATCCCTGTTCAGGTAACAGACCCTTTGAATAAACAAGGTCCTCAACAATTAGGTATAAATTTTATAAAGGATATGGAAGCCTTGGGGCTACGAACACTCAATGGAAGATTTTCAACAGACTCACCGCCAGCATGGTCCTACTACACCCACAGTACTAAATCCCGCATAGATTATACTATGGTATCATTAAATATCTTTGGCAACTGTACATCATACCATTTAAAGCAAGTCTTGGAGAGTGATCATTGTCAGCAAATCATTACCACAACATTCAAAAATAAAAATCACCAAATCTATCTAACAACCGAAGGTCAAATTGGAACCACTAATTATAAAAAGTTAACTTGGGAAACAGAATCTCGAAACAACCTACTGACAAGTGATCTGGCACTAAAACGGCTACGAGAATGCAGCGAAGAGCTACCATTTGCATCAGTAATCGAACAATGGGCCAGTTTCACTGCCAAACTGCCTACTAGTGAAGGTAATTCCAATATCATTAGAGATGGCCAAATGACTCAGGTAATAAAGAGTGTAACCAATATTAATCTCACACACGCAGTGCAGAAAATGAAACGAACCAGAAATAGATTAAGGAAAGAGCTGACTAAATTCCCAGATAAAGAAGAAGCTAGAACTGCCCTGAAAGTGGCAAACAAAAATTTAAAGAAGATAATATGGAATGAAAAAACTGAAGCCAATAACGCTCTTTGGACTCGTATATTTTATGCTAGTAACCTAGGAAATTCGAGGGAGTTCTGGAAGATGGTTAATACCCTAAATAGGCCGGATAAAGCAATAGTTTCATCAGTATTGACTGAAACAGAATGGGTACACTTTTTAAGCCATCATCTAAATCCCCACCCAGCAGTACAGGCAATTGAAGACCATAGCCCATGGAATGAAACTGCAATAACAAATCAAGAACAAGTCATGGAGATAACACAGGAGCAGATTGTTAAACTAATAAAGAAGCAGAAAAATGGAGCACCAGGACCGAACAGGATACCCTTTTCTATATACAAAGATGATCCGGAAACATGGGCCGAAGTACTTGTAAAGGTCTTTAACGAAATAGTTAGTAAAGGGGAGATACCTGAAAGCTGGAGAGGCTCCTTAATATCCCCAATTTTTAAAAAAGGAGACTGGGCGCTTCCTGAAAACTACCGTTTAGTAACGCTACAGGACACTGATGCAAAACTTTTTGCAGCCTATCTGCTAACAATCTTATCTGACTTGGTGAAAAAGAACAATATCCTCCCGCCAAATCAAACCGGCTTCATTAACGGACTTGGTACTACCTCCAATATCCTGGCACTATCTATTTTAATGGAAAAGGCAATCTTAAAGGGCGAATCACTGTTTCTATGTTTTGTTGATTTTAAATCAGCTTTTGACTGTGTCAACCGAGATCTTTTATGGAAAAAGTTGCAAGCACAAGGGATTCCTCAGCCTTTAATATACCTGATCAGTCTCCTGTATACAAAAACTTGGGCCAAAGTTCGTATTGGGAACGGCAGATCATTAACTAAGGAAATACCAACTCTTGGCGGCGTGAAGCAAGGCTGCGTATTGGCACCGTTATTATTTAATTTGTTTTTAACTGATCTAAATGAAACACTGAATAAGATAAATGCCCATCCACCGAAACTTGCAGATAAGCACATATCAAACTTGCTATATGCAGATGATGTTATTCTTTTAAGTAGAACAAAGGTAGGCTTGCAAAGGTTAATCACACGTATACAGGAGTACGCAATAAAAAATAAAATGGTAATAAATGAATCCAAATCTAAAGTTATGGTTGTCTCAAAAAATCTAAGAAGGAAATACAATATGAAATGGTATCCGAGGTAAAGGATATAGGTGGCTCAGAGAGAATCCCATGGCTACAGATGGTGAAAAAGACCCTGGTTGACATGGGCCTTAGCCACCTGTGGTTCTCGCCAGACATTAGTAATTTTCCCACTAAAAAGGAATTTAAGAGTCTATTCTGGGCTTCCATCCGCCATTCCCTGGTCCAGGCATCCGGTTCAGAAAATCTGACAGGGCGATTTTTAAAATTTAAACTGGATCCAGTTCGGGAGTCATATTGGGATCTTATTTCTAAGCCCCTGGGAAAAAAACTGTATCACCAATTTCGGGTGGGCACCTTACCCCTAAATTCCCTCACAGCAACATGGAATAACAAAACTAGTAATCTATGTAGCCATTGCTCTGGGTGTAAGGAATCAGAGGGACACTTTTTGTTTGCTTGCCCGCGATATAGTGAACCTCGTTCAAAGTGGTTAAAACCCATTTTTAAACGTATAAACTGCAATAAATCTTTAGATGCAATATGGGTTTTAAAAACAAACACAACTGATTTCATTGTGATATGCTTGGCCAAATACCTGGGTTGGGCTTGGGTAATCAGATCAAGATGGAATCTTACCGCTATTTGACAGAGTGTAAGCTGCATAGTGCCCACCACTAAAACCTGTTAAACCTATTTTAGAGCTTTTTTACTATTATGAAATGATATTATATTTGGAATATTTAATGTCTTGACTATTGTCGTTGATGGTTTAATAACTTTTTAAACTGTAGACCCAAATTTGATGTACATTGTTGTTTTTATATACATGTATGTTTCGCCAAGTTGTCTTTTATGATTTTATTTATCGAAATAAAGACATTAAAACCTGAAATGGTTCTTAGGTAAGGAAAAATTGGAGCAAACAAAAATCTATAGATACCTAGGACTGGTTTTTGATGACAATGGTAGCTTTAAACCCCAGATAGTGGACATTACCCGGAAGGCGAACTCCCTAACAGGTGCATTTGGTATGATAAAAAAATCTACCACTAACTTAACCTACCAGCCGCTACTCAAGGTCATATCTGCAAAATTGTTACCTTCCCTAACCTACGGCAGCGAAGCATTGAACGGAAAGGACGCAATAACAATAAACAAAGAAATCTCGAAAACATTTCGATCTCTTTTCTGTTTACCAAAAAATGCCTCACAGTCCCAAATTAGACTAGAATTTGGCTTGAATAACCAACTACATGCTCGGATGGGTAACACAATTAAAGTATGGTATAGGGTAAAAAATGACAGGGACAATTTAATCTCAGAGCTTTTATGGAAAGAAGTAGAGGGCAATAATAAACTATCTGTTTGGAAGTATCTTGAGAAGGCTTTGGATGAATTTGGGCTGAAGGAGATTTGGATGACCACTATTCCTCAGGAATCTTTTAAAAAAATTGTAAATAAGTCAATTGATATCCTATCTATAATAAGTGACAAAGAGTCCCTGGTCAAAAGGAAACATGCTTGGTCTATAATAAATAGCTATAAAAAAAAGATTCCGCAGCAATATTTGAATACAGCTTGGACCTGGAAATATAAAAATATATTCATGAAAGCCCGGTTCGGAATCCTGCCCGGAGAATCTCATGCACTGCCATGGAAAAAGCTTATAAACAATATATCATGTCGGCTGTGTAATACAGGAGAAGAAAATATCAAACATCTATTATGCCTCTGCCCAGAACTAAAAAATGAAAGATTAACACTATTAAACAGGCACTTTAACAAAAGATCAATAAGGACAAGCACTAATCCAGTGTCTTTGCTTGGAAGATATACATATTAACTCTGCTCTCTCAAAATTCCTAACAAGTGCATGGAAAAAAACGGAATTTTTAAAACATTAATTATTAAACTGTTTATATTTCTGAATTTTTAACATTATGAAATTATCGCTTATTTTTTAAAATTATCGCCCTTTTACTGTATTCTATAAATGAAATGTTATATTGTGCATTCTCTTTTGGTAAAGATTTTAAATAATCAATCAATAAAACATTATCTATCTAATGCTGGTACCTTTCTTCGGGGCCATCTTGAAGCTTTCACTCGTCTTATATTCACAAGTTTAAGAGATTTCTGTGGTCACACGTCACACCGCATGCAGGCCTTCTGTCTGGCAGTATTATGAGTGATTATGTTGTCTCCTCCTCTTTTGCTCCTATAAGCAAATAAGCATGAAGAAAATCTGTAAAATGTGGCATTGTTGTAGTTCAATAATTACTAGTACAAACTGTTATAAAATGTTTTACAATTAAGTGTAAGAATTTGTGAGACTTGGACAACAACAAGGGCTTTCATGGTGTACTGTACATGTACAGTACAGTACACTCAGGCAAATTCGAAACATTAAAACATAAAAATTAAAAAAAGGAATTTCAAATTAAAATAAAGAAATAATTATATATGAGTAAAAGATAACAATGACCCTCAAGTGCCTAATGTATTATGCTGCTTATGTCATTGATCAACCAAAGAGGTACACTGGCGGAACTTACAAAATGGGTGCCAGCAACATGGCCAGGCCAAAACAAGAAGCAAAAAGCAGAGGGGAGCAAAAGGAAGACATGCAGACCTAAGCCAAAAGCACACTGACTGCCTTCAGAAAATGGCCACCAGCCACATGGTCATCACATCACAACAACAACAAGCAGGAGGACTGGAAAACAATGAACACAAGCAGGCCTAAGGCGGAGGACACAGACTTTACAAAATGGCCCCCGCCAGTTAGCCCTGGGGAACCAAGCAAGTGCATTGCTGGCCTACTTGCAAACACACTTACACACTGGCCAGACAAAGGAGGCATGCTTGCTAAACAACACCTCTCTAAAGCAACAAAGCCAAAAACAAAAATCCACAGGGCTAAAAAGGTATGCAAGTTACAACAACCACACACATTCAAAAAAGGCATTTAATCATTATTTGAGTTAACACACTTGAAAAAAGGTGAAGTACCACAAAAGAACATATTTTATATTTTAAACCAATCCCATCCATGGCCAAAATTATGTTTAAATTCAACAGATACCCCGGAACAGTTCTTTCATGCACCCATGAGTAGGGTCTATTGGTTGGAAAACCGATTGGCAGACTAGGCCACATAGTGAATCAATTCAAATCAATATTGCAAATGTATTTAAAAAATGGAGGCGGCGAAGCTGCAAGCGCAGGGTAAGTTAACGTTAACTCATCCCATTGTATGTCGAGATCCCCGTCCCCCTACCCAACCCCAGCCCCACCACCCAATGATCTTACCAGTGGCACCCGCCACTGGGCTTAATATTGTCATGTAAATGAGCCACACTCTCACGCTACACTTAGCATGACAGGGGAGGGCAATGGGTGTTGCTGTGGGCGTTCCACTGCAAAACGAATTGATTTTGACGCTTCCCCATGTTTACAAGGATGGCGTAAATATGGGGCAGCACCAAAATGATGACGCTGGGGAGAGGAGTTGGCCTAACGTCTAGGGTGGTCGACCTCGAATCTGGGGAACTGTGTTCGAGTCTCGGCAATGACACTGAACATCCTGTGATTCTGGGCAAATCACTTAATCTCCCTGTGCCTAACAAAAATTAATGTGTCCTTATGTAATGCAACTGGTGCTATGTAAAATGTTCTGATACCCAATTCGGGTCAAGTTTGTGCTATATAAACCTCTGTAAAAAAAAAGAAATAAGACAAGGGAAAACTTAGTCTTACCCTGGCGAAACGAGGAGAATTGTTTAATTTCCCCTTGTTTTTTGCTGTTTCCATGTGTGCTGCATTGTGCAGCACACATAGAAACAACAAAACGCCATTGAATGTTTAAGTGGAGGAAGGTGTCTCTTTCTGTACTTTAACAATCTTTACAAAAGAAATGACATTTTGCAACTTCTATGTGTGCTGCATTAAGCAGCTGATGTAGAAGTTACAAAACGCCATTTAAAGTGACGAAGATTGTTGTTAGCCTTCTTGGTGTGAAAGCTTTTTTAACCATCCCCTTAATGCATTTCCTCCTTTACTTACTGTCATTGGTTCTTGTTTTCTTTTTATACTTATTTTTTTTGGACTTTAAAACTCTGATTTCCTAGTAACTGTGAAACTTTGTGATTAATGAATGATCCACATGCAGAGACTCACCGTATCCTTGTCCCCACTTAGGTCGGGATTGAGAACATTTCCTTTCTTTGGCTTTAACAGTTAATAGGATGGCGGACAAAGCATTTAACCTACAATTCTGCCTCTTCAGACTGAAAGGAATCAATCTGAACCTTGCCCCCTGCCGCCTGTTTAATTTCTCTCCGCAGATTACAACCATTTTAATATTTCAGGAGAATGTTCAGCCAATATAGACTTGTTAAATCAGGCATATTTAACAGGCTATTTGATAAATTTAATGCACTTTTTTATTCCCATCCTGGGTTATGTATAACTAATTGCTTGACCCTGTCCTACCAACTTTATTATACAGCAAACTGGAAGCATTTGGATTTCCTCGGTCTGACTCCTTTACAGTGTTTTCTTTTTGAAGAAAATCTGGGAATGAAATATAGAAATCGAGATTGAATTTGCACGACACAGATCTAGAAATCTGCACAAATGAGAAGTTTATCCTTGCTGGTTCGACCCCAATGACCTGCTCAGATGGATTGTGAAATGTTCAATTTCTCCAACATATATGTGGAAATTAGAGGATTTGACATCGGTTTCAGGAATAACTTTCTTAGAAGCTTTATACCCCTTGCATTAATGTTTCTCATCAGCAAATACAGAGCTTGTACTCAATGGGCCTCATTTATGAGATTTTGCCGTAGGGCAGCGCCACAGGCCTTCCTACTGCGCTGCCCTACGCAATAGAAAAAGTCAGGAATGCGGCACATCTATGAGATACGGCACATTCCTGTCCTTTTCCCCTGCGCTGGGCTGTGGTGGGCTGTGGTGCCCCAACGCAGGCCCCTTTGCACCATAGTGAAAAGGGGCCTGAGTTCCCGGGATGATTATTTTTGTGTAGGAAGGGAAACCTTTCTGTACAAAAATAATCAAAAAAGTCTTTTTCCTCTTTCAATGTGTGCAGCACACATAGAAAAAGGAAAAATTAGGAGGAATAAAGATATTTCTCCTTGTTGTGCCTTCCTTATGCCACCGCTGAGAAGAAGTAAGATTTTTCGCAGCATCAGATTTACGATCTCCCGTAAATCTGGTGCAGTGTCAAAAAGCCATGAATGTTGCTGGGAACGCCCCCAGAAACCCCCATTGCACGCCCCTTTAACGCAGAAAACTGAGTTAAAGGAACCAATATTTATCAGGCACCAATAAGCCAAAAAAAGTGCCTTAGTGCTGCCTGATAAATATTGCACAGGATCTGCACAAGGGGCCTTATAAATGAGTCCCATCTTGTTTAAACACATTTTTTAAACGTACTCCCAAGTATTTCGCTATTAGAGCAAAATTGGCAACTTATCTTCTGGACTATTTTAGAGATAGTTGCACTTGCGAAAATAATCCATGACTGGCGTTAGAATGGCCACGCAGACGTCTCATCGTCCCCAAAGGATGAATGTTGATTTTTAATTGAATCTGTGCAGTCTGTGAATAAATGATGTAAAAACATATACATTTTCCAAGTCTAGTAAATAGTTATTTGATAATTTCATTGCATGTATGTCTGTGTCTCGGTCTTCCCTGCCTTGTGCCCTTACATCTTCTACTCAAAGGTATCTTAATTTAATAAGTTTGTTGTTTACCTACAAAAGACAAACTATTTGACGAATCTGATTAAGTCGTGATCTCTACTGGCAGGTGAAATTAATCGATCTTTCCTGATAAATGGTTTTCTAGTGTAAACGCGTTGCAAGTGCCAGTGCTTAATTTGTATTTACAAAAGGGGGTGGTGATGAACAGAGTGTCTGAATGTAGTTTGGTTTGCCCTGTTCCCATCATGCACTGGGACAGGAACAGACTAATTTGCATACAGCCAGGTTCTGAAACTGGGATGGTGCAGTGAGCTAAAAAACGGTGTTGGATCTAGCCCTGATCTCTTGACTGGGTGAGAGTATTCTGTTTAATTCAGAGACTCTGTCCCTCACCACCCCTTGTTGTAAATATTTTGTCCACCCTAAGCGTGGAAGGGTATACTCAGATGTGAGTCCCTTGCTCATTGCACCATCAGGATTCAAGCAAGCCGGGCCGAAGAGGCTGAAATGCCAGAAACCGGTCCCCGGTAGCTTGTTTCCTTCCCAGTGTAAGAATTGGCTTTTGTAGTTTGGTTTGCCCTGTTCCCATCATGCACTGGGACAGGAACAGACTAATTTGCATACAGCCAGGTTCTGAAACTGGGATGGTGCAGTGAGCTAAAAAACGGTGTTGGATCTAGCCCTGATCTCTTGACTGGGTGAGAGTATTCTGTTTAATTCAGAGACTCTGTCCCTCACCACCCCTTGTTGTAAATATTTTGTCCACCCTAAGCGTGGAAGGGTATACTCAGATGTGAGTCCCTTGCTCATTGCACCATCAGGATTCAAGCAAGCCGGGCCGAAGAGGCTGA
The DNA here is from genome assembly GCF_964263255.1 of Lissotriton vulgaris. Lineage (NCBI taxonomy): Eukaryota > Metazoa > Chordata > Amphibia > Caudata > Salamandridae > Lissotriton > Lissotriton vulgaris. Next base: position 1,224,688,373 of record NC_141685.1, read on the forward strand.
AATGCCAGAAACCGGTCCCCGGTAGCTTGTTTCCTTCCCAGTGTAAGAATTGGCTTTTGTAGTTTGGTTTGCCCTGTTCCCATCATGCACTGGGACAGGAACAGACTAATTTGCATACAGCCAGGTTCTGAAACTGGGATGGTGCAGTGAGCTAAAAAACGGTGTTGGATCTAGCCCTGATCTCTTGACTGGGTGAGAGTATTCTGTTTAATTCAGAGACTCTGTCCCTCACCACCCCTTGTTGTAAATATTTTGTCCACCCTAAGCGTGGAAGGGTATACTCAGATGTGAGTCCCTTGCTCATTGCACCATCAGGATTCAAGCAAGCCGGGCCGAAGAGGCTGAAATGCCAGAAACCGGTCCCCGGTAGCTTGTTTCCTTCCCAGTGTAAGAATTGGCTTTTGTAGTTTGGTTTGCCCTGTTCCCATCATGCACTGGGACAGGAACAGACTAATTTGCATACAGCCAGGTTCTGAAACTGGGATGGTGCAGTGAGCTAAAAAACGGTGTTGGATCTAGCCCTGATCTCTTGACTGGGTGAGAGTATTCTGTTTAATTCAGAGACTCTGTCCCTCACCACCCCTTGTTGTAAATAGTGCTTAATTTGTAACACAATAAGTGCCAGGGCTCTGTTCAGGAGGACACTGCAGCATGCATCACCAATTACCCTTGCCAGTGCAGCCAATGACAGTACAAACGCAAATACTAACAATCACATTCGTACAAGTGTGATAATTCGGACTATTCCAGTCTATCAAAGCCATAAGAAGGACTTGGGCAGCAGGATTTCTATTTGTTAATGTATAGTCAGTTAATAAACAACTGTTCTTGTTCCTATCTGTAAATTACACAAGAAGTGCCACCCTGTGGCAGGCTGCCATAAGTGCTGGTGTTGCCAATTAGATGCCGGTGCCCAGCACCGGAAACCAAGGGCTCAAATTAAGCACTGGTAAGAGTCTGCTTTTCCCCCTTGCTTTTCACAAGGGTAGACCATTTCACGCCCCTCTTCTGCCCTCCCTCCATGGCACACATGAGCAGTTTGCTTGAACCACCACAAACTCTCTGGGAGAGCACTGTCAATCTTATGGTTTCTTATCCCTCCTTTTATCACCAGTTGTAGAGCATTACCCAGCTTGAGTAGGTGCCAATGACTATGCCACATATGGAGCTTTGTATTACACATCTTTATTCGTCTGTGTGTAACCCCAAATGGAATATTCCAAAACACCCTTTTTTCTATTCTTCTCTAACATACATCACAGTCCATCAGGAGCCAAAAGGGTTCTGTCATTGTTAAGTCACAAGACATTACAATCGCCTTCACCCATTGCAACGTCTCATACTGCAGTAGCTCAGGTGATAGGTATTTTCACCTCCTCCTGACAATCTGCCCATCTCTCATTTGCTTAGGATTGATTTGGTGCAGCAGTTTTCACCAAATATGTTTTTAGAATGTATGCCCTGTTTTGTACAGCAGGTCCCTGACACTGATGGCCCTGTTCAAAGGGTGCTGGCCAATCCTAGTCGGCCCACTTTTGTATTTTTTTGCTGAGCTTCCTGACACCAGTTTCTGTGGGTCGCCTGGCACCAAAAACCCCTTGCTGCTTGAGCTTCACATTCTGCTGGTTCGGGAAAGTGGGTAGTACCATCTTAACCACATGCGCGCGGGGGTTATTTTTGCGCTGTGCGGCTTTTTTCCAAAAGCCGCGTTACATGACGAGCTCAGCTCGTCATCCACACACGACCACCGTGGCTGATTACGAGCTGAGCTCGTCATCAGCAGCGAAGGGGTTAACCATAGTGCTAATACACGGCATGGGCCAGCCAGTGCCTTTGGCTGGGCCTTTGCTCAGTTAGTTCATGGGCCCCTGCTAAAACCAACCACCTTGAGGGTACAGATTGTAAGTTCAACACCCACCCACATTTGTGTTGCCCCATAATGTTGGCTGCAGTTGAATTGGATCCTCTGTGAATTAAATCTCTTTCCTACAGGGTTGGAACAAACATGATTAGCCTGCCATATCACTAACAGCAAGCATGTGTAAAAAAGTGTTTTACTGCTTACATTTGCCATTCAAATGGACAACGCAACCAGTGGAACCGGTCTTGCTTGTCTAATGTAGGCTCCATAGTCTGATACTGCCCTTAAACCGTGTTATGATGATGGATCATTTCTGTGAAAAGCACCAGAGCTAAATATATGGATAGTATGTCAGTATTGCACAGATATACAAGAAGACATTTGTGTAAAAAAATGCGTTTTTTAATTGCTGTGCAGGAAGCTTTGATCGTTTTCTTGACTACTAGTTATTCAGAAAGACCAGCAGGGTTGATAAATCAGTTAGGTTAGTTCAACGAAGTCGCAGAGGAAGCGGAAGCGACCTCGTGCCCTTTCGCCCATGACCCCAGCATCATAACAAGAAGTAACCTAACTATTTTCATTTAAAGCTGAACACGTTTAGAAGTAATTGATCAACACTGCCAAGATGTTAAATAAACTAACAAAATCCAGCAGGCCTTACTTTCAAAGGTCAAAACTCAGATCGGTATTTCAAAGGGGTTACAAAGCATTTCACAGGGGGCTGGAAGAAGCAACATATTAGGTTCACTTTCTACGCAAGGCAAATCTCAATTTTTGCAGTAATGAAGCAACTCCAGCGCAGGTCAGTGCAGGTCTGAGCCGGGGTACAATTAGCCACGGACTAGCCTGTCACTAACTCTGACTCTGCAGTTAAAAATAAAATGATATCGTTGATAATTGGCGCAAGAAAAAATAATCCCTGCACATAAAAAGAAGAGATGCAGCAAGGGAGGCTACTTCTCATTATTTTTCATTTACTCTTATAGAATCAAATGATTACAGAGCCGGCATCTAAGGCCTCTGTAGAGGGCACGCAGAATGCTGACACTAAACTGCACACAGATGCTCACACAGCCTCGGGCAAGATAAAGTTGATGCAAAAGCCATTTCGGCAAAATCTGAGGATGCCAGGGGGCAATGCAAAGTGCAAGACGTGTAATAGAACTGGCAGACTCTTTTTCTGCCAGGGCTTTTATAGAACTCGACTTGTGGATCAGGATTGCAAGTGCAGAAAACAACTTTCTCAAATGAAAAGTTGTGAGTTTTTGAGGCAAGAGGTTTAGTTCAACTGAGAAACAAAGGGGTCTAAAAATGGCAGGACAGTGAACTGGATATGAGACGCAGGGATGTAACTTTATTGGTGTGAACAGATGAGAGCGAGCGAGCAGGCTGCTTGTGGCCATCCCAGAGATGGCAGCAAAGTTTGAAGAAAGCTGCGAATCGATGTAGGCATCTTTAGTATGGGTGAAATCAGAACTTGAGTCTAACAGCGGCCCGCGCCCTGCGGGAGCCATGTTATCTCATTCATCGACCGCACTGAAAAGGTCAGGGGTGAGGGAGAAAGAAATTGGCGTCTGAGAACAGCTGCCACGCAGCATTGAATAGTGTGGGAGGTTGGCAGTGAGAGCGGGAGATGGAACGAGACAACCTTTGGAAAGCTACGGGAGACGGGCTCGGTGCCAATTCAATGCAGAGCGCCAGATTGCAGTTCAGTCAGAAAGAAGGGAGCGTAACGGACACGCTGGAGTTACCAATGTGGTTGCTAAATTTCTAGAGACCTCAATAACAGAACAAGTTAACAACTATTTAGGGCTAATCAGGAAGAATTTGTAGGAAGAATTGCTCAGCTGGGCTAACATTTGTAGGTGACATGCCAAGCAAGGCACACGGAATCTGCAGGGGTAATCATTGAAGCGAATCAGCTTGTCTCTATACATTGATTGCAGCCGACTTCAATTATGTTCGTCGGAGGTCAGTGAAGGTGATTAGAGGTGCTCCATAGATGAGGTAAAAAAACAATAAATGAGAACTGTGTCTGAGCTTTCAGAAATATTCAGTTAGATAAGAAAGAAAAAAGTTAAATTCATCTATGCTTCACGACTACTGTCTCTTTTCCGTGAAAGTGTCTGTTGGCGAGCAGCAGAAGGTGCCCACACCATTCCACCATCCGTACGAAGCGCATTCTCCATCCTTGAAGCAAAATTTCCCACCTCGGGGATTATCCCATTTTGGGCAGTGATGCTGGGGAATGTCTACCTCAGTGCTGGCCCCTTATTTCAACTAGGCAGGTACACTTTGCGAAATGTCTTTTGGTGTGAACTGATTTTTGGAACTAGGGGGCCAATTTACGAGCTGGTTTCCTTTACTCGTGGTGCAAGAGTGACAAAAACCTTAAGTCAGATTTATGAAGCCATGCCAGGCCACTTTGCATGGCCCTGAGTGGCTTCATAAATCTGGAGTGAGGCAACACAGCACAAATTGCTGCGTTGTCTTTCTCTGCCCTGGAAAGGCTTTCCATGGGCTTTGCATCAGCCACGGCCGCTGCAGGCAAAAGTGGTGGGGCCAGCTTGGGGGGGATTTCACAAGATGACTACAAGGGAAAATTGAATAAATAATACACTTTCACTCGCGGTTGTCTCTCGAAATCCCCCCTTATTCGGCCCCTCTGCTCTTACCTGAAGCATCTGTGGCTGCTTTGCACGGGTGTTACCACACAACTACCATGGTTTTTGACGCATTCCCAAATTTACCAGAGCTGGTACACCTTGTTCCCAAGAGAGGCAACACAAGGCCTTTCTACTTGTTACAACCTCTTTCTCTGGGGCATATTCTCAACAATTATCGCCAAGTTATCAGCACTTTATAGCAGCCAAAGTGGCGAGAAATGTATTACTCCATTCACAAGCTGGTGCTAACAGCCCATAACATCAGTTTACCTGAGATAGCAGCTGCAAAAAACATCGCCACAGATGAGCCCGGCAACTATCGCTAATGAGATGCATAGTAGGCGTTCCCGTGCAAAAAGCCACGACAACACCACTCCACAAAATTCTCAACGACCAGCCAGATTGGCGATAAGAACCCAAAACAGGCGATAAGGCGCGTTAGCAGCAGGAATTTAACACCTGCTCTGACCTGGTGTAAAGTCAGACGACAACCTGCACCATAAAAGGGATCCTGTCCCAGAGCCACACATGAAGAACAACAGATGCCATGGAGCCAACGATCATGTAGCTCGGACATCCAAGAGGGCCACAACACCCTCTGCCACCACCCCAGGACCCCCCTCCGGGCACTCCCCCACCCGGACAAAGATATATTACATCAATTTCACAAAATAATGAACAAAACAATTTGCCTGATGTCGCATAATTACAACAACTAACATGCATGTGTTGTTACAAAAAGGAGAATCACTCATTTACCTTTAAATTACCAAACAAAATATTTTATTCAAATAAACTCAAAACAACAATCTTGAAGACTCATGGCGGGTCTCCTTGGGACAATCAGTAGGTCACAGCCTGCAAGACAAATAAATCCGGATAAGAAGGTGTGACATGCGCTCATCAAAGGACAGAGAGAGAGCGAAAGAAAGAGAGAGATGGAGAGAGAAAGAGAGAGAGAGAAAGAGAGAGAGAGACACAGTGAAAAGAAGAGAGGAATAGGGGGAGACAGTGCTGACACTGCACACCCAGGCCTCACTGCTCACCTGCTGGCACCGGTGTGTCTCCAACCACGTGGTGGTATGCACTGCAGTTCAGAAGGTTCCTCATCTGAAACAGAGTCCATATTTATGAATGGCAGAGTACATACAATTGCACAAGCCATCATTGCTTGTCCGCCCATGCACACCCAGGCTGCTGCACCCCAGCCCCTCCCGCCTCCCAAGCAGTGACTGCCCACCCCTGCACACCCAGGCTGCTGCACCCCAGCACCTCCCGCCGCCCAGTGGTTACTGCCCGCCCCAGCGCACCCAGGCCTCACTGCTCACCTTCCGCCACCAGCGTGTCCCCAAGAAGGCCCACCACGTGCCAGTGCCAGCCCTAAGCCTGGGGCCCGCGAACATGGCACCCTCCACATCATGCAGCCTGCTCCATGGTCCACCAGGTCTCACACTTGTTTCTGGGTCTTGATTTCGCTATGGCAGAGATCATATCAGTGCACGCAGAATCATTGTAGGCTGCACACCCACTCAGCCCTTTAGGTGCCACTAACTCTGTGACCTGCGAGGCAACACCACGTGGTGGTAGGCCCGCACTGCCCGCTGGCTCAGGCCTACACTGCGGTCCAGCAGGACTCACACTAATCCTCACCAGTCCGGACCGCCAGGATGGGGCATCATAGCAGGCTGCACACCTGCTCAGCACTTAAGGTGCCCCTACCTCAGTGTACCGAAAGTCACCCTCCTGTGGCGGTGTGCCTGTGCCGGCCGCAGTGTAACCGGTGTCACCAAGCCTGTGCCCCACAAGTCATGGATCCTCTATGATTCAGTATCATGGTGCGGATGCCATCATGTCACCTCCGGCCCTGGGAAATGTGATGTTGCAGGGCCCTAGGCCCTCATGCATGAATAATAACCACACGGATACACCCAGATAGACAGTGGAAATGGCATCGAGCACATGCGCCGGCACTTTTTACTGGCAGGGTCACATGTCCTGTGACATGTGTGCTGGATTGGTGTGGTGTGGGTGTAAACTAGCCGTGAGGGAGTGGCTGTGGCATGCTGACAACTAGGTAAAATAGAAGTAAGCGGTGCCCACCTGGTTTGTTACATTAAACCAATGTTAAAAGAATACTTGATCAGTTTGTTGGTTTAAAAGTGTTTTAATTGTGTGCTACACAGTGTTTGTGGGCTGCCAATCCCACGTATGCAAGAATCCAAAGTGTCAAGCGAGCTCTCACTTGAATTACTGTGTGCACTACTGTACAGAAATTTCAATTTTTTTTTAACTGTTTGTTTATATTTATATGACACTATTCCTGTGTTAATCCTTATTTAAACATAGCCAAATTAGGACAAGATTGTTGTCAATCAAATCATAGGTTTGTTATTAGCACAATTGAAAATCCAAATGCAAAATTAATACATCCTTAATATACATCATACATTCATGTGGTAAACATTTTCTCTAACAACTGACATTTTTAGCTAAGCAATTCTATTTTATACAAAATGCAAAACAATGAATTCCAGGGTGGCCCGATGCATTTCGGGACACCACGTCCCTTCTTCTGCTGACAACATTGACCTGTGATTAGCAGATCACTAAAGGGGAGACCTGGGACATGTAGCGTTGTCGCCCCCCGTGAGCAAAAGCGGAGTGGGCTGACATGGCATATGCTAGTCCAGCGTAAGGGTGTGAAAAATGACCCCGGGGCTCTGGGCGTGGTTCCATACTGGGCTGGACATTGAACTAACTAATGCATGTGTCTCTGTTGTAGTGTCGGCACCACCCGGAAAGCAATTGACAATGTGTCACCCTGTGACCAAGTCCAATGACATGAGCAACATGGACGAAAGGGGGAATCACTGACCCTACATTCATCCATACTTCCATACTTGAAAGGTCATAGGAATGACACATCTGTGTGAATATGAATGTTTAACGCACATTCAGAGGATTGTTGCAGCCGGAGCAGTACAGGGCCATGGAATCCCCATTTTACATTCTTGGCCCATGGAGGGCCAGCCAGAGTCCTTCAGGGAATGACAAGTCCAACGGAGGAGGAAAAGTTCAGTCCGCAATCTGAATGCTGTGTCATTGGTGACCAAACAGAATATTGCAGTCCATCTCGAGGTCCAAGGTGAGTGTCGCAGAGTGTATCGGTGGACAGTGGAAGGTGATGATGCAGAGGGCAGAACCAAGCAGGAACCGGCTGAGATGAATGCTACAATTTTCTTCTTACCAGTAAGGCAGATACATCTGCATCTTTGTCCTCTGCTGTTTCATGTGCCTCACGTGTGGGCGGTGGTGTTCTGTCCCCTGCACTGTGTGGCAGTGATACCACAGGGAGCAGATATGTGGATGTAGTGTAGCAGCAGCATGCATTAGCACCAGCCCTTGTGGCAGTAATGCCTGAGGATGGTCTTTAGGTCATTGAGGAACCCAGCTACCTCTCTCTGGTGTGCAGCCGTGGCAGCCGCGATGCCTCCATGGTCTCCATTATCCTCAGCATGTATCCCGACTCCCGGGTAACATTGCTAGAGCCACTCTGACTCAACATTTGTCCTTGTTTCTGAGTCAGGACTCCGACAATGTCAGCCATGGTCCATTGGAGAGCATGGAGTGGACTGTGAGTGTCCGTTAGGGACTGTGAGTGGTCCCTGATGGGGCTTAGACACCCACGAATGGCATCTAGTTTGGTTGCCATGCGGTCGAACCCCATCCGCACCTGTTCAGCCAGCTTCTCCTGGCAAACCCAACACAGGCGTTGGAAGGCCATGTGTTCTTCGTGGGGGTCCTGGGAGGCAGCCGTGGTGGTTGGTGCTGCCTGCTGTGTGGACTGTGCAGGGGGTGGGGTTTGAATGATGCAGCTGGGCTGCCCCACTCCTGGAGGTGGGGTGTGGAGGCTGTCAATGAACTCTTGGAGGGCATCAGTGTCGTAGGTGTGGTGGTCCTCTTCATCATCAGAGAAGAGAGGTTCGGTCTGCTCTGCAAGTGGCGTTGGTTTTCCCTCTGCAATGTGAAGGGGAGATGCAGTTTAACATTGTGTTCACATGTATGTTGTCGCATTGTACATGTTTACATACAGACTGCATGACAGTGTACATTGCAACTGTTTAAGAAGAGTTGCCTATTTGATGCGGGACAGTGGACATTTCCACAACATCGCTGATGTGTTTTTGTACTTGTACATTATCAACTCACTTTTTCCTGCAATGCCAAATGTGATTGGCCAGCTTCTACACACAAGCGGCACCAGTTGTGTCCTCCGTTCTGTTGTGGACGGGTTGCGGTTTGTACCACATTGTTGTCAATGTTGATGTGGTCTGCATGTTATGTGTATGTGCTGCAATTTGGGGGAGTCGCACCTGCTGCTCTAATTTTGCTGCCCCTTCTCCGTTTCATGCGGTGTGCCTTTGACTTCTGTGCTTATACAGTGATGAGTTGTTGCATACTTGGATACATTGGTCTCTTGGTGGGAGTTGGGGGTCTGGGGCATGGTTTATCTGCAGATATGCTCTACTTTATTGTGCATGTGTGCCATTGTGCCCATCTTCCCCCATCCCCTCAGTCCCTGGTCATTACTCACCCTGGTGCTGTTGTGTCAGGTCATGTTGAGCAGGGCCCGGTCTCCCAACTCCTGCCACCGTCTCCCCACTGAAGACTGTGGACACCACTTCCTCCATCTCGTCCAGCTCCTCCTGTGGTGCTGGACTCCCACCTCCAGTCTCTATTGCTGCCTTCCGGTTGTTTGCGAGTTTCTGCTAGGTTTTGCGCTTCACATCATTACAGCGCCTCTTGACCACTTGCATTGTCCTCCTTAGCACTCCGACTGCATTCACCTTGTCCACGATGTAATGCCATATTCCATTTTTTTTTGCCAATGACACAGTGGAGGTGACGAACTTTAGTTGATGATGTTCTACCACCTCTATGATTAGGATCTTGTTTCCTGTGGACTGAACCGCTTCTTCCTACTCTTCTTGTCCTTGCCCTTCCCTGACCCTGAGGTCCCAGGCTGGTCCTCCGGGGGAGTGTGGGGTTCTTATTGTCCTCCGTACTTGCTTCAGCAACCTCCATTGTGCTTCGATTTTGTTTGTATTTTTTTCTACTTTCATAGTGATTTTCTCATCTGATGTGTGAATTGCAGGCCTGGTGCAGCTTATCGCTGATTTTTTATTGCGGTTGGGCCCATCGCAACTTTTTTTGCATTGGGGTTTACATTTTTTTTACATCCCGGTGACTTTATTGAGGACATTTGATGCGTTATCATGAGGTTATCGCATGGGACCGCCGTGTTTTTAATACAACGTTAACACAGCGCTATTTTTCCGCAATAGATTGCACAGTTGCGTTAAGCTAATTTTGCATTAATTATCACATGTTCTTGAGAATATCCCCTCTGTGTGCTGGAATTAGCCTTTCAGGATTGTTTTTGTTGAGGAAGGTGTCCCTTCCTGCACAGAAACAAACTTGCAGGCAAAGCAGGCACCCTTGCACCATGGTGCAAGGATACCTGCTTTGGTGCAAGGCTAGGCTGCCAAAAGGGCTTGAGTGCGGAGGAAAAGTCAGAAATTAGCTCTATTGCCTTAAATATAGCGCATTGCTGCCTTTCCCCTGTCCCAGAGTGAAGCACAAGAAGGTGACTTGTTCTCTGCTCTACCATACTTTTTCATAAATAGGCCGTACAGTGTTTTTTGTCCCATGTCAGCAGTTGAGAAAGCGGGTAAAAAAAGAACACATAATAAAACCTATGATGAACAAGAACTGGAATAAAGAGTATAGATATGTAAAGCACTCATGACTTACTGTAAACCAAGCTGCTGTGGAAGGAATGAGCTGATCATTAGCACTGTCTTCGTGCCATTCATGGTAACACCCATTCCCAAATAATAAAGTACTAAAATACTAAATATTTATCATTATTGGCAAGAGTGATTACCTACTTGTGATTCTCTGTGAATTGCAATTAGGTGTTCTCTATTCCTAATGTATGAAACTTCATTAATTTCATTTAGCGATTCCGAGTGGCTCCCAATTGACCTACCTCATTATTATTCATGAGGTAGGTCACAATTTGCGAACCATTTGTGAATCTCTAAAAACATAGGGATGGTGGCCTCCCTAGAACAGCAGACCACCATGTCTGTGTTTGCTTTTAAATAAGGCAACATTTTATTTTAAACACAGCCCGTTTTTCTTAAAGGAAAACATGTTGCATTTAAAAAACAAAAATTAAGAGTTTTCTTTGAGTTTTTTAAGAGCAAGCAGTGATCCGTGGGACCAGTGCCTGCTCTGAAAAAAATGTTTTCTGTACCATTCCCGAAGCGAAAGGGGTCCTTTAGTTTCCCCTTCCCATTTGCGAATGGGTTACCATCTACTTGAAGTAGGTGGTAAAATGAGAATGTTTTGAGACCACATTTCGGTTGCAAAACATTCTTACATTCCACTGTGATGCAGAATGAGGAAGTGACACCCTAAACACCCCCCTTCCTAATACCAAATATGTATGTATTCTCAATTCCAAATTGCGCTTCAGTAAGGTTACCAAATTGCAAATTGGAATTCATAAATACCAAAATACATTCTATCAATCACAAACAGCCCAATTCTGCGAATTGGGCTGTTTGCAACCAGTAAAATACCTGCTACATATAGCCCCTTTAAGTGGTATTGCTGTGTAATTTTTACGTATAACCTGCAATTTCATCTTGGTAGACAAGCTTGCTCTATTCAATCCTTATTTAGACAGCAACCATTAGGTAAAATCGGGAGGCATTACAACATTTTGCATAACAAAACCATGAACTGTGATCATCTCTACTGATGCATCAACAACATTTTTACCCGTTGAAATGTTTTTCAAAACTTCATTTATTTGCTCTCACAGCTCACTTATTTATGTCTGGTTATAAAGGAGGGAAGAATCACTAGTTTCAATTTTCTGGTGTCGTACATTATCCTGACCCAGTTCACACTGAACAACTACATATTCATGTGTGCCGATAAACAGTACTTGGCAAAATCAGAAAATAATAGGTTTACTGTGAGCATATGCTGTTTTTTATTTGGTACTCTGTTTCTGTTGTGGTATTTGTGAACCCAGCTGTGAAGCAATGGAGAGTTGTATATTATATGAAGGGTTGATTGACAACGCACAAGATTGTGTGCGTCATGTGGGATTGTACAAATACATTTTACATACATTGTAGCCAATCAATCAATCAGGGGTTTTATATAGCGCAAACTACTCCCCAGGAAGGGGTCTAAAGGCGGGGGCAGGGGGGTCTGCAGATCCAGTAGGATCATTGAGCTCACTGAGCCACAGGGAGATGAAGTGATTTCCCCAGAAACATATGATGTTGAATCAAGTGCTGGGATTAGAACCTGGATATTGGAGTAGCGCCATTTAGACTTCAGCCTTTATAGGTTATCATTCTGCAATTTCCCATTTGTTTTGACATTATATTTAGAGTGTGCTGTAATAATATTAATGTGTGTGAACAATTAAATATGTTAATCGAAAGTAACTATTGAGAAATTGAAGATTTATAAACATGTGCACTAATGTTCAGTTTAAACATGAAGATGTATTCTGTATTCCTGTTTGCATTTCTACTTTAAGACACATTTTCGTATATTCTGAAAGTCGTTTGTGAAAGTATACTCATGTATACGCTTACTTACGTATGCATTTGTTCTTGAGTTACATGTGCACCAGTACAACCATGTATTTGAAGTGCACATTTGAATGTTTGATTAAAGATAGCCTGACTACAGACCTTAGCTAAAAAGTATTTTGCTTTTCCAGTTTGTTATTTTCCTTTGCAGGTGTGTTCTCATGATTTCATTGATTATAGAAAGGCGTACTGTTGTCTTTACTAGTTTCTTGATAGTACGGCCTGAGAAGATATATCTTGGCAAGAAACAGGAAGACCTAATTAGCAGATGAGGCCTACTATTCATTGCCTAACAGCAATGGGGAATGCTCAAAGTTGAAGTAGCGGTCCAAGCTCTGTGGGATAAACAGTTCAAGGGATGTTGTAAATGCATGCCACAAGATGTGAAATAATTGGCTTTTGGTGATGTTGGAAGAGATATGATTATTGTGGAATTTTCATTGATTTTCACCATTAGGAGTTAGTAGAGATTCCCATAGACTTTAAGGGGTACAGACCGCTCTGCTTCCTTTATTCTTGCAAGTTTGAAGCTTCATGGAGATAGCTCTGGTGCTTTATGTGCTCCAGAGCTATTGGTATTACACCAAAGGCCATTCAAGTGTCTCCTGCCCCTTCTGTGATACCAAAGGGCATCGGGTGCAAGCAAAACAAGGACAAATGCCTGTTGTGCCCATGGGGCACTCTCTGTAACACAGCGCTTGGTCCTTATTGTGTGCCCAAATGGCCTTCACGACAGTAGAACTGCTTTATCATTGAAAATTCCATCGGCTTTTCAGCCAATTTAAAAAGATCCATCAAATGAGAGATTCAAAATCACACACCTGAGCGTTCTCAGATGGTAGCATGTCAAATGGTTTAGTTACTGAAGCAAAGGGAGTTAGTGTATCCTATTCTGGACTTGCCCAAACCCACTCTGAGCCCTTAAAGCCCATGTCTCAATTGGAAGGATCAGCGGAGTTCCAGCAGATAGGAATAGAGTTTTAAAAGCGGAGGAGTGAGTATTAATATGGTCACATGTTGAAATGCATTTTGTCTAGCTTGCAGTATTTTGCGGAGACTGCGTGGTGTGATTCAGTGATGTTTTATGTTGTTGTGCGGATGTGAAAGGGCTTAATGCAAGGAAGTTAAAATGGTTATCAGGCTCGACGTAGCCTAACATCCGGCACAATTAAGTTAGGGACATATATCTTTGTGTGAGAGTAAGGTGTGGTGGATCCTATTACGCAAGGGTAAAGCTACACTAATCTGGGTGATTCCCAGTTGGTTGAGGTTTCCATTGTATGTGAGTCAGAGTAGGGCAGAAAGTGGTGCTTTGGATCATTTCTTGTTTGATTGAATATTATTGATTCTTAAGTTGCACAGACAAAGTTGTTGAATTCTGCTCATCATTGTTGTTGTGCTTGTATTGCAGCATTCACAAATATTATAAATGAGGTTGATCCGCTGTGAAGATTGAGGAGTATGTCATAGTGTGCTGTGCTGGGATTGAACGGTTGGTGTTAGTAGTGCGCTGTTATTAGTTGACTATGTGATAGGACACCACGCTGTTCTTGGTTGTTGACACTGAACAATAATTGTGGCTAAAGAAGTATTTCCTTGTTTGAAATGAAATTCTACTTGTTGTTGACATTATTGTTGAAAAATGAAATTCTTTAAGGCTGTATGCAATCTGATTAGTGGAGATGTGAGAATCTCTGTTAGACATGGGGAAGCACGACCCGAAGATATGCAAGGTAATTATATGGCCATAAATGTGGGACTTCACACATGTATTTGGCTGAATCAATGGCATAGGATCACAGAGAAAGAATGTGCACGGAGGTTTCCATGCTATGTCATATTTAATTTGATAATCATTGAAAAGTTGTAGGAAAGTTCCTTTTTTGATATGGTTTGCCGTTACTGTTTGCGGGATGCCAGATGTGATTTTGAACTGTAAGTGAGCTGGGTCCTTGCTAAACAGTTTCCAGGGCCAGATCTCTCTACCAAACCTGTACCACGAATGGCACAACTTTAGCCATGGACTTTAAGTCCCGAGTAAATGGCATCCCTGGTACCTAGGGAATGGGTATTGAAGAAGGTCTACTGAGGCGGCAGCACAAATTGTGCCACCACAGACCCCCCCAAAACTATGCAAACTGACAGTGCAGGCTGCGTGGCTTGGTGCAGAGAAAACTGAGAGTCAATATAGCGCACAGCCCTGTGTGTCATGCCCCCACACACTGCAAGAGATATAGGTTAGTCACCACTATTGCAGGCCTTACAGTCCTGTGGCATAGTGCACTATACCCATGTGTGGGCATATCTGCATAGTAGATATGACCCACTATATCGGAGCCATTCCTGGATATTGTGAGTGCACAGGGAAGGTATAAAGAGTACATGGGCAGGATACTTCTCAGTATGACTTTCCTAGCTCCATGATGGCTTCTCTGTACCCTAAGATGTTTGGTACTAAACATCTTGTCTTAATAAATGTTCACTGATGCCAGTGTTGGATTTAATAATAAATGCACTAAGGAGATCCTTTAGAGGGTCCCCTAAAAACCTTCCAAGCAATGGTATGGTCAATGACTATTCATGGTAGGGTGTTAAAATATCGATTACAAAAATATAGCTGACATAAATATCGTTGTATTGTTTACAAAAATATCGACACCCTATACTTAAACAGGTAAGTACATAAATATCGACTCCAAAATATCGTTGTAATTAATATAGATGTAAAAAATATCGACTTTTTAAAATAATTAAAATTACATTAAATATTAAATAAATATAAGTACTATTAACAAAATACATGACATTACTTTTATTTTTTAACTATTTCAAAAAAATTTACTACACTTTTCAATTATAAACTTAATAAATGTGGACATATAAATTGATTTTACACATTACTTTATATAACAACAATAATACATACATATAATTAAAATATACAATATATTACTAATTAAAACATTTGATAGCGTAGGAGTACAAATTACTATTCCCACTCCAGAGGGTGCAACAGTAGGGAAAACTGACCCTGAACCCAAAAAATATCCCTTTAGCCAAGAACTGAAAACTGACCCTGAACCCTAAAAAAACCCCTTTACCCAAAAACCCAAAACTGACCCTAAACCCTAAAAATACCCCTTTACCCAAAAACTGAAAACTGACCCTGAACCCTAAAAATACCCCTTTACCCAAAAACTGAAAACTGACCCTAAACCCTAAAAATACCCCTTTACCCAAAAACTGAAAACTGACCCTGAACCCTAAAAATACCCCTTTACCCAAAAACTGAAAACTGACCCTGAACCCTAAAAATACCCCTTTACCCAAAAACTGAAAACTGACCCTGAACCCTAAAAATACCCCTTTACCCAAAAACAGAAAACTGACCCTGAACCCTAAAAATACCCCTTTACCCAAAAACTGAAAACTGACCCTGAACCCTAAAAATACCCCTTTACCCAAAAACATTTTCACTAAAAAAATCCTGTACACACACCTAAAATTATTTAAAAAAATTAACATAATTAATTACATAATTATTATTCAATTAACTAATTGAAATTAATTAACTATTATTTATTACACTATTTATATTCATTTAAAACATTAATTAATCTATTATTTCATTATATTTAAATTACTTCCCACCCTACTCCCCTATAAACCCACAACCCGCTACGGAACTATTAATACTAAATTCAACTTAAAATACATTATTAAATAATAATATACTAATAAAAATACTACTTTGACTACAAATATTCATTAAAAACACTACATTACTTATAATTATTTAAAAAACGATATTATTGTAAACTATGTTTTTGTAAACGATATTTATTACAACTATATTAATGTTAACGATATTATTTACCTGTCTGTCGATATTCTGGTCAGACGATATTTTTGTCATCAATATTTCTTCCTGTAGATATTTTTGCAGCGATATTTAGGTTAGTTGATATTTTTACGACGATATTCCTGCTCTGTACCACTATTCATAGCCAGCCTAACACCACCAGATATGTTTCTGACCTCTTTGGGTGAGAGCCCGCTTGTTCGGATGCCTGAAACAAAGCTGCGGTGCTTCATGCCTCCTCCAGGCCAGGATGGTCTTGCAGAGAGGGAAGCTTCAAAGGGGGTCCCCCTTTTGAAGTGCATCACAGGCTTACCCAGATAGTGGGGATGCCATCCTGCCTCTCCTGTTCCAAATTAGTTAGATGAGGAGGAGTGTCCACATTCAGCCAGCACCAACCCCCTAAGACGAGGCAGGCGATGAAGATACTACTTTTGAAAATTCACCATCTTGAGATAGTTGGAAAATAACCTATCAGGCTCAGGGTAGTGACCTTTTCCAGGAAGAGGTCACTTAGAGGGTGTAGACACCCTAAAGGTAGGTAGCCCATTGGCAACTACATGTCTCCCCTTTAATGACCCTAATGTTAGTATTTAGGTGGAATCTCTGGACCTTGAACCTTGGATTTGACCAACACAAAGAAGCTATTGACCAAGAAGAGCTACTGCCTGAGTACTGAAGCCCTCTGCAGAGGAATTGGTGTCAACCCTGCCTGTTGCCTGAAGGACTCGACAATCACGGTGTGCTGCCCTGCCTTACCAATGTGAGGACTCTAAGAACCCTGGAACACATCCAGTATTTGAAAAATTGCCAAAGAGCCTCCCTTAGAGGCCACCAGACAGGACTCCAAAAGGAAACATCTTTTCCAAAGAGAAGAACCTAAGTTTTCATTGAGTTCATTTTAAGACCAATGCATCTCATACAGCTGATGACTTCGCACATGCAACACACACTACAATTTGGGTGACATTCACGTAGGAAATTGTAGAAGAGCCAAAGGATTGGATCAGTCTAGCCAGGGGAACTACACATAAATTGAAGAGTGTGGGGCTCCATTATGATCCCTGAGGGACTCTACCGGACAATGAAAAGGATTTTTACATATATTCCCAGAGGTAGACAGACTCCTCTTAGTCAGTGAGGAAGGTTGAAGAAGATCCAGAGCTTTCCACCAATCCCAATCTTCACCGTTCGGCCTGTAAGCAAAGAATGGCTCATGGAGTTGAAGGCTGTGGACAGATTTAAAAGGTTCACTGCATCCTTATTTCCATTGCCCATAATGGATCTTATCTCCTCGGTAGCCACCACCAAGGTAGATTTTGTGCTATGGTTTGTTCTGAAACAACCATATTGAGTGCCGTTGAGGATCTCATTTTTGTTTAGGTACTCTGAAAGTGTAGTGTGGAGATGCTTCTCAAGCATTTCCATTGGCACATGCATGTGAGAAATTCGGAGGTAATGTTTTTACTCCTTAGGGTTGATGGAGGATTTATTTAGCAGGAGATGTATGGAAGCCTTTTTTCATTCGATATGGAACTGTCTGTAAGTGATAACACTGTTCAAGAAGGTGGTGAGAGGAGCAGCTACCGTCCCAACTATGTCATGGAGAATTTTTGGGGATCTAGTGTCATGGGGAGTGCCTGACTTAGTGTGTTCAATAAGTTCAGTCACTCCTTCTTTGGTTAGAAGTGAAGACTCATATAACTCAGTGTTGCTGAGGGCTACTGGTTCAGCTACTGAGGCATACAATTGGTGTTGACACTGGAGTCAAATTCTCCATACACTGCCTCTTTTATATTTTTCAAAAATCCAGCTAACTTGTAACATAAAGACTGACTGAGAGTTTCCGCATTGATGGAGTCAGGGCGCAAAAGCAGTTTTACTGTTTAAAGAAGTTCTCTAGTGGGGTTTTTTACTAGATTGATTTTTTCAGTACAATAGTGAGTTTTCTCAGAGATAATCAGATTTTTACAGTGTTGGATATACTGTTTATATTTACTTCTGTCTTCTATACTATAGCTACCTCGCCATATCTTCTCCTACCCATGACATTTTTGTTTGAGTACCCTAAGATTGGTAGGAAACCATGGGCCATGTTTTTTTTTGCAAGTTGAAGGAGGGGTCAGCTTGGTGACTGATGCATTGCTCCATTCGGCATAATTTGCCATGTCTACTTGTGGATCATTCATTTGTAGGGGCTGTGTAGCTGTTAGGATGGGAAACATCCTTTAGAATGAAGCTGGAAACCTGCTGTGCCTTCACAGTGCCGGCAATAAAAAAAGAACACGTCTTTAGTAGACGTTCATTCAGCTCACAAGCCAAGCCGTTAGAACAATTTACCTTAGGGGGGTGCATTGGTGGAATGGTTGTGCAGACTGGAGTTGGAATAGTAAATTAACCTATTCCAAAATCCAACGCCCTTAAGGCAGGTCGTTATAATGACTTGCGTGCTGAACAAATGCCTACAAAAGATACTTATATTCTAGTGACGGCGCTGTGAAGGAACAGCTGGATTCCATCATGTGGAATCCAGTCATACATTTGTTAGGATGTCTATAAATTCCATTTTCTTGATTTTTTTCCAAGCCCGAAATTTTAAGGTCTGCAAAGTTATATTGGATAATGGGTTATGGGCTGTGATTTTTAAACTGAAACCTATGGTTTTATGATCCAACTAGGTTAGTGGTAGTATGGATTCCAGCTGCAGCATGGCCTGCCATGTGAGTAGCTACAATCACCAGTTGTTTGCATTTAAATCAGCTCAAGATATTAATGAGTTGTTCTGTTTCTTTGTTGGTAGGGGCTTCCAGATGACAGCTAAAATAGCCTGGATGGTGTAATTTAGATATTGAATGCAAGATTCAATAAACTTGCTTAAAGATGCTAAAACTTGAGCTGAACGAGGGTGCCTCGCTCTCAGTTATGTTGGCTCGTTTTCATTGAATGTAGAGATGATCGCAGTAGACAACCGCTAAGCCGCTTCCAGATTGAGAAATTAGGTCTATTTTGGAGATGGCATTGCCACTAGGATTGCAGCGGATAGGTCAGGTCAGATGCCTCATGTTGATGTTTTTTTCTGCATGAATATGAATTTACTGTCTTTTTCCCACATAATGCATCACCTGCAGCATAATCTGCAGATTTTAACAAAAAAACTGTTTGTTGCTCAAACAGATCAAACGTTACTAAAAACGTTTCAAAAGGTGACCCTGCACAGTGATAGCCCTATTGACAAAGGTTGAATAGTAAACTTTTAGTTGATTATTTCTGTATTTGAGCCACATGGTGCCACATTATTCCACATAATTTGACTTTCCTTGCCACGTAATTTGGTCCTCCCCTGCCACATAATTCCAGTGGACCTGCCAAAGACATAAAAACTCACATTTATTTCTGTTTTGATAGTGCATGAACAGTCCACATTATGCCAGAGCTTTACATCGACGAGAAATTCATGGAAATCTTGATCACCACCAATTTGTAACTAAAATATACATAAGTTGTAATAACAATAAAAAATGATTACAGAAGAGGGGCAAAGGTCATTACACAAGAGAGGCAAAAGTTCTTAGCAAACCAAAAAACACCATCTCTACGGAAAAGATGATCTAACTATGAAAGTTAGGTCAGCTTTCACATAGACACTGCCTTTTTGGTTTTACTAATAACGTTTGTGCGGTTTGACAAAAGTTAATTTATTACTGCTCCTTCCTGGAAAGCTTTGAGTAATCCATTGAGTGAGGACCGAGAAAACAAGGGGATCCTAAAGGCAAATCTTCCAAAGACTTCTTTAGGCTATGCTACCACAAAAACTCGTGAACAGAATTACTCAAAATTTGGCAGGAAGCTAGATCTTGGAACACAGATTGTGATTTTTATGATGTGAGAGAAATCCATTCAGTAGTTTGTGAGTTATGAAGGTACAAAAATTCCAGTCCAAAAACAGAGCTTTGTGATGTCCTAGTGAACTTTTCCATAGGGTGGCCAATTTGATCCATCGATGGCAGAAGAACCCTATCCTGAAGTAAAAAAAGAATATATATACACATTTTGGAAAAACATGGGGACCCCTACTAAAACAAATGAAGTTGCTATACGTAGGGATAGAAAACTAATTATATAAAACAAAAATATCAAACATATTTTTTCAATTGAGAGTACATATATGTTCTAGGTGCAAATATAGATAGGCTACAACATAAGGGAAACGTTGTTTACAACGCGGTCGTTACATTGCGATGCCATTACATCGCAGTTTTTAGAACTGGATGGCGCTCTAGGACAAGGAATAGTATAATCTACTATCGAACACCTTCCCTACTGTACGTAGACTGGAGTTGGAATAGTAAATTATACTACTTCTAAGTCCAGCGCCCTCCAAAGCAAGTCGTTGTATCGACTTGCGTTGTAAAAACCGCGATGTAATGGCATGCGATGTATTAGCATGCGTTGTAATGTCATACAACCCAGCATAATATAGAAAAATATATATTTATTTTATTTTCATTTCTGTTTTATTTTGATTCATGATTTAGCTCATTCTTTTCTTTTTCAACTGTGTACATTTCAACAATTATATAAAATTATGCATGTATATTTACATTTTATGTTCACAGATCATATACATGTATATTCAGTTCAAATCAGAGAGATATGATGTTTGATAAACCATAATTTTATAAAAAAACTACGGATAATTTGATGCCGGCAAGCGGCAGAATAGGAACTACGCGCGTTTCGGCACTGCTTCCTTCATCAGGAAACTATTTGCACGACTATTAAGTGAAAAAGAAGTAGAAAATGCAAAACAGCAAATTATTCATTTACACAAACTATCATGGCACCTAGATCATTTACTATACATATTTTTGGCATTGGTCAATGTATATTTACAATATTTACACAGCATCAATTTCTCACAAATTTATTGGACTATGGCCTGTTATCTCAACATTGATCTAATTTCTATTTATCTGCATGTTGTTGCTTTATTATATCAAACTCATTTATAATTTATGTTCAGGTTGATACTCAAATATATTCAGACTGGAAAAGATGCATTGGGGACCAATGTAGACAGGTATGTACCAAATAGAACCAAGATAAAAGAAAAGACAAAGAGATATATAGACTGAGAAAAGGAAATAGATAATATGAAATAAACAGAAAGAAAAATTAACTATTGAAGCAAACAACAAAGCCCATAAAATTAGGTCTACCAGGAATATTACTTAAACTTTTGACTTGAATCTTTTTATTCTAAATGAGTCTTAGATTTCATTTTGTTCTTATAATTCGATAGTATAGTTTGTTCACATATGTTGACTATAGGCACCAACTACTGTTATAAACATATCTAGCGTGAGTCCTGTATTGGGCTCTCATAATGGAGTTATCACAGTCTGAAGATGATGAAGTTAATTTGGATCACCTTCGAAATGTCTATTACTTCATTCAGGGTTCATCATTACTTACCCACATATATGGGGCTTTACAAACTGGTAAGGTGCTTGGATAATATTGCAGCTGACTGGATGAGGGTTATCTAGAAATAGTGACCAACAAGGTATTTCCATATAAGCATATTTCCACATTCAGATGTTATACAATCTTGCTTAAAAGATATTTGGCCAGTTCTATTACTTACTTATTAAATGAATTAGCTACATATAATGCTGTAAATGCTTCTGGACTCTTTAGTAGTGAATTGAATATGATTATGCGATAGGCAAATGTGTTTCCTTGCTAGACTGATCACACAGGAAAAAGGAGAAAGGGAGGGGGTTTGAGAGACAAGTTTGGCAATCAATACAGGGCTGGTTAAGTTATATTAGTTTGTTTATGGGGCATAGGTAATTTATTAAGCGCTTGACCGATACTTACTTCAAGTTCTAATTTAACGATGGTACTGGTAATTTTCTTATTTTTCGAAGTACACATATTAGATATATATGTGCCTTGGAATTAGCTGATGTTGATCTGCATAGTAGCACAAAAAAAACGTATATTAAGAAGTTATAAACTTCGTCCAGTTTCGATTAATCAATATGTCTTGTAGTTATTGTCTTTGCTAAAGAGCCATGGCAGGTCGCCCCCCTTGCCACCGCGCGGTCCTCCCCGTGCTGTGCTGCTGCGCTATGACCACCACTCTGCCTGCTTGTTCTGTTCTTGTGCTGGTGTATTTCTCTTGTTTTTTTCCCCTTTTGCCTTTGTAACGTGTGCGTGTTTTATTCTTCGTTAACCTCGTCCCCTTTTTGCCTTGTATCGTATGCTGTTTAATCTCTTCATTCTACCCCTCGTTCCCCCTTGCCTTCTGTGCCCGCCTGCTTCCCGCCTCGCCCTCGGCTTCCCGCCGCTGCTTCCTGCAGCCCGCCCCCCCGCCGTTCCCATTTGCCACCCCGCTCCCGCCTCCCAGCTGCTCCTCCCTCCCTCAGCCCCTCATATGGAGACCGCACGGTGTTAAAGGGAGCGACCCTTGACCCTGTCACCAGGCAGGTCGCCCCCCTAGCCACCGCGCGGTCCTCCCCATGCTGTGCTGCTGCGCTCTGACCGCCACTCTGCGTGCTTGTTCTGTTCTTGTGCTGGTGTATTTCTCTCGTTTCTTTCCCCTTTTGCCTTTGTAACGTGTGCGTGTTTTATACTTCATTCCCCTCGTCCCCCTTTTTGCCTTGTATCGTGTGCTGTTTAATCTCTTCATTCTACCCCTCATTCCCCCTTACCTTCTGTGCCCGCCCGCTTCCCACCTCGCCCTCGGCTTCCCGTCACTGCTCCCTGCGGCCCTGCACCCCGCCGTTCTCATTCGCCTCCCCGCTCCCGCCTCCCAGCTGCTCCTCCCTCCCTCAGCTCCTCATATGGATGCCACACAGCGGACGCACAGCGGAGGTGCTCAGCGGGCGCGCCGAAGGCGCACCTAAGGCAAGCCCATCTGCGCCCGTCCGTGCCCAGCACCCAGCGCCAGGACCCCTGGCCCCGGACAAAGCCAGCCCACATGATGGACTTACGCCGCCGCCACCCTCCATGCACTCAACGCCGGCTGGAACCCCGCCTGCTACAGAGCCACCCCAAAACGCAGCCACGGACCCTTCACCTGCCAGCCTGCAAATTCACCTGCCTCCGAACCTGCACCGCAACCGCCAAGCCCAGCACCAGCAACAACCACCTCAAGTGCATCCTCCTCAACACCCGCTCCGTCCACAGGCATGCCGTCGAATTGTGGAACCTCCTCGACACAACATCGCCAGACGTCGCCTTCCTCACAGAAACCTGGATGAATGCCTCCTCAGCCCCCGACATTGCCATAGCCATCCCGGATGGCTACAAGATCAACCGGAGGGACCGCGTCAACCAAACCGGAGGATGCATCGCCATCGTCCACAGAAACACCATCCGCATCATGACCATCTCCGACGACACCCCCATCGCCGCCGAGCACCTTCACTTCCAGATACACACCGACCCCAAGACCACCCTCAGAGGCACCCTCATCTACAGACCTCCGGGACCACGCACACAATTTAGCGAAGCCATCGCAGACTTCATCAGCCCACATGCCCTCACCTTCTCCGACTACATCCTCCTAGGGGACCTCAACTTCCACCTGGAGAACAACAACAATAGCAACACCACCACTCTGCTGGACAACCTCGCCAACCTCGGACTCAAGCAACTAGTGAACACCCCCACCCACTACGCCGGCCACACGCTTGACCCCATCTTCTCCTCCAGCAAGCACATCTCCTTCAGCCACTCCACCGGACTATACTGGACAGATCACAACTGCGTCCACTTCAACTTCAGGAGAACCACAAACCACCACCACCCGCAACAGGTTCCCCACAGAAGCTGGAGAAAGATCACCCCCGACCAGCTCACCACCACCCTCAGATAGAATCCACCCACCAACACGACGGACCCCAACGAAGCAGCCCGCAACCTCACACAGTGGCTCACCAACTGCGCTGACGACCTTGCACCACTGAAGAGTCCTCCCAGCAGACCCGGCAGCAGGAAAGCCTCGTGGTTCACCAACGACCTCAAAAACTCCAAGAAAACCTGCCGCACCCTCGAGAAAGCCAGGCGACACGACCAGACAACAAAAAACATGACTGCCCTCAAGAACTCCACCCGCAAACATCACCAGCTGATCCGTACCACCAAAAGGACAACATTCAAAGAACTGGTCAACAACACCCACAACATCAAGGAACTCTTCAGCATCGTTAAAGAGCTCTCCAACCCCAGCGCCTGCAACAACAGCATCACACCCTCGCAAGACCTCTGCGACTCACTCGCCTCGTTCTTTCACCGCAAGATCGCCGACATACACAACAGCTTTGGCGCACAGACCACGCACCCAACCACTGCACCAGCGCCCCCCACCACCACCCTCTGCACCTGGACCCCTGTCAGCACCAAAGACACCACCCGCCTGATAAACACCATCCACTCCGGCTCCCTAACCGACCCCTGCCCGCACCACATCTTCAACAAAGCCGACTCCATCATCGCACCCCAACTCCGGAACATCACCAACAGCTCCTTCGCATCCGCCATCTTCCCGGAGAGTTGGAAACATACCGAGCTGAGCGCCCTCATAAAGAAAGCCACCGCGGACCCCACGGACCTCAAGAACTTCCGCCCCATCTCGCTCCTCCCTTTTCCGTCCAAAGTCATCGAGAAGACCGTCAACAGACAACTCTCTGCCTTCCTCGAGACCAACGGATCCCTCGACCCCTCACAGTCCGGTTCCCGAGCAAACCACAGCACCGAGACCGCCCTCATCACAGCTACCGACGACATCAGGTCCCTGCTCGACAACGGGGAAACGGCTGCCCTCATCCTCTTCAACGTCTACATGAGCCCTCTTGCAGCCATCGCATGCCAACACAACCTTAACGTCATCTCCTACGCCGATGACACCCAGCTGATCCTCTCCCTCACCAACGACCCCACCACCACCAGAGCCAGCCTCCAGGAAGGAATGAAAGACGTCGCGGAATAGATGAAGCTCAGCCATCTGAAACTGAACTCAGACAAGACGGAAGTCCTCATCCTGGGCCCTTCCCCTTCTGCCTGGGATGACTCCTGGTGGCCCCCTGCCCTGGGCATCGCACCCAAGCCAACGGACCACGCACTCAACCTGGGCTTCATCCTGGACTCCTCCCTCATGATGACCAAGCAAGTCAACGCCGTCTCATCTTCCTGCTTTAACACCCTGTGCATGCTCCGATAGATCTTCCGGTGGATCCCCACCAAAACCAGGAAGTCGGTCACCCAGGCCCTCGTCACCAGCCATCTGGACTACGGGAACACCCTCTACGCTGGAACCACAGCCAAACTCCAGAAAAGACTCCAGCGCATACAGAACGCCTCTGCACGACTCATCCTAGACATCCCTCGCCACAGCCACATCTCTGCCCATCTGAAAGACCTGCACTGGCTCCCCATCACCAAGAGGATCACGTTCAGACTCCTCACCCACGCACACAAGGCTCTCTACAACATGGGCCCGAAATACCTCAACAGCCGCCTCACATTCTACAAACCCACCCTCTAGTTCCGCTCAGCCATCCTCTCCCTCGCCGCCGTCCCACAAATTCGCAAAACCACCACCGGAGGAAGATCCTTCTCCTACCTGGCTGGAAAGACATGGAACTCCCTCCCCACCCACCTACGGATGACCCTGGACCATCTCTCCTTCAGGAAATAACTCAAGACCTGGCTTTTCGAGCAGTAGCGACTTCCCCCCTCCCAGCGCCTTGAGACCCTTGAGACCCTAGTGAGTAGCGTGCTTTACAAATCTGTTGATTGATTGATTGATTCTTACTTCAAGATATATATTCTTGTTTTTCACCTGATAGTTTGATGAGATTTGATCATAAAACAGCTACAGGACCCTGGTCGCTACTAATATTCCAAAATCGCGGTACAGGTCCCTGTCAACAAAGCGAGAGACAATAACAAGAAAAAAGGAGACAGAGAGTACTAGCGGATTCGTTCTCCCTATACAGATTTATTGAAACAAATAGAATCCACAAACGGTGTGAGGGTGGTCCCTACAATGGTGGGGAGCACACAGTGTTTTTTATATACCCCTCATACACCAAAAGGACCCTTGGTGTCATGCTTCATCATCGGGGTCTTCGCACCCCTCTACGGGATGCAGCATGCTGCTACACTACGACTAGGTGGGAGCACTTTTTTTGGCTATGTGTGGTGTGTTGGGGTTGATTTAAGTGTAAGTGAGTGGTGGGGTTTTAGGTAAATAAAGTGAAATTCTTTTTAAAAAGGACCTGGAGCATGGGGTTTGCAAAAAACTTTAACGTACCGCCATGCTGGTACTGTTAAAAGGGGTGACAAACCGAGGTAATTTGTATATTAAGGTACGTTACCTCTTGTGTGTGTCAACATGTTTTGGAGCCTAGCTCGTTCTTCAGAACAGGGTACACAAATCCCCACCTTACTCATGTTTGTTTGAAAAATGATCTGATATTTACAGAAAAGTGAAAAGAAATAATAAAGGCTAAAAAGTGTCTAATTTTCTGCGTCCAACTCTCCCACAGCACGGCTCCAATGGATCGGAGCCTTGCTGTGGGAGAGTTGGACGCAGGAAAACCCTGGTATCCGGTGCCTACTCAGCACTACAGACCCCCAACATTCAGAGGCTCATGGTGCTAACCAAACTTTGGCAGCAAGTTCTCAATTGCAGAAGTCTTAACAAATGACCAGGCGGCTGCTTCCTTCTCATCTGCTGCTCTGATCGGTCTCTGCCCCTTACAAGAGGCATGTGAACTCGCATGGAAGCCCCACACGTTTGGCCCCGCCACACACACAAAAGGGTATGCAACGTTTTCCCGCCCTTTCCTCATTATGATGGACAGCTCACTCGAGGGACCTCGGCGCCCAAACAACTAGTGAGCACGGTCGAGGCTAGGCAGGTGTGCTTCCTCCCCATATCTACTGCCTACAATTGGATGTAATCCTTGATGGAGGTCTTTGCATCCACGAGTTTCTCGAGCACAATCCCCATGTACGGCTGTGACCAGGAGGTGGCTTCCTTCTCATCTGCTGCTCTAATCGGTCTCTGACCCTTTATAAACAAGAGGCATGTGAACTCGCATAGAAGCCCCGCCCGTTTGGCCCCACCACACACACACTAGGGTATGCAACGTCTTCCCGCCCTGTCCTCACTATGATGGACAGCTCACTCGAGGGACCTCGGCGCCTTTCGGCGCGGTGGCAAAGTAATAGACACACATGTCACAAAATGGCAAAAAAATCTGCGAGTTAGCGGGAAAATCCACGAACTCGTGGATTGTTTTGCCATTTCGAGCGAATTCGCAGACCTCAAATCCGCCAAATTCGCCCATACTTATTAAAGCTCTCCTAAGAGGGACCCACACTATCTACCTGTGACACATGGAGAACAGTACCCCCTCAAGTAACCACATTGTCTACTGGAATCCAACTGGAGGCATGGGGTGAGACTGGATTGGAGTATTGTGCCTGGAGTCCATATCGCTTGGTGCAGAGCCCTGAAATGTGGCCCACATCTAAGGCGTGTGTCCCCTTCGTTGTTGGGGCCTCTGTATGCATAAGCATCTTGTTAGTGGTGAGTGGATTCAACGGTTGTGAGACCCACGTGCCCCTCGTCCTTGATTGGGCCCCATCTCTGTCATGTGACATGCAGACTGAATGCTCATTGTGTGTGCTGTCCGATTCATAGGTTGCGACTTTCGGAGGTGGGGGCATAACCATAGTCGTGCTTACTTCTACCTCATTAGGCATTGCTGATCTTGTTCCATTGTGTATGTAACCAGCACCATGTGTTGTGACCAATGTCAATGAGCACCGGACTTGTGCCTCATTTCCAGGAATTTACAAAGCTAGCAATTCTTTGTTGTGTGTGTGAACCGTAACAGCCTGGTGTAAGTTGTATCATCAAGTGCCAAACAATGTCCTAGATTGTCTAATGCAAGCAAAATCACCATGCACCGGTCGAGGTGCCTCCTCTGCAAGGAGGTGCTGCTGTTGCAACTGTTCATTGTGTGACTGAGACGGACTGGTGCCACCCTTATCATCACCACCAGGCGTTGTGCCTGGATTGGCTGCGTAGTCTCTGATCAACGTGTATATTTCTGGGTATCTCGTCTTTCTTAGAGGGCCCCCTCCCCTGCTTATTTATTTATTTGTCATATTTGTTAGGTGCACAAATCATCCCTACAGGGATCTCTAGGCGCCATTGCAATGTGGGTCTAGAGAGAGATTTGACTAATGAGAGTAAAGCCAGGTTTTCAATAGTTTTTTTTTAAAGTAATGAAGTCCGTACATGCTTGGATGGATAAAGGTAGCCTATTTCAGTGGTAGGGTGCCCGAAATGAGAAGGCATTGCCTCCGTGCCTTGTAGTTCTGATGCGTTTTGGGCATAGAAGCAATCGATCACTCGACCTGCGCTGCCGAGGATATATGGTTGTAGTTTCTATCTCAGATAGAGAGGGCCTTTCCCCTGTAGGGTCTTGCATACCAGGCAGAGAAGTTTGAAGAGGGCATGCTTTTTAATCGGGAGCCAGCAAAGGGAATATAAAGAGGGCTCAGAGGGGGAACGAGGAGGAAGATTTAGTATCAGTCTGGTGGCTGAATTCTGCACCACCTGGAGCCTTGCAAGAACGCCTTCACTACTCCCCACTAGGAGGGCATTGCTGTAATCCAGGCAGTTCATTCTTAGCACCTGTACCAGTGTCTTCCTGGCTTGTAAAGAGTCCATTGAAAGACCTTTTTAAGGGTTCGCAATATGCAAAAACAGGTTCCATACACTGTCTTGACATTCTCCTTCATAGAGAGCTTGTCGTCCAGCATTATTCCCAAATTCCTTGCACATGTATTGGGAGTGGGTGGAGAGCCAAACTCAGTAGGACACCAGTCCTCTGCCCAAGCTGCCTGTGCCTTCCCAAAAAGAAGAATCTCTGTTTTGGCCATGTTCAGCTGAAGACAGTTCTAGGAAATACCACGCAGCTACTGATCGCATGAAGTTTTTAAATCTTGTTTTGGTCAGGGTGAGGTCATGGTCCATGGTGATGATCAATTGGGTGTCATCAGCATAGGCGAAGGTTTCAAAACCGTAAGATCAAATGAGTTGTGCCACGGGGGCCATATACACATAAAACAGTGTTGGGCTCAAGATTGAGGATGTGGCACCCCCTTATCAATATATGAATGAGATGATGTGTACTCGCCCAACTGGACCAGGTATGTGCATTTTGACAGAAAATTGACAAGCCATTCCTGTGCTTTGCCTCTAATACCAACCTCCCAGAGTCTGTTCACTAAATTCTGATGGGAGATGGCATCGAACGTGGCTGAGAGGTCTAACAGAACTACCATTGTCGCCAGACCCTGACTAGAGCCAGTTTGATGGTGTCTGTAACGTCCACAAGTGCAGCCTCCGTACTGTGTGAGGCGCGAATGACAGATAGGGACCAGTCGAATAAAAGATTAGATTCCAAATATAGTGATAGTTGGGCATTCACAGCAGATTCTAAGATTTTGGAGAAAAAAGGGAAGAGAGAGATGGGTTTATAGTTTGCAAAATTCTGGGGGTCTGCTGTGGCTTTTTTTAGGAGGGTCTTAATGTATGCTGCCTTCCATTTGTAGGGTATACTAGCCAATGTTGTGATTCGGGTACTCAGGATAGGGGATAGGGTGGCAATTACATGAGGAGGTGCTGGGACTCTCGGGGAACCCGACTTTATTGACTTTATACCGACTTAGGTCTGATCCTCAGTTATTGGGCTTAAACTTTCCAAA
The DNA here is from genome assembly GCF_964263255.1 of Lissotriton vulgaris. Classification (NCBI taxonomy): domain Eukaryota; kingdom Metazoa; phylum Chordata; class Amphibia; order Caudata; family Salamandridae; genus Lissotriton; species Lissotriton vulgaris. Next base: position 1,224,718,247 of record NC_141685.1, read on the forward strand.
ATGCAGGCAGGCAGAGCTTCTTGGGAATCCTGTGTGATGGGGCCCACTGGACTTGGGAAAGTGTTAAAGATGATATTGATTTTTTTGTTTAAAGTAGGCATCAAGATTATCACAATGCGATTGGGATGTCAGAATTGTTATTTGCCGCTCTCAGGGTTTGTAAATTATTTGAGGATTATGAACAGCTCTCTAGATGAGTTTTTTGCTGAGTCAATTCTCTCTGAAAAATGTGTTCTTCTGTACAGATTACAATATATGAGATACATTCTCAGGGTGATTTTATAGGCTAGTTTGCACTTATTAGTTTTGTCCTTCCTCCAGATCAGTTCCAGTCTCCTTACTCTGGTTTTCTCTTTCCTTAACGCCTTCGAATACCAGAGAGCGGGGGGATGTTCTCCTCGAGACTTAGGTTTCTTAGCGGCGCAATAGAGACCAAGGCCTGTACAAGTGAAGCTTCAAAAGCTGTCCGGGCCATATTGATATTGTTATGATCCATAATAGATGGAGGACCTCCATCCTCCAGTGTCTTGTGAGCTTAGTTTCATGGCTGTGATTCATTTTGTTGACCTTGGTATCCAAATTAAATTTAATAGAGAAATGGTCGGTCCATATCTGCTCTATTGGAGTGTCTACTAATACGATCTCCTCCTCAGCAAAGATTAGGCCTAGTGCTTCATACATCATCCCTCGATTGTTCCCTAATGGGCCCCAGCAGATTGGACCAACTGCTCTCACCTAACCTAGACTTCCCCAATGACATTGTGATGCAAGGTAGTATGGGCTGACTAGGGCCTGGGTGGCAAGAGTGATTGCTTTGGCTGGAGCAACCCTCCCACAAATTTTTGGAAGGGAGTCGAGAGGCTGAATGAGTGTGTGTGTGTTGGAGTGACAGTTCGTGGGCCACTGGTGATTCACGACACTGGCTGGCGTTTTACCATGGACATTAATTTTGTGTTAGGAAAGCATTACATTTGACATTGGTTTTATTCACATGGCCTCGGCCCATAGTGCTGCTGAAAAGTATAATCATTTTATGTATGTACATATTGCTGATTTCTTTGTGACCCGGGGTACACCGACTAACTGTGATATGGAATTATCTTCATGTTGGGGGTGGGCCTGGGGTGGACAACGTATTGCACTGCACAAGGATGGCTGTGGGGTGTAGGATCAAATCTTTCCCAAGTGTGCCTATTGCTAACGTTATTTGAACTCAGCTTTTCATAGTGCTTCTAGAAATAATTGTCAATGTGATTAATGTAGATGATGTTTATGCTATGTTGATTATTATGTGTTTGTTGAATACAAATGTTATTTACATACATCAAATGGGGACTTGCTTGTGGCAACATTAGGGATTCTTGGCCCCCAATGACCCTCAGCAGCCAAGGAGACTGCATCCTCCAACCGGTAGTGCACCACGAGGCCCCTTTGCAGAGTGGTTGAGAAAGGGACGGGCCTCAAACTGTTGTGTAGTTCCTAAAAAAAACAAGGACCTGCACATTTTTAACCAGATCGCTGCTGTGCATTTTCCCCTCCTGTGCTGGAAAGTGTGATTTTGCAACTTTCATGACGAGCTCAGCTCGTCATCAGCACAGCTCCACTGTGCCTCATGACGAGCTGAGCTCGTCATGAGCATGGAAGGGGTTAATGAACTAAACTGAGGGATTGGTGTCTCAACCGTTACCGGACACCCCCACACTATATATCAGCCGTTAGACCAGCCAGATCTACATTGCTACTAGCACCCCCTGTATTTTACAGTGATGTAGGTAGTCTCTGGAAACCACTGAACATGACAACCCTGATTCCTCAGGGATCGTGGAAAACAGGGCAGTACTTTTCCCTCAGATACTTGTGCTTGCTTGCTTTTAGAAAATACGCAGAATGGCGATTAGAAAGTTTCAATAAGTATTTATTGGTACAGCATCAGTCTTGTGTAAAACATATTTGCTGTGACAATCAGGAGAGAAATGCATAAAAAAGAGATTGCTGGTGCCAAACTTGTAAATAGTAGATACAGTTCTACCATAGTGCTATTAAGATGAACATAAGCAATTCAGATAAAACCAGTAGCACTTGCATATTCCTAAAATGTGCACCCAAAGTAATTTTTCTAAATGTACCTGGCCTAGATATGTTAGTATAGCATGTTTATGTGTATGTAGCCAAGAATCCCAGAGGGAAGAACCAGCCTCCTCACCTAATGGTTGACAATTAAGGACCCCATCTCTGCTTCGAGGATAACACTCTGCAAGGGATGGCAGACCACTGTGTGTCGAAAATTCAGCATGCAGGGCTCCATGTTAGCTTGGAAGGAATTCTCCTCTAATTTGCTGGGGGGGATAAGGGTCCTATATAGTAGAGTGGTCACTCCAGGTTTTGCTCTAGAATTGATATGTTTAAAAAAAAATCACAACTGTTTTGAAAACAATCATGAATGCTTTTCCAAACAAATGCGATTATGCACAGCTGGTTGTTGCCCAAGGCTGAAAAAATGGTGACCCTTATAAAGAATATTCATAAAACAATATACTCAAGCACTCAAAACATGTAAATTCCAATTAAATGACCTTGATAAGTTAGTATCAGATGGACTGAGGTCCAGTATACCATACAAAACTACTTCCCTTTAATTTGTGCAAGTGTATTTGAAACCAATTATGATTACAAGTTCTGACAGGAATGTAAGTGCCACAGTTCTAAAACAGTCCTGATCAGCATGCACGAGAACAGCTGACACGTGTTTCGTCACATCCAGTGAGTTCCTCAAGGCTCTCAAAGTAAATTCAATAGTTGCATTGTTATTCGACCATCTTTTGTCATTGAATGTACACAATGCATGTAACTCTTCGGGGTCCAATTATGCTCTGAAAACTATAATCAGAACAGAATAAATTGATGGACTCCTCTAGGAATTTATTTAGAATTTAAGGTGTGTAAGTAATTCCTCCATTGAATACTTACTTAGGAATCTGCCCGTAAAGATTATGCTTGTTGTTCAAGCAGAATACAAAATATCAGATCGAGAACCGCTACTGGTGAGCTTATTCTAAGTCCATCGCCCAATACGCCCAATACGTAGAACTACAGTGTTTTAAAGGTATCGTATTTCCAGTTATATTTTCAGTCTACACGATTCCGTTTCAGGGGTGTTGTATTCCCAATGGTATTACCAGTTTACCCATTACGGATGAGACGGATACTGTGTGCCCTTCGAAGTATGACCGCAAGATTTCACCAGTATTTAAATGCTGATCAGGGCTATGATAAACCCCTCTCATGCAAACGAGCCGTCCATTGTCACAGGCTCCAAGTTTGAACTCTTTGCTAGCTATCAAATCTAAAAGTGCAATTGCAGGGTCCAATGGAATATCAGTCAGTCATGCGTGAGAAGGCTGTTAACTCCTCATGGCAATTTAAGGAGACCACACTGCAAGTTCAGGACAAAGGACCAGAACCTGCATCTAGGGTACTCACAATGCCCACAGAGGGAATCTTCATGGAGGCCATATTTCAACGGGGGTGTGATCAGGCCTCTAAAAAGTTTATAGGGACCTCCTGGTCAGGGTAACCATTCTCCCCTCACGCAGCACCGTCCTTAAGGTATTGCCCCAGCGCCTTCTGGTCTCCAGGTAATGTTTTCGAGGCCCTCCTCCACCTGCAGGCTCCTGCCTGTGCCTCATCCCTGACGGTCCAATGGTAAAGCCTTGATCTTCTACTGGTCCCCTCAGCCAGCCTTCTGTTTGTTTTTTCTGTTTTTGTCTATTTGTGCCTTTCAGTTTTGTCTATTTGTGTTTTTTGTCTGTCTGTGCCATTTTTCTGTTGCTGCTTTCATTGTTTTTTCTTTTTCTTTTCCGGTTTGCCTTTTCGCTCCCTTTTCCCGCTGCTGCTGCCCCGTGGTCCCTCCCCCTCGTGTTTCTGCTACTACCTCCCAGCTGCTCTCCCTCCCCGACCCCTTCTTAATGGCAGCTGCTTCACAACAGGGCGAACAAGACCTCTGACCTCCTGGTCAGGGTAACTGCTCTCCCCTCGTGCAGCTCCACCTTAAGGCGCTGCCCCAGAACCTTTTGCTCTCCAGGTAAGGTGTTCGAGACCCTCTTCCACCCGCCAGCTCCTGCCTGTACCTCATCTTTGAGGGTCCAGTGGGGCAGCCTTGCTCTTCTGCTGGTCTGCTCTGCCAGTCTTCTGTTTGTTTTTCGGTTTCTTTTTTCAGTTTTTGTCTATTTGGGCCTTTTGGTTTTGCCTATTTGTGCCGTTTGACTGTCTCTTGCATTTTTGTCTTTTTGTGCATTTTTGTCTGTCTGTGCTGTGTTTCTGTTGCTGCTTTCACAGTTTTGCTTCTTATTTTCCAGTTTGCCTTTTTGCTCCCTTTTTCCACAGCTGCTGCCCCTGCGGCCCCTCTCCCCCTGCGTGTCTTTGCCTCTCAGCTGCTCTCCCAACCCCTACTTAATGGCAGCTGCACCGCTGGCAGGCCCGTCTGCAACCTGACAGCCAGCACCAGGGACCCTGATCCTCCAACCTCCCGCTGCTACGATTCAGCAACCCTCCATGCATTCAACCCCAAACACAACAACAACTGCCAGCTATTGACTTTAAGAGTCACTCCAGGCCCGTTCTCCTGCTGACACTGCCACAGCACCTTGACCCACTTCTGGACCCGGACAGCCACCACCATCCTCCTCAATGTATGCTCCTTGCACAGAAGACCTGGACCAACGCCAGCTCATCACTCGACATCGCAACCACCACCCCTAATGGGTACAAGATCATGGTGAAAGACTGCCCCAACCACACCGTAGGAGGCATCACCATCGTCCACAAAAGCTCCATCCGTCTGACAACCTCCATCATGAACAACTTCACGCCCCCTATGGGACAAATCCACTTTCAGATCCAGGTTAACCCCAGAACAACCATATGTGGAACTCTCGCCTACAGACCTCCCAGACTTGCACCCCCTTCACCATCACCATGACAGACCACATTACGCCCCACGCCCTCGCCTCCACAGTCTATGTACTGCTCAGAGACCTGAATTTCCACCTTCACAACCTCAGCGACCCCAACTCCAATGCCCTTCTAGACAACATCACCAACATCGACTGAAGCAACTCATCACCAACCCCACCCACAAGGTAGGACACACCCTTGACCACATCTTCACTGGAGGAGTCAATATTCGCTTTAGTCACACCAAGCAACAGCTCTGGACCGACCACCACTGCGTCCACTGCTCTTTCGTGAAACCACACTCAAGCCAATGCCACGCCCCAAAGAAGAAACTGGAGCAAGATCATGAAGAGCACCTCCCCCTGCCCTCAACCACACTCCTCCTCCCACCATGACTGACTCCAACTCTCCTGCCAACGAACTCCACTAATGGATCGGCGACTGCGCCAACACGCTTGCACCCATCCAGAACTACGACAGGCAACACACCACAAGAGTCACCTGGTTCGCCACGGACCTCCGAGAATCCAAGCGCCCGTGCTGATGGCACAAGAAAGCTTGCAGGAACAGCAAAACACCGGAAGCACGCAGCTCCCACAGGACTGCCACTACAGCACAACACCAACTCATCAGATCTAAGAAGAGGAAGTTCATCCAGAACAGAATGCTCTCCAAATCCAGCATCTCCAAGGAACTCTGCAACATCATACATTAATTCACCAGACCCTCCAGCGAAACCTCTGACGCCCCTCCCTCCCAGGACCTCTGCAACAAACTTTTTCTTCCACCACAAGATCAGGACACTCTACGACAACTCCAACAAACAGGGACAGGGCACCGACACAACACCTTCCACAAGCAACTCTACTCAGCCGACCATCCTTTCCTGGTCCCCTATCAGCACCGAAGACACAGCAAAGACCATGAGGAGCATACACTCCAGAGCACCCATTGACCCTTGCCTGCCGCACATTTTCCACAGGGCTACCTCTGCCATTGCATCATAATCATCATCAGTTAAATGTATACTGTGCACGGCAACCTCCAATGGTGGTGTCCCGGCGCTAACAGCGGCAGCAACAGAAGAAAAATAAGGGAGGGGGAGGGAGACTTAGGTAGGCCAAAAAGCCAACTATTAAATGCCTTCCTGCACAGAGGTTCTGATTCGGCCTTCCGTAGGTGGTCAGGTAGCGAGTTCCAGAGAGAAGCCGTTCTCACTGAGAAAGCTTGACCGTCAATCCTGGTTTTTGCAAAGTGAGAAATCCAGAACAATACCTGGTTATTCGATCTTAAAGCCCTGGTCTGGTGGTATTTCTGGAATCTCTGCTTCAAGTATTCTGTGCCAATATCTCTAGTTGCTCTATAAGCAAAGGACAGCACCTTGAACTCTATTCTCCTTTTGACTGGCAGCCAAGGAAGGCTGCGCAGATAGGGGGTAATGTGGTGGCAGAGCGGACATTTCTAATGAGCCTAGCTGCAGCGTTTGGAATAGTTTTCAATTTCTTAATCAAGTAAGCTGGGAGACCCAGGTATAGGCTGTTAGCATTATCAAGCTGAGACATACCTAATGTGTGGCTCACCATTTTCCTGCAATCCATAGGCAGGAGATGAAGTAATCTCCGCAAGTCTTTCAGTTTCCAGAAGCAAGATGAGGAAACTTGGCATATCTGGGCCTTGCCTGAGAGGTTTTAGAATTGAATCTGAACCCTAGATTTCTAGCTGAAGCAGCTGGGTGGGCAGAGGGTTTAGCGCCGCCAGGCACCAGAGTTCGGACCGTGGAGGAGAAGGTTGGTTGAAAAACAATACCTCTGTTTAATTCTACTTTGCACTGATTTTTAGTCTTGGGACTAGGGAGGCTCCTATTAAAGAATTTTTCCTCCTTATTACTCAATTTTATGCATCTCACTTTCATCACATTTGATTTACATTTTTCAAGCACTGCTATTCAGGTACCTCCAGATACCGAATTTACAATTCACTACCATTGGGACATAACAGATAGATTTGGCAGGACAAGGCCAGATCTTTCTAAGGGTACGAACTTCTACCTGCAGCCAGAAGGCTTCCCAAATGATGTAGGGCGGTATAGGTTGGTTTCCTAATGGGACTTTCTCTCTTTGCATAGAGAGTACCCTTGGATTGATTTTGCTGCTCACTCCATGCCGTATAAATCATTGCATGACGGACACACACAGGAGTTTCCTTTGTTTTCACTGACCCCTTGCTACTTTGTAGTTGGTTATTGTATATGCATAAGGGTAGTAGCATTGTTGGGTCGTTAAATATTCCCTTGGACCCTAAACCCCCTCTTTGTTGTATTATTAGCATTCAGGAAGAGCCTCAAGAGCTTGTTTTTCATATGTACGTAGCTGTCCAAACCCCCCGCACCACCCAGCACCTTGAAACCCTCACAGGTGAATAGCGCGCTCTACAAATCCCTGATTATTTGATTCTCCATTCATAGTCAGATGAAAGCCGATATCAAGCCCGTGTTTGTGAAACAGGTCTCCATGCGTCTGCAGGTATCTCGTCTTCCAGCTCCTCCCCACATTTGATTCTAGCAGGGCATTCTTCAACCTGTTTTTCAATTTGCATAGTACTGTATATGCTAGAAATCAATTGCTTAGTTGTGGTATGTGCCCGTAATTTCCCCAATGTTGAGAAAGGTTCAGGTTCAGGCGAAGAGGTAATGAATAGCGGCCTTACAAGCGCCCTTAAGTCGATAGTAGAGGAACACATTAAAGGAGGCGAGTGTGCTAGTATGATGTCCCCTAAAGTCTGGTAGAATAAAAAAGGTCCAGCTGATGTAGATGTCTCCACCGATATTAAGTCCCAAGCCCTTTGAACTGTGAAATTGCGTTGGGTTTGTATGTCTCGTGCAGTCATGGGTGATAATGTAGAGGAAATGTAGGGGAGTATATCAGTTCACCAGCACTATTCATTCGTCTATTCAAGGCATCAGTAGTGCAGCCAGTGATGCAGAGGGGTACCTTTCATTTTGAGGAAAGCCTACCAAGCAGCGCAGGTGCGGAATGGGCACCAGTTAAACTCTCTCAATGGCAGCAAGTGGCAGATATAGAGCAGGCTGCATCCAGGAATGGGTACAGAAATAGTACAGCTCAGGGTCGAGGCATTAAAGCCACCTAATTTGAATGGCACAGTGCAAGTTTCCAATAACTCTGTAGCTTGCAGCCCCACCAATTTCAATCTGAGAAACTGCATTTTGAGTGAAAGGCCTATGGAGCCTAAGTGGCAAATTTACAAACAAGTAAAGCAGCCATGGCAAAATGACAATCTAAATGAGGCCTCTACGCCAGGCCAAAGATAGAGGGATGAATATCCAGCATGGCACCTGCAGAATAATCTTACTACGCTGCAGTTTTTATGCATAATTTCCTCCATGTTGGTTGTTAGCATACAAGCCCAGAAATTTAAGTGAGTACTCATACCACTTTAATGGGAAATCCAGCCCAAATTGGATAGTACTTCAGGTATGAAGTAATATATGAAATTCCTCATGTTGTCATAATCTGGTTGAGGCAGGGCTGGGTTTCCCTATGCAGAGTGTCATATCAGTGTAAAGGAAAATCAAAATATATCTGTAGGAAAGTAGGATCTGCTGCTTATGGTAACCCTCACTTTTGGCTTGATGTTTCACTGTTTTTGACTAGTCTTACTGGGATCCTGCTAATCAGGAACCCAGTCTATCTGCGTTCTCCCTAAAATGTCATACCATGTACTTAGGTACACTCCAGATTGGATACTGCGGTACACTTAACAGTCCCTAGTATATGGTACACAGGTACCCAGGGTATAGGTACCCCATAAACCTCCCTTGGGCTGAAGCATGTATTATGCCACCCGTGAGAGGCCATGCAAAATGGAACTACAGGCATGGCAGTGCAGCCTGTGTAAGATGGTACTTGCACCACTCATGAAAGATATAGGTTTACTATATCTATAGGTCACTACACTTAAAACCTATCAGTCACCCCTCCAGCAGGTGTTACAATCCTGAAGGCGGGGTGCTAGGTTTAACATGCAAGGGTGCCCCTGCATGAGCAGAGCCCCTCTGCAGCCTTTGGAGACCATTCTCTTGGGTTGTCGGTGACACATCCAGACATATAGGTAGAGGTGCATTATATGCTTGTGTAAAATGCTATCTCAAACCCTTCTGAAGTGAGCTTCATGGGGTCCCTGGTCTTCCCGGTACCAGCCTTCTCGACCCGGACAGCACAAAATGGTTGCTGCCGACCAGAGACGCATTTCTGCCCTCCTGCTGCTGAGCCAAGCTCAAGCAGGGGAAGGCGGGACAATAGGCATGCTGTCACAGAGAGGTGGGAGCACCTCCCAAACAGGATTTATTGTATCGAGGCTGGGTAGGTGCACTTCCAAAGTGCCTGAAAGTCTGCATCTGGGGCACACTTGGTGTCCCTGTGCATAGTCCAGTTTAAACCAGTCCTGGGAGCCGTTGGCTTCTGCTCTGGCATGAAAGTGGACAATGGACATGTGAGTATCCTTCCCACTGGCCTGACCCTCCCCTGGCAGGGCCCCCTTAATCTGTTCAACCGTCTCCAGTGGGTGCAAACGGGTTTACCTGGCTGTAGGACCATAGATTCGATGTGGACAAGATTCTGAACAAGAAACCACTGATCTTCGACCGTCTGGACACTCTGGGCTTCTCTGGACTTCGATTGGGCACAACTGTGTCTCCTCCATCCAAAGCCTTGTCTGTACCCATGCACAATTCAGGCTCCAAGCAGGACCTGTGGAGCATCAAGGACAACTGAAGTTATCTCCCTTCGGGTGAAGGAGGGTTTCCCCTGCATTCGCAGGCACTGTAATGCAACTGACCATTCTGATGATCCTGAACTCCTGTGGATTCCGAAGGCCACAGCAACACAGGAGGTGGGTTCCTGTGTTCTTCGAGGTTGAGCTACCCTCTCACCAAGTCTGAGGGCAGTATTCCTCGTAGGGACTGCATAACCTGAACCCCTGTGCACCACATACTCTTGTAAGTGCATATGCTTATTGGTGTTCCCCAACTAAGTGCATTGAGCTGTCAATAGCCCCAACCTCTGAGCACATTTAAAAAAAAAGGGCTGTGCCTTGGAAGTTGTGACTTTGTGAAACTGCTGGAGGTCCCCTTGGAACTCTTGTGCCTTCGGCCTGAGGGGCCATTTGAGGTACAACACTGCTTTCCCTGGGCTCCCCTGGTTGCGCCAGTCCTGCCCTGACTCCCCCTGCTGTTGTGAGTCTCCTAGACCTTGCTGGGCCAGATCGTAACCTTACTCGACCTTCTTCGTGGGTGGTCGCTGCCAAGGCTTGTTGGTGCTCCCGCCAGACACTAACCCCTCAGCACTCGACATCGTTTATGGGACAAATCATATCTGGCTCCTGGTCATCCTCATCATCTTCTGGTCCCGTGGCTGCAGAGTAAAGGTCTCCATCTTCATCGAGTGGTGTCCGTGGGTGCAGTAGCCAATCTAAAGTTTAATCAAGACTGGCCGCATCGGATAGCGGCATGGAGTGGACACGTTAATTCAACGTGTGTCATCAGCTTGCGCCCACTTGACGGAGGACCTACCCTGCAGAGCTGGCTTGGCTACTGCACCCACGGATATCACATGCCACTGGTGCTATCACACTGGTAATATCTAGGTTACTAAACCCCATTACCAGTCATTTAGTGTACATTTCAACTCTCAAACTAGGTGCTGAAAAATTGGCGCCTGATCCTTTTTAGTACAACGAGGGCAAGAAACATGTTGACCGCATGAACTATAGCGCAACTGCCTATAACATCACTTTAGACAGTCGCCACCACTCTTTTTAATCAGGGTGGGAGACCGGATTATTAAATTGGTTGCCCTGATCCCCCCATTTCCCTGTTTTAACTCATTTGGTCTTTTAGAAACCACAACACTACACTTCTACACTTTAGGGCCCCTTACACACACCTCACCATACGGCAAGGAATAAAAGATCTCCACCAAAGAGCCCCCACTGAGGGTGCCCGTCGGGTATTGCAGTGCCGACCTGATGAGGAGCATGCCCAATGATGAAGCATGACACCCAGCGAGCTGGGTGTGTGAGGGCCCTAATTCCGAAAGAAAGAATTCCCCATCCTCCCTCTTGGTAGCCAGCTATTTGCACCAACTCCAAAGTCACTGTCAGCCTCCTTAAGAACTGCATACTATTTTCTTTGTTAACAGTATCGGGGCCCATATGCTTGACCTTTAAAGCCCTTTTTGTCTCTCCTTGTTGTTAACATTGTTTGGGCTCGTGCAAGGTGCCCACTTTAATTAGTGGACATCATATACAAGGCCAACTTCTTGCATTATCACAGTGCATACGTTCAAGAATGCTGCCTGAGTTTTGAAGTGAGTGGATCCAAGACTGGCACATAGAGTATCGGCGAGAGTGGGTAGCTCTGTTGCGTACCTTTTGAAATACTGAAAGGGTCTAATGTAGCAACATTTATGTGAACACTGGGGATGTATTTAATTACCTGGTCTATGCTACAGAGTCACGAGGTTCTGAAAATAGTAAAAAGAAAATCTCATTCTAATGATTCAAATGTTTAGAGGCGTCAAGGAATGCATTGGCATCATCCAACTTTGGATTGATATAATTTAATATACCAAACTGTGTGCGCAAGTTATAGGCCATGGAGTGATGAGACACAAAACTAGATTGATAGGGTCCCACCATGTCTGACAATAACAGACAGACAATTTGAAATTAGCTTGGATAGTATTTTGCCATCATCAATGAACAAACAGAGAGGCCTGTATGTTTCACATTTACGTGGTGGATTCTTTGGCTTCAACAACATTTCCAGCACCATCTTTCACATACCACATGCCTCCTCCTAGACTGCAAGTAACTGTGGCGGCAATATATCTGACCTCTACAAATTCATAATGTTGCAAAAGGAGTACATGGAGTGATGCCTCGAGCCATGCAACAACCGTATCCTCAAGGTAGTCTACAATCTGAGAAGGGGAGCCAGCCCCTTTAGAAGAGTAGAAGTCTACAGAGCAGACAGAGAATGTATACACAATCTTTACTGTGTCAAAGTGCTGCTATTGTCTCAGGGATTCGGCTAGTAAGCAGAACTGTGTCTTGAGATTACAGGACGTCAGAATGTAGAGACTGCCTCTCTCTATCACGTCAGTACCTGTCGGCCCAAATCTGGGCTAAATCACAGTACTTCACCTGAACTCCTAACCTTCCCAGAGTAGCAAGGGATTTTGGCAAACCTAGAACATAACCATCTAGTCTCAAAGGTAACAGTGGAAACAGATCATCACCTTTCATCTCTCACTCATGCATTACCTTAGTAAACAAAAGAAAGACACAAAGAAAGTTTACAATGCATTTATTGCAACTATCTTAGTCTATTGTGTAGCAAATGTGCTACGATAAGTAGGTTAATACAACTAAGCAAAGTTATCAGCATTACTAGCAGACTGTACACAATGACCATTTCAAACATGGAGAATTATTTATCTGTGAAGGTCTACTTGTATTGTGTAAGCAAAGGGATATATTAGTGATCTCTGGGTGAGTTCGTTCTGTGACAGGCCCCTCTGTCAGAATTCTCTTTTCTGCCTGCAAAGGTACCAAACACCTTTTATATGATAATATGTTTGTGTTGAAAAGCTGCAGCTGTGCTGCTGTCTTATAACTAGAACGTTAGGAGCGGATGCTGACAAAGCAGAAAACAGTAAAGCATGTTGTTCTGTGGTCTATTTGACCTTGTATGAATTGTGCAGATGGAATCTCAAGAAGAAGCACTGGATTAAAAAACAACATGTAAAGCATATTTCTAAAATAAAGTCACAAAACAAAAGTGCTATATGCGGCTGTGCAAGCAGAAGCAGCCTAAAACATCTAGGGCCATATGTATGAACACATTTTCCCATTGACACAGAATGGGTAAAACCCTTTGATTCATCTGGCCCTTAGTATGCTAAACTAAGAGATAGCCAGTATGCCCACAAGGGAAATCATTAAACTATCCCTCCTGATCCTGAAGTTCTAGTATTTCATTGGCCACCAAGGGACATTTAATCGATGCAGCCAATCCACTGCTGGGTCATTCCCCCTAACCGTAGGCCCTTGCCCTGGCATATTTCCAGCGGAACTTCCATCCCCCTGTCTGCTACAACCATTTATTCTGTAATATTATCCTAATCTTTTCCAATGTGGAGCCACTTCTACCTTGGGTGATTGACTGTAATACTCGTGCAATGTCTTGCTTAAGGGAAGGGTGAAAATTACAAAGGGACTTGAAAATACCATACTGTTTATAGGTACACATTACACTGATAATGAACTTGAGGTCTTTTGCACTGTTTCACCTATCCCACATTATGCAGAAAGTAAGTGGCGATCTACATTTATATCCCCTCAGAAAATAACACATCTGCTAGATTCTTCACCCCTTGCCTCCAGGTCATAGTTGTCATTATCGAAATGGGAGGTGCTAAGCTAAGCAAAACCGAGGAGTTGTCTAAGAATGAGCATGCCATGTATTGAAACTCAGTTCCCCACCACATCTGTGTTGTCAGCCAGAAATGTAGGTTGGATAACATATTGTACACTGCTAAATAAAAGGGTCACTTTTCCTCAATGGATTTCTAAGTTGACAAATATCTAATAACTTATGGTCCACCATAATGGTGCACAAGTAGGACACTGCTGCATTCCTCTCCCTAACACAATGGAGGATCTATCCAAGTCTTTCCACAGTGTACAATTGAAATCCTTTCCCCAAATTAAGGACTGTGGGTCCGTAGCCACAACTGTGCCCCATAATGGTATCTAAAACATTGGCTCATCAGTATTCGGACCATAGCAAGTGGGCATGGCGCATTAGATATTTGCCTTGATTAGTTGTTTCTTCAATGCAGGGAAGAGGGATATTTCATTCCCAATGAACAATAAACTACTTTTTTCTCTTGCCAGTCAATGAGCTATGTCTTTATCCCTGAAGTTGTGAAGGCATGCAATGGTGAGGCAAGCTGCTGCTTCAGGAGGAGGCTGGATAGCAGAGCTGTATGCACCCTCACCACCACCAAGAGAATATGATGAGGGCTGCACACTAAAGATCAACTACAGCAGCTTTTTCAATGTAATCCTCTATTTTTCTTGTGTTGAGTGGATTCTGGTATTACCACACATTGCATCTCAATCTCACCTCCAAGTCTTTGCTCTTGGTCACAATAACATTCAAGACCTTCTCCATTTTTAGGACTGATTCCCTTTTAGTGTTAAGCTCTTTTGTTCACCCTCTGTCAGCCTGGTGCCCTGTCTCTCCAATTTATGCATAATTGCACCTGGGCGAGAAGTGAGAACATCCATCTTGTTGTCCAATGATACAAGGCTTTCCTGCACGGCATTAAAAAGTACCTTTACGTCCAGAACGTGTCCCTCTTGTGTGGGGGAGGTACCCTGCAATTTGATTGGGGTGTGATCCACTGTGCCAGTCTACAGCCAAACCTGCGGCTATAACTGCAGCTTCAGCTGCTTACCATCTGATTTGACCGTTATATGGGGAGCTCATTGTAGCATTATGAAAAGGTGAATGTCTGAGCACTCAAGGAAGATAGCATTGGCCTTTCCAGCAACTAAAATCTTACCCAGTGAGGTCTCCTATGGGCCAGTAGATTATGTGGGTCCAGGGCCCCTTCAGTGGTCAACTTTGTTGCAGGTATTTGAATTGGAAATAGGCCTCCAACACTTACAGCTCCTACATAGAGACGGTGGTATTCCCAAGGGTGTCTGAGCAGACATAGGGACACACTCCCATCCATACCACTCAGACACAAGAGAAAGGAAGGGCCATTATACTTGCTGTAGGGAGTCTCTCCATGTCTTTTATGTGCTTCCACTAGCAAAAGGCAGAGGTCTCCCCTGGAGCTGCCGAATATTACATCAATCAGATGGTGGTGGCCATCCGGGATAGGGGGAGCTCCAGTAGAAAATCCAGTGGACCACTGCCATGCAGGAAATCAGTCTTGCGATCTTGCTACTCACAGCGCTGGACACCAGCAACCAAGCCCCAAGGAAAGCTCTGCCCGCTAACGCCCCAGTTTCTGTGGCAGCAATCATCTCTGCAGTGATTGTGCAGCCTAGCAGGGAAACAAAAGGCACCGGGTCTCTGACACTCCTTGTGCCTGTAAGTCCATCACCAAGCCCAACCAGCACCTCAGTATCCCAGTCACAATCTTAGGAGTGCCACTGGGGTAAGGTGCACTATGTCCATTGCAAGAGGCACTACTCAATGTCTCCTTCTAGCTAGGCATGGCCACAATTGTGATTGCAAGGTTGCACCTCTGAAGCTCTAAACTATATTAAAATGTTGACTCTGCTCCCGTATTCAAAGGTCTATGGTGTCACTCCAGTGGTCATGAACAGTAAACCATTCCAAAACTTAGCCCTGGAATGTCAATTTAGAATGAATATTTTGGATTGGGCTGACAAATTATGTCTGATTGCACCCTATAACAGCAAGAGTCTCACACTAGTGCAAATAATTTACATACTGGCTCTCTAGTACCACCACATCATATATGATTTATATTCAATGAGCATAAAGTGTTGCAACAAATAGTGATGGATTTTGGTGACATCACTGTCACTGGAAAAGAAGGTATTTAAAGACATTCTTCCGTGCAGTGAGAAAATGTGGATTATTATATGATGTAATCGTCCCACCTCACCTTCGAATAATACAAATCAGTATCAGTTCCAGTTAGGTTCGTTTGTTAAACCTTTGCTTTGTCCTGGGTAGCTATGGCTCAGAAACGTCAGGCTTTATCAAAGGTACTGTGTTAGACCTGACATCATTGGCTTGAGTCTCTCTTCCATTTTTTCTGTTGTGCCTTCACTGTTTTACAATGTTTTGCTGGTATATGCTTTGGGCGCCGTGCCACTGCTGATCAGTGCCATAGCGCAAGTACTCCCTATGTTAAATTTATGTATCCATTGTATCCATGTTTGGCTTATTTGGTTTACTGTCAGTCCCTAGTCTAGCGCACCCGGAGTGCCGGGGCTTGTAAATACAAATGCCGCTCGTGGGCTTGCAGCACGTGTTGGGCCACCCACAGGAGCGGCCTCGTAAAAGAATGTCTACGGGTCGGTCATTGCGAGACCCACGTGCAGCCTAGTGCTGTCACGCAGGCTGCGCAAGTATACCTACTTGCCAGCCCCTCAAACCTTCCCTTGACTTCATGTTAGTCACCCCTATGGTAGGCGCGCGGGCAGGGTGCATTGGAAGTATAGGGTAGGACACGCCTGACCAAGTTGGCATGTCCTAATAGTGAATTACCGCCATCTTCGTTCTTCACTATTGCGAGGTAGCCTGCTCTCCATTAGTTAGAATGGGCCGCCGGGATTATTAATGCTATGATCCTAGCTGGCTCGGGGAGCATGGTGCAATGCCGAGTTTGGTATCCCTGAACTCGGGGTTTAATTACGCATCCGTTGGTGGTGTGGATGGTTTTTGGACTCTGGGTTTGAAAATAGCACTTTTAGAAAGTGTCTATTTTCTTGTCTAACCATTTCTGGTTTCTGCTGGTTTTGCGTGTGTGTGACAGGAGCTGGGTGGCTCCAGAGGTCTGGATGGTCAGTGTGGGATGAGTGGGACATTTGCGTTGAGAGTAGGGGGGAGTAGTTGCTGATAGCCTGCCCTGCCTGATACAATGCTGGCTCCACCTCCTGCCAAGCGGCTGATGGCTCTGTGCCTGCCATGGACGATCCTAGCCCCACCTCCTGCCAGGAGGCCGATAGCTCTGCTCCTGCCAGTGTCAATGCTGGCTCCACCTCCTGCTGGGCGTCTGAGGACCCAGCCCTGCTCAGTGAATAGGCCAGGTGCTTCTGCTTGGCTCCACCCACAACAGACCCAAGATGTTGGGAAATTCCCCTGCGTGGACAAAGGGATCAAAGCCGAAAAGGGGTATAAGAGAAGGACCCCTGAACCAAGAATTTAGATCACTTCTGACAAGGAACCCTGTAACCAAGGACAAGAGGCCTGCTGATCTAAGGACTTGCCTACCCCTTCTGCCAGTGTGCTGTTTGCTGGGGGGAATCCTGCAGTGCTTCTTTATTTTTGCCAAGGAAACCAGGAGAGAGGAACTGTGTGTGTACTCTCACGCTTGCTAAGAAAATCTCCAAGGACTGGAAGAGTGCCAGTCTCCTGCTGAATTCACATGGCTAAAGGACTTCATCTGCTTAAAGTGCTATTTGCTGGAACCTGTGGATCCAGCACCTCTGAAAGAGCCAGCAACCTCGACGCCGACGGACGTCGCCGAATCCAGCTCGACGTAGTGGGTAACGGCCCCAGTGTCCCGCTCCCTCGACGACCAGCCTTGGGCCCGACCGACGCCAGCAGCAACGCCAGTGAGTGGGAGTACGGCTCCATCAATGCTGATCAGGGCTATGATAAACCCCTCTCATGCAAACGAGCCGTCCATTGTCACAGGCTCCAAGTTTGAACTCTTTGCTAGCTATCAAATCTAAAAGTGCAATTGCAGGGTCCAATGGAATATCAGTCATTCATGCGTGAGAAGGCTGTTAACTCCTCATGGCAATTTAAGGAGACCACACTGCAAGTTCAGGACAAAGGACCAGAACCTGCATCTAGGGTACTCACAATGCCCACAGAGGGAATCTTCATGGAGGCCATATTTCAACGGGGGTGTGATCAGGCCTCTAAAAAGTTTATAGGGACCTCCTGGTCAGGGTAACCATTCTCCCCTCACGCAGCACCGTCCTTAAGGTATTGCCCCAGCGCCTTCTGGTCTCCAGGTAATGTTTTCGAGGCCCTCCTCCACCTGCAGGCTCCTGCCTGTGCCTCATCCCTGGCGGTCCAATGGTAAAGCCTTGATCTTCTACTGGTCCCCTCAGCCAGCCTTCTGTTTGTTTTTTCTGTTTTTGTCTATTTGTGCCTTTCAGTTTTGTCTATTTGTGTTTTTTGTCTGTCTGTGCCATTTTTCTGTTGCTGCTGTCATTGTTTTTTCTTTTTCTTTTCCGGTTTGCCTTTTCGCTCCCTTTTCCCGCTGCTGCTGCCCCGTGGTCCCTCCCCCTCGTGTTTCTGCTACTACCTCCCAGCTGCTCTCCCTCCCCGACCCCTTCTTAATGGCAGCTGCTTCACAACAGGGCGAACAAGACCTCTGACCTCCTGGTCAGGGTAACTGCTCTCCCCTCGTGCAGCTCCACCTTAAGGCGCTGCCCCAGAACCTTTTGCTCTCCAGGTAAGGTGTTCGAGACCCTCTTCCACCCGCCAGCTCCTGCCTGTACCTCATCTTTGAGGGTCCAGTGGGGCAGCCTTGCTCTTCTGCTGGTCTGCTCTGCCAGTCTTCTGTTTGTTTTTCGGTTTCTTTTTTCAGTTTTTGTCTATTTGGGCCTTTTGGTTTTGCCTATTTGTGCCGTTTGACTGTCTCTTGCATTTTTGTCTTTTTGTGCATTTTTGTCTGTCTGTGCTGTGTTTCTGTTGCTGCTTTCACAGTTTTGCTTCTTATTTTCCAGTTTGCCTTTTTGCTCCCTTTTTCCACAGCTGCTGCCCCTGCGGCCCCTCTCCCCCTGCGTGTCTTTGCCTCTCAGCTGCTCTCCCAACCCCTACTTAATGGCAGCTGCACCGCTGGCAGGCCCGTCTGCAACCTGACAGCCAGCACCAGGGACCCTGATCCTCCAACCTCCCGCTGCTACGATTCAGCAACCCTCCATGCATTCAACCCCAAACACAACAACAACTGCCAGCTATTGACTTTAAGAGTCACTCCAGGCCCGTTCTCCTGCTGACACTGCCACAGCACCTTGACCCACTTCTGGACCCGGACAGCCACCACCATCCTCCTCAATGTATGCTCCTTGCACAGAAGACCTGGACCAACGCCAGCTCATCACTCGACATCGCAACCACCACCCCTAATGGGTACAAGATCATGGTGAAAGACTGCCCCAACCACACCGTAGGAGGCATCACCATCGTCCACAAAAGCTCCATCCGTCTGACAACCTCCATCATGAACAACTTCACGCCCCCTATGGGACAAATCCACTTTCAGATCCAGGTTAACCCCAGAACAACCATATGTGGAACTCTCGCCTACAGACCTCCCAGACTTGCACCCCCTTCACCATCACCATGACAGACCACATTACGCCCCACGCCCTCGCCTCCACAGTCTATGTACTGCTCAGAGACCTGAATTTCCACCTTCACAACCTCAGCGACCCCAACTCCAATGCCCTTCTAGACAACATCGCCAACATCGACTGAAGCAACTCATCACCAACCCCACCCACAAGGTAGGACACACCCTTGACCACATCTTCACTGGAGGAGTCAATATTCGCTTTAGTCACACCAAGCAACAGCTCTGGACCGACCACCACTGCGTCCACTGCTCCTTCGTGAAACCACACTCAAGCCAATGCCACGCCCCAAAGAAGAAACTGGAGCAAGATCATGAAGAGCACCTCCCCCTGCCCTCAACCACACTCCTCCTCCCACCATGACTGACTCCAACTCTCCTGCCAACGAACTCCACTAATGGATCGGCGACTGCGCCAACACGCTTGCACCCATCCAGAACTACGACAGGCAACACACCACAAGTCACCTGGTTCGCCACGGACCTCCGAGAATCCAAGCGCCCGTGCTGATGGCACAAGAAAGCTTGCAGGAACAGCAAAACACCGGAAGCACGCAGCTCCCACAGGACTGCCACTACAGCACAACACCAACTCATCAGATCTAAGAAGAGGAAGTTCATCCAGAACAGAATGCTCTCCAAATCCAGCATCTCCAAGGAACTCTGCAACATCATACATTAATTCACCAGACCCTCCAGCGAAACCTCTGACGCCCCTCCCTCCCAGGACCTCTGCAACAAACTTTTTCTTCCACCACAAGATCAGGACACTCTACGACAACTTCAACAAACAGGGACAGGGCACCGACACAACACCTTCCACAAGCAACTCCACTCAGCCGACCATCCTTGCCTGGTCCCCTATCAGCACCGAAGACACAGCAAAGACCATGAGGAGCATACACTCCAGAGCACCCATTGACCCTTGCCTGCCGCACATTTTCCACAGGGCTACCTCTGCCATTGCATCATAATCATCATCAGTTAAATGTATACTGTGCATGGCAACCTCCAATGGTGGTGTCCCGGCGCTAACAGCGGCAGCAACAGAAGAAAAATAAGGGAGGGGGAGGGAGACTTAGGTAGGCCAAAAAGCCGACTATTAAATGCCTTCCTGCACAGAGGTTCTGATTCGGCCTTCCGTAGGTGGTCAGGTAGCGAGTTCCAGAGAGAAGCCGTTCTCACTGAGAAAGCTTGACCGTCAATCCTGGTTTTTGCAAAGTGAGAAATCCAGAACAATACCTGGTTATTCGATCTTAAAGCCCTGGTCTGGTGGTATTTCTGGAATCTCTGCTTCAAGTATTCTGTGCCAATATCTCTAGTTGCTCTATAAGCAAAGGACAGCACCTTGAACTCTATTCTCCTTTTGACTGGCAGCCAAGGAAGGCTGCGCAGATGGGGGGGTAATGTGGTGGCAGAGCGGACATTTCTAATGAGCCTAGCTGCAGCGTTTGGAATAGCTTTCAATTTCTTAATCAAGTAAGCTGGGAGACCCAGGTATAGGCTGTTAGCATTATCAAGCTGAGACATACCTAATGTGTGGCTCACCATTTTCCTGCAATCCATAGGCAGGAGATGAAGTAATCTCCGCAAGTCTTTCAGTTTCCAGAAGCAAGATGAGGAAACTTGGCATATCTGGGCCTTGCCTGAGAGGTTTTAGAATTGAATCTGAACCCTAGATTTCTAGCTGAAGCAGCTGGGTGGGCAGAGTGTTTAGCGCCGCCAGGCACCAGAGTTCGGACCGTGGAGGAGAAGGTTGGTTGAAAAACAATACCTCTGTTTAATTCTACTTTGCACTGATTTTTAGTCTTGGGACTAGGGAGGCTCCTATTAAATAATTTTTCCTCCTTATTACTCAATTTTATGCATCTCACTTTCATCACATTTGATTTACATTTTTCAAGCACTGCTATTCAGGTACCTCCAGATACCGAATTTACAATTCACTACCATTGGGACATAACAGATAGATTTGGCAGGACAAGGCCAGATCTTTCTAAGGGTACGAACTTCTACCTGCAGCCAGAAGGCTTCCCAAATGATGTAGGGCGGTATAGGTTGGTTTCCTAATGGGACTTTCTCTCTTTGCATAGAGAGTACCCTTGGATTGATTTTGCTGCTCACTCCATGCCGTATAAATCATTGCATGACGGACACACACAGGAGTTTCCTTTGTTTTCACTGACCCCTTGCTACTTTGTAGTTGGTTATTGTATATGCATAAGGGTAGTAGCATTGTTGGGTCGTTAAATATTCCCTTGGACCCTAAACCCCCTCTTTGTTGTATTATTAGCATTCAGGAAGAGCCTCAAGAGCTTGTTTTTCATATGTACGTAGCTGTCCAAACCCCCCGCACCACCCAGCACCTTGAAACCCTCACAGGTGAATAGCGCGCTCTACAAATCCCTGATTATTTGATTCTCCATTCATAGTCAGATGAAAGCCGATATCAAGCCCGTGTTTGTGAAACAGGTCTCCATGCGTCTGCAGGTATCTCGTCTTCCAGCTCCTCCCCACATTTGATTCTAGCAGGGCATTCTTCAACCTGTTTTTCAATTTGCATAGTACTGTATATGCTAGAAATCAATTGCTTAGTTGTGGTATGTGCCCGTAATTTCCCCAATGTTGAGAAAGGTTCAGGTTCAGGCGAAGAGGTAATGAATAGCGGCCTTACAAGCGCCCTTAAGTCGATAGTAGAGGAACACATTAAAGGAGGCGAGTGTGCTAGTATGATGTCCCCTAAAGTCTGGTAGAATAAAAAAGGTCCAGCTGATGTAGATGTCTCCACCGATATTAAGTCCCAAGCCCTTTGAACTGTGAAATTGCGTTGGGTTTGTATGTCTTGTGCAGTCATGGGTGATAATGTAGAGGAAATGTAGGGGAGTATATCAGTTCACCAGCACTATTCATTCGTCTATTCAAGGCATCAGTAGTGCAGCCAGTGATGCAGAGGGGTACCTTTCATTTTGAGGAAAGCCTACCAAGCAGCGCAGGTGCGGAATGGGCACCAGTTAAACTCTCTCAATGGCAGCAAGTGGCAGATATAGAGCAGGCTGCATCCAGGAATGGGTACAGAAATAGTACAGCTCAGGGTCGAGGCATTAAAGCCACCTAATTTGAATGGCACAGTGCAAGTTTCCAATAACTCTGTAGCTTGCAGCCCCACCAATTCCAATCTGAGAAACTGCATTTTGAGTGAAAGGCCTATGGAGCCTAAGTGGCAAATTTACAAACAAGTAAAGCAGCCATGGCAAAATGACAATCTAAATGAGGCCTCTACGCCAGGCCAAAGATAGAGGGATGAATATCCAGCATGGCACCTGCAGAATAATCTTACTACGCTGCAGTTTTTATGCATAATTTCCTCCATGTTGGTTGTTAGCATACAAGCCCAGAAATTTAAGTGAGTACTCATACCACTTTAATGGGAAATCCAGCCCAAATTGGATAGTACTTCAGGTATGAAGTAATATATGAAATTCCTCATGTTGTCATAATCTGGTTGAGGCAGGGCTGGGTTTCCCTATGCAGAGTGTCATATCAGTGTAAAGGAAAATCAAAATATATCTGTAGGAAAGTAGGATCTGCTGCTTATGGTAACCCTCACTTTTGGCTTGATGTTTCACTGTTTTTGACTAGTCTTACTGGGATCCTGCTAATCAGGAACCCAGTCTATCTGCGTTCTCCCTAAAATGTCATACCATGTACTTAGGTACACTCCAGATTGGATACTGCGGTACACTTATCAGTCCCTAGTATATGGTACACAGGTACCCAGGGTATAGGTACCCCATAAACCTCCCTTGGGCTGAAGCATGTATTATGCCACCCGTGAGAGGCCATGCAAAATGGAACTACAGGCATGGCAGTGCAGCCTGTGTAAGCTGGTACTTGCACCACTCATGAAAGATATAGGTTTACTATATCTATAGGTCACTACACTTAAAACCTATCAGTCACCCCTCCAGCAGGCGTTACAATCCTGAAGGCGGGGTGCTAGGTTTAACATGCAAGGGTGCCCCTGCATGAGCAGAGCCCCTCTGCAGCCTTTGGAGACCATTCTCTTGGGTTGTCGGTGACACATCCAGACATATAGGTAGAGGTGCATTATATGCTTGTGTAAAATGCTATCTCAAACCCTTCTGAAGTGAGCTTCATGGGGTCCCTGGTCTTCCCGGTACCAGCCTTCTCGACCCGGACAGCACAAAATGGTTGCTGCCGACCAGAGACACATTTCTGCCCTCCTGCTGCTGAGCCAAGCTCAAGCAGGGGAAGGCGGGACAATAGGCATGCTGTCACAGAGAGGTGGGAGCACCTCCCAAACAGGATTTATTGTATCGAGGCTGGGTAGGTGCACTTCCAAAGTGCCTGAAAGTCTGCATCTGGGGCACACTTGGTGTCCCTGTGCATAGTCCAGTTTAAACCAGTCCTGGGAGCCGTTGGCTTCTGCTCTGGCATGAAAGTGGACAATGGACATGTGAGTATCCTTCCCACTGGCCTGACCCTCCCCTGGCAGTGCCCCCTTAATCTGTTCAACCGTCTCCAATGGGTGCAAACGGGTTTACCTGGCTGTAGGACCATAGATTCGATGTGGACAAGATTCTGAACAAGAAACCACTGATCTTCGACCGTCTGGACACTCTGGGCTTCTCTGGACTTCGATTGGGCACAACTGTGTCTCCTCCATCCAAAGCCTTGTCTGTACCCATGCACAATTCAGGCTCCCAGCAGGACCTGTGGAGCATCAAGGACAACTGAAGTTATCTCCCTTCGGGTGAAGGAGGGTTTCCCCTGCATTCGCAGGCACTGTAATGCAACTGACCATTCTGATGATCCTGAACTCCTGTGGATTCCGAAGGCCACAGCAACACAGGAGGTGGGTTCCTGTGTTCTTCGAGGTTGAGCTACCCTCTCACCAAGTCTGAGGGCAGTATTCCTCGTAGGGACTGCATAACCTGAACCCCTGTGCACCACATACTCTTGTAAGTGCATATGCTTATTGGTGTTCCCCAACTAAGTGCATTGAGCTGTCAATAGCCCCAACCTCTGAGCACATTTAAAAAAAAAGGGCTGTGCCTTGGAAGTTGTGACTTTGTGAAACTGCTGGAGGTCCCCTTGGAACTCTTGTGCCTTCGGCCTGAGGGGCCATTTGAGGTACAACACTGCTTTCCCTGGGCTCCCCTGGTTGCGCCAGTCCTGCCCTGACTCCCCCTGCTGTTGTGAGTCTCCTAGACCTTGCTGGGCCAGATCGTAACCTTACTCGACCTTCTTCGTGGGTGGTCGCTGCCAAGGCTTGTTGGTGCTCCCGCCAGACACTAACCCCTCAGCACTCGACATCGTTTATGGGACAAATCATATCTGGCTCCTGGTCATCCTCATCATCTTCTGGTCCCGTGGCTGCAGAGTAAAGGTCTCCATCTTCATCGAGTGGTGTCCGTGGGTGCAGTAGCCAATCTAAAGTTTAATCAAGACTGGCCGCATCGGATAGCGGCATGGAGTGGACACGTTAATTCAACGTGTGTCATCAGCTTGCGCCCACTTGACGGAGGACCTACCCTGCAGAGCTGGCTTGGCTACTGCACCCACGGATATCACATGCCACTGGTGCTATCACACTGGTAATATCTAGGTTACTAAACCCCATTACCAGTCATTTAGTGTACATTTCAACTCTCAAACTAGGTGCTGAAAAATTGGCGCCTGATCCTTTTTAGTACAACGAGGGCAAGAAACATGTTGACCGCATGAACTATAGCGCAACTGCCTATAACATCACTTTAGACAGTCGCCACCACTCTTTTTAATCAGGGTGGGAGACCGGATTATTAAATTGGTTGCCCTGATCCCCCCATTTCCCTGTTTTAACTCACTTGGTCTTTTAGAAACCACAACACTACACTTCTACTTTTTAGGGCCCCTTACACACACCTCACCATACGGCAAGGAATAAAAGATCTCCACCAAAGAGCCCCCACTGAGGGTGCCCGTCGGGTATTGCAGTGCCGACCTGATGAGGAGCATGCCCAATGATGAAGCATGACACCCAGCGAGCTGGGTGTGTGAGGGCCCTAATTCCGAAAGAAAGAATTCCCCATCCTCCCTCTTGGTAGCCAGCTATTTGCACCAACTCCAAAGTCACTGTCAGCCTCCTTAAGAACTGCATACTATTTTCTTTGTTAACAGTATCGGGGCCCATATGCTTGACCTTTAAAGCCCTTTTTGTCTCTCCTTGTTGTTAACATTGTTTGGGCTCGTGCAAGGTGCCCACTTTAATTAGTGGACATCATATACAAGGCCAACTTCTTGCATTATCACAGTGCATACGTTCAAGAATGCTGCCTGAGTTTTGAAGTGAGTGGATCCAAGACTGGCACATAGAGTATCGGCGAGAGTGGGTAGCTCTGTTGCGTACCTTTTGAAATACTGAAAGGGTCTAATGTAGCAACATTTATGTGAACACTGGGGATGTATTTAATTACCTGGTCTATGCTACAGAGTCACGAGGTTCTGAAAATAGTAAAAAGAAAATCTCATTCTAATGATTCAAATGTTTAGAGGCGTCAAGGAATGCATTGGCATCATCCAACTTTGGATTGATATAATTTAATATACCAAACTGTGTGCGCAAGTTATAGGCCATGGAGTGATGAGACACAAAACTAGATTGATAGGGTCCCACCATGTCTGACAATAACAGACAGACAATTTGAAATTAGCTTGGATAGTATTTTGCCATCATCAATGAACAAACAGAGAGGCCTGTATGTTTCACATTTACGTGGTGGATTCTTTGGCTTCAACAACATTTCCAGCACCATCTTTCACATACCACATGCCTCCTCCTAGACTGCAAGTAACTGTGGCGGCAATATATCTGACCTCTACAAATTCATAATGTTGCAAAAGGAGTACATGGAGTGATGCCTCGAGCCATGCAACAACCGTATCCTCAAGGTAGTCTACAATCTGAGAAGGGGAGCCAGCCCCTTTAGAAGAGTAGAAGTCTACAGAGCAGACAGAGAATGTATACACAATCTTTACTGTGTCAAAGTGCTGCTATTGTCTCAGGGATTCGGCTAGTAAGCAGAACTGTGTCTTGAGATTACAGGACGTCAGAATGTAGAGACTGCCTCTCTCTATCACGTCAGTACCTGTCGGCCCAAATCTGGGCTAAATCACAGTACTTCACCTGAACTCCTAACCTTCCCAGAGTAGCAAGTGATTTTGGCAAACCTAGAACATAACCATCTAGTCTCAAAGGTAACAGTGGAAACAGATCATCACCTTTCATCTCTCACTCATGCATTACCTTAGTAAACAAAAGAAAGACACAAAGAAAGTTTACAATGCATTTATTGCAACTATCTTAGTCTATTGTGTAGCAAATGTGCTACGATAAGTAGGTTAATACAACTAAGCAAAGTTATCAGCATTACTAGCAGACTGTACACAATGACCATTTCAAACATGGAGAATTATTTATCTGTGAAGGTCTACTTGTATTGTGTAAGCAAAGGGATATATTAGTGATCTCTGGGTGAGTTTGTTCTGTGACAGGCCCCTCTGTCAGAATTCTCTTTTCTGCCTGCAAAGGTACCAAACACCTTTTATATGATAATATGTTTGTGTTGAAAAGCTGCAGCTGTGCTGCTGTCTTATAACTAGAACGTTAGGAGCGGATGCTGACAAAGCAGAAAACAGTAAAGCATGTTGTTCTGTGGTCTATTTGACCTTGTATGAATTGTGCAGATGGAATCTCAAGAAGAAGCACTGGATTAAAAAACAACATGTAAAGCATATTTCTAAAATAAAGTCACAAAACAAAAGTGCTATATGCGGCTGTGCAAGCAGAAGCAGCCTAAAACATCTAGGGCCATATGTATGAACACATTTTCCCATTGACACAGAATGGGTAAAACCCTTTGATTCATCTGGCCCTTAGTATGCTAAACTAAGAGATAGCCAGTATGCCCACAAGGGAAATCATTAAACTATCCCTCCTGATCCTGAAGTTCTAGTATTTCATTGGCCACCAAGGGACATTTAATCGATGCAGCCAATCCACTGCTGGGTCATTCCCCCTAACCGTAGGCCCTTGCCCTGGCATATTTCCAGCGGAACTTCCATCCCCCTGTCTGCTACAACCATTTATTCTGTAATATTATCCTAATCTTTTCCAATGTGGAGCCACTTCTACCTTGGGTGATTGACTGTAATACTCGTGCAATGTCTTGCTGAAGGGAAGGGTGAAAATTACAAAGGGACTTGAAAATACCATACTGTTTATAGGTACACATTACACTGATAATGAACTTGAGGTCTTTTGCACTGTTTCACCTATCCCACATTATGCAGAAAGTAAGTGGCGATCTACATTTATATCCCCTCAGAAAATAACACATCTGCTAGATTCTTCACCCCTTGCCTCCAGGTCATAGTTGTCATTATCGAAATGGGAGGTGCTAAGCTAAGCAAAACCGAGGAGTTGTCTAAGAATGAGCATGCCATGTATTGAAACTCAGTTCCCCACCACATCTGTGTTGTCAGCCAGAAATGTAGGTTGGATAACATATTGTACACTGCTAAATAAAAGGGTCACTTTTCCTCAATGGATTTCTAAGTTGACAAATATCTAATAACTTATGGTCCACCATAATGGTGCACAAGTAGGACACTGCTGCATTCCTCTCCCTAACACAATGGAGGATCTATTCAAGTCTTTCCACAGTGTACAATTGAAATCCTTTCCCCAAATTAAGGACTGTGGGTCCGTAGCCACAACTGTGCCCCATAATGGTATCTAAAACATTGGCTCATCAGTATTCGGACCATAACAAGTGGGCATGGCGCATTAGATATTTGCCTTGATTAGTTGTTTCTTCAATGCAATGAATTTCAGACTAGCTTCCTACACTGCCAGTGTACAATCAGGGAAGAGGGATATTTCATTCCCAATGAACAATAAACTACTTTTTTCTCTTGCCAGTCAATGAGCTATGTCTTTATCCCTGAAGTTGTGAAGGCATGCAATGGTGAGGCAAGCTGCTGCTTCAGGAGGAGGCTGGATAGCAGAGCTGTATGCACCCTCACCACCACCAAGAGAATATGATGAGGGCTGCACACTAAAGATCAACTACAGCAGCTTTTTCAATGTAATCCTCTATTTTTCTTGTGTTGAGTGGATTCTGGTATTACCACACATTGCATCTCAATCTCACCTCCAAGTCTTTGCTCTTGGTCACAATAACATTCAAGACCTTCTCCATTTTTAGGACTGATTCCCTTTTAGTGTTAAGCTCTTTTGTTCACCCTCTGTCAGCCTGGTGCCCTGTCTCTCCAATTTATGCATAATTGCACCTGGGCGAGAAGTGAGAACATCCATCTTGTTGTCCAATGATACAAGGCTTTCCTGCACGGCATTAAAAAGTACCTTTACGTCCAGAACGTGTCCCTCTTGTGTGGGGGAGGTACCCTGCAATTTGATTGGGGTGTGATCCACTGTGCCAGTCTACAGCCAAACCTGCGGCTATAACTGCAGCTTCAGCTGCTTACCATCTGATTTGACCGTTATATGGGGAGCTCATTGTAGCATTATGAAAAGGTGAATGTCTGAGCACTCAAGGAAGATAGCATTGGCCTTTCCAGCAACTAAAATCTTACCCAGTGAGGTCTCCTATGGGCCAGTAGATTATGTGGGTCCAGGGCCCCTTCAGTGGTCAACTTTGTTGCAGGTATTTGAATTGGAAATAGGCCTCCAACACTTACAGCTCCTACATAGAGACGGTGGTATTCCCAAGGGTGTCTGAGCAGACATAGGGACACACTCCCATCCATACCACTCAGACACAAGAGAAAGGAAGGGCCATTATACTTGCTGTAGGGAGTCTCTCCATGTCTTTTATGTGCTTCCACTAGCAAAAGGCAGAGGTCTCCCCTGGAGCTGCCGAATATTACATCAATCAGATGGTGGTGGCCATCCGGGATAGGGGGAGCTCCAATAGAAAATCCAGTGGACCACTGCCATGCAGGAAATCAGTCTTGCGATCTTGCTGCTCACAGCGCTGGACACCAGCAACCAAGCCACAAGGAAAGCTCTGCCCGCTAACGCCCCAGTTTCTGTGGCAGCAATCATCTCTGCAGTGATTGTGCAGCCTAGCAGGGAAACAAAAGGCACCGGGTCTCTGACACTCCTTGTGCCTGTAAGTCCATCACCAAGCCCAACCAGCACCTCAGTATCCCAGTCACAATCTTAGGAGTGCCACTGGGGTAAGGTGCACTATGTCCATTGCAAGAGGCACTACTCAATGTCTCCTTCTAGCTAGGCATGGCCACAATTGTGATTGCAAGGTTGCACCTCTGAAGCTCTAAACTATATTAAAATGTTGACTCTGCTCCCGTATTCAAAGGTCTATGGTGTCACTCCAGTGGTCATGAACAGTAAACCATTCCAAAACTTAACCCTGGAATGTCAATTTAGAATGAATATTTTGGATTGGGCTGACAAATTATGTCTGATTGCACCCTATAACAGCAAGAGTCTCACACTAGTGCAAATAATTTACATACTGGCTCTCTAGTACCACCACATCATATATGATTTATATTCAATGAGCATAAAGTGTTGCAACAAATAGTGATGGATTTTGGTGACATCACTGTCGCTGGAAAAGAAGGTATTTAAAGACATTCTTCCGTGCAGTGAGAAAATGTGGATTATTATATGATGTAATCGTCCCACCTCACCTTCGAATAATACAAATCAGTATCAGTTCCAGTTAGGTTCGTTTGTTAAACCTTTGCTTTGTCCTGGGTAGCTATGGCTCAGAAACGTCAGGCTTTATCAAAGGTACTGTGTTAGACCTGACATCATTGGCTTGAGTCTCTCTTCCATTTTTTCTGTTGTGCCTCCACTGTTTTACAATGTTTTGCTGGTATATGCTTTGGGCGCCGTGCCACTGCTGATCAGTGCCATAGCGCAAGTACTCCCTATGTTAAATTTATGTATCCATTGTATCCATGTTTGGCTTATTTGGTTTACTGTCAGTCCCTAGTCTAGCGCACCCGGAGTGCCGGGGCTTGTAAATACAAATGCCGCTCGTGGGCTTGCAGCACGTGTTGTGCCACCCACAGGAGCGGCCTCGTAAAAGAATGTCTACGGGTCGGTCATTGCGAGACCCACGTGCAGCCTAGTGCTGTCACGCAGGCTGCGCAAGTATACCTACTTGCCAGCCCCTCAAACCTTCCCTTGACTTCATGTTAGTCACCCCTATGGTAGGCCCGCGGGCAGGGTGCATTGGAAGTATAGGGTAGGACACGCCTGACCAAGTTGGCATGTCCTAATAGTGAATTACCGCCATCTTCGTTCTTCACTATTGCGAGGTAGCCTGCTCTTCATTAGTTAGAATGGGCCGCCGGGATTATTAATGCTATGATCCTAGCTGGCTCGGGGAGCATGGTGCAATGCCGAGTTTGGTATCCCTGAACTCGGGGTTTAATTACGCATCCGTTGGTGTGGATGGTTTTTGGACTCTGGGTTTGAAAATAGCACTTTTAGAAAGTGTCTATTTTCTTGTCTAACCATTTCTGGTTTCTGCTGGTTTTGCGTGTGTGTGACAGGAGCTGGGTGGCTCCAGAGGTCTGGATGGTCAGTGTGGGATGAGTGGGACATTTGCGTTGAGAGTAGGGGGGAGTAGTTGCTGATAGCCTGCCCTGCCTGATACAATGCTGGCTCCACCTCCTGCCAAGCGGCTGATGGCTCTGTGCCTGCCATGGACGATCCTAGCCCCACCTCCTGCCAGGAGGCCGATAGCTCTGCTCCTGCCAGTGTCAATGCTGGCTCCACCTCCTGCTGGGCGTCTGAGGACCCAGCCCTGCTCAGTGAATAGGCCAGGTGCTTCTGCCTGGCTCCACCCACAACAGACCCAAGATGTTGGGAAATTCCCCTGCGTGGACAAAGGGATCAAAGCCGAAAAGGGGTATAAGAGAAGGACCCCTGAACCAAGAATTTAGATCACATCTGACAAGGAACCCTGTAACCAAGGACAAGAGGCCTGCTGATCTAAGGACTTGCCTACCCCTTCTGCCAGTGTGCTGTTTGCTGGGGGGAATCCTGCAGTGCTTCTTTATTTTTGTCAAGGAAACCAGGAGAGAGGAACTGTGTGTGTACTCTCACGCTTGCTAAGAAAATCTCCAAGGACTGGAAGAGTGCCAGTCTCCTGCTGAATTCACATGGCTAAAGGAATTCATCTGCTTAAAGTGCTATTTGCTGGAACCTGTGGATCCAGCACCTCTGAAAGAGCCAGCAACCTCGACGCCGACAGACGTCGCCGAATCCAGCTCAACGTAGTGGGTAACGGCCCCAGTGTCCCGCTCCCTCGACGACCAGCCTTGGGCCCGACCGACGCCAGCAGCAACGCCAGTGAGTGGGAGTACGGCTCCAGCTCCAAGGGACCTCGTGTCTGCACCGCTGCTGATCGCATCGCCCTCGTGCCCTCTCGACGCCTTGAGCGCTGCTCACTCTGTGCAACCGCACCATCAGCAACGACGCCTGCTGAGGCCTGATCGACACCGAAGACGCGACGCCGGATTGCTCGACGCCGCTGATCATCGTGTGCTTCCTTTTCCAAGGTACTGTGTGTTGGGGGTCCGTGTGACTCCGGCTCGACGTAGCGCTACTCGCGGTCGAAGCCGAACCTTTGGATTAACTTTGCCTCGACGTCGTGTGGCCCCCGTGTGGGTTACCCTGTTGCTAAGAACTGTATTGCCAAGAAGAAGATCCGCTTTGATACTAAAGACTTTTTTTGTGCTAAAGAAGAAACTACCTTTGAACTATCCCTTTTCCCTTCCCAGAGTATTTATCAAGATTGTGTACATTTTTGTCGTTATTTGGTCTTGTGCTAAGCCTTATATAAAAATACTTATTTTTATAATACTACTGTGTCGTGTCCATTTGTAGTGTATTCACTTTATTACTGTATTTGGTC
Organism: Lissotriton vulgaris; assembly: GCF_964263255.1. Lineage (NCBI taxonomy): Eukaryota > Metazoa > Chordata > Amphibia > Caudata > Salamandridae > Lissotriton > Lissotriton vulgaris. The sequence goes on from NC_141685.1 coordinate 1,224,750,351, forward strand.
ATAATTGCTTAACACACAGCCTCTGAGATAAGCCTGTTCTGCTCTGCCAAGCTACCAAGGGGGTGAGCAGGGGTTATCGAAGGGTGTGATCCCCTTGCCCTAACTAGAAAAGGTGTGTCCCTATTTGTCAGAAGTGTATACCTCTGCCAACTAGAGACAGCCGGTTCTAACATTGGATGCAGCGGTGAGGATTTGGACGTTGCATTTATGACCCATGTACAGTGATTAGTGTACGCTACGTAGTGAAAGCAGACCATAGCGCAGTCACAATCTAATTGGGAAGGATCCTATTTTTGGTTCTCCGCTTTTCTGAAACTTGATTTTTTGAACACTGCTAGTTTTGACCATGAGTGACAACGGAGTCACTACCCCTGTTGTTGTTGAGGAGGAATTCGACAGAGCGAAGATAAACGACTACGGCTTGAAGGAGCTGAAGTCCTTTTGCAAGCAGTTGGAAGTGCCTACCAAAGGCCTCTCAAGAAAAGAGCAATATCTCAAAGCTTTGGAGGCCTGGTTGGAATCAAGAGATCCCACTGATCCGGTGGTGGTACCGCCAGTGGAAGGGGATGAGGAGGCGCCAGCGAATGGGCCTGAGTCCTCTCCCGGAAGCAGTGTTTCCTCCAAAGGTCTTTCCCCTGAAGAACGAGAAGAAAGGGCGAAGGAGCGAGCGTACAACATGGAAATGGCAAGGCTAAAGATAAATGGGCAGTTGGAGTTAGAAAATGCAAGAGGTAGAAGAGAAGCTGATTTGGAGACCAAAAGGTTAGATTTTGAAATAGAGAAGTTAGCTTTGGAGCGTGATACCAAGTTGAGGGAGTTGGACATCCAGGCTAAGAAGTTAGAATTGAATCCCTCTGGTGGCAGCATTCCATCTGGGCCTGCAGACAGTAAGTTCTACTTTCCCAAAGATGTGATAAAAGATTATCATAGGAACGAAGATATTGGTCAGTGGTTTAAAGCATATGAGCTAGCATTGTTGGCCCACCAGGTCCCTGAGAAGAATTGGGGAGCGGGGTTGTGGGGTCGCTTTGTGAATGAGGGGAGAGATACCCTGTTAAACATGCCTGTTGCGGATAGGATGTCGTATACTCATATGAAAGATGCTTTAATGTTGCGGTATGGCCTAACCCCCGAGAAGTACAGACAAGCTTTTAGAGAATGTAAGAAGTTGCCTGGTACGACGTGGGTTGAATATGTGTCTTATTTTTGCAGAGCCATGGATGGTTGGGTAAAGGGCAGCAAAGTGGAAAGTTATGAAGCTCTTTATGATTTGTTTGCTTGGGAGCATTTGTCTAATAACTGTTTTCCAGAGCTGCGCCAGCACCTGATTGATAGCAAGATATCTAACCCTAGAAAACTTGCTGAGGAGGCGGACCGCTGGGTCAGTACCAGGGTCCACAAGGGTCCAGTGGGAGACTCAGCCAAGGGTGGGCAGGGTCCCCAGCAGAAGAGTGGGGGGGACAAGGGTAAACAGAAGGAGTCCCAGAAAGGGCCCCAAAGTAATCCCCAAGAGAACCAAGGGAAAGATTCCCAGCCTCCCCCTGAGAAGAAGCCAGGGGCCCGACGGGTAAACCTGTTCATAGGGGCCCCCTAACCTGCTACACTTGTGGGCAGGTGGGACACCGGTATTACGATCCCCAGTGTCCCATGAAGAAATCGAATGCACCGCCGAGTGCACCCCCCGTCAGTTGGCGAGTGTAGCCTTGGGAGGGGAGGAGATGGTTGTCCATGATGGGAGGGGTCCCGCAGAGATGTCCCTGGTCTCGCTAGGAGACATGCAAATGGTCCCTCCACCCCCTCTGCCTAGTAACACTAGTAAATATAGGCAGTGGGTGACCATTAATGGCCATAGAGTGGAAGCTCTCAGAGACACCGGAGCGAGTGTGACAGCTGTCAAGTGTCACTTGGTGTCCAGAGAGCAGGTGGTTCCCCACGCATTCTACCTCGTGATAGCTGCCGACATCTCCCAGAAAGAGTGTGAGGTAGCTCAGGTTTCCTTTGAATGGGGGGGAGTTTCAGGTACTCTTCAGGTTGCTGTGAGGCCCGCCATGCCTGTCGATTGTCTCCTGGGCAATGATTTAGAATACTCCCCTTGGGCTAAGGTGGAGAGAGAGGCGCACTTGAAAATGTTGGGTGTGCCAGAGTGGGTGTGTGCAACCACTCGATCGATGACAGCGAGTAAGGGTGTTGATGGGGTCCCGGAGCCTGAAAGTAGGGCCCAGGGCCCAGCTGTGAAGAGAAGAGGCAGGAGGCGCGGGAAACCGGCCCCCGTAGTTCCCGTGGTCCAGGAGGAGGTAGACCCTGAGGGGGATGCCCTGGAGCCCACAGGAGAACAAGTTGCCGAACTGGGAGACTTGCCCGAGCTGACCCATTGGCAGCAGGATGGTGGTCCCTCCAGGGAGGAATTCTGTGCGGAACAGAAGGAGTGCCCTTCTCTTGTGGGCATGAGGCAGCAGGCCTCAGCCCAATCCTCAGGTGATCAGTCAGGGTCACATTTTGTGTACTGGTAGAACGACCTCCTGTATAGCGAGCCTAAGGCTGCTGAGCCTGGGTCAGCCCGTGTGCTGGTGGTACCCCAGCGCTTCAGAGCCTCTGACGTTGATGGAGTTGTGCACTACCAGGATATCCAGGCGATAATAAAGAAGCTCAATCAGTTTCTTCGTTGCAAGAGTCTTTATTTAATATAATTCCAGAATATAAAAGCAACAGCCAACGCGTTTCGTTCTTAGAACTTCGTCAGGGCTGTAGATAAAAACATAAACAAAAATACATAAGGGTCCAAACTCATAAGGTACAGACCACAAAGTGAATAAAATCATTACAATCATTTAAAAAGAAGGCCTACACACTTGTGTGGGGGGTTATCCGGAGTAACCATTCCTATATCTTGTACTGAGCTTACAACAGGAGAACAAACGTTACATAATATACATTTGTGATGAAACCAACATTTCAGTGACAAGAATCCATGAACAATCCCAATATTTGTATTTTTCTGTGCAAATTTTAGGTTTGATGTTTTATAAGTAACCAGCCGGTCACAGCCTAATTCTATGTGGATTAGGTTTTATTACATTTATACATACATACAGATGGGAGAAGAACAGAAGAGTATTGTCGGATTGCTGGGAGATTTTATATATATATTGCTGATACATTAGTCTTGCGGGGACTTCATTATGGATTATACAGAATCTGGCCCGTACTAGAACAGAGACATAGCGTTATATCCCTTCTCTCTTACTGTACATTTCCTATTCATAGTATTAATTAAACAAAATACAATTTACACCCAATGGACTGAATTACACAAAGTTGGTTACTATCATACTGATTCCTAAAATCCAAGACAGATCATGACGATATGTATAAAGTTCTTACTTCCACATAGCAAGAGCCTGTGAGAAAAGCATGGGCTTTAGATTATATTCAATTTGAATTCTTATTATTTATTTCTTTATATCAAGACTGGATTATATGGATCCCTCATGAGTACACTATCTTGTGGACGGTAATTCCAACCATAGTTTCACATAGTTTACAGAATACTAACAGTTTGTGGCCATGCAATTGCAAAAATTACAAACAATAGCCTAAATGTTTTACATCACCAGTCACTCATTCTCACAACCTATTTCAAAACCTGTAATCAATGATGCCAAATGGTACATACCAGTCAGTCACTTGCATAAAGATCGTCTCAATCTGTCCTGCCTGTAGAGTGTGGCAGTCTTTCAAGAACGTGTGCCACCTTGATAAGGGCCACGTTATAGAGCTAAAAAATGTAAGAATAATAATGTTCTAATTTCAATAGATATAAAAAGAGAAGAAATCAGTATTATGGCCAAGATGTCTAATTCACCATATCGTGATATCCCGAACTGTCCCCGTAGTTTTCAAAACATCCTATCATATGCATGGCATCCAATATGCACTGCAAGTAGTGGCAGTGGCTGAGTATCCTCATAATTCTCATAATTTTTTGTGTGTGAGCCCTTCTAAATGAAAATCGAAAGGGCGAAAGTGAAGTATAATCGTATTCATATACAATCATATTTGAGACCATAATGGTCCTACTTAAGTCACAGGCACAGCTTGTTTGTGCCCCTAAGCTGAAATCGGTAAACATGGAGTAAATATATACCAAAGTCAGCTGAAGCACAAAGAGGTTTATTGTTAGAGCAACTCCCAAAAAAAAAATATTTAATCGTCACAGGTGGATCGAACCGGGTCTGCATGCTGGCTCCTATGGCAGGGACGTAACAGCCTGAGCTATCGCCTGACTCTCCTGTCCCGGGCTGAAAAATCCCTATCTTAAAAAAAAGCTATATGATACTCATTAATCTGCATGGTCATATGGACAAAGGAACGTGGTTTTTTACCGTATCTGCACCCGCCAGTGAAACAAGCATAGAGGAATTAATCTATATGGCATCCACAGCGTGGGGGCATTTAGCCGACGTCCCTCATTATAATTCCGTAGTTATAGTAAAGCTGTCAAGCCTCTAAAACAATCTACACAAACGGAGTGTCACAACACACCAGCGAGACGGCAGAAAGGCCGAAGCCAAAAGGCAGGGTCACACGTTAAAGATTAGGACCACTGCTGCACTGCCCAGCGCGCCGTCCAACACTAACAGTACACATCGCGCATGAAGTGAGAAGCCTTGGCTAATCTCCATGTGAGAAAATGTCATGCAGGCAAAGTTATCTATTTCTCAAATGCGCGGAATGGGCTCCTACCTGTCAGTAAGTCGTCTCCACGAGGTGCCGGGTATCTCCTAGAACACCAGGTGGAATACCGAAGGGTGTTTAAATACCCTGTTCTGTGGCGCGAAAAATTCAATTAGGGAGTAATTACTGAAGAAAGACTTGTTTGGCCGGATGCCAGCATCTGTAGTTCTTTTAGTAAAGAAGCAAAGAAAGAGATCTGTTCATTTTGATAAACAGTCATATATGTGACCGTTCTAGTCCTACTTACATTTCAAGCACACCTTGTTTGTACCCAAGGACTAGAATCAATGAAAATAACAATAAAAATAAGAATGAAACGAATGTTAACCGAAGTCAGGTGAAACATAACATTTTCTTTTTCATTCCTAAAGCAATTCCCAGAAAAAATGAGATTCTCACTGGAGAATCGAACCGGGTCTACATGATGGCTTTCATGGTTGGAAAGTAGCAGCCTGAGCTATCAACAGACTCTCCTATTACTTGTTCAGAAATCCCTGTCTTAACAAGGAACTATACAACACCCATCGGCCTGCATAATAATATCTCCAAAGGACGGGGTTTTGTGTCAGGGTCTGTTCCCAGATTCAAAAAATGATTAGTACAGGGATAATTATAAAGCATGAATATATTCAGGTAAAAATAAGATGAATAAGAGCACGAGTGTGTTGAAAGTAGGTTGATAATTGTTTAACTACGTGGAAACGAACCAAGGTTGCTTAATATCTAATACTAATGTGACATCTGTCTAGAGCTGGCATATCAGCAGCTTCCTGGGGCGACCCAGAGCCTATCCTGAGTAAAAGTCTCAGTGAGCAGCGTTTCCAGTCAATGTCGCCAGGCGGTATAGTCAGCATATGATACCTAAGGTTTCTATCCCTCAATAGGTGTACTACCTAGGTCTTCTTAATGGTTGTTTTATAGCTATTTGACAGTATTAAGCATCAGTTCATCATTTCTATACCCTATTCCTAACATGTGATTTTTGGTTGCTTCCAATTGGGCATTACCGGGTATAGTCATAGCTGTGTGGTACCCCAACAGTCACAACCATGAGCATGTGCACAGGGTCTAAAAAAATTCTCAGGTAGATGGATTATTCTCATCAAGTTTTTAACAAATGTATGTTCAGATATCCAAAATTACCTTCAGCCCCATGGGGCCTACGTCTGTTTATGTTAGAAAATAATGGAACTCATGGTCAATGTTATGGCCCTTCTTAATTGTCTGAAGTCTACATATCCATTTGGACTCTAGCTGGTGAAGAGCAAGAACCCTATCACCTCCTCGGGGGTTTTTGGGTACATGGTCGATCCCACAGAACTTAAATGTGTTATTATCCCCATGGAAGTTTTTATAATGTTCAGTCATTGGGTGCCTGGTATCGCCATTGAGTAGAGCCCTACGGTGTTCTTGTATCCTCTTTTTAAGATTCCGGGCCGTACTTCCCACATAGGTCATTTCGCACGGGCATACCAATGTGTAAACCACAAATGGTGTGTTGCAATTTATGAAGTGTCTGATTTCATATATCTTAGTGGTATTATGGCTGAATTCCTTACACTTGTTCAGTCCAAATGGGCATATGTTGCAATTTGTGCAAGTAAAAAAACCTTTTGGCGCCTCAGGCAGCCAATCGGTAGCCTTCTTGGTTGTTATATAGCTGGGGCATAGTGTCCTTCTCAGTGTGTGTCCACGTCTGTACACCAGGGATGGCTTCTCAGTGATGAAAGGGCATAGTTTAGGAATATCTAAAAGCAAATGCCAGTGTTTTCTAAATGCCTGGTATATCTTATTGCTGTGTGCCGTGTAATCAGTGAAAAACGCAACCTTGTCTCGGGTCTTGCTTCTCGCATTGCTACCTCCCCCATTTCGATTGGCCCGGGATTGTAGGGTGTCGGACCTTGGGAGTTTTAATATGCGTTGTTCTGCCTTATTGAGGATATGTGTATCATATCCCCTCTGCGTGAAACGTTGTTTTGTATCTGCTATATTGGCAATGAATTCAGTGTCTCTACTGCAAATTCTACGGGCTCTGACCATCTCCCCATATGGTATGTTTGCCACCACTGACCTTGCGTGTGCACTGGTGGCGTGTAATGTACTATTACACGAGGTGTCCTTCCTGAAGAGTGTGCTATGTACCTGTCCTTCTTGTACAAAAAATCGAATATCCAGAAAGTCAATCTGTTCCTTATGGTATGACATAGTGAGTGTTACATTATATGGATTACTGTTAAGATAGTTCAAATAGGTCTGTAATTCGACATCGGATCCAGTCCAAAGGCAAAGAATGTCGTCTATGTACCTCCCCCAGAACACAATATGTTTGGTCCAGGGGGAGGCACCACGGCTCCAAGCGTGCTCCCTCTCATACCAGCCCATAAAAAGGCCGGCATAGGAGGGAGCAAACTTTGAACCCATGGCTGTACCCTGCAGTTGGTGAAACCATCTCTCATCATGTTTAAAGTAATTATTACTTAGAATGAGGTCAATCATTTCTATGATCATGTTGTTAAAATCAAAGCGGTCTGCTCCCTCCTTGTCAAGATAGTATTGGGTCGCCAGCAGCCCATATGTTTTTTTAATGCAGGTGTATAGTCCTACTACATCAAATGTCACAAATTTTAAGTCATCAGACCAAGGGTATCCATCCAGTTTGGACAGTATATCAGTACCATCCCTGATATGGGCCGGAAGGTTAACAACATGTTTTTGTAAGATGAGATCAACGAATTCTGACAGCCGTTCCGTGGGTGAGCCTATACCAGAGATGATTGGTCTCCCGGGGGGAAATGCCCCCCCCTTGTGCACTTTGGGTAATATATAAATGCAAGGGAAACGTATCTGGTATACAAAAAGGTATTTATGTTCATCAGCTGTCAAAAGACACTCCTCCCTCCAGTTTGTAAGTCTGCCATTGATGGTGGTTTTAAGTGCAGGCATGGGATTCTGTTGGATTTCGGTGTAGCATATCTGGTCATTAAGTTGGCGTTGGATTTCCCCCATATAGTCTTGGGTATTCATCACCACCACGTTGCCCCCCTTGTCAGCCTCCCTTATGACTATGTTATTGTCATTTTTTAATCTCTGGAGGGCATCTCTTTCAGGTTTGCTAAGGTTGTACTGTTGTGGTGGTGTGTACCTGGAATGTTTTTCCATACGATATAATTCCTCCGAGAGTAATGCTCCAAACTTATCAATATTAGAATGGTACCCCATTTGTGGTGTAAAATTAGATTTGCATCGAAGACCACTATCATATGTAGTATTTTCTGCAATATCTAGTTCTAACAAAAGGGCATGCATGTCTATTGTTTCATCATCCTCTATGGATAGCAGAGTCTGAACATGTCGTATATCCTCAATGCTTGTGACTTGACCCCTATCACTAGACACCCCAGGAACACTAGAGCCAACAGAAACATTAGGAACAACAGGCATTTCATGTGAAGCAAAAAATTATTTTAATTTCAGAACACGTAAGAATTTGTACAGGTCTATATGTACATCCACCAAATCTCCAAATTGCGTCGGGCAGAACCCCAAGCCTCTTTTCAAAACACTACACTCATCAATATCCAAATCTCTTCCTGAGAGGTTAACATGAAGTAATTCAGGGTTCTCAAGGCCTACACGCTCCAAAGATAACCCACTCACATTCAAGAACTGTTGGCACGGAAGCTGTAAAAGGCAAAGAACAAGTTTATTAAGACCCCATGGGGTGGTGGTACACTCAAACAGCACCCTTCGGTAATGCAAGAGGTATCACACCGAACACCGGTGTGACCCCGTTTATATACAGTTTTGGGGCAATAAAAGATAGGCGGCACAAGTTAGAACACATTTAAGGACATATATGGTCATGTTTTGGAATACTGCCAGCTCATTGGAGGGGGCACAACTCCGCTGGTCAGTTTGATGCACATTCCAGAAGGTTTACGGGTCAGTGGGAACTGCGCATGTGCAGCTTGACCAGTACTAAAAATAGCTTGTTGCTGGGCAAAAAGGAGTGGTCAGCGGAACGGACAACGGACTAAAGGGCACGTCGGCCACGAGGCCGCTCATGATCTAAGATGGCCGCTGCAACATTCAAAATGGCGTTTTCATATATAGCTAAGTTAAGGAGGACAACGTGTAGGTTCAGCCAATTACAACAGACGACCCTTTTAGCGGTTAGCTGAATCTACCTCATAGTGAACATAGTCAGGATGTTCGTCCTCGATGTCTATTAACATTATTTGTGTTACCTCCTTGTGAAGCATCATTTTGTCATGGGCAAGAGCTCGTCTTGATGGTATACAAGCTGATAGACACATTGAACATAAAGCTGGACCACATTGAATACATAAACATATGGAAAACATTGCTCCCACAAGTATACAGAGAATTGTCAACAGTTTCCAGCCCCAAGTTGCAATCATAGACCAGAACCATCCTGAAAGTGTCCAAGTTCCATTGTCTGGGTGGATTTCAGCAGCTATTTTATGAAGCTTGGAGATAGCATCATACACAGATGGAGAATTGTCCGGAACATATACGCAACAGCTGCTTCCGATAATTCTACATGCCCCCCCACGATCAGCCAAAACAACGTCCAACACCATCCTGTTTTGGAGGGTGACAATTCTGGAAATCTGTAGTTCTTCAGTAATATTCCCAAGAGCAGCGGCAGTGTCATTCGCAACAGCCTCGACAACGCGTGTCAGTCGTCTGATTTTCCGGCTGTTCAATGCAGCCCCCACAAAGGAAAATAGTCCCAGATTAAAATCCACATATTGCTGTAATGCAGTGTCCGTTTGATCAATGTCCTCTAGGGCAACAGTTAGTTTAACCCTGTTCAAAACGAAATCGTGATATAACGTGTAATCGTTGTGGTACATTGGAGGGGCAATGAATACAGGAGGTAGCACAAACGATACATAGCACGTGCCCAACCACCCCACTGGGAGCTGATGGTACCCCTTCGTTCCACAGATAAAATATGTGTTTCGGGATGCAACAAATGAAATGCCATTCGGGCTATCAAACGTGAGGGTAATGTTACATTCACTCTTCCCCACTGCGATCGTGCCCTTGTTTCTAATACATAAATCGGCTTTGGTAGCAATAACATTTATGACATGAGCACTAGATACATTCATGTTTCGCTGATTGCTATATACACGTGGGGCAGATACATTGTCAGGCCTGTACTCTTCCCATTCAAAACGTGTGCCCTCAGCCCGGGGAAACCCATCTTTGTCATGTAAACATATTCTATTCAAACGGAAAAGCACCCCTCCTTTAGTTGGCCATCTCAGAGTAAAAAGGAGGGTGTACCAGGCGTTGCATGACCCATTTTGTGAAAACGGAAGTGGAATAAGTGGGGTGCCCCCTCTTTTCTGGTGACCAGGCAACATTCCACACACCCAACAATTAGAAGTATTGGTCATATTATGCGTGTGGTGAAGAATCTGAATGAAGCTGTTATTCAAATATGTTTGGCGATGGCGCTCTTCATGGAATGGCAATGTAAAATGAAAATGTTCAGACGGTGCCGGGGTAGTCGGCAGCAAATGTTCACGTACAGGCACCACAAGTTCGACTACCCAGGCTATAACAGCTATCACCACAATAGTCAAAACAAAGAGAAAGGCACCCAATATTTTCTTATCACGAGATGCCGTTAATGCCATAGTTCAAGAAAGTTAGTGCAAAGTCACAAGTGGCACAAATTGTTCACAAATTGTCCCAGATACACGTGCGTGTATACCTAAAAAGAAAAAATGCGGTGCTGAACTCCGAGGTAGCCGTTGTTTTCTTCTCCGGGCCAAGACGGGTGTCGCTACTCTGGCAGAACTGATCCCCCCCCCTTGGAATTCCCGGTTTCCGTTTCACAAACCTGGAGCGGTAACCAACCAGTCAAAAAGGGAACAAAAATCTTCTTATCGCGGTCGTAGATTGTAGCGCTCTCTTCCAGTAGCAGATTGGTCCGGGAAGGCTCCCTCCACTTCGGCCGACGTCACAGCTGGGCTCTTTTCTTTCTCCAAGATCTCCTTATAATCAGTCAACACAGCAGGAGTCACCAGATCCGGAGAGACACGGCGACAATGTGTCGAATGCACCCACCGTTTCCTGTTCGTCACTCGTACTGCGGTGCGGGTCGCCAGGAGGACCTGCTCAGGACCCTTCCACCTGGGCTCCAAACTGCTTGCTCTCTCAAACGAGCGGACCATCACGTGGTCACCAGGACGAAGATCATGGCCTTCTCCAGTAGAGTTGTCAGGGAGCGCTTCTCGAACCTGTTGATGAATAGAGAGCAAATCATTTGTTAATCGTGCCAAATAATCATTCATCATAACACAAGGCACATCATGTATTAATCGCGGCTTGGGCACCCCCCAGATATTCATAGGGCGGCCAAACACCACCTCATAGGGCGTAAGGCCGGTTCGTGAGTGGGGTACTGATCTGAGAGATAGTAGTGCTAGCGGCAGCGCATCTGGCCACTTCAATGATGTAGACGCCACAATTTTGGCCAGCTTAAGCTTCAAGGTGGCATTGTACCGCTCGACCAAACCTGCTGACTGAGGGTGGAATACAGCGTGGAACTTTTGCTGAATCCCTAACCCCTTCAGTACATATTCCACAATCTTTCCAACAAAATGGGGCCCATTATCGCTCCACAAAAACTTACAAACTCCAAAGCGAGGAAAGAATTCTTTCAGCAACACCTTAGCTGTTGTCAAAGCCGTATTGTCTTTTGTGGGATAGGCCTCAACCCATTTGCTAAAAGCACACACCACCACTAAGACGTACTTCAGGTTATTGCAACGCTCGAGTTGGATGTAATCCATTTGAAGCACTTCAAATGGTGCTGAAGGTGGAACGAAACCTCCTTTCGGAGTATGGGTTCCCTTTCCAGGATTGTGTTGCAAACACACCAGGCAGGTCTGCACTACTCTCGTTGCAGTATTAGCAATCTCGGGATGTTCCCAAACTCGTGTTAAAAGCCGAGTGATTGCAAGAGCTCCGACATGAGCCAGTCCATGTGTCATCTGGACCATCGCCTGTAAGTAAGCCGCAGGCAATTTCCACTTCTCCATGTCTTTGCTTCTCCAACACCCCTCGTCATCTAGTACCCCATCTGCTGCCCAAGCCGCAACTTCAGATTCTGTGGCGGATTTTTGGATATCCCGTATCTCTGCTCTAGCGTCACTCCATCGCTCAGCCTGTGATTGTACCACGTACATGGGGGAGCTAGTTCGGGACATAGCCGTTTGCCTTGCTATACTGTCTGCAAAGGCATTTCCTTGACCCACTCTATCCGTAATCTTTTTATGGGCACTGCACTTTACTATCGCTACTTTCTTAGGGCCAAGCAACGCATTTAGGAGATCACGCACTAGCTCTCCGTGCATAATGTGCTCTCCGTGTGATGTCAGAAACCCCCGTTCTCTCCAAAGAAGCCCGAAGTCGTGGGCCACTCCAAAGGCATACCGGCTGTCCGTGTATATGTTCACACATAATCCGGTACTCAATTCACAGGCTCTTGTTAAGGCTATCAGCTCTGCTGCCTGAGCTGATTTTTGTGGTATCCTAGCTGTTTCTACCACTGTCTTAAGTGTCGTGATCGCATATGCTGCGGAAGTCGTGCCATCTGGCAGCCTTAGGCACGATCCATCAACCCACAGTTCCCCATCCACATCTGGAAGTGGCACATCCTGCAAGTCAACACGACCCTTTGTCTGTTCCTCGGTCAGGAAAACACAGTCATGATGTTTTTCTTCCTGACCCTCCTCGGCCGGATAGGGCAATAAAGTGGCAGGGTTCAAAGTAGCGCATCTTTTCAATGTAATATGTGGCGCCAAGAGTGTCAGCTCGTATCCTGTTAGCCGTGCACTCGTGAGATATTGGGTCTTGGTTTGGTTTAACAGGGCGTCTACTGCGTGAGGAACTAATACCAACAATTTATGTGATAACACTATTCCCTCACTCTGTCGTATGGCTACTGCAGTTGCTGCTACCGCTCGGAAACACCCTGGCAACCCTCGTGCTACAGGGTCCAAAATTGCAGAGAAATATGCACATGGTCTCTGCTTATCCCCGTGTAATTGCACTAACCCTGACAACGCGCACCCATCATTCTCGTGCACGTACAATGTGAAAAGTTTCGTATAGTCTGGTGTACCTAACACGGGTGCGGAGCAAAGGGCCTGCCTCAACTGCTCAAAAGCTTTCTGACATTCGTCTGTCCACTCAAGAGGCATTGGTGTGGCTTTGGACAGTAATGCTAGCAATGGTTTTATAATATGTGAAAAACCCATGATCCATTGCCTACAAAAAGATGTCAACCCTATAAAGGCACGTACATCTCTCTGGGTGCGGGGGACTGGTGTGTCTAAAATTGCTTGAATTCGATCAGATGTTAATGCACGCCCCTCCTTAGACAACAGATGACCAAGGTATGTCACCTGGGGTCTACAGTATTGGAGCTTCTTCTTCGAAACCTTGTGATTGTTTTGCGCCAAAAAGGAAAGCAACGCAAGTGTACTCTGTTCACATTGTGCATAGGAGTCAGCGGCAAGCAGAAGGTCATCCACATACTGGATGAGCGCTACGCCGGACTGCAATTTAAACGAATCTAGCTGCCTTTTCAAAGCCTGGCTATAGATGCTAGGACTTTCAGTATATCCTTGGGGAACACGGCAAAATCTATACGATTTATTATTGAGCGTAAAGCCAAACAGATATCTGCTATCAGGATGAACAGGGATAGAAAAGAACGCATTCTTTAGGTCAATAACGCTAAAGGTGGTGGCCGTCGGGGGAACCAAAGTAAGCAAAGTAGTGATATCAGACACCACCGGGTATTGGGGAATGACAATTTTATGGATCTCACGCAAATCAATAATAAATCGATAGACTTTACCATCTGAGTCTCTCTTAAGAATCGGTAGGATAGGGCTGTTACAAACATTATAAGGGACCTCCTCCACCACCCCTGCAGAAATCAAGTCCTGAACAATGTGTGTCAATGCAATTTCACCTTCTTTCAAAATCTTATACTGCGGTACTCGTGGTAGAGGGGCCCCCTCCTTAACAGTAATATGTATTGGTGGAATACGCATCTCTCCCACATCCGTATCTGAGGTCGCCCACAACGTGCGTGGTAGAGAGGCCAAAGCTGGAATATCTAAAATGGCATAAAATCTGTCGGGATCAGTGCAATCATCGGGGTCAGGATAATTGTCGTTCAGAATAACCCGCACTCCCTCTGGAGCGCAGCGAATTGTTGCTCGAAAATATTTAAGCAAATCAATCCCCAGGATGTTGTCTGGGGTATGGGGTGATAACAAAAATTGGCCAAAACTAAAATATTTGTCAATGCACAGTGCAAGGGGCTTGGACAATGGGCTGGGGGAGGGTGTGCCATCAAACCCTACACACGTAATCATTTCGCCAGACAGGGGAGCCCTCGGAACCAAGTTTTTCGACAGCGCGCTACGAGTAGCTCCTGTGTCGACTAGAAATTGATCAGTAGAACCCAAAACACCCGCTGTTACATATGGACCTTGCTGATCTACTGGCACTTCAACTGATTCCTTACCCCATCCTACGCAATCCTATGCATGCACATAATCCTGATGCTCCACATTCTCTCCTTCCGATATCTGATATTGATTCCGTCTATCAAACGCGTTTCGTTCGTCCTGGCCACGGCCCCTCTCCTCAATCTGTCTACGATCACCTCCGCTACCCCTCGCTCCAGTATAACCTCCTCTCGACCTTCCACTTCCTCGACCACGCTGACTACGCTGTTCACGAAGTACCGGACAATCTTCGGCCCAATGCCCAAACTCCTTACAATAAGCACACTGATCCTCCGCAATGTCCGTACGACCATACGACGCGTTTCCTCCACCCCGTCTACCTCTCTCATTCCCTCTACCCTGTGTTCCCCCGAACCTGCGCCAACATCACCTTCGTTTTCAGTTCCTTCGCCTTTTTCTCTACACTTTCTTTAGCCTCCACTTCCTGCCGCTCATAATACTGAGCCATAGTCAATAAAGACGCAGGGGTCGCCGTGGCCCAGGAACTTTCACTCGACTTCAATCGCTTTGCAATCTCTGGAAGGAGATTAGCTACATACTTATCTACAAACAAATGCCGACCCGTATCATCTGTTAAAGATTGACCACTGTAATCATGAAAAGCTTCCTCGAAGCGTGTAAAGAAATCTGAAACCGTTTCATCGGGTTTCTGCTTGCACGATGTTAGCATAGTCCAATCAATCTTTTTGGAGGGAACAAGCGTTTTTAATTTAATCAGAATAGCTGCCGGGAGATCTAGAATTAACTGACAAGGCTTACATGCTGGTTCCCTGTCTAAATCTGCAGCATTAATTTCTTTCCATGTGCCCCCCAATATCGTTTCATCATTATTTTTACGAATTTGCCGCCACATATCAGGTGGCAGAATTAACCCAAAGAACAAATCTATGTCCACAAGAGTCATCACACAAGATGAAATAGCCCCTTCCACCCCTTCATAAAATGCCGCCGGATTTTTTCGAAGATCAGGTAACGAGTTTTTCAACGCCATAACATCTGCTCTATTCCACGGCGTATATACCCAATTATACACAAAATACCCTTTCGCATCCTTTGACGATTTATCATCATCCGTACCTTCCCCTTTTGGTGGAACATACAAAGGTGCGGCTTCACGCATAGGCATAACATGTAATGCAGAACTCTTATCTGAACCACGGAGAGAACACTCCTTAGCCCGCCCATTATTCTCCGATTCGGACTCCTTTTGCCTCCGCTTCCGTTCCTCCCGCAATTGGGTTGTCTCATCCCGCAGCTTGATCAATTGCTTGAACAGGTCGTCAACATCTGAAAGATCAAAATCACCTTTAGCTAAATTCTCACGATGCACCGACAACACTTTAGGCTCTAACGTATCAGAAAGATCACGATATGCAGTTACAACTTCATCCGCCAGACTGGACAGAAAATACATTAATTCAAGATCCGACCACCCTTTCTTTTCTGTTAACAACTGCTCCTGAGTAACACAATGCTTATTCACTTTACGGGCCCAACTACGTAAATGAGCGGACCTCTCCGCAGTAAACCTGAGAGCCGATACCCCCTTCTTGCTCAAGGAATCCCGTCCATCACCCTCGGGATCTGCAGCCGGAGCCGTCGGCGGAACGTACGGAGGCGGTGACCGATCTAACAAAGAAAAATCATCAATTTCATTATTAAGGACAGGATAGAGTGGTCGACGAATAGGAAATTGACCAGTCGTTTGCAAGTTACGTTCCCGTTCCTCCCTTTCTTTCTTCTCCTGAGCCTCCTTTTCCTCAAGCTGTAAAGCCTTATCCCGAGCAGCCTTGCGCTGCTCTTTGTCCGCCAAGGCAACCTCACGCTTCATTCGCTCACGCGCCGCTTTCTCCCACATTCGCACACAGTCAAACATGTTTTGTCTAGACCTACGTTGAAACATACATTGCTCTACAAATTGTATTTTACTCAAATCATACGACCCGTGTAAAGGCCATTGCAATTCAGAATCGGCCTTGGTGTATTTATGCCATAATTTACTGTACATAATAGGGGGAAGGCCAAACTTTATATACATGTCCCTATTTGGAGTTCCCTCTGGGGGAGCCGGCTGTGATTCCGCTAACCTAATTGAGGTACCCTCACCAAAACAACACATTCCTCGGAGTGTGCTGAAAACAGGCATGTTCAAAAGGTATCACGAAAGCGTGACACCAGACAAAATGGCACTTACAGTTCTCCACACGATTGTGCCGCTCAAAGGAAAAAACAAAGTTAGAGAAACATCTCTACATGCCTGCCTATGTGAAGTGCACTACACATATAAGTTCAAAGATCACAAATTCACAATGTTAGCTAACTCAAATCAAAGATCATAGGACTTCGGCAAGCGTCCGAGGACTACCTTACCGATCACAAAGCACAGATTGTCAGTAAGCGTCCGAAGACTACCATACCGAACACAAATCATAGGACTTCAGTAAGCGTCCGAAGACTACCTTACCGAACACAAAGCTTACCCAAATTCCCAAATGTCCAGATTCCAACTGCCAAGGTCTTGTAAGCCAAATCAGCCAAACGGCACTCTCTCGGCGATGCAGACACTTCGGAAACTCAGTCGGAGACCGGCGCCACCTGGAAGGTCAGATCGGAAGGAAAGGAAAAACACCGTGGCAGCCAAGACTCGGGTCACTCGTGGCAGCGCGCGTCCATGGCGAGTTTCCAAGCCTTCGTCACGACCTCTCCTTCGGGCATCCGAGTCGCCGATGAGTCCCTTCGTGGTCGCCAATTGAAGTAATTCAGGGTTCTCAAGGCCTACACGCTCCAAAGATAACCCACTCACATTCAAGAACTGTTGGCACGGAAGCTGTAAAAGGCAAAGAACAAGTTTATTAAGACCCCATGGGGTGGTGGTACACTCAAACAGCACCCTTCGGTAATGCAAGAGGTATCACACCGAACACCGGTGTGACCCCGTTTATATACAGTTTTGGGGCAATAAAAGATAGGCGGCACAAGTTAGAACACATTTAAGGACATATATGGTCATGTTTTGGAATACTGCCAGCTCATTGGAGGGGGCACAACTCCGCTGGTCAGTTTGATGCACATTCCAGAAGGTTTACGGGTCAGTGGGAACTGCGCATGTGCGGCTTGACCAGTACTAAAAATAGCTTGTTGCTGGGCAAAAAGGAGTGGTCAGCGGAACGGACAATGGACTAAAGGGCACGTCGGCCACGAGGCCGCTCATGATCTAAGATGGCCGCTGCAACATTCAAAATGGCGTTTTCATATATAGCTAAGTTAAGGAGGACAACGTGTAGGTTCAGCTAATCGCTAACGCGGCCGGGCCAATTACAACAAACAATGCTCAATTCCTGCTGTTTAGCCCTTACGTTATCAATAATAGAGGAACCCCCCGTGGTGGGTGCCTCAATTACCCCATCATTCGTGGGTATATTCACTTCTTCTTGGGACGTAGTGCCATTGGGTGTGCATCAGAGCCTTCCTACTGGGTTTGGCTCATGACGTTCCGTTAGCTGGACATCTGGGGCAGGACAAGACCTATGACAGGCTTGTCACCCATTTTTATTGGCCCCAGATGCGTAGGGATGTAGACATCCATTGCAAGACCTGTTGCACTTGCCAGGCAAGTGGGAAAAGCGGAAGGAAGCAGAAGGCTCCCCTCCAACTTTTTCCAGTGGTCAGTACCCCCTTTGACCGGGTGGGTATTGACATTGTTGGGCCCCTGGACCCCAAGACAGCCCTGGGCAACAGGTTCATCCTGGTCTTGGTGGACCATGCCACACGGTACCCGGAAGCCATCCCTCTCCGAACAGTGACGGCCCCCGTGGTGGGACGGGCACTGATGGGTGTTTTCTCCCGGATGGGGTTCCCAGAGAGGTGGTGTCAGACCGGGGCACCAACTTCATTTCAAACTATATGAAGTCTCTGTGGAAGGAGTGTGGGGTAACCTACAAGTTCACCTCTCCTTACCACCCTCAAGGAAATGGGCTGGTTGAAAGATTCAACCGGACCCTGAAAGGCATGATCATGGGTCTCGAAGAACCAATGAGGCGGAAATGGGACGTCCTCTTGCCATGCCTGTTGTTTGCTTACCGAGAGGTGCCGCAGAAGTCTCTAGGGTTTAGCCCCTTTGGGCTCTTATACGGTCACCCGGTAAGAGGGCCTTTGAGTCTGGTCAAGGAAGGCTGGGAGCAATCTCCCAGGAAACCTCCCCAGGATGTATATAGCTACATGCTGGCCTTTCGGAACCAGACTCGGCACTTCAGAGAACTTGCTCAGGCAAATCTGGAGGCCAGCCAGGAGGAGATGAAGCGTTGGTACGACCGGAATGCCACTCTGGTAGAGCTTAAGCCTGGTCAAGAAGTGTGGGTCATGTCCCCTGTGGAACCTTGTGCGCTCAAGGACAGGTGGACTGGACCGTTTAAGGTTGTGGAGAAGAAGAGCGATGTCACCTACTTGGTGGACTTGAAATCTCCCAGGAACCCCTTGCGGGTCCTGCATGTCAACCGTTTGAAGCCCCACTTAGAAAGGTCCGAAGTGGGCATGCTCCTAGCTACAGATGCTGGAATGGAGGAGGAGAGTGAGCCTCTTCCTGACCTCCTGTGTGCTAAAGAGCAAGAAGGGTCAGTGGATGGTGTTGTCCTCTCTGACACACTGACCCTTGAGCAGAAACAGGATTGTCGCCACCTGTTGGGACAATTCCCGGATCTGTTTTCCTTGGTTCCGGGTGTCACTCATTGGTGTGTCCATGACGTTGACACCGGAGACAGCCCTCCTGTGAAGCACAAGGCTTACAGGGTGACTGACAAGGTCAGAGCATACATTAAGGAGGAGGTCTCCAAAATGTTTGCGTTAGGGGTGATTGAGTCCTCTAGCAGTCCTTGGGCTGGCCCAGTGGTCTTGGTCCCGAAGGCTGCGGCGCCTGGTGCTTCACCAGAACTCCGGTTCTGCGTGGATTACCAAGGACTCAATTCGGTCACGAAGACTGACGCGCACCCCAACCCCAGAGCTGATGAGCTCATCGATCGGTTGGGGGCTGCCCGGTACCTTAGTACGTTTGATCTAACGTCTGGGTACTGGCAGATCGCCTTGACTGATGGGGCAAAGGAGAGGTCCGCATTCTCCACACCAGATGGGCTATACCAATTCCGGGTGATGCCCTTTGGGATGAAGAATGCCCCTGCCACCTTCCAGAGGTTGGTCAACCAGGTCTTGGCTGGACTGGAGGATTTCAGTGCCGCCTACCTGGACGACATCGCAGTGTTCAGCGCCAGCTGGGAGGAACACTTGCGCCACCTCCAGGAAGTGTTGTTGGCCCTGCGCGGAGCAGGCCTCACAATCAAAGCCAGTAAGTGCCAGATTGGGCAGGGTTCGGTGGTGTACTTGGGGCACCAAGTAGGGAGCGGCAAGGTTGCCCCCCTGCAACCCAAGATTGATACCATCCTGGCTTGGGCGCCGCCCAAAACCCAGACTCAGGTGAGAGCCTTCTTAGGACTCACGGGTTATTACAGGAGGTTTGTCAAGGATTACGGTAACATTGTGCACCCCTTGACTTCGCTGACTTCCAGGAAGCAGCCATGAAAGGTGATCTGGACTGATGCCTGTCAAACGGCCTTTGACACCCTGAAAACTGCAATGTGCACAGCACCCATACTCCAGGCACCCGACTTTTCAAAAGAATTTATTGTCCAGACGGACGCTTCAGAGCATGGCGTGGGGGCTGTTCTAGCTCAGGTAAATGAAGAGGGCCGAGACTTGCCTGTAGCCTTCATCAGTAGGAGGTTACTTCCCAGGGAAACGAGGTGGAGTGCGATAGAGAGAGAAACATTTGCTGTGGTCTGGGCGCTGAAGAAGCTAAGACCCTACCTGTTTGGGACTCACTTCCGGGTTCAGACAGACCACAGGCCCTTCAGATGGCTAATGCAGATGAGGGGTGAGAATCCGAAACTGTTGAGGTGGTCCATTTCCCTACAGGGGATGGACTTTACGGTGGAACACCGCCCTGGTACAGATCACGCCAATGCTGATGGTCTGTCCAGATTTTTCCGCCTTAGTGATGAGGACTTCCTAGGTTAAGGGTAGTTCTCCCCACATTTCAGCTGGAGGGGACACATGTTAGACCTGACATCATTGGCTTGAGTCTCTCCTCCATTTTTTCTGTTGTGCCTCCACTGTTTTACGATGTTTTGCTGGTATATGCTTTGGGCGCCGTGCCACTGCTGATCAGTGCCATAGAGCAAGTGCTCCCTATGGTAAATTGATGTATCCATTGTATCCATGTTTGGCTTATTTGGTTTACTGTCAGTCCCTAGTCTAGCGCACCCGTAGTGCCGGGGCTTGTAAATACAAATGCCGCTCGTGGGCTTGCAGCACGTGTTGTGCCACCCACAGGAGCGGCCTCGTAAAAGAATGTCTACGGGTCGGTCATTGCGAGACCCACGTGCAGCCTAGTGCTGTCACGCAGGCTGCGCAAGTATACCTACTTGCCAGCCCCTCAAACCTTCCCTTGACTTCATGTTAGTCACCCCTATGGTAGGCCCGCGGGCAGGGTGCATTGGAAGTATAAGGTAGGACACGCCTGACCAAGTTGGCATGTCCTAATAGTGAATTACCGCCCTCTTCGTTCTTCACTATTGCGAGGTAGCCTGCTCTCCATTAGTTAGAATGGGCCGCCGCGATTATTAATGCTATGATCCTAGCTGGCTCGGGGAGCATGGTGCAATGTCGAGTTTGGTATCCCTGAACTCGGGGTTTAATTACGCATCCGTTGGTGTGGATGGTTTTTGGACTCTGGGTTTGAAAATAGCACTTTTAGAAAGTGTCTATTTTCTTGTCTAACCATTTCTGGTTTCTGCTGGTTTTGCGTGTGTGTGACAGGAGCTGGGTGGGTCCAGAGGTCTGGATGAGTCAGTGTGGGATGAGTGGGACATTTGCGTTGAGAGTAGGGGGAGAGTAGTTGCTGATAGCCTGCCCTGCCTGATACAATGCTGGCTCCACCTCCTGCCAAGCGGCTGATGGCTCTGTGCCTGCCATGGACGATCCTAGCCCCACCTCCTGCCAGGAGGCCGATAGCTCTGCTCCTGCCAGTGTAAATGCTGGCTCCACCTCCTGCTGGGCGTCTGAGGACCCAGCCCTGCTCAGTGAATAGGCCAGGTGCTTCTGCCTGGCTCCACCCACAACAGACCCAGGATGTTGGGAAATTCCCCTGCGTGGACAAAGGGATCAAAGCCGAAAAGGGGTATAAGAGAAGGACCCCTGAACCAAGAATTTAGATTACTTCTGACAAGGAACCCTGTAACCAAGGACAAGAGGCCTGCTGATCTAAGGACTTGCCTACCCCTTCTGCCAGTGTGCTGTTTGCTGGGGGGAATCCTGCAGTGCTTCTTTATTTTTGCCAAGGAAACCAGGAGAGAGGAACTGTGTGTGTACTCTCACGCTTGCTAAGAAAATCTCCAAGGACTGGAAGAGTGCCAGTCCCCTGCTGAAGTCACAGGGCTAAAGGACTTCATCTGCTTAAAGTGCTATTTGCTGGAACCTGTGGATCCAGCACCTCTGAAAGAGCCAGCAACCTCGACGCCGACGGACGTCGCCGAATCCAGCTCGACGCAGTGGGTAACGGCCCCAGTGTCCCGCTCCCTCGACGACCGGCCGCCGGGCCCGACCGACGCCAGCAGCAACGCCAGTGAGTG
This sequence comes from Lissotriton vulgaris, assembly GCF_964263255.1. Lineage (NCBI taxonomy): Eukaryota > Metazoa > Chordata > Amphibia > Caudata > Salamandridae > Lissotriton > Lissotriton vulgaris. The sequence goes on from NC_141685.1 coordinate 1,224,772,354, forward strand.
GGAGTACGGCTCCAGCTTCAAGGGACCTCGTGTCTGCACCGCTGCTGATCGCATCGCCCTCGTGCCCTCTCGACGCCTTGAGCGCTGCTCACTCTGTGCAACCGCACCATCAGCAACAACGCCTGCTGAGGCCTGATCGACACCGAAGACGCGACGCCGGATTGCTCGACGCCGCTGATCATCGTGTGCTTCCTTTTCCAAGGTACTGTGTGTTGGGGGTCCGTGTGACTCCGGGCTCGACGTAGCGCTCCTCGCGGTCGACGCTGAACCTTTGGATTAACTTTGCCTCGACGTCGTGTAGCCCCCGTGTGGGTTACCCTGTTGCTAAGAACTGTATTGCCAAGAAGAAGATCCGCTTTGATACTAAAGACTTTTTTTGTGCTAAAGAAGAAACTACCTTTGAACTATCCCTTTTCCCTTCCCAGAGTATTTATCAAGATTGTGTACATTTTTGTCGTTATTTGGTCTTGTGCTAAGCCTTATATAAGAATACTTATTTTTATAATACTACTGTGTCGTGTCCATTTGTAGTGTATTCACTTTATTACTGTATGTGGTCATAATTGCTTAACACACAGCCTCTGAGATAAGCCTGTTCTGCTCTGCCAAGCTACCAAGGGGGTGAGCAGGGGTTATCGAAGGGTGTGATCCCCTTGCCCTGACTAGAAAAGGTGTGTCCCTATTTGTCAGAAGTGTATACCTCTGCCAACTAGAGACAGCCGTTTCTAACATACTGGTTAAAGCATTAAGTAGTGCAAAAACAGTAAAATAAGAAGAAAACATTACAGAATAAAAAACTGACTCCAATTCATAAAACTAGGTTATATTTTTTATTTTTAAATGTACCCCCTTAATGAGAAAAATCCATTGGAGGGCTCCAAAGATATGATTTTTATAAACAGACAATAAATCACTGCTTTTCCCTCAAAGCAATACATCTTTTTAATCTACTGCAATAGCATTTTAGGGTTAGCCGTGAAAGCAACTTGAAAACATCTATATGGGCACTTTTGAATGTGTCAACTGTAATAGGGAACTAGTCGGGCCCAGGGGGACAGTTACCTGTTGACTTTTGCAGTTTTCAGTCCAGTTCTTAATTCTTAGGTCAACTTACCATTGAAGTCAATGCGGTGGTCCTGATGAAAGATGCTGAAGATAATGGGGATGCTGAGCTGGTGTGGTGTAATGGGTCTTCCTGTGTCCACCTCTTGCTCCTTGAGCCTGGGGGGGGGGGGTGACTGTGGGCTTGGGAGTCGATCCCCCACAACTTCTAGGTGAAATCAGGTGCAGGCCCAGTTGCCACTGGTTTATTGGTCTCCATTTACACAAAGCCAGCAGTTTTCTTTCACTGATGTTAAATTCCTTGCAAGAATACCATATTGCATGCTGACGTCTAACCTGGGTCTAGCAGATTCAGGGGCAACATGTGAGGGGCAGGATCTGGTATCCTAGGACCCACCTCAGCATCGAGCAGCATCAAGTCTTATTGGTGCTGGTCTCTTCAGTGTGCAGGCTTCTCAGCTTTTATGTCTTTGTGGCTGTAACAGGAAGTAGGCCTTACAGACTCTTGGAATCACTTCTGCCTGGCACACGTGGGCAGCTTTTCTATGACGAAGGCACTGCAAGCACAGCCCTCTTTGCTGGTCCATGGTTTCAGCAGGTGAAGTCTAGACCTGTGTGCAGCCTCTCATTGCCAGGCCCATAGAATAGTGTGATCTGGGGTTTGGATGCCACTTTTATGCCTGATGCAAGCTGAAGAGTATTAGCTCCTAACTAGCCAATGGGCTATCAGGTACCCTCCCGGCTGACAACAACTTCCTGTGAAGTGTTGCATCTAGGAAACTCAGGGTTCACTATTCTGCTTACTCCAAACATGGCAAGACCCTTGTCTAAGTGTGTGGAGCTCCCCAGCAGCACCCAGAGGTGTGGCTTCCTGCGGGCCATATTCCCCTTGAAATACTCTCTGCCCGAATTCCAATCTAGCTGCTAAAACAAAAGAGCTGCCCCTTCTGTGTGTGACTACCATTAGTCCTTCAAAGGCAACTTTCCCTCTGAAGTTCAGCTTTTGGGTTCACACCCACTCTGACCATCCTGCCAGGAAGTGATCATACCTTATCTCTTGGCAAGTCCTTTGTTCCTCTTCCTGAGAGTTGTTCTCCCCTACCTCAGGAGGGCAGCAGGCTTTCTGGATGACAGTAGGGGTGTGCAACAGAAAATGGCTAGTAGACAACTTCGGGCAACAAACAAGCAACTTTCTGAAGTTGCCATTTGTAAACTAGATACTTAAAATTCAACTTGAGCAACAGGCCAGGTGGAAGTACCAGTTTTAGTAGTCTCTTTTGGAAATTAGCACTGCTCAGTGGAAAGCGAGTAACTCCAACATTGCCAATGGGGCTACTATCATTTCCAAAGTAAAAACGACAATGCAGAATGCTTACTTTCAGGACATATGAAAACACATGTTCTTCTCAATATTATATATACCCTATCTTTAGGGCTAACTTATATATTTACTTTTGCCATTAATGTAAATAGCAATTTGAAATCCTCTCTGCCATTCTTCACCGACAGATTGTCACAGTTGCCACGGTTCTTTCGGGTGTGCGCTGATGCAGCTGTGACCAGGGAGTGAACCCATCATGCAGAACGTGGTATCGTCTCTCTGGCCTTGCTACTTTGCATTGGAGTCCCCATTCACACAGGAAGTATTTATGGTCTAGGGGTTTGTATGCAGAAGAAAAAAAAGCTGCATCCAGAGGACAGTAGCTTGCCTGCTATTATTATACTCATGTGAATTACGTACCTTGTGATAGCCAGTTTGTGAAGCCTTGCTTTCTCACCTGCAGCCATGTTGTTCAGCTAATCCTAGGGGTCAGATACCTGCTTGCCTCTTTGCTTGCCTTCCTGATCCCTGCTTGTCCTACCAACAGAGCACTGTTGCTACTACTTTGGAAAGGTGCATTGTTTAATTAATTGTGACATGAAGAAGGACTACAGTTAGGGTTATATGTTCTTGAGCCTTTCCTCTTCTGGATTTTGGAAATTCCTGATAAAATACGAAAGACATTTCATGAGGTTTAGTTAAGGCTTTCTTGTTTTTTCTTCTTCCCACAAATCGTGTTTTCTAAAATGTCTCTCTTTGGACTTATTGTTGGCTTTTTCTACATATGATTCCAGCATTACCTTGCTTCTGAAGCATTAGGGAATGATGATCCAATGATCCTGATTCTTCATATGGCATAAGGTCCTCCCTTTGTGGTTAATAGGGAGTAGGTGGGTTCCTGTTATAGTTAGATGATGAGCAGCTAACATACTCTGGTAATTCTCATCATCTAAGTGGAAGAACCTGGAAAGGCCATCTGCTTTACATGTTCACTTCCTGGTAAATGTTCCACTGTAAATTTTGGTAAGGATGAAATATGGGAAGTATTTCATGAAATCATATAGCTTTTACAGATTTATGCAGGACAAGCCCACCCAGCAGCTAATTTAAAAGCCCAAAAATGAAACTTGCCTTTAATTTGTAACACCATATAATTTATTCTAACTTACTTTTTGCATGCATATTTTTCACAAAAAATAATCTTTCATACAGCAACATTTAATTCCAAACATTGTTGACTACAATCATTTTCAAAAATACCTTCTGTTGAATGAACAGCGCCATTTGCATAAAGGTAACAAGGAATCTACCTGCCATTATCAACTAGACAATTACAATTTTGCACTCTTTAACATAAGATCATATTACTAATAAAGATGATAAAAAGATTAGCGTCACACAGGAAACCTTGCCTTACTCAACTCACACAAAGTGATGGCAGGACCGCTTGCCATTTGCCTATCCATTGACAATCTCTCGGGTTAGCATTCCTTTGCTCACCATGTTGCCTCAGTTTATAACTAGCCATCTGTAAATCATTCTTAACCCTGTTCCAACAGAAACAGTCCAGCCTAAACTATCAGGCCCTTCCTGAACAGGAAGACAAGTAACCCCAGACTGTTTTCACCCTGTTTGGGGCTCATCAGTCAGTTGTAGTTGGGTTCCAGTGACACATTGGGCAAGGGACCATGTCTGGGCATAATCTTGCAACTTAGGGTGGTACATTAAAAACAAGAGAGTAATGCTTGCAATTTTTCTTTCTTTTTTTTTTTTTTTTTTCCGTGAAGCCATATTTTTTTTTTTTTTTTATTTTTTTCTTTTTTATTTTTTTTTTCTTCGTTACAACATATCATTATGAGCATTACATATATCACAATTTTATCCATTACTGTATTTTTTGCGTAATTTAAACTCCAGCCTTAAGTACTAACATACAAATTATACAATACAGCTACATAAAGAAAGCATACACATTATGCAGTTCAGCTATAATAAGAAAGCAAACTCCAAAGTAAACACAAGAAATAAAGAAGATGAAAACCGAAAGCAGTAATGATAACGATACCATCAACATATTCCCGCCCCCCTCCCCTAATTACTCCTTCTTTGCCTCTCTTTCCATTTACATATTGGCTCCCAAATTCTTCTCCCCAATCGTCTTCCACTTCTCCCCTTTCTAGCAAAATGTTTTTCCTCTATATTATATGCATACAGAGTATTTGCCAGCCAGCTTTGCAAGCTCGGAGGGCTTTTATCAAGCCAAGCCCTAGCTATTGTGAGTCTATAGACAGCCATTATTACAAACATAAATTCAGCATATTGAACCTGCTCTTCATTATTCACACCTAGCATAATCCAAGCCGGCGTAAGGGATATCTCAATACCCAGTGATCTTGCCAAAAAACCCTCAATCTCACTAATCAATGTTCGTAATTGGGGGCATGATGCAAAAATATGTACGCTATCTGCTTCCAACTCATTACATCTGGGACAATTGATTCCTTGATTCCCCCCCCATTTTGCAATCTTTGCAGGCATAAAGTACAAAGAATACAATGTTTTATAATGCTGAGATTGCAGCGGGGCAGCACATAGTATCGTACAACCCAAATTCAAGGAATCATAAAACAAGCTACTATCAACTCCCAATTTATCCTCCCATTTCTTGCTGAATTTAACTAAGTCATCCTGCTTATTTTCCACCAATGCTGCATAAAAGGATTTGATAGAGCAATCCCCCATCAGTTTTATTTTCTCCATTATTTCTATTTTATTAAAACCTGCTGGACCTCCAACTTTGTTGTTAAGAAAGCTTCTAACCTGTAGATATTTGAAAAATCCCCTATTATCTAAACCAGTGGTTCCCAAACTTTTGACTCTGGAGGACCCCCATTTATTCACCAGTGGAAGCCGTGGACCCCCAAGCAATTGTAGGATTTAATTTTCAAACATTATAACAGTAATTCGAGAAAAAAAACACACATGTGCACACAAAACAAATACTCAAATTACTAAGGATTTTAAGGGCATATTTACAAGCCCATATCACCATGGGAACGTCCATTTTTGTGATGTTCTCATGGCGATAGGGGCTTCGCCATATTTACACTGCAGCTTTAAGCCACTTAATGTAGCTTAATGCTGCCTTGTAATTAGGGCTGGGCCGTGGAAGTTGTGGTGGGTGTTCCACCCCAACACCCATTGATTTTGATACTGCTTTCTATTTACAAGGGCAGCGTAAATAGGAGGCAGCACCAAGATTAAGACCATGAAAAACCTGGTCTTAACTTGGTGAAACGAAATGAGGAGAAATGCGTTATGTGCTGGCCCTTCCAGCACATAAACAATCTTTAAAAAAATACATTTTGTAACTTCCATGTGTGCTGCATTAGGCAGCACAAATAGAAGTGACAAAACGGTATTTCACAATTGTTCATGTGCAGGAAGTGGGAACTTCCTGCACATAAACAATCTTCCCCTCAACACAGGCACCCTTGCACTATGGTGCAAGGGTGCCTGCATTGGTACTATACTGCTAAGTGTAGCACCAGTGAAGGGGGAAACACATGGCTGCACCATATTCTTGTAAATATGGTGCAGCCCTGCGTTTCTGAGGTGGCAAAGCATGTCGCTAAGCCAAGGAGGCTAACGACATGCTCCGCCAATTCCATTGTAAATATCCCCTTAGTATTTTATATTGAAAGAAATTGCAAAAAAAACATTTTAATGGGAAGGTTGGTGCTGCATCTATCTCCAAGACTAACTTTTGAATGGTTGATTTTATTTCGCATTATGAGGCTCCTGCCAGGGCCAGACTGGAAACCTAAAGAAGCCCTGGCAAATGTTCTCAGACCAGTCCCTATGTGGTGAACACCAAGTGCAGTGACTGAGCCTGACCACTACAAAAGGAGCTTTGGGAGGCTCCCCTCCCCAAAAAATGTAGGAAACAGTGGTGCAGTCTAAAAAATATTCATCATTATATAATGAATTGTATTAGCTTTTAAAGAATAGTAAATGAACACCTAACTATGTTCCAGGATACGAAAATCTTTGTTGGGGTTCTTCAATGATTACCTTATTATCACCCTCCAACAGGGCCTCTCTTCTCACCATAGCCCCTCTCTCACATGTATTTCATTTGTTTCATAGCATTTCTCTCATACCATTGTAAGATGTCAAAGCACTTTACATCACACACATATAGAGACAATGAATCATACGTGAAAATCGGTGTATAGAAAATGTTACATAAGGCAAAGGGGACTACAAAGTGTAGGATTCACATATCATTCATACTGCTAGGTATTTTTATAGAGTGTTTCGCCTGGTGAAACACAAACTCAGGATTCGGAACATAACCCCGTGGTTACATTAACTTTAACATACAAAATGTATTTCCATCCATATAAACCTTTTTAATAGCATCCGGATAATTATAGACTGGGGAAAAAACATAAGTTACTAACTTGTACCATGCAGTTTGCAAGCAGCTCTTTAATGAGAGTTTATAGCTCACTGTGCTAGATTACGATTGTCCCTTATGAATTACACAGTAACACAAGAATCTCTGTGACAAAAGCAGAAACCCACTGACCTATGCACATAAAATACAGTTTTTGAAAATGCATGGCACACGTTCTTTGCAGTAGGCATATTAACCCTCTGTGCTACATTAGATAAGTCAAAGCTGCCACTGGACAAAACGCTCAACTCTCTCCAGCAGATACATTAATCACTGGCATTTTCATGACACTTTTATTGTTGCTCGAAAACTGCTAATTATACCAGGAACTTTGCTGTGCTTTTCAAACTGCTGCCTGGGGACCCCCTGGGAATGTGCCACGGACCCCTGGGGGTCCGCGGACCACAGTTTGGGAAACACTGATCTAAACCATATGTGTCTCTTAGCTCTGAGAATTGCTTAAAACCATCCTGTGAGAATAGATCTCCAATTTGCGTAACCCCCCTTAGAGCCCACTCTGCCATAATATGATCCGCAAAGATTTCCTTAGGGAGTGACCTGTTGCTAAATAATAGGACATACCTGTTATACCTCCCAATCTTTACTTTCTTTAAGAATGCATTCCAGATCGTCACTGCCGCTTTTACAGTTTTGAACTTAGTCCTCTTAAAGTAACTATAGTCAATACATTTTAGAAAACAGTTCTCAGTGTTTGCTCCGAGCGCGACAGCATAAACCTCTGTAGACATCTTCTGCAGTCTTACATCATCAGGGTTTCCACCAATAAGACCTTGGATGTATTGCAGCACAGTAGCCATGTAATATAATCGAAAATCTGGTGCCCCCCATCCTCCTTTTTCTCTGGGAAGCGTCATGTACCTATAGGCTCTCCGAGTTTTACCTTGGGCCCATATAAACCTATTACATATAGCCTCTATACCATTAAACCAGCTGGCTTCAATCAGCAAAGGTACAGCCCTGAACACATACAAAAATTTGGGTAAAATCATCATTTTGATTATATTTGTACATCCAACTAACGACAAGTGTAAATTGTTCATTCTTTCCAGATCTTTTTTCATTTGAACAATCAAAGGATCCATGTTTTTTTCCACAATTTTACTTACTTCTGCTGTCATTTGTACCCCTAGGTAGGTTGCCATATTCGTCACTCTGTCATCATTACAAATTACCCATTGATTTTTAACTATCTGTGTTTTAGTGGTATTCAAACTATATCCAGAGAACTGACCAAACCTCTCAGCTTCTGCTTCAATTGCCCTGATGGCAACTGAGGGTTCTGGAGTCAAGATAGCGAAGTCATCCGCATAGGCTAGTGATTAAAGCCTACGACCATTTAGCACTAATGGTGATATCTCTTGATTGATTTCCAATTTTCTTATATAGGGGTCAAGGTATAGAGCAAAAAGCAGAGGAGAAGAGGGGCAACCCTGCCTTGTACCTCTCTGAATGTTAACTGCAGCCGAGAAACCTCTATTGATTCTTATCTTGGCCGTCGGATTTATGTATAGTGTCTGCAAAGCCTTTATAAATCCTGGTCCTATACCGTGCCACCTCAAAACATCCCATAAATATCTCCATGAGACCCTATCGAATGCTTTTTCAGCGTCGAGAAACACCGCTGCCATTGGGTCTTCTAGGGTATCTGCTACATCAAATGCCGTAATTACTAACCTAGTGTGGTGGGTTGTTCCCTTACCTGGGACAAATCCATGCTGAGAGGGAATAACCAACGATTCAATTTTCCTGGATAACCTTTTTGCTAACATTTTGGAAAACACCTTGACATCGGCGTTCATTAACGTAATAGGTCGGTAGGAGCCCGGGACATCTGTCGGTTTGCCTTTCTTTGGAATAACAATGATGTCTGCGCCTCCCCAAGAGTGTGGAACAGACTCACCCAATTGTGCTAACAGCATCAGATTATACATATCTGCTAACAAAGAGGATTGGAAGATTTTATAAAATTCAACTGGGATCTGGTCCGGGCCAGCGGCCTTCCCAGATGGCAGCTCGCTCAAGGCCTCACTCAGTTCATCCACCTTGAATTTCTCTTCCAGCTCTTTTCTGTCTGCCTCCTCCAATTTTGACGGCTCTATCTCCCTCAGGTAAGCCCTTATGTCCTCTTCTCCTCCATCTCCTTCTGATTGATACAGTGCCATATAAAACTGCCTAAAAACCTCTCTGATCTGTTCTGCTCCCTTAACTTTGACTCCTTGGTTATTTTTGATCTCCTTAATGTCTGCCATCCCATCTCTTTGTCTAGCTTGTACCGCTAATATATGACCAACTCTCTCACTGAGTTCATACGCCTTCTCTTTATTAGCCATGTACTTCTCCACTGTCCTTTTTGCCATCCCATCCATAACCTCTGCTTTAAGAGCGACTAACTTCAATAAAATCTGCTCAATTGGTGAGTGCGCATTTATAGCCAACATAAGTTCCTCCTCTGCTTCTCTAATTAATTCGTTATCTCTCTCTACTTTTTCCCTCTCCCTTTTCTGTGCGGTAATAACATAGCTCAGGGTCATTCCTCTTATTCCGGCTTTACAAGCATCCCACACTATCCCTGGTGTTGAGGTACCTCTATTAATTTCCCAAAATTCCTTAATCCATTCAGACATTTTCACCCTATACGTTTGATCCTGGAGAAGCATTCTGTCGCATGTCCATTGTGTCGGCTCCTTGTTTCTCTTTTGCCCAAGATTTACAGTTAACACTAGTGGGCTATGATCTGAAATGATCCTAGGTTCTTTTACTATCTTTACCCCATCTACCAAACCTCTTGTAATCAGAAAATAATCCAGCCTAACTAAAATCTGATGGGGAGCTGAAAAAAAGGTACTCCCATCCAGGTTCGGATGGCAATTTAGCCATGGATCCTCTAGAGAATTATTCCTTGCCATATCCGCTAAGGCCCTGTAAGTTCTCTTTTTTCTCCCCGTATATTTCCTGTTAGAATCTAGAAAACTACTATCTGCATCATGGAAATTCAGATCACCACACAAAATAATAGGCTCTGGCCACTGTGCAAGTTCCGCATCTAAAAATTGAAAAATATCTGGATCATCTCCAGTAGACCCATACACTGAGACAAGCGTAAAAGTTTCTCCCCTAAACGTTAGTTCTGCTATAACCCATCTTCCCCATTGATCCTCCAACTTCCTCTTGACTAGTGTGTCCTGTCTTTTGCCCAGGATTACCACCCCTCTTGTCTTGGTATTCTGGTTGGTTTTTGCTAAAACATTGAAGCCAAGTTGATCAAATAAATAGGCCTTAGTACCCTCAATGTGTGTTTCCTGAAGGCACACCAGATCCGGTTTTAGCGATTTTAACAAAGAGGCAGACTTTAACCTCTTATTTAACTCATTAAGTCCACATATATTTATTGAGACTATTCTACAGGTCATTATATTTCACAGATCTTCCTATTTCAAATTTCCATTTGAACCAACAAGCTTTAGTAATTATCTTTGAGATTTCCCCTACGCTTTTTCCTTGAATTCGCTTGTGTATCTTACCCCATGCAACTTTTTGTGTATCTTTTCTACCTCTTACTCCTTCACCGTGTTTGTGCCCAAAACCAACGTGTTTGTCTCCCCCCCTCGCCACCCACCCCTCTCCACCCCTTACCCCCCACCCCTTAAGAGCCCCCCCCTTGCTACAGGCAAATAGGCCAATCCTGGCCTATGTGTAGCCCCCTGTAGTCTGTAGAATCGCTACTCTCTCCCATCCTGGTTTCCTCACTGTTAAGCCTTGCTAAGTACCTTTCTTTAACATTACCATCTTACCATCTTACCATCTTACGGGGTCTTTGGTGGAGTTCTCGTGGGAGACCTTGGTGGGGTTCTGGATCTAGTTCTACTCTCCTTACCATTACCAGCTTCCGAGATTTCTGCTAGATATTCTGCTGCTTTTACCTCTGAAGTAAACATTCTGGTATAACCTTTTCTGATTACTTTCAGCCTTGACGGGAACAATAGATACGCTTCTGCCCCTTGCTTTTGGAAAGGCCCTATCAGCTGCCTTAGTTTCCACCTTCTTTCCACAGTAACGTGGCAGAAGTCTGGCCTGGAGAAAAAGGTGTTCCCGTCAGCTATCTTCCTTGAGTCAGGCCTAGCTTTATCTATTATTTCCTGTCTTGCTTGAAAATTGCCTAGAAAAACCAACATTGCTCTTGGGAGCCCCTTCTCTTGCCCTCCCCGATTTTTCTTGAACAGTGGGTACCTATGTGCTCTCTGCACTTCAACATCCCAATGCCATTTCGACTCGGGAAAGGCCTCTTCCAGAATCTTAACCACATAACCTCTGGGGTCCTGCCCCTCCTTTCCTTCCTCCAGACCCAAAAGTCTCACATTGTTTCTCCTTTGGCGATTCTCAAAGCTTTCTAGCTTCCATTGGAGGTCTTCAACCACCTTCACTTGATCCGCTTTAAAAGATTGCCAGTCTGTCACTTCGTCTTCCACCCTGCTTGTCCTTTCCTCAACTTGTGAGACTCTCCCTTCAACCTCTTCCTGTTTTCTGCTTACTTTCCTTAGTGACGCTTGAAGTTTTTTTGTGTCTCTTTTTGCCCTTCTACTCTCAATTCTTGCCTCCTTCTGCATCTGTTTCAAAGTCCCAAACAACATTTCAAGGGTTACATTTTGTGTATTCTGCTTCCCCTCCTTTTCCCCTCCTTCCTGCTCGTTTTCCTTGTAGGTCTCTGATGTAGCGGCATAATCCCATGATAATTTCTTAGTCATGCTACTCCTTGATCCTCTTCCATTTCTTTTTTTGCCACTGCCAAATCCTTTTTTCTTTTTCGTCACAAATTCACTAGAACCCTTACTAGTATCCGAATCAGAGGTGCGCTCAGTACTCTCCTCTTCCTCTGATTCCTCTGACTCCTGCTCGCTAGCATTTGATGAATCTGATTCCTCATAGACCGAGAAAAACTCAGGAGAGCCTCCCCTCATACTTCTGTCTGTACTTTTAATGTTTCTGCCAGTGTCTTGACCCAAGTGCAGCCCTTTCTGCTCCGTTAAACTCTGGGTGCTGCCCCAGCTTGACTCTGCACCCTGTATAGGATTACTATGTGTCTCTAACTCTACAGCCAGAAGAGCGTCCAACATCAGCATATTATTTTGGTTTTCTAGCGGTTTTGAAACATTGTCCTCGAGACTGTTGTTCTTACCAGCCTCCTTGTTCGCCTTCCTGATTTCCGCGGCTTCTATGGCTTCTGCGTTATGCTCTGCTTGCATTGAGCCGACTGCTGCAGTGCTCGGTGGTTGCCCAGCAACCAAGCCGCCTCCAACGCTTGCGTCCTCGCGGTCCGCCGACTCTGCTTCCGCATTCACCTCCCATCCGTCTCCATGGACGCCGACAGCCGACACCGGCAGCGCTGCCCTCCCGACCAGCGGTCTCTCCTGGCGCGGATCGATTTCCTGGATCTCTATCCGTGGGACAGCTGAAGGTGCTCTTGGCGTGAAAGACTCTGGTAGGGTCGCTTGCCGCTTCTGATCCTTCGTAAATGCCGTTTGTGCGCGCTGTGCTTTTCCTTCCAATGCTATCTCCCTCGCCGATTTAGTCATTCCCGAGCGAGTCTCCGGACCCGCCTCAAACTTCTTTTCTTGTTTTTCGATTTTCTTTGCTGTTATATTCTTTGAGGACCGGTTAGGAAGTTCTGCTGCTTTCTTCAGAGAGATAGTTTTTGGGACTGCCCCCTCTCTCACCGCTGCGGCTGAGGCTTTAGTCGGTCCTGTGTTTGCTAGTTTGTCTCTGTCCGCCTTAGCTCTTTGGGACATCTTGACGGGCACTTTCACGGAGCTTATCACACTTCTCCACCAAATCAGCAACTTTATTACCTTCTTTGTCACTTTCTTTGCTGTGAGACCCCACAACCAGCCTGGGTTAAATATATCTGTCGCACCACGTTGAGCCTGATTAACCAGACCCCACATCCCTGGATTCAGCAGTACTTCAGCATCTTCGGATGGGAGAGAGTGAGAGTGCGACTACTCTCTACAGAGCTACAGCGGCCATCTTGCCATGCTTGCAATTTTTCTAAGTGCTGGCAATCAGTCAGTCATTAAAACTTTATTTGGATTGATACAACCATAAAAGTATACACTATACATTTATAAAACTTTATAAAAACACAGAATATAAAAAATTTGTAAAATTGCAATTCAGTCTTTTCCCGGAGGACAACCCCGACAACTTTGTTAATAAACAGTATCCTCCTAGGTTGTTAAAATCACAAGGGTAAACGTGAATAAACATATGTAACCAGGCCTTCCAAACTCAATACATACATTAAGGTGCAATCTTGTTAACGCCTATACCTCTGTACTCTAGAGAAACCCCCTAACTCTGAAATTATGCATATGCTATAATGCTGAGATTTTTTATCATTTGTGTATAATCATGTATCGATTTTATCAAACAGTATGTTTTGTATGAAGAATTAAATTGTATCCCATGTGTAAAAACAGTAGTTGATTATCATTATTCTTGTGTGGCAAATGCCAATTCTCATGTGCTAGTAGGTATTAGAAATTTGCCTTGGTATTCTCTTCACATATATGAATTAAGTGGAATCACCAGACCTGAATAAATACATAGTCTATTGGGCACAATTGCTGTCCTATTTTAAATGTGCGCTTAGCGGGCCAACCTGTTTCTTTCCTACCATTCACACATACCAGACCCATGGCTCCCAACAGCCGTCCAAGCTCCACATCCTGATTTGAGAGCTTGGTGCTGATGAACATTGCTGACTCTATGTTATACTCTTTTAGTATGTCGCTATTCCAGGCATCCGTTTTTAGGGGATTCCATCTATGATTAAAGTCCCCTAAAATTAAAATCACATCTCCTGGATAGAGTTCATGTAAGTTCTCCAAATCCTTTTTTATACGATCCAGATCTGCTTTATACTCATGTCTTTCCCCTTTCTTTATATACACATTGATAATACATAAAGCTTCACCCCTTATGTTGTTATTTAGAATCAGCACTCTGCTCCCCAATGCCCAGATACATGTTAGGTCGAGATGGAGAATATCTCTCACTATCCTTGTGGAGACCAACGTCATCTGTCCACCTGACACCCTACCCATTTGATTCTTTCTTGCAGGTTTTATATGACTAGCAAAATCTTCTGTAACTGGGGTTTTGTCGCACAGCCATGTCTCCTGTAGGCACATGATATCAGTCTTCCCGAGGAGATTTTTGAAAGTCTCTTGAGGCTGTATTCTTTTGTAGCCATTATTATTCCAAGACAAGATACGCAGGCTGTGTGACGACCCTGTTTCCTAATCGATGTTGCTCAGATTCCCCTCCTCCTCCTGGTCTAGGTAAGCCAGCTTCTGTATCTGTTCCCAACCAAGACATCTTCCTCCCCCCACCCTAACTTTTTGGGAATAATTATAATTGCCAGGCCTTCCTAGTTACTCCGTCCAGATGAGATAATTTTTATTTGCCGTTTGGTGCCCTTGATAATCCATTTTCAGATCCTCTCTATTTACTAATCTGATTCCTTCCCTTAACATCTCAGCTTCCAATTTTTCCATTGCGACTTTTATCAATGCTGAGTGGAGAAGGACCTTTGTTATTTCTTCACCTTTAGCATTAACCAAAAACTCCAATTCTTTTAGGTCATCTGTACTGACATATTTTAAGCTGGGGCATTTAGCAAATGAGAACAATAACTGTGAGCGGTTTAGGGGTTTTAATTTCTTACCCCATTTCCTCCCATTTCCCTGGCCCAATGGTTCTAGGTATAGCCAGGTGTCCACAATCCTGGGTGCCTGTAAAGACTTATGGCTTGCCTCTGGACTTTTTTCCCTTCTCTTCAAGTTACTTTCTACTCTACCACCATTCATATAATTATTCACCGGGGATAAGTTACTGGGCCCTGCATCAGTGGACGTTTCCATTTCCCATATGGGTTCTAACCCCTCTTTTCTCCCCCTGGGCATCCTCTTAGGGGCCCTTGCGTTCTTGGCCAAGCATTTACCTTGGTCCCAACATGACTTTTTCTGGGGCCCAAGGTTGCTTGCACCTGTGTCTACAGGGGTTACCTTATCTATTTCTACTCTCTCTGCCTTGTCCCTGGGCCTTAGGTCATGGAGTACCTGTTTCCTGTTCACCTGTTGTGCTACCTGACTGACCCGTTGGGCCTTTTCCCCTTTTCTCCTCTTCAGACAACGCCTCCTTTCACCATATCTCTTTATAATCCTGGGACAGTGGGAGATATATACCGTAGGCTCCTCCTTTTTAGGTGTATTTGCCCTTGTTATTTCTCCCACCTCGTCAGCTTTTTTCTCACAAGCTCTTACAAGGGATGGCATTTGGGCTTTTAATCTGCTTCAATTCCCCAATTATGTTATTAAACTGATTACTATGGGTTTTTAGAATTTCATTATTCACAACTGAAACCTCTAGGATTCCTGGCTAAAGTTTTCTGGAGCATCAGCATAACCTCAAGCATTGATGAGCTCGAGGTACCCGTCACCTCCAAACTATTCACAGGTTGGCCATGATAACACAGTATGGGCCATATTTAAATTTCCAGACTGTCTTTTACATTAAGTCCAAATTCTTCTTCGGCAGCTTCTCTCTGCGGGTGTAAATCGCTCTGATTTTCATTTTCATTTTCTTCCTCCCCTCTACCTCTGAGTCTTGGCTTGGCTTTAATACAAACTTTCACCGCCCGTCTACGTTCTGTCCAGTAACTAGTACTGTAGGACCAGAAGTAGCTGTCTTTGAAGAAAAAGTCTTATCTGACATTGAACAACTAGAGCGGAGTGAATCCAAACGGAAATACTCTAATATGAGCAAAATGGAATGGCTGGCAGTCAAATCCTTGGAAAACAACACCTCCATTACCATCAAGCCTGCCGACAAAGGCGGGGCTGTCGTGGTACTCAATACCACAGACTATGAAATAGAAGTTAACCGTCTGTTGGGGGCACGCCAGAATTATCAACCGCTAATGCGTGATCCAACAGCAGAGTTGCTCACGATAATTACAGCAATGGTAGTGGAGGCAAAAGAGAAAAAATGGATCACTGCGAAGGAAATGGATTTCCTGATTAATCCAAAACCCAGGATCCCTGCATTTTATATTGTTCCAAAAATCCACAAGGCCCAGTCCCCACCACCTGGACGACCGATAGTGTCCGGTATCCAGTCAATACTGGAACCACTATCTCAATTTGCTGATTTCTTCCTTAGGGAATGTGTCATCACCCAAGCATCTTACATACAGGACACGACCGATGTATTGAACATACTGATGGATATGGCATATGACCCGGACCAACAATTTCTGGTAACAATCGATATTGAATCGCTATATACAAGCATACCCCTGGACGCCACGCTGGTGGCAGCAGCACGGGCCCTGGAGGGGAGGGAGTGGTTCTTCGATACACCTCCATATTTTGTCCTGCAATGCATTGAGATAGCGCTTACCAGAAACTTTTTCCAGTACAAAGACCAAATGTATTTACAAATATCTGGTACTTCGATGGGGGCTACATTTGCCCCCAGTCTAGCGTGTATCTATGTAGGACAGTTCGAGACTCACAACATTTATCATCCATCAAACCCGTACCAGAAGAACATTTGTCTCTGGAAACGATTTATTGATGATGTCCTCTGTGTGTGGACTGGACCTGAGGCGACATTGCAGGAGTTCCTCACATGGCTGAACAATCTGGACCCGTGTTTGAAATTTACTTGGCCCTTTAACAGGGAGACAGCAGTATACCTGGACCTTGATATATTAACCCTGGATCATCAACTTACCACACAGGTCCATAAGAAGCCGACTGATAAAAACTCATTGCTCCTCTATAACTCATACCATCCTCATGCACTCCGAGATAATCTGCAGGTAGGACAGTTCCTCCGGTACAGACGGAACTGCAGTACCAAAGAAAAATATGTGGAAGAAGCAAGTGAACTGATGGCGAAACTAGAGACACGTGCATACCCCAAAAGAGTAGTGAAGTCGGCATGGAAGCGAGCTCTGAACACTCCACGGAAAAGTCTCCTTGAGAGAGTACCAAAGGAAACAGGAGAATGTTTACCGGTGGTCACCACCTTCGATCCATTGTCCTCCAAGATCCGTTTGATTTAAAAAAAACATTGGCACCTTCTGAGTACCAGCAGTTTCAAGATGCCACAACCGAGGTTTGACTTTCGAATATCGCAAAATTTGAAGGACAGGTTGGTGCATTCACGACCCAGACAGGAAGTGTTTGCACCACAACCAGTCGCTGGGCATCAGCCGTGTGGATGCTGCTCAGTGTGCGGACTCACCCAAAAAACGAAGAGTGTCCAACTGAAGAATGGTAGGATAAGGTATCTGAAAAACCTGACGAACTGCAATACAGCTAATATCATATATCGGCTCACCTGCCCGTGCGGACTCCACTACATTGGGCTAACAACTAGAAAGGCCAAGGTCCGCATTCAGGAACATCTTAGCACGTTGAGAGCAGGACGACTTACCACTAAGCTGGTACAGCATTTTAAATTGATGCAACATCAACCTAAAGACATACACTGGGTGATCCTAGAAAAAATCATGGGGGACCCTAGGACGATCGAAACCAGGCTGATGTCAAAGGAAGCTTGCTGGATCTATCAAGAGAGGGCTGATAAAGATGGACTCAATGATCTTATTGAATGGAATAAGATATCTGTGAGATGATTGAGCACTGACAGGAGGGCCATGTGAGTTATGTCTGCGTGGTATAAGGGGATGGTACATATAGGAGAGTCAATATATCCACCCGGGACTATTTTTTCAATGAGAAAACATATAGGAAGAGGATTCTACATAACAATAATGTTAATCTTCTCTCCCTAAATAGCGAAACGCACTAATTCGATACGGAGATAGGTTGCCAAAAGCATATGAACAACTAACAACCGAGAAATCACTACTAGATACACTAGGAGGAGAGGGCATAGGAAGATTGCATGGCAGACAGAAAGATCTCCCCATTCCAAGATGGCCGCCACGTTGTAACAGGTCATGTGACACGTTACGTACACGCCAACAATTAATACCGCCAGCAAAACATTGCTCGAGATAGCGGGAACAGGAGCCCCGAATAGAAGAAACGTCTTCTGCGAAAGACGGTATGGAGAGGGATCCGTTATCTAGAGCAACATGACCGGCGAGTATTTACCTAGACCGGTGGGGGTCATTAACCCGTACTTTATGAAATACGAAGGAACATACGGGAAGTGAAACAATGCGGGGTGCAATTGTGACTCAGGGCAAGTGTAGTGTTCTTACAAAGTGGAGAAACGATAGTGGCCATAAAACCAGGTAGCTGCTGTGACAGCGAGGCATGAAACATATTGGCAAGAGCCGATTTCATTTTAACTATAAATTAAATAAATGGGCAAGAACGACACAGTGCAGAGGTGAAAGGCACTCACTATATATATGTATGTTTGCAGGTCGACGAGAAGCGACCAAAAACAAATTCCAAAGGTGGACCAGTACCACATAGGGGGGCATGAGGAACCCCAGGTATGCCAGTAGGCACAGAAATGAAGGTAATGGGTCTGCACACGTCCCTGAGACAGTTGGATTTTATGTACATCTGGAGGTAATGGGCAAGCTACTAATGTGTGTCGCTCCTTGTTTTTTATGTTGCTTTGTCTCTCTGTCGGTGTCTTGTGTGTCTACAGATTTAAAACGCCGGCGGCGACCGGCGTTGTGTGGAGAAAACACCCCCAGCCCTGAAGAAGTTGCCGATGAAATTAGACAGGCAATGAAACATGTTGGCTTCATAGAATACAAAACGAAGCACAATGGTAGAGTGTTGGTTTTAGTGGGAGTAGAAACCCAGCATAGAATAAAGATGTCCGAATAGCTAGGGTTTTCTAACTCCATTTTCAATGCAGTATCACACTGATTAGCGGTGTTGATACGTGCGGGGGTAAATACACCTAGGTTTGGTAGAGACATACACTATTGAGTTATTGACCTTCTTTTCCTACTTTCTATTTTGTTTATTTTTGATGGGAAGGAACCAATGATGAGAAGTGGAACACACTGACGAGAACCTGTCAGTAGTTCCCTGGTGGTTGCTCCCGTGAGGTACCTTCCCATCGTCCACACATTTTTTCTGACTTTTTCTGATTTATCTGACCTATCCCTCTCTGTATCCATACATGGGGCAGCACAAGCACATCCTGAGTGGAGGGAGGGTAGACACACATGGAATGATACGCACAGATTGTACCAGGACATTTTAAAGACAGGCACACCTTGTTGTAAACTCCTGGAGTGGGTGTTAGGTTAAGAATAACCGCACGAACCAGTCAACAAGAGGTAGTTTAAATGAAATTGCCTGTGGCTTAGTAGGACCAGGTTCTGTGAGTATAATGATATGAGTGGAGGGTACCTGGGTCTGAATATTTCCCTCTGAGCTCCTATTGTGTGAGAATTAATACTGATTGAAACAGCCGTGGGGAGGAAGTCAACCGAGGTACTGTCGGTTTATTAGCAATGTCGAAGTTTGTCTGGTTCAGGGAATCGGCGTCTGATACCTGGATCTATAACTTTTTTGGGGGCTCCACCGCCTTTGGTTCCCTTTCTGGTGTCTCCTTTTCTTTAAAAGGCTTACCAAATAAGTCTTTAACAGATTTTGAGACTGTAGAGCCACCTTTTACTCCTGCAACCTTAGCGGTCATCGGCCCCTTCTGATTAAATGTACTTGAGGATGCAGTGGACCCCAGTACAGATGTTTTGTAGCCCCTCAATTATAAATTAGCTTTTTTTATTTTTTCCACTTACCTCTGTCCTGTGTGCCCACTTTCTGCCGCTCCATGCCTCCACTACCTTTTCCTCAAATCCTCTGTCTTTTCAAGTCCACTTTCTCCCAATCCTGTCCAGCCTCCCGTGTATCTTTGCTGGTTTTAGGTCCTGGGGTCACTATCCTCCCCCTTTCCTGCTAGGGCGACCTCCGGCAACATCCGGCTACCAACCGGCCAGGATCTCCCCAGTTGGTGCCCAAAGTGCCCAGAGACTACTGTGCCCCCCCGTGGCGTCCCCGTGGTGTTTCCTTTGCTCAGCGCGAATGGGGGATAATGAGGGTGATACGCGGCAGAGGCTACAGCCAAATTCCACGACGACCCCACCGTGTAGCGTCCCGTATTGCGCTGCTGACACCGCCGAGGCTGACCCAGAATCCCTGAAACCGGAAGCCTGGTGACGATGACGATGACGGTGAAAGTGGGAGGATTCGGAGATTTGGAGAGACGAGCCGGGCAGAGCAGCAGTGCAGCACACAGGTACAGAGTCCTGGCAATCACTCTGGCTACCTTAGCAAATATAAAGAGTCTAGACAATTTCCCATTATAACCAAAGTGTTAACATGCTGCAATAGAAGGGCAAAGGCGAAATATGACATTAATCAGAGTCCTATTGAGATGAGCAGAGGTAAAAGCCTCTATAAGGAGTATCCAATCGACATTATCAAAAATACCCTTGAGGTCAGTGAAGGATACAAATAGCCTATTTCCTCTTAATGTAACATACTTACTTATTGGAACGGAAGTAGAAAACCTGTTCCATTGCTCCTTATTCAGCTTGGAAACTCTGATTGACAGAGTACTATTGCCTTATTCAATTCAACCTCACTCATGAGGTAATCAACCATTTCTTTTCTTGAGCTTGCCAAAGCACTCTAAAATGAAGACTGGTTAGAATGTAATGACTTCATCAAGTTTCCTTTTTAAAAATGGGTACTATTACCGCAGACCTTGAAAATTGTCAAACTACGCATGTTGTAAACACCTCGTTACACAAAGGGCAAAAAGGCATAGCCCATACTATTGGCTATAAAAGAAAGTAATTAGGCACTAAATCTGGCTTTTCCTTTTGTTGGGCCTTTTATTACAGATTATGCCAGTGTTAAAGGGTTCAACATTTTTCACTGCAAGCTTAGTGACATAAGGCTACGGTGCTATAAATTCCTGAAAAAAGGAAAAAAAGTGTAACTAAAAATACCTTTGCGGGCTGAATATGAGTTTGCCTGTCCGACTGGCCAAGAACCGCATCCACGTTGTCTGGGACACTGCTGAACTGACAATCTACCACCTGGCATGTTACAAATTGTGCTGTTTGAAATGCCGACTGAGACCACAGCAGTCTACCCAGCGGGGCCCTGGCAGTCTGCAATGTCTCTGATTGTTGCTTCCAACTACGCAGCCAGGTCTGTGGTCCACCCTCCAAGCGCATTATGACTACACAGTTGTATTTGCAGTCTCCCAGTGGTGGTCAACAAACGGAAGTTACCCAACAGCAGTTGAACACCGCGGTACAAACCAAACAAAAAAACAACATAACAGTGCTCATTGTATGTATTTAAGACTATGCACCTAATGTGCTTGGCAAGTGAACATGCCTACAACTCGCACTATAAAACAATCTGCATCCCTAACCACCATGCTTTGCTTAATAACAGCAGCCCATAAGATAGGCACCAGCATTTTCTGCTTTTTTAAATAAGGCACCCCTATTTTCATCTTTCCATTTAGAACTCTTCACCACCTGTACTTTCTATTTTGCACCTTTTTACCTGTCACTTGTTTGTTTTTTATTTAATACACACTCACATGTTAGTTTTTCACCATGCATGGGAAAAAACACAAGCTTCACAGTGCAAGAGCTCACAGTCATGCTGGATGAAAATCAATAGAGTAAAGACACACATTTTTGGAGCCCAGGTTCAGCAGACTCCTCTCTGTAGGAAAACTGAAATGTGGGACAGGGTAGTCAACAGAGTGAATGCTGTTGGTACCAGCCTGCACACACAGGGCAAAATTAGGAAGAGGTGGAACTACCTCAGGGTGAAAGTACATTCCAAGTAGAACAGCTACACCTGGAGGTTCAAAAGACTAGTGGTGGCCCTCCCAGTTCACCATTACAACTCTTTCCCTGGGAGGATAAGGTCTAGGCCATTTTGCATGCAGAGGGCTTGACAGGAATAGAGGGGGGAGTGGAGGCTGGTAAATTACACTTCAATCTTTGCCACAATATCACAATCTCTAAACTCTACTTATGCTATTGTGTTTTCTATCTACTTCCCTTACATGTAAAGTTTCTGAGGTGTTGGCCTGTCTGTGGCAATGTGTATTGCTGCATATAAAAACACATGTATCCAACTCCATGAGATGCCATATATTGCAATGCTGTCTGGAAGTGCATTAACATCCAACTATCAATCCAGGACTCATGATATGGGTTCAAATGTAAATTGATGGTGCATCCCAAACACACGTTTCCAATAGTTATGGTACACTTACTGTTCATCACGTTTTGGTTTAATGAGATTGAAGTGCCTACAGCTACCATAAAGCCCTGTCATTCTTACCCTAACCAATATGCTACACTTCTTTTAACCCTTCTCACTTGTCTGTAATGTTACTACTGATTCTCACTAGTCAGGATGCTTACCATTTCTCAAGTGTTGGTACGTAGAGAGAGAAAAGCTACCACTACTGCAATGAGACCTTGTCACTGCAACTCTAACCAAGATGCTAAACTTCTTTACCACATCTCATTTGTCTGCCATGTTGCAACTGATCTACGCTAGTCATGCAGCTTGCCAGTTCTCAAGGGTTGCTAAATTGAGATTGAAGTGACTACATCTACCATGAAGCCTAATCACTCTAACTCTAACCAAGATTCTATACTCCAGTTGCTACTTCTCACAGCTTACCAGTTGTCATGTGATGCTAAAGTGACATTGAACTGTCTGCAACTACCAGGCCTTATGGCTTAGAACTCTGACCACGATGCTACACTCCTATTGCCTCTTCTCACTTGTCGGTCATGTTACAACTGATCTACACTCATCATGGACTGTGTAATGTACAGACAATGCTTCACTTACATATACATCTGAATACTCTGCTTGATGGTGTTCTGGGCCCATCAACTCAAACTATTGATGGCATGAGTGACAACATAACAAAGGTGTACCTCAAATATATGTCAGCCTTTGAGGAAACTCAGCTCATTAGCAGTGCCTAGTGACCCCTTGACTCTGCACTTCTCACATGATGAACAATACTAAATATAAAACCTAGCTGGGTGCTTGCCTGTATTAGACACAACTAGGCCTTGGAATGTGCAAATGAGCATATTATGATTAGATTTTCTTTGTAGCAACATGTCTATTCCTAAAGCCAAAATGCCACAGGTATGCACATCTAACAAGCTGATGAAATCTACTATGTCTATTTAATGTCAACAAATGTCTAGTAAACAAATTAAACTCCATACAAATAGATGACAATAGTAATCTCTAACTATTTGGTTCAATTTTAGGTCCCCATTTACCTTGACACAAACAAGGATGTAGATACCTCACTTCCACCATTAACAATGTTCATTATCTATCAACAGATCGATCCCCACTGCACCTACACAAAGATTGAAAACCAAATAGAGATCCTCTCCACCACAGGCCAAAGCCCTCAGCAATGACAATGCTCCTGAAGAGTTGGATGTGGATGACAGCCTTTACCATCTGGTCAGCCTGGGCAGAAGACAACAGTGGGGCTCAATGTGCCCACTACAATGCCTCCCACCACGGCTGCAACATCACAGCCAACCTCCTCAGCCTGGCACCTAGCACAGTCAGTCCCATATTGTGTACCCCAGTCCAATATTCTGAGATGGGTAACACGACCCCAGTCATGGAAGAACCAGGACCCAGTGGGAGGGTGCTGTCTGTGCCAAGGGCACAAGGCATTTGGGGTAGGTGCTGTGGGAAGGTAACTGTGGGCCCGCAGATTGAGCACTCTGAGGCCATGAATACCCAGGCTGTCATTACCCAAGTCCTGGGAGTCTAGCTGGACTTCTGAAGTGTCATTGGACTTCTGGAAGCATGGATATTTTGTATGTAAACAATGTTCAACTTAGGATCACTACCAAGTCACAAGAAGACATACATACACAGGTCTGGGCTGAAAACATCTTTATTGCATTGTTTAAAAAATATGCTGACATGAATTCAGACACATAGTAAATAAGAAATCACTCACTTGCAGACTTTCCCAACATGGAAGGAGGGGATTCATCTGACAATATTTCACACAATAGGCAACAATAAATGATGTCTACATCATCAGCTGGAGCCATATTGCCTAGCACACAAAAGGAATCCTACATAAAATATAAAAAGTAAACAGACCCATGTCAGTACAGCAGTTTCTGTCCACAGTGTCATTGCAATCCATTGTTGCTTGCATCCAGAAGAATGTCCCAAACAAATATCATTGATGTGCTACAAGCACTTTGGCCTACAATGAGGGGCCACATCAACAGATAAATACAACTAATTGACAATGAGGAATTAACCAATGTAAAGGTGGGATAGCAGGATTTGGGCACAACACTTTGTTGTGTTGGATCACATGATGGCACACATATTGAATTGGGACCAACACACCACAAGGAACAAGTCCAATGGAAGCCAGGTACATCCATTGAATCCCTGTTCAAGCTGTCTTGGTACTGGATTTATACACCTAAACTATGTGACAGACATTCTCAGGACCAATCCATGCCCATTTCATATGTATGAACAGCATCATATACCGTATAATGTCACAACTCTGAAATATCCAAATGTAGATGGCGTGGTGAAGGTACCTAAAACAGACCAACACAGAGAGATTAGCTCAGAAAACATACATATGACACACATCACATTGTTAACTTCTAGAGAACACAGTACAAGACAACATTTTCAGCTGAAAAATGTTATCCTTACATTACAAATACCTTTCCCAGATATTTACAGACTCATATATGCCTAATATGCAGTATTACCATCCTCCTCACAACAAAAGTTGCAAGAATAGTCAAAGTCATCACAACTCACACCATATTTACACTTAGGCTAAATAGATCTAGATGAGATCGTGATGCAAGTCAGCTCCTTCTTCTTTACCATTCTCATCATCTTCATTTGGTATTTCAGGGTCCCCACCCGGGTGCTCTTCATGGCCTGCATCGTCTGTGATGTAAAGTATGTTCTCTTGCAGGGCAATGTTGTACAATATATAGCAGGCCACAGTGATTTTACACCCCTTTCCATGTGTGTAGAAGAGAGCTACCCCAGTCTGTTCCAGACATCTGAATCTGGCTTTCAGGAGCCCAAAATCCCACTCCTCTGGCCGCCTCATTCTTCCTATGTGCCTCTTTGAAGCGGTCTTCCCCAGGCAATATAGGATTCCTCAGTGGTGCCAAAAACCAAGGTAGGTTAGGCTACACTGAGTCTACTATGTAAAATATAAACAGGGCAACATTTAGTGAAAGACTTTCAGATCATACTACTTGACATTTCCCAAACAAAGTTGGGACAGATCACACTTAGCTAAAAGCCAGACCTTCTCCGGTAGTAAATGAAATGAAATATCGTACTTGTATAGCGCACTGATACCCCAGCTGTGGTGTCCTGGCACTGTACTCATACCACTGTGGAACCCTTCCTGGCTTTTACGTGTCAGATGTCCACTCCTGGACACCCCCAATGTAAAGCCACACTTCTCCATGAATAGTAGTAGTTGTGACATTGGCTGGGGTATGGTGCTGCTTGACAGTACAAAGGCATCATGTGCAGATCCTAAAAACTGGGCAGCGATGTTTGTAATGTACAAATCCAGTAATGCATTTAACTTGGATGTTGATAGAATGGAAGTGCTTCTATTCCGGTAGACTTGCTCCCTGTTATGTGGTGGTAATAAGGCAATATGGGTGCCATAAATATATCCAATTACATATGGGATGTGAGCAAATCCATAGGAATCCGCCTTCACAGTGGCTAAATCCTCATATTTGGGAAACTGGATGTAGCTTCCCAAGTGTCCCAAAAGTACTGCTAGCACCTCTGTGAGTACCTGATTGAACATAAGTTGTGACATTCCAGCTGAAATACCAACAGTGAATTGAAATGAGCCTGTGGCCAAAAAATGCAAAACTGACATGAGTTTAATAAGTGGTGGTTTTGATGTAGGATTATTGATGCAAGGTAGGAGGTCAGGCTCCAACTGATTACATAAGTCCAGGATAGTTTTACTATTCAAAAAGAACTCCTGGATTACATGTCACAGTGCGCCACACATATTTTACCTATGTGTACAGTAATGCACTACACAGATGAAGTTTTGTACAGGACATGACAGGTAATTGAGCATTTCACATTTAAACATATTTGTCCTCATTTGTATTGGTGGTGACGCACTTAACTGTCACCAATACATTTCTCTTAACCGCTAACATTACGATTTCCTGACCTCGCTAATAAGACATGTCAAATGTACGCTACTGGCAGTGGTCGACTGCACAGTAGGTGGTCCTATGCACAGTGGTCACAGTCATAGGCTAACATTAGTTGGGAATAGTGGCTTTCACTGCTAAATGGCTGTTTGCGCTGAAGCTGATAACCGCATCTGTGGTGTACATGCACGCGGTGGCTGCATAAAGTCTCACTTGCCACCTGATACTGCTGCTGTCAATACCTCCTCCACTTTAGCTGCTGTTTTCTTCTCTAGGAGCAATAAAGGCATGAGCTATAGGGCAGAGGGCTCACCTCTTCACTCCAGAGGAGCTGGATGACCGGGGGGATTAGGTCCTTCCCCTGTATCCCAAGTTTTACGGCTCAAAGAGGAACAGGTAAGTTTCTCGAATACATATTGAACTCCATTTCACTGCTTCCTTTCTATTTTCATAGGCTACAATGTGCCTCTGAGTGTCAGAGTGTAAGCATTATGTTGATTGCATACATTGTGTGGCCCCTACACATGGCAAGCATGTGATGGATTATGGGGCCCTTGACTTTGTGGAGAGAAGTCCCCTTTATAATGTGTGATAAGGGTGATTTCTACTTGTGTTACATGCATATTTCTATGCATGTATCAAGTTTATAGTAGCTACAATTTTTTTTCAAATCACATCAGGGTATATGTGCTGTGCATTGTTATGTGTAGGTTTAACACCATGAGCAAAGTCTGTATCCTGTTGTTGGAATTTGAGGATGAAGTTAGCCAAGTGTTCTGTCCGACTGATCACCCAGCCCACATCAGACTTTGTAAACAGTTGTTACCTTACAGACCCATTCAGAGTGGCACACAAATGTATGTCCACATATGAAATGAGCAGAAGTGTCACTTTTCTGTATTGAATCCTTGGAAAAGTAAGATTCATGTAGGAGTGTTCAGAGAGCAAGGCCTGACTGTGACAGGAGAACTGTTGCACATAGTAATGTGCCTGTAGACCTGCTGATTCATGTATGTTCCCAGATAGAATTACCTGTACCACTACTACCCATGATAGCTGTTACATGGATAACATGAGGAATGATGACTGAGGTCATCCCTTGACCTGATACTTATTTCTATTGACCCACATTATCAATGTGTCTCTGTCACTAATGACTGCCCCCTTACTCACACAGGTCTGTTGAAAGGTTTCTAATAGAGTTGCTTACACTGTACATGCCTATTGCACATCTGAGAAATGAAAAGTGCAGATAATAGGATAATTTTGAATAGAGTTAGAAATGCAAATCATCTGCGTGGCGACAGACTTCCCTACCACACTACACATACCATGGTGTATTGAGTGTCGTCTCAGTTGCAGTGCCACTTATGGCAAAAGTGGCGTCCTGGGATGGCAGGACAAACATCACAAACTACGTATGACGTACTAGTATATTATTATAAGTAGTCCACATGTCCACACAGCCCCCAGAGAGATAGCTCTCGGTGTCACACATACCAGCCCTACCTTGTGATGTTAGTCTTAGGATGTTGTGTATACTATGATACTCGCCTCTATGGACCATATACATTATTGCAATGTGCCTCGCAGTAAAGGTATCTGGACAGTCATGCACATGTAGTTTACCCTTCAGAAGGTCCAAATGGAGTGTTGTGTGTCATGGGACCTCACACCACATTACATGTAGGATGGGCCTCCCCCTACTTGATGTTAGTAAGCTGCCTCAGTTAGTGTGGGTCATGACCAAGGTTAAGGTTAGTCATTATCTGACCACAAAAGTGTGAATCCATGCTTTCTTGTGCATAGCATGTGACATGAACACATGTATTATGTTGAATCTTGATAAATGTTTGTGGTAGGTGTTAACATTTTTTTTTCAACCACACAGATATCGATCCAGTTCCGTCCGGTTGCAATCTGTTACATGGCATCCATCGAGGTCAACACCCATCAGGGCATTTGGAGATCCATCACCCAGAAGGTCCAGACCGTGGGGGTCTACAACTGACGTAATGCCCACGGCCGAAAAAGGTGGAAGGACCTGTGGCGCTGGACTCAGACGTTTGTAGAGGTCCAGCTATTTAAGTCCAGCCTACTTGGAAGGGATACGTGCCGGACGCTGCCTCGCCTGATGGCCCGCATACTCGAGGTGGCCTACCCGGACCTTAATGAGCAGTTGAAAGGTCAGCAGCAGCAAAAAGGGGGTGAGTCCTGGCCAGAGTCATACATGTCATATTACCAAGTTTGAGTGTTACAGACAGGCATTCCACCAACCATATTGGTGGTGGCCCATGTGCCTCATATAAGATGAGTCATTTTCAGTGTAGGTGTGGTAGAAGGTGCATGCTGCTGTGCTGTGGCTATTGTCTTTCTGACATTGAAGACAGTAGAGTCCTGTCCACATCCAATTCTCTCCCTTTAAGCAGACACCTGCCTGTGTAAAGTGAGTAATCAGCTCATGTTCTCAGTAAATCTTGGTGGCAATTGTACCACACAGGCAACTGGTCTTGCTTGTGTGAGGAGCAATGTTCACTTACTACTGTTTCTCATGTGATGGTTGCCTTATTGCATGTGACATGACATTTAGTTCACAGTACATGCAGTGACTCTACAACTGTTCCCATTGGTAAGTACCGGCCCATTGTTTGCGTAATTAATGTCCCACACTTTATTTTAATAGCACCAGCCCGGGGGCCCATTAAAGATTTTTTGTCACCCCACGAGCCAGGTACTTTTTAAACTTCACTCACTTTTAAACCCCACCATACACTCACATTTAAATACCCCATCCACACCACACATAGTCTTCTCAAGTGCTCCCGCGTATCCGTAGGTCGCAGCACACCGTACCCCGTAGACGGGTACGATTACCCCGATGATGAAGCATGACACGAAGGGGCCTGTTGGTGTGTGAGGGGACCAAAAACAACAAGGGTGTTCCCCAATTTTGGAGGATACTCCCTATACTCAAGGAGTGCATTCCTTTTGTTTATTTACATTTGTCCAGGGAGAACAAATCCATTTTGATCTATTTCTCTCTCTCCCCCCTTTGTTATTGATAATTCTTGTATATTAGCCAATAGTAGATCCTGTGCAAATTCAATCCAAATGTTCTGGATTACTGTTGATTTCTATAGAGGGATGATTATTTCTTGTCAACGGTACCAGGTGCGCTATCTTATGACAAAACGCCATCTCGTTTTTATAGAAACTTACAAATCCAAGAAAATGCAAGTCTGTGGCATTCTTTGGAAGTGTCCAGTTGTGAATTGCTTGGACAATTTGTTACATGGCGATCCTTCGCTAAATGTATATCGTAAGTAGTCGAACTTTTGTTGATGGAAAGAATGTTTCCCCAATCTAAAATGTAGTCACTTTTTTCTTAGCTGAGTTTACGTCACTTACCTTGCATGTCTTTAACGGCAAATAACGGTCTGAGAATAAATGGAGCTGTCATTCAAGTACATATTCATGCAATGTGCCTTCAGGTCTTGAAATACCTCACTGATGCCCCGGTGAAATGGGTGCTACCTAATCCAAAAGGCACATTCCATTTTTTGGTGCCCGAACTGTGCATGAAAAGAATGATATATAACAACTGATGAACTTTGCAATAAACCCCATACTGATGAAATAAAAAGGAGTCTTGATTTTCAAGAACCTAAAGGTGTGCCCGCAATCAGGGATGTTACCATTGTCTGATGGTAACACTTCCTTGTTATACCTAATCCAAAAGGCACATTCCATTTTTTGTGCCCGAACTGTGCATGAAAATGTTTTTCAATTCATTGCGACTCTTTGTCTTTAAAAGATTGTAGGCTTCTCCCATATATAGGTTAGGGCCCGACCATGTGTCAGGCAGTGCAGTATTCTACTCCTTCCAATCTTAAGTGGTGAGGTGTTCCTGTACCCAGATTTTCTGGGTGTGGGATCGCTGGACCCAATTTAAGCTGCAAGAGAAACTGGCCCGAAAAATGTATTGAGGCTTTGGCTGCAACAGCTCCGCATTTTCTATATGGTCAGGGCATTTAGGGCCAGATGTAGGTAAAAGTCATTTACCGATTTTGAAATACCGAATTCTACCGATTCGGTATTCGAAAATCGGTAAATGAGATGTAGGTAAAAAATCGGTATTTTTTACCGAATCGGTAAAAGTCGGTATCTGACTTTCGGAATTTCCCGAATCGGTATTTCCCGAATCGGTATTTCCCGAATCGGTATTTCCCATTCATCCCTATGGGCCGAAAGGCCCATAGGAATGCATTGGAAATACCGAATCGGTAAATACCGAATCGGTAAATTCCGAAACTGGAAGCAAGCAAAAGTGAAACTAATGAAAACAGCCAATCAGGTACCCTCCCTCACAGTAGCTGAGTCAGCAAAACGCAAGCTGTGGCTTGATATTGGTGAAAGGGTGAATGCTGTGGGAGTGACAAGCAGGAGCCTAGATGACCTCAAAAAACGCTTCTACGACATCAGGAGTCTCACCAAGAGAAAGATGTCGGAGCTACATAAGCAGGCTGGTGTCACCGGTGGAGGCAGGAACCCAGCGCCCCCCCTGACTGACCTGGAGGAGTTGGTGCCGTCTACCATCGAGCCAGACAGTGTGGTGGGCTTGGGAGATGTGGACAGCACAGCCAGAGCTAGGAAAAAAAAGGTAAGACGCATGTGCAGCATGACACCCCATACCAACTTGCCTCCCTTACCCTTTTTGCACAGACCAAACCCAGTCCAGTACTGCTAGCACCATACAGGAGCAATGCAGTATGGAAAATGTAGTCAGCTAACATAAGACCATGTGTAACTGCCCAGACATCAGCAAGGCAGTGAAAGTAATGCAGAATAATGACAGTAAAATGTGTAATGCATTTATTTAAGTGACTGTGACACAGTAGCACTCAGTTGACATACGCTTATTTATACCTAGGGGCAACATCAGCCAGTCAAGCCACAGCTACAGCAGGGACTGCACCACCGAGGGAGGAGAGTGAAGTGCCAGGGCCAAGCCAAGTCCATGCCTCGCTGGAGGAAGAACACACAACTGTCACCTCCCAGGATGAGGACACATTCCACACACCCGAGTTTCCCCACTCCCCACACCTCTCGCAATTGCCTTCATTGCATTTCTCTCCTAAGACCTCCCCAACACTATCACAGCCAGCACCTGCAACCTCACCAGCCAGGAGGCGAGTCATGGCCACACTGCCACTGATGGAGGCAGCTGAGGGAGAGGCCCAAGACACTGCACCTGAGAGTCCTGCTGCACTGCAGCCCACCACAGAGTCTTTCACCTTGCGCAGACGGCAAGGCAGGCCCAGCAGTACAGGTGTTCATGGAGAAGGCTCAGTGTTCCGTGGTCTGGAGGGGAGTATGGTGCAAATCCCACTCCAGCAGGGGAAATCAATACAGGCTGCCACCGCCAATTTCGTGTCCTAAATGAAAAAATTGGAGAAATGGGGATGGGCATTAGAGACATGGTGGAAAGCAACAGGGAGATATCGAAAACCAATGCTGACCTAGCTGCAGGAATGCAGCAAATGGGTACTGCAATCAACCAGCTGTGCTCAAAACTGGACAGCCTTGAGCACACATGGCGCAGGGACGCCCGTGTAAACAATAGGGCAATGAATCGCCTAGCCACTGCCACATCACTGCTCTGCCGCAGAGGCATTAACATGCAGGAAAGCCTAACTCAGAACACGGCTGAGGTCACAAGGGGCATGGCTAGGATCACCACTGCCCTCGAGGCAATGATCATATCAAACACTGCAGTGGATCCAGCCCTGGATGTGGCTGAGGGAGATGATAGCAGCAGCCGCAGCAGCATGTCAAGTGCTGTGGTTCACCCACGTAGGAGCAGCAGGCGCCAGCTGAGCCTGCAGGCCATGAGGGAAGCAGTGAGCAAGACCCCAGTGGGTCTGGGAAGCGCGGGCGCAAATAACTTGGCCGGTGTGGGTGATGTAACCCAGGACATGTTGTCCCCATCTTTCTTTACTTTGATTTGTTGCACTTATGTGGATTTACGTTGTGGCTACATAAAGCGCGGGCGCACATAACTTTTTGATTTGTTGCACTTATGTGGATTAACGTTGTGGCTACATAAACATATGTTGGTGCCATACACTACCTGTATGTGTTTCATTACTTACTCAGAAATAGTTGCTTGTAATTTCCTCACGTCTGTATCTGCCATCACTTGGTGTTGTCACTCCAGCAGGTTGTCTTTCAGGCACAGCATTGTCGTCATCATGATCCTCGTAGTCAGACAACTCCACCTCAGTACCCTTCCTCACAGCCAAGTTGTGCAACATGGCACAGGCAGCAATTATCTTGCAGCAGGTGATGGGGGTATATTGCCTTGCACCTCCACTCTTGTGAAGGCATCTAAATCTGCTCTTCCAGATGCCATAGGTCCGTTCTACCACATTCCGTGTACTTTTGTGGGCCCGGTTATACCTCCTTTGGCTGGGTGTGGAGGGGTTGAGGTAGGGAGTGAGGATTAAGCATGGGCGAATTTTGCGAATCTGGCGTTCGCGAATTTTGCGAATTTGCGAACTCGCAATCCGCAAAATCCGCGAATTCTCGCGAATTTGCGGATTTTTTTTTTGTGTGTTTGCAAGGATTTCTGACAGTTCGCAAGGATTTCTGACAGTTCGCGAGGGTTTTGTAACAGGTCGCAATTGCGAACTTACATGTCGGCTCGCAACGGTCACGATTATGTTGTTTCTACGTCTGGTTCATCATCACAGGTTCCCAGCACCCTCTGTTTCACCCCTGCCACCCTCTGTTTCACCCATGCCACCCTCTGGTACATCAATGCCACCCTCTGGTTCATCATCACTGTAGATTATGTGGGGAAAAAGCAAGCACACCTGCCTGCTTCAACTGACATGAATTAATTTGGGGTTGATTTATTAATGTGTCACTGTTTTAAAATTCCAGTCTGGCACCTGCTTCCTTATCTGTAATTTGCTTTCTGTTGCAGTGCAATTTTTTTTTCCAGGACCTTTGTGGCCTACTTGTAGCTATTCTTTGAGCCTGCTGTGAGGGTCAGAGCAGGGTCATACAATTGTTGCAACTAGCAACTGAACTCTGGAGGGGCCCTTGTCAGGAAGCACTACAGGGAACGGTTACTAATGATGAGTTTGAACTTTTGAACCTGCTTTCACTTTTGCAAAACTCGTTTTTCTGCAGAACAGCATTACAGCAACTGTAATGCCCCACCAAGCTTATATGAGAAAGTTGATTTCTAATCCAAAAGTTATCCAAAGAAAATCAAAAGGCCTCAAATCCAAAAAAGTGCAGGCAAATGTCAACCTGAGGAGTTATTCTGATAAAAATCATCATTTTCAGAAGGTCTATGCTGCTTGCTAGTAGATTTCTTGTGCAGAATTGCAATTTTTGTAATTTTGCGAGTGCGAGATTGTTGCTGCCCGCCGCACCTACATGTTCGTAATTGCGAACTTACACCGCAAAGAAAAAAAAATCCGCTGTGTGCGAATTTGCGGATTTTCGGTAAATTCGCGAGCGTTTGCGGATTGCGAATTTACCGAAAATCCGCAAAATCCGCGAGCGTAACGGATTTTCCGCCCATGCTTAGTGAGGATAAATGAACGTAGGGCATATGCACTGTCTCCTAAAAGGTAAATAGGAATACATTACTCACATGCATACTTGTAATTCTTACTGCAATAGGTGTGGGTGGGGTCGCACACTGTGTCTTACCTAGGAGGAATCCTTCGCCAAATTCCCCTGCAGACAGCCGTGCATAGATGCCGCTGTTCTGGAAAATGTAGGAGTCGTGGCTACTCCCAGGGAATTTCGCTACAAGGTCAGTGATGACAAACTTTGCATTGCAGATCACCTGCACATTGATGGTGTGTGTGGACTTCCTATTCCTGTAGATGTATTCCGTGGCAGCAGGGGGACAAATGGGGATATGCGTGCCATCAATGCAGCCGATGATATGGGGAAATCTAGCCATCTGGTAGAATTCAGATTTGGTTTAAACCAGTTCAGCATGGGTGGCAGGAAAAGACATGTAATGCTCCATCCTCTGCAACATGGCGTCAAGGAATTTGTGAAAAAACCTTCAGAGGATGCTCTGGGTCACCCCACCCATCGCAGCAACCACGCTCTGGTAGCTCCCAGACG
Source organism: Lissotriton vulgaris (assembly GCF_964263255.1). Taxonomy (NCBI): domain Eukaryota; kingdom Metazoa; phylum Chordata; class Amphibia; order Caudata; family Salamandridae; genus Lissotriton; species Lissotriton vulgaris. Next base: position 1,224,806,686 of record NC_141685.1, read on the forward strand.
CGAGCAGGTGGAGGCTGCACAGCACCTGTACATGGGGTGGAATTGCATGTGCCCTTGGGGTGGTGTGCTGCAACAGTGGTTGGAGGTCGCTAATTAGTTCCAATATGGTGTCTGGATCCAACCTGTACCTCTGCAGTATCTCTGCCTCTGTGAGCATGAACAGGGTCACCCTCTGCCTGTAGACCTGCTCCTGTCTCTGCCATTCCCTCTCTCCTTCCTCCTGTAGCCGTAGCCATCTTCCGATGACATCAAATGCTGCCATTGTGCAAACAGCATTGCATTTTGGGTCCATTTCTATAGGCTGCACCTGGTTACCACCTGATTTGAATCCATGGTAAATACCGACTCTGAAATAACGAATTTGGAGAAAATTCGGCATTTCAGAGCTTACCTACATCTCAATCTTCATTTTTTCCTATTTTTCTTTACCGAATCGGTATTTTACTGATTCTGTAAGTTTACCGATTCAGTAAATTTTCCGATTCGGTAACTTTTCCAATTCGGTGAATATTTTCCGATTCGGTAAATATTTCGATTTGGTATTTTACCGATTCGGTATATTTTCCGAATCGGTAAATTTACTGATTTCGCCCAATTTCTATCACCTACATACCGATCGCTCAAGACCGGTCGGTAACGGCCAAAAATACCGATTTTCGGCTGTTACCGACCTACCTACATCTGGCCCTTAATCCCCCAGGAACACGAAACACCGTACTGAATACTAAAAAAAAATAACTATTCTCCATTTCAAAGGGTTTAACTCATATTTAAACATTTCTGGGGGGGTGTTTAACACACAACTGTTAATTGTGCATGTGTATTTTGCACTCCACCAGAAACGTGCAAGTCCTAATCAGGGCCATATTGTATTTTGTGGCACCAAGAACCACATCTGAAAATAACTGATGGCAAAAAATAGCAGTTTGTTATAGTTATAGCATTGAGGCCCGTGTAATATACACAGGGATGTAGCTTTTTCTTCACAAAGAATTGGAGGGTTCCCAAGTGAGACTCCTGAGTTTTTAGTCATTCAGCCCTTTTCATTCAGTTTCACTAGGTAGTATTCCCTACAACGTAAAGCAGGAATGTTATCAATAGCGCAATTGTATTGATAATTTATTGTTATGCTTTCAGGTTTTTTCTTGTGATGGCTTATCGACCATCATTTTCAGAAGACTGCCCTGATCTAACTTCCTTGTTTTGGAGACATTGTCTTGGTTGACTTCTCAGTTACTGTAGGATAAGGTTTGGTGCACTGGACTCAATGTTGTTGGCTTGAATTCGAACATAATGGAATGGAATGTTTGCCAGTGAAGGAAAGGATTAGTAAATTGTAATTACTAAGGTACACTTGATATTAGATTGATAGCTCGAACTTGCAGTACATTGAATGTTGCTGACTTTGTGATTGGCAGAGACCACTAACATTTTATGAGTATGAGTAATTTTTTCAGAGGAGGGAGTTATTTCATCTACTGCAATGCCTTCACTGTTTTACTTAATGTTTGCATATTTCCAGTCTTCTGCTTAAAAAGGACACATGTATACAGTTGCTGATGTCTATGGTATCAGTTAAAGTTTTAACTTTTGAATGACCCTCGGAGGAGCAAAGTAATAAGGTAATTCGTAAATACAAATGGCCTGATTCACAAAAGGAAACTTAGACCAAAAGTATAACTTTACTACTACTATAGTTAGACTTTTGGTCTAAGTTAGACTTTTTGTCCGAATTTAGAGGAAAAGTCTAACTTTACTACTACTCTAGTTAGACTTTTGGTTTAAGTGAGACTTTTGGTTCAAACTTAGACCAAAAGTCTAAATTTACTAGTAGTAAACTTAGACTTCAGGTGTAAAAGTTTACTTTTGTGAATCCGGCCCAAATACTCTGGACAGGCATTTTGGTGTAGAAGGGCTTACACAATAGGTAAAGAGCTTGCCTAGATATCCTCTCCATGGGCGAGGTTTGTCATTTTCAGATTTGGGGCTGGTTGGGGATGGTTGTTCACACTGATATTGTTTCGCACAGAATAGACAGAATACTTCAGCCCTTTAGCTTCAAGGTTCTTGAGGCTACTTGCACTGCTCCAGTTTGTGTGAGTTTCGAGGTATCATTGGGAGAGATCTCCTCGAGCTGTTTTGATGAGACATCTTTAAGATGATGTGAATGAAAAAAGACAAGCACGACGAACGTAAATCTGTTTTTCTCAGTTTTTTCATTCATACTACCTTTCTTCATTTTGCTCCACTAGATTAATTAAGGGGTGCAAGTGCATGGTATGGGGGGGGGGGGTCATGAGCGACTTTATCTTTGGTATTACCATGCAGCCCGCAATATAAATAATCTGGAAAAACTTTGATATTTGCAATCTGAAATGTCTGAGATGCTTGAATTTCGCAATACAGTCGATGTATACCAGATTTCCTTGGCGCTGTCCAGAATTCTGCCTACTGCCCCAGAAATCTTAAACTACTTTACCAACCCTGTTGAGAGATGCAGACGGCTTGTCAGTGATTTGTGAGTAGACGTTTGGGCCACAAGGCCTTGCCTTCTGTCACACTGTCGAGCACTGAGTTTTATTATGATCAAATAGAAATGTCTCTGCTGTAAACAGTGTATTCGATCCTGGTTCGCCAACGCTGCCCTTGAAGCAGCTACTGGGTTTCTCAAACTGTCATGCGTGAACAGTTGCAGAACGACTGCCTTTCCCAGAGGACTGAAGTACCTGTATACAAGATACATTCTTGGTCCCCTGGATAAATGTTGCTAAGTCTTAGGCAGATGTAGATACGTTCAGAAGTGAACTCAAGACTTAGCTGGTGATGTTATTGGAGAGATACTGCTGCAGATCGAGGTAAGTGATAGACTACTGGAGATTTAGGGAACACTTGCTGGTAGGTCACAAATGAAGGAAACAAATGACTAGCAACATATGAGGCAGAAAGGAACAGGGCAAAGACAGGCAACATCCAGAACAGGTGACCAAGAGGCAGGTTACAATAGATGTTAGAAATTAGGTTGTTGGTTCACTGGGGTATGAACCTTGGTCGAGCAGTAACCTCAATCTTAGGCAGGGTAAGAGGCAGGCAAAGCCTAAATTAATCAGTGTTCATCCTCTGGCAGATTGGCACAGAGTAGTCAGGCTTAATTTAGAGGCTGTGTGTGAAGTATTTGTGCAACACTTCAAATAGTAAAACCATTCCACACCAGGTTAGAAAAATAGCTCTAACTTTAATAAATAAAACAAGACCAAAACAACAAACGTCCAATTAGTGGGACCAAAAATATTTATTTAAATAATTATGAAAAATAGTGCCCAAAGCACTATTGGGGATATGTGGTCATGCTGGGCCAGAACAAAGTCACAAGTTCTAGTCGACTGGAGCAAGGCCACTGACTCATTGTCAGTGAAATTGCCCTCCCACCCTTGCAGCTCCACCATTAAGGGAGGCCTGCCCTTGTACTCTCGAGGTATTTCACCTTAATCCGCCCTTACTTTTCTGCCTTTTTCCTCTATATCCTTTTCACGCCTGATTTTCCCCGCCGCTGCTGCCCCCACGGCCCCTCCTTCCCACTATGACCAACGCAACCAATCCAGCTTCTCTCCCCAACTGTCCAGCCCTCCCCGACCCCTACTTAATAGCGGGCGCTGCACAGCCGCGTTGCTGGCTCGCCGAAGGCGCACCAAAGGCAAGCCCGTCTGCGCCTTTCCGCGACCCGACAGCGACCAGCATCATGAACCCTGGACCTCTGCTCCGCCAATGCTACAGCCCAACAGTGCTCCACAAACTCAACCCAGGCCTCAACAACAACTGTGAGCTAGCTTCGACGGGCAACACCCACAGATCCTTCAACTGCTAACGCTGCGGTCAAACCTACAGCACCGCCAGGAGCACGGACACAGCAACACCCGACTGCAAGGACACAACCAAACCGAAGACCCTGCAAAGCATCCTCCTCAATGTCCGATCTCTCCACAAACAAGCCACTGAAATCTGGGACCTCCTCGAAGGCACCACCACAGACCTGAACAACCACCACCTCGGACAGGACAACGCCATCACCATTCCCCAAGGGTACAAGATATCCAGGAAGGACTGCAACACCCAGCCAGCAGGAGGAAATGCAAATGTCCACAAATTCACCCTCCACCTGAGCACACCCCCCGACGAGCCCAAAGACATGATGGAACATCTACACTTCAAGATACAGACCAACCCTACCACCACCCTTGAAAGAATCCTCATCTACCGACCCCCTGGACCCCGCAGACTGTTTGCCAATTCCAACCAACGGACATCATCTCCCCATATGCCATCGCATCCATCAACTACACCCTGCTGGGAGACCTCAACTTCCATATCGACAACCAACTGGACCCCAACACACATCCCTCCTGGACAACCTCCACAACATCGGGCTCTGCCGAATCATCACTGAACCCACGCACTCAGCAGGGCAAACCCTAGACCCCCTCTTCACAACAGGAAACTCCATCACTTTCAGCCACACCACCGAATTCCCATGGATGGACCACTAATGCATCCACTTCACCTTCAGAACACCAATCATCCACAGACACCAGCACCTGCTACCACAAAGAAACTGGACCAGAATCACTGACGACCAGCTTACCTCATCACTCAACAACTACACCCCAACCATCATGGAAAACGACGACCCCAACACAGCAGCCCGAACCCTGCACAGATGGATTACTGACAGCGCCAACACCATTTCCCCCTTCCCAGAAAAACAACAACACCCACACCAAGAAGGCCAGATGGTTTACCACCAAACTTCGAGAGTCCAGACGCACCAGCTGCCACCTCGAAAAGGCCTGGAGGAACACAAAATCCACAGAAACTCACAACAATTTCAGAGCCGCTACCAATGCCCATCACCAACTCATCAGAATAACGTGGCAAAAAGTGATTGAAGACAGAATCTCCACACACGCACACAACAGCAAAGAACTCTTCAACATCAGTAAGGAGTTCGCCCAACCCACCAGCAAGTCGACAGACATCCCTCACTTGCAAGACCTCTGCGACAAACTCAGCACCTTCTTTCACCACAAAATGAAGAGCATCTACGACAACTTCAACTAAGACAACCAACACCGACCACCCCCGACACCCGGAAGACAATGATTGACAGCCGGACAGCCTTCACCACGGAAGACAGTGAAGTCTATCCACTCCAGGGCCCCCACAGACCCCTGCCTCACCACATCTTCAACAGAGCGACCGACACCATCGCACTCATGCTCTGCCACACCATCAACTGCTCCCTGGCAACAGCCTCATTCCCCGATGACTGGAAACACGCTGAGGTCAACCCCCTTCTTAAGAAACTCTTGGCGGACCCACCGACCTCAAAAATTGCGGACCCATTTCTCTGTTCCTGTTCCCAGCGAAAGTGATCAAGAAAGCCATTAACAGCCAACTCGCCACATTCATGGAACAGCACAACACCCTCGACTCCTCCCAATCCGGCTTCAGGAAAACCCATAGTCCAGAAACCGCCTTCCTCCCCGCAACAGACGGCATTCGCACCCTACTGGACAAAGGAGAAACAGTAGCCCTCATCCTCCTCGACCTCTCAGCGGCATTCAACACAGTCTCCCACCGCACTCTAATATGCAGACTTCACGACACAGGGATCCAGGGCAAGGCCCTTGTCTGGATCAGCTCCTTCCTCTCCGACAGAACGCAGTGGTTCAGACTCCCCCTTTCCTCTTGGACCCTACACCAACCACCTGCGGAGTCCCTCAGGGGTCCTCCCTCAGCCTGACGCTCTTCAACATCTACATGGCTCCGCACGCCCCCATCGTCAAACCCTTCGGCCTCAACATTGTATCATACGCAGACAACACCCAACTCCTCTCCCTATCCAATTAACCCAACACGGCCAGAAACAACTTTTGAGAAGACATGGAAGCCGTCGCCAAATGGATAAAAAACAGCTGCCTACAACTTAACACCAACAAGACGGAAGTACTCTTCATGGCCCTAAACCCTGATGCCTGGAACCACACCACGGACCACACAAGCAACTTGGCAATCATCCTGGACTCGGAGATCAAAATAGACCACCAGATCAACTCAGTCGTGGCCTCCTGCTTCATACACCTTCTGCCTCCTATATAAGTCCTTCAAACACAGAAGGACGTCACTCATGCCCTGGTCACCAGCAGACTCGACTATGGTAACGCACTCTACGCCGGAATAAACAAAAACCTCACCGCAAGCTACAGGACATCCAGAAAGCCACTTCAACCTGCCAAAACACTGCCACATCTCCCAGCACCTGCGCACACTCCACTGGCTCCCCATCGCGGCTAGAGTTACCTTCAAGTTGCTTACCCACACACACAAAGCCCTCCACAACACCGGACAAGCATACTTGAACAGCGGACTCAAATTCCACGCACACCAAAGGACCCTACAGTCAGCCCAGCTCTCAGACGCCGTGGTCCCATGCACCAGAAAAAACGGATTGGGAAGCCGCTCCTTCTCCTTCCTAGCGGCCAAGGCCTGAAATGTCCTTCCGCTACACCTCAGACAGACACCATCGCTTCCCATCTTTGTAAGAGACATCAAGACCTGGCTCTTCAACGGACCCCACCGTTGATGGACCGGAACCTGCACCCCCCCCCTCAACCACACCTTGAGACCCTTATGGGTAAGTAGTCGTGTGTAACGCCCTGAACGTCTCAGGATCGTTTAACAGACACGATAATGAGGACGCAACAACTTGTGAAGGGTTAGTTATATTAATGAAGGCACAAATAATACAAAGAGTAAACAAAAGTTATAGTCACTGGAATCCTCCAGGCTAAGTACGTTACCAGCCCACAGCACGGATGGTCCTAACCGTCCTCTGCATATACGCCGATCCCGGCGTATGCCAACAGAGGGCAGAAATGAAATGGCCGACAATGCCAATCGGTAGGCTGTGAGGGGCACGAAGAGTGTTGGGGAGAATCGAGGAGTCAGGGAAACACCCAGCCGGGGTCTCTACCTGAAGGGAGCAGCCGCTCAACCTCTTCCTCAGACTGCACCGGGACGCGGAGTCACCTCCTGGTGATGCATCACCGATACCCCAATCAAAAGCAAGAAGACTGAACCGAGAGCAGCCGCTCGATCGATCCTGTGGACTTCCGAGTCTGTAACGCGGCAAACACCTCCTGGTGTGCGTTACAGCTGGCAGTCCCTGTATCTCTGGTCGGGCTGGGAGTTACGACTCCAACCAGCATAAGGGCCACTGCGCTTTGACTCAGCCGAGTCAAAAAGCGAAGCTCAATGGTTGACCGGTAGAGCTTCCGGGTCCTTCACAGGTGACGATGGGGCAAGACAAGGCCCAGGGAGTAACGACTCGACCTACCTCCGTTCTTGCCTTACTGGAGCACCACTCCGGAACGCTGCTCTTCACGAAGCAGGTACGTCGGTGTAAACACAATATCCGACAGCGTTGTACCTCCCGGTTCCTCCCTTTATAGGGCGTGTTTTCCTTGAGTTATGTAACAGCTCTCCTGTTTAACATAAGGGCGTGTTTTCCTTGAGTTATGTAACAGCTCTCCTGTTTACATAAGGGCGTGTTTTCCTTGAGTTATGTAACAGCTCTCCTGTTTACATAAGGGCGTGTTTTCCTTGAGTTATGTAACAGCTCTCCTGTTTACATAACCTCTCAACCGCTAAGCATCCTGGGAGATGTAGTCCGTTTTCGCTGGTTACCGTTTTCCTCCCCTCGCATGACAGGAATTCTTGACAGTACATCCTCCCTCTCAGCGGCTCCCCACGGGGCCAGCGCTGGCAGGAAAACGCCGATGGAACAAGGAGACCAAGCGCGAAGCATGAACCCCTTCAGCCGGTTCCCATGATTGCTCCTCCGGGCCATAGCCTTTCCACGCAACCAGGTACCACAGCTTCCCCCTGCGCCATTTGGACGCCAGTATGCCCGACACTTCATACTCCACCTCCGACTCCACGCATACCGGCCTAGGTGTCCCAGACGGCTTGGAGGGTGCTGGTTTGAGCAATGATACATGAAAGACAGGGTGTATCCGCAATGACTGGGGCAAGCACACCTTCACGTTCACGGGACCCATACACTTGGTAATTCGATAGGGGCCCATGTACTTGGGATGGAACACACTGTTCTTTCGAAACCTCATGTTTCTTGTGGATATCCAGACGTAGTCTCCAGTGCGGTACAGTGGCCCGGGCCTTCTCTTCCTGTCTGCCGCAGCCTTGTATCTTCTCTTGGCCTCTATTAGGACAGCCCTTGAGCGCATCAACGTGTCTTTTATGTGTGCCACCCTGTCCGCTGTGGCGGGAATCCTGTCCTCTCTGAACGGATGTAGAAATGGCAAGAACCTGGGATGTTGGCCATAGTTGCTATAGAACGGAGATGACTGTGTGGAGCTGTGAGTGGCGTTGTTGTAGGCTATCTCTGCAACCCATAGCAAGTCGACCCATTCTTCCCTGCCCTGGTCCACAAAACATCGCAGATACTGTTTGAGCGTTTGGTTCAGGCGCTCGGTTTGGCCGTCCGTTTGAGGGTGGTAGCTGGTGGACAGGGCGGTCTTAACATGCAGCGCAGTGCACCAAGTCTTCCAGAATTGCGCAGTAAACTGCGACCCCCGGTCCGACACGATCACCCCAGGTAATCCATGGAGTCGTACCACATTCTTTAGGAGTAGTGACGCCAATTCCCCAGCCGTAGGGACTCTCTTGCAGGGGATGAAGTGCCCCATTTTCGACAAGTAATCCACCACCACCAGTATTGCCGTCATCCCCTGGTCTACCGGTAGGCCCACCACGAAGTCCAGTGATATGCTATCCCATGGTCTATCCGGGGTTGGAAGTGGATGTAAGAGCCCTTGGGTTCGGCCATGGTCGGCCTTCATGGTAGCACACGTAGGACACTCCTGTCCCCACCTCCTGACATCCACTCTCATGGTTGGCCACCAGAAATGCCGTCCCATGCTAGCCACCGTTTTTTCAAAGCCCAAATGACCTGCGCATGGAGAGTCATGGCACCAGATGAATGCTTGTTTCCTTAGCCTAGGCGTGGGTATCAATAGGCACCTGCCCTTCAGGGGTATCCCGTCCTTCAGCTGCCATTCTCTGTGACTGAGGAGCCACCTCCGCCATGCGAATGACCTGATCCCTCTCTTTATTCCCCTCAGGAAAGTATCCGGTTGGATAACCCCCAATACCATCCTCGGGGAAATGATGGAATGCTCGGTCGCAGGCAATGGTTCCTTAACTGCAGATTGACGGGACAGGGCGTCCGCCTTCCGGTTTTCCGTCCCCGGCCGATATGTGATGCGGAAGTTGAACCCTGCAAAGAAGATCATCCACCGCAGCTGCCTGGGAGAAAGGTGTCTTGTGGCCGTCATGAACTGTAGGTTCCGATGGTCCGTGTACACCGATACCACATGTCTTGCCCCCATCAACCAATGCCTCCATTCGGTGAAGGCGTCCTTGATTGCGAGAAGCTCCTTCTCCGCTATATGGTAGTTGCGTTCGGCGTCGTTGAGTTTGCGGGACATGTACGCAACGGGATGAAGCACCCCTGTGTCGTGGTTGCGTTGGGACAAGATAGCCCCCAGCGCCACATCCGATGCGTCCGCTTCCACCACGTAGGGGAGATCCAGATCGGGGTGAGCCAACACCGGCGCCTTACCAAAGGCGCTTTTCAGGGCCTCAAAGGCTGTGTTCGCTTCAGGGGACCAGACAAACTCCTTGGACTTCCTCAGTAGCTGTGTGATTGGGGCCACCAATCCTGAAAATCCATCTATAAACCGCCTGTAAAAGTTGGCGAAGCCAATGAAACTTTGGACGTCCTTCACGCTTTGGGGCACCGGCCATTCTTTCACCGCCTTGATCTTTCGTTCTGCCATCTCCTGTCCCTCTGGACTCAGCATCACTCCGAGGAATTCCACGGATGTGACGTGGAAGTCACACTTGCTGAGTTTACAAAACAGCATGTTTTCCCTCAGCTTTTGGAGCACAGCTTTGACGTGGTGTACGTGCTCCTCCACACTGGACGAATAGATGAGGATGTCGTCGATATATACGACCACGTAGATATCCAACTCCTCTCTGAATACTTCATTCAGAAAGTACTGAAAGGCTGCTGGGGCGTTGCACAGACCGAACGGCATGACGAGGTACTCAAAACGGCCGAACCTGGTCTTAAAGGCGGTCTTCCACTCGTCTCCGTCCCTCATGCGTACCAGATGGTATGCCCCTTTCAAATCCAACTTGGTGTAGATACGAGCTTTCTTGACCTGTTCCAGAAGTACACTGATGAGAGGCAAGGGGTACCGATTTTTTATGGTTATCACATTCAATGCCCTAAAGTCCACACAGGCTCTCAGCTCCCCATTAGCCTTCGGGATGAAGAAGAGTGGCGAGGCGGCCGGAGATTTGGACGGGCGGATGAATCCTAGCTTGAGGAGTTTATCCAGGTACCCCCGGAGATGCACGTTTTCAGGCTCCATCAGGGCATACAGCCTGCCGCTGGGAACGCTGGCCCCTGGCACCAGGTCGATCTGGCAGTCAAACTGTCTATGTGGTGGTAGCACTTCCGCCTTCACCTCATCAAATACATCCTCAAAACTGTGATAAGCCTGGGGGAGAGCCACATCTTTTTCTGCCGCTGTAGCCACCGTCTGACTCCCGCTCTCATCTGCGTCAAGGGATTCCGTTCGTATTCCACAATGCAGGGTGCAATACGGTGACGTCATTTTGATGCAATGTGTTGGCCAATCCACAGAGGGGTTGTGTTTCTGTAGCCACGGCAATCCCAATATGACGCCATATTGGGGCGCTCGGATGATGTTAAAATCGATTTGTTCCAAATGGTTCCTCCCATATCTCATCGGAAGGACCCCCGTGTCCTGCCCGATGGGCCCCGTCACCAATCGCCTTCCATCTACAGCATAGACGTCTTCGGGTACAGCTTTGGGAAGAAGCACTAGCCCTAGCCTGCATGCCTCGTTGTGGTCCATAAACATGCCAGTGGCCCCTGAATCCACCACGGCCACAACGGGTATCCACTGGTCATGCACTCCCACGTGCACCGTGAGAAACAGGTGTCGTTGTCCCTTAGTGACCGAGTTGGAAAGTGAAGGGATGGATGAGTGACTCCGAGATGCCCCTTCTTTGGTCTGGGAGTCCTCTAGTTTTCCGCCGGTATGTCCACCACGGCTGTTACCGACCGGTTGGCCCGATAACGTGACGTCTTCGGTTTGGCAGGGCATTCACGTACGTAGTGGCCTTTTTTGCCACAATATAGGCACAATCCTTGTTTACGGCGTGACTCTTTCTCCGTGGCTGTGAGGCTCGCTCGTATTGCGCCGATGTCCATGGGTTCTCCCTTGGATGCGGTGGAAGTTTCAGGACTTCCCACCGTCACATAGGATGGAAGGGATTTTCCTTTTCTCCCATGACCCCCCTTTCTTTCACTTTGCCTATGTTCCAGCCGTAATACCAGGTTGATAAGACCCTCACATGTCTTGGGTTGAGGGTCAATATGAGCCACGGCGTCCTTGAGCTCATCGCACAGCCCTTGATGGAAGAGCGCCGTCTGTTTAGCAACAGGCCACTTGGTTTCCGCAACCAGCCTTCGGAACGCGTTGAGATACTGCACCAGGTCGTTGGATCCCTGTCTCAACTCAAGCATTTCACGGTCCGCCGTGTACGAGTCAGCCCTTCTGTCGAATACCTTCAGGAATTCCTCGCGAAAAGCACCCCAATCACATAAGATGGGGTCATCCCTGCTCACCAGAGGTAAGGCCCATTGTGCCGCGTTTCCAGCCAAATAGGAAATAAGGAAAGCCACACGAGCCTGACTCGTGGGGAACGCCTTTGGTTTGCACGATAAATGTAGCGCCACTTGTGTGAGGAATACCTGCACTGTGTTAGGATCCCCACTGTACCTCTCTGGTGTTGCCAAGGGGATGGCTACCCCTTGGCAACACCAAGGGGTAGCCATCCCCATGAAGTAGTGTGGCTCACTGGTTAGAGGCGGCAGACCCGAGAGCAGAGGACGGCCCGGGACCAGGGTTCGATTCCCGGCGCGGCAGGTTTCTGGACCAGGGTCAGCGGACTCGATAATTCTCTCGCCTCGGTGCCCACTCTGATCAGCGATCACACTCGGCAACTCTGGGCATTAGCTTGCCTCATCTTCACTAACGGCCCCACCAGACCGCCGGGGATGCCTGGTCTCACCCTGGAGATACCCATTAAGGGACCATCTCTCAGGGAAGCCAGGAAGGGTTTCGCAGCGGTCGAAGCGCCTTGGGACCCTACGGGTAAGTAGTGCGCTATATAAATGCCAATACATACATTACATACATACATGGCTACCGGCATTTCCACTACTACCGCAGGGGTCTGGTTCGTGAGGGAGGTGCTGGGCGTGAGCGGGTCCAATTGGATAGCATCCAGTCTGGCTTTTACATCGGCTGTTTCTTGCCTAGAGGCAGCCAATTCAACTTGCACGGTCGCTAAAGCAGCCAGCACATCATCAAGTGTTGCCATGTCTGTTATCGACGGGGAGACAGTTAGTGTTATTAAGGTCGGATATTTTGTAACGCCCTGAACGTCTCAGGATCGTTTAACAGACACGATAATGAGGACGCAACCACTTGTGAAGGGTTAGTTATTTTAATGAAGGCACAAATAATACAAAGAGTAAACAAAAGTTATAGTCACTGGAATCCTCCAGGCTAAGTACGTTACCAGCCCACAGCACGGATGGTCCTAACCGTCCTCTGCATATACGCCGATCCCGGCGTATGACAACAGAGGGCAGAAATGAAATGGCCGACAATGCCAATCGGTAGGCTGTGAGGGGCACGAAGAGTGTTGGGGAGAATCGAGGAGTCAGGGAAACACCCAGCCGGGGTCTCTACCTGAAGGGAGCAGCCGCTCAACCTCTTCCTCAGACTGCACCGGGACGCGGAGTCACCTCCTGGTGATGCGTCACCGATACCCCAATCAAAAGCAAGAAGACTGATTCGAGAGCAGCCGCTCGATCGATCCTGTGGACTTCCGAGTCTGTAACGCGGCAAACACCTCCTGGTGTGCGTTACAGCTGGCAGTCCCTGTATCTCTGGTCGGGCTGGGAGTTACGACTCCAACCAGCATAAGCGCCACTGCGCTTTGACTCAGCCGAGTCAAAAAGCGAAGCTCAATGGTTGACCGGTAGAGCTTCCGGGTCCTTCACAGGTGACGATGGGGCAAGACACGGCCCAGGGAGTAACGACTCGACCTACCTCCGTTCTTGCCTTACTGGAGCACCACTCCGGAACGCTGCTCTTCACGAAGCAGGTACGTCGGTGTAAACACAATATCCGACAGCGTTGTACCTCCCGGTTCCTCCCTTTATAGGGCGTGTTTTCCTTGAGTTATGTAACAGCTCTCCTGTTTACATAAGGGCGTGTTTTCCTTGAGTTATGTAACAGCTCTCCTGTTTACATAAGGGCGTGTTTTCCTTGAGTTATGTAACAGCTCTCCTGTTTACATAACCTCTCAACCACTAAGCATCCTGGGAGATGTAGTCCGTTTTCGCTGGTTACCGTTTTCCTCCCCTCGCATGACAGGAATTCTTGACATCGTGCTTCAAAAAACACCTGATTGATTGACTGGGATAGAGCATGGGCTGACTACAGGGACCCAGTTAGGCCCGCTGAATGAAGTACCTTAAAATCTGGTTGCAGAGCCTTATGTGGATCTGCATTGAAGACGCGTCGGGCAGCAGAGGCAATGTGTTGGTTCCAAGATGTGGCAAGGCAGTGGTGTGAGGTCCTGTTGGGTGCACAATGAGGATCCTGTTGACAGGGCTTGTGGTGCGTAGCTCGGTGTCACATTTGTGAGGCACAGCAGATGCGATGCGTCAATTGTGATGATCTGTGCAGGAAAAGTATCACACAGTCGTGGTTCTGATGGCAATGAATTTGCTCTAATATGCAGGAGGTGGCTGTGATGCAACAAGTTCAAACCATGCAGCAGTGGTGCTGCATTGATTCTGCTCGGGGTGTCTGCATTAAGTCAAGGGGATGCAATGATCAGCACAAAAAATGCATAGGTTCCATTGGCAAGCACCATAGGCCCACTTCCAAGGGTCCAGAGTAGAGGTGGCCCCATTTTGCAGCATAGACTTACATATGGCAGAGTTCAGGTGAATGAGTTGGAAGCCTGTTAACTCCCTGAGGCTTCTGATTAGGAAGCAAGCCAGCTAGCCCTTGGAATCACTCTTGGTTCTGAGGTAAATTAAGCAGGTCCAGTTCTTCTCACCCAGGCAAGACAGCAGGCATCAGGGCAGCACAGCAAAGCAGGAGTCCAACAGAGTGCTGTCCAGGAGAGTGGCAGTCCTAAAGCAGCACAGCAGTCCTTCTTCCTGGCAGGGTTTCTGCAGGTCCAGATATTTATTTATTTTATTTATTTGAGTTTTATATAGCGCTGGCTAGACCCAGAGGTATCAGAGCACTTTACATAAGGTTCCACAAAGTTACAAAATTACATCAGTTACTAGAAAAACATTTCAAGAGCGTAAAGACTAGCTAAAAGGAGCTTAGAAGGGAGGAGGGTAGGGTAAAGGGGTAGGAGGGAAATAGGATAGAGAGACAAGGGAGAGTCTGCCCAAAGTCCGGCTGGGTAGGTGACGGCCGAGGGGGCAGTCCACAGCCCATCTCCTCTATAGCTATCAGGTAGCTCCACCGGGCATCAGCTAAATAGCTAGGTCTCAACAAAAGAACATTAAGAAGGGGATTAGAAAATGGAGCATAGAGGGGGAAAGAGGGTAGGGTAAAGGGGTGGGAGGTAGAATGCAAAGGTGAGATGAAGGAAAGCCTGCCCAAAGTCCAGCTGGGTAGGTGACGGCCAAGGGGGCCAACTCCTCTATAGCTATCATGTAGCTCCATCGACCAAAAAAAACCGAGGTCCAGCGCTTATATAAGGAAACATCGTGTTACGAGTTCAAGAATGGACCAAAAGTGTAGAGTCCAGAGATAGACTAGTGGAGCTGGGAGGAGTTGGGGGAAGGAAGGAAACACAGCAGTGAGACGCATAAAAACAATGGCAGATAATGGTAATGGAGTAACAAAGGGGCCAGCAACTTCTTTGAAGGTCTTCTCCCTGGCCATCTCTGGTTAATTTGACACCGATTGTTGATGTCTAGGTGGAGCATGAGAGGGTAAGGCTTTAGGAGATCCAGAAACAGTCCCTGAATCAATATTCAAGCACATTGCATTCTGACTGCACATGTGCCAATATGTGCAGACGTATGGGAGATGAGGACTGGAGCATGGGGTGTTAGTGTCCTTTTGGTCCTAGACGATTCTTTGGCTGCCCATGTTTCTTGAAACACTTTGTTTCTGGGTGTCCTTGGGTTCCACAAAATGAGCACAAATGCTTTAACTTGTAAGCAGCCCCTCTAAGGCACTCTTTTTCATTGTATTGCCAGCAGACTTCTTTTTTGTCCCTTTCACCCCTGTCTGCCTGAAAGGAATGTGGAGACTTTGTGGAGGAGGACACACATAAGCTCCCATTTTCTGTGGCTGTGTACGAGTAATACACAAAGCCCAACTGCCAAGTACACCAAGTTATGTGATCAGAGAGGGGAAACATCACTTACAACGCATTCATTACAACGCACTACCATTACAACGCAACCATTACAACGCAAACCATTACAACGCATTGCGCTGGGGGGCGCTCTAGGATAGGGAATATATTTAATTTACTATCCAACACCTTCCCTACTATCCACGGGGACTGGAGTTGGAATAGTAAATTAAATAGTTCACTATCCAGTGCTTAAAAGCACTATGCGTTGTAATGGTATGCGATGTAAAAACCGCGTTGTAACAGCAGGCGTTGTAATAGCCTGCGTTGTAACGTCACCAATCCTCAGAGAGAGGTAACAGGCACTAAATGGCTAAAGCAAGAAAATGGCAACTTTCTAAAAGTGGCACTTTCAGAATTGCAACATAAAATCCGACTTCAATATAAGTTTTGATTTTAAATTGTGATTCCAGAGATAACAGACTCGGAGGGATTATCTCTTACCAATTGGTAATTACACTTATAAAATTTATTAAGGTAATCACAATGTTACTCCATGGGAGAGACAGGCCTTGCTGTAGTCAACAACTAATTTGAGAGTTATTCACTACCAGGACATGTAAAACTTAACAGTACATGTCATGTCATTTAAATACATTGCACCTTGCTGTCAACGGTTGTCCATGGCCTTCCTTAGGGGTGACACATAGTTATAAAAAGGGAAGATTAGATGTAAACAGCCACCATGGCTCTGCAATGGAAGGCATGAGACATGGTAAAAAGGCTACTTAATAGGAAGGCACAATCAGAGCTGCAGGCCCACTAGCAGAATTTCATTTACAGGCCCGTGGTTACATGTAATATTACTCTACCAGGGACTTATAAGCAAATTAAATATGCCAACTGGGGAAGAAACAATATTATCATGTTTAGGGGAGAGCGCCCACGTACTCTATCACTGGTTAGCAGTGGTAAAGTGTGCAGAGAAAAAGGAGGAGGAAGGCAACAAGTTGGGGGAGGACCACCCTATGACTGTCAGATATAACAATAGGTAGCAGGGGACAGGGAAAGTATGGAAGAAGGACTTGGGGGGAGCAAAGCACTGGAGAGAGGTTCAGTGCTTCTATTCCTGAGATTCATAGCTGTTAACCCCTTCGACGCTCATGACGGAACGGTTCCGTCATGTGCGTCGGTTGGCCTGTGCTCATGACGGAACCGTTCCGTAATGAGCCCGTTGGCTCATTAGAACGTTTAGCACAGCACAGGAATCTGCACCGGGCTGAAGTGGTTAATCAAAGTGAGGAGGGTTTACTAATTTTTGCACCCATGGGGTAAGCCGATTACAAATACATCTTCCAGAGAGATGGTTGCACTTGGACACTTGAGCAATTGAATGGAACTTTTAAAAGGCTAAACATTTTGAAGTCACTGCTTCTTGGCCCATCTGCTAAGTGGATAATGCATCCCCGGGCTAATGCCAAACACACACATTCCTCGAACAATAGGCACTCTCATTCTGGTAATTCACATTTTTTCTAGGCTTTATGTTTGCAGCCAATGCAATATTGTGACATCATTGTGGTTATTTGCCATAAGAAGCTTGTAACAAAATTCCCAAAATGACATGAACATGATTTATATTTCAGCTAAACCTACAGAGGTCATGAGAGATCTCTGGTTTGGGATTTGATAAGTCAGTGCACTGCAAATGAATGATGCACTCCTACACATTCCAACAATGTCACAAAAATTAACCACATATATCGGATTACTCTAGTAGGGAAAATTTCTAATTAGTTAAGCAGGAAATCATGTATGTCAGTCCTTGTTACAAAATGCAAAGATGTTCAAGTTCAGAACTATAAATAGTAGAAACTTCAGTTCAGAGATTGTACAGATTTATTTAGTTACTTATTTTAAGGTTGTATATAGCATGAAGAAGACCATTGCGGGTATCAGAGTGCTTTACATGGCACATGACGGAAACAGGTACAGGCATAAAAAATCTAAATATAGGTGATTCCAATACAAGGTGCTCAATAATACAGACTAGTAAATAAGTAAGTAAATTGAGTGAATTTAGCCATGAGAATCACTTTCACCTATTTTTTAGATGAGGCCATGGAAGGGTTCAGTCTTGTTTCAGGGGGTAGAGTATTCAAGATCCTGGGAGCCATTCCAGAGAAGGACCGGTTGTAGGTTTTCTTCTTGGAAAATCGTTGTGGCCTCAGTAGAAGATTCCTGGAGCTTCTGGAGGGTCTATTATCAGAGTAGAGAACCAGTTTCTTAGCTAGGTAGTATGGCATTTTATGATGTAAGGCCTTGTGGGTTATACATGCAATTTTTAGAAAAATTCTAGCTTTGAACGGTAGCCAGTTGAGGGCTCTAAGGTCTGGGGAGATGTGAGAGTTTCTTTTTGAACCTGTGATGAGTCTCACAGCTGAGTTGATAGAGGTTCTAAATGGGGCTGTCGTCGATCTGGGGAGGCTGCATAGGGTGCAGCACCATATTCCACTTTTGGTAATACTATGGCTTGAACAGCTTGTTTGAAGTTGTTTGCTGGTAAGAAGGGTTTCCGTCTTCTCAGGGTGTTTATGTGGAAATTTGCTCCTTTTGTGGAGGCGCTGATATGTTTCTGCATCTTTAGCTCTCTGTCCAGTGTCAGACCCAGCAAAAAAACACAGGCAGAGCACAGGATCCAGCCGGCTGGACTCACACGCGGAGCCAGTCCTCGAACCATTGCGAGAGTGTGGATTTATTCAAATACAACTGAAACGAGTGACTAATATTATGAGCCGTTTCATGAATCTGATGATGTTTTTTCAAGGATATATGACGTTAGCACGCATACTATTACCACGCATACCTTTACAACGCAGTATTTACAACGAATACCGTTACAACGCATAGCGCTTTGAGGTGCTGGATAGTGGTAAGTATAATTTTATATTCCAACTCCAGTCCCCGAGGACACTAGGGATGGTGTTGGATATAAAATTAAACGTATTCCCTATCCTAGAGCGCCCCCCAGCGCAATGCGTTGTAATGGTATGCGTGGTAATGCCTGCGTTGTAATGGTAGTGCGTTGTAACAAATGCGTGCTAAACGTTGTATACCTTTTTTCAAAATTTAAAGAGGCACTGTTGCTCGCACTACTGCGAGCACACTAAAAATTCTCCTTCACCAGTCCCTTTTAAGTTCTTTATGCAAACTAACTGTGCATGAGGACCATTAATCGTCACACCACCCCTCACTTCATAGAGGGTGTTAGGAATCAGCGGGATTAGCAGTACCCTTGGTCCTGTCTTCTTTCTGTGCTCATGGATTTAAGTGTTATAGTTTACATTGATGATATTTTGATTGATAGTCTTCTATTGAGCACGAGTCACACATAATCCAAGTCTTGCAGAAATTGAAGGAACATCAGTTATGTGTTAAGTTGGAAAAATGCCATTTTAATGCCACAAGTGTAGATTTATTGGGGTTCATTATTTCATCAGATGGTATCAAGATGGATCCAAGAAAGATAGAATCAATTGTCACATGGCCAAGACCTACGTGTGTTAAGGACGTGCAGGTTCTATTTGGGTTTGCCAATTTCTATCGGCGTTTTATCTCGCATTTTTCGGATGTGGTGGCTCCAATGACTGCCTTGCTGAAGAAGGGGGGTTCAGTTTGTTTGGTCAGCTGAGGCACAAGCCGCCTTCAGTCAATTAATATACAACTTCACATCTGCCCCGGTTTTGGTGCATCCAGACCCTGCTTTGCCTTATTTTGTAGAAACTGACGCTTCCTTGTGGGCCGTAGGCGGGGTGCTCTCACAGAGAAATCAGGAAACAGGTCTTATGCATCCTGTTGCGTTCTTTTCAAAAACGTTGTTGCCAGCTCAACGTAACTATACTGTGGCAGAACGAGAATTGCTGGCAATTAAACTATCGTTCGAGGAATGGACACATCACTTATGTGGAGCCAGGCATTTGATTACCATTTACACAGATCATAAGAACTTAGAGTTTTTCCGCTCTGCCAGAGCATTAACACCTAGGCAAATGCGTTGGGTTTTGTTTTTTAACGAATATGACTTTGTCATTACATATAGACCAGCACCCCAACAAGTAAAATCAGATGCCCTGTCCCGCATCCATGTAGAACAGGCGGATGCAGGACAAGAGAAGGAAATACAGCCTATGATCGCTGGAGAAAGGATAGTGGGGGCAGTGTCTGCTGACAACTTCTGTGCAATTGTAAAAAGAAAGATGCAGAACGTTGATTTGGTGCCCTGGTTATCTCACTCATTGTTTGAGGTTCGAGATGGGTTGTTATATCGTGAGAACCACTTGTTTATACCCCCTGAATTGAGAAATTTGGTGCTTCAATGGTGCCATTCCTCGTCTTTGGTTGCACATCCTGGTATTCATAAGACTAGGGAGTTTTGTCTAAGATGGTTCTGGTGGGATACATTGGCGCATGATGTTCAGGTTTATGTGTCATCTTGTCCTGTTTGCGCCATTAGTAAGCCTTCACATTTAAGTCCTTCTGGAATGTTACATCCGTTGCCTGTTCCTCCGGCCCCATGGCACACCATAAGCATGGTCTTTGTAACAGATCTGCCTTCTGTAGCAGGGTACACTGCAATAATGGTGGTGGTGGATTTATTTACTAAGATGGCACATTTTGTTCCATTGCCCAAAATACCAACAGCCAGGGAGATGGCAGCAGTGTTTGTTAACTCAGTTGTGAAGCTCCATGGGCTACCCTGAGCCAAAATATCAGACAGGGAGGCTCAGTTTATATTCCATTTTTGGATGGAGTTGTGCTCATTGTTACAAATGGAGATAAGTTTATCATCTGCGTATCATCCTCAGACGGATGGACAGACAGAACGCACCAATCAGACGATGGAGCGGTATCTCCGTTGTCTTTTGTCATCTTTATCTTGTGTGTGGGTTGAAGCTCTCCCCTTGGCTGAATTTGCCTATAATAACAGTGTGCATTCTGCCTTAGGAATGACCCCTTTTTTTGTTCCTGTTCCATGGGTTATCATCCTAGACCTATACCTATACAGCCGTCGGGGCATGTACCGGCTATAGATGTTTTGTGTAAGTTCTTGACACATATGTGGGAGATGGCACAGATACAATTGCAGAAATCCAGGGTTGTAATGAAGGTTCAGGCTGATAAGCATAGGTTGCCCGCTCCGTTATATGCAGTAGGTGATCGAGTATGGCTGGCCACTAAGAATTTACGGATTAAGGGGTCTAGGAAGTTACAGCCCTGGTATATAGGTCCCTTTTCTATTTGTAAAGTGGTTACATCTGTGGCAATGAAATTGGATCTTCCTGATGAGTATGGGATTCATCCTGTTTTCCACACTTCTCTCATTAAATCTTATGTGGAAACCATACAGAAATTGCCTCCTCCCCCTCCACTAGTGGTTGATGGTTAGGAAGAATTTGAGGTACATGCCATCATGGGTTCCAGGCGTAGGAGAGGGAGTTTGTATTATCTAGTTGACTGGAAGGGCTATACCCCAGAAGACAGGTCATGGGAGTTGGCTAGCGGCGTTCATGCTTCTAGATTGGTGCGTAGGTTCCACGTGGCTCATCCTTCCAAGCCCCTTCCAGTAGAGAGACCTTTGGGGGGGGGTTACTGTTAGGAATCAGCGGGATTAGCGGTACCCTTGGTCCTGTCTTCTTTCTGTGTTCATGTACAACCGGTCACCTGATTCAAAGTAGGCGTTACAATGGGGTTTAAAGGGCGGCACCTACCTTCCTTTCCTTGCTTGTTTTTTTTCCAGGGCACCTTTGCCTGGAATAAGCATAGGTGGAAAATCTGTTCCGCGTGCGGATTTTGCGGATTTTCAGTAAATTCGCAATCCGCGAACGCTCGCAAATTTACCGAAAATCCGCAAATTCGCACGCAGCGGATTTTTTTTTCTTGGTGATACAATTTTGCGGCGTGCGGTGTAAGTTCGCAATTGCGAACATGTAGGTGCGGCGGGCAGCAACAATCTCGCACTCAAAATTTGCAATTCTGCACAAGAAATCCACTAGCAAGCAGCATAGACCTTCTGAAAATGATGATTTTTATCAGAATAACTCCTCAGGTTGACATTTGCCTGCCCTTTTTTGGATTTGAGGCCTTTTGACTTTCTTTGGATCACTTTTGGATTATAAATAAACTTTCACAATTAAGTTTGTTGGCATTACATTTGCTGTTCTGCAGAAAAACGAGTTTTGCTAAACTGAAAGCACTCGCAGCAGGTGCAAAAGTACAAATTCATCATTAGTAACCATTCCCTGTAGTGCTTCCTGACTGGGGCCCCTCCAGAGTTCAGTTGCTAGTTGCAACAATTGTATGACCCTGCTCTGACCCTCACAGTCGGATCATAGAATAGCTACAAGTATGCCACAAAGGTCCTGGAAAAAAAATTGCACTGCAACAGAAAGCAAATTACAGATAAGGAAGCAGGTGCAGACTGGAATTTTAAAACAGTGACACATTAATAAATCAACCCCAAATTAATGCATGTCAGTTGAAGCAGGGCAGGTGTGCTTGCTTTTTCCCCCATAATCCACAGTGATGATGATGAACCAGAGGGTGGCATTGATGTACCAGAGGGTGGCATGGGTGAAACAGAGGGTGGCAGTGTTGAAACAGAGGGTGCTGTGAACCTGTGATGATGAACAAGACGTAGAAACAACATAGTCGCGACCGTTGCGTGCCGACAAGTAAGTTCGCAATCGCGAACTGGTACAAAATCCTCGCGAACTGGCAGAAACCCTTGCGAACACAAAAAAAACCCAGCAAATTTGCGAGAATTCGCGGATTTTGCGGATTGCGAGTTTGCAAATTCGCAAAATTCGCGAACGCCAGATTCGCAAAATTCGCCCATGCTTAGCCTGGAATTGGATATCGGATTTGGAAACATTTGCCTGTTATCCCCGGATTTTTGGATTCCTTCATTCTTCTTGTCGGGCTCTGGGTTCGGCGGCAGTCGGACCCAAATTCCGGACCCTTATTCCTGAAAAACGCATCGGGTCAGCGTTTCCTACTAACTACGCTCCTCTACGGTGCAGTATTGGTTCATGCGCGGCTGCGTAGTGAATCCGAGTAAACTTCCTGTATTTTTTGCAACCACTTCACGCTGTTATTTGAAAATTCAGGTGCTTTTACGAACTCCTGAGAGCAAGGAGGTTACTCTGTTTGTTTTGGTGCGAGTTATTCGGTGGCCACTGAATTGCGCTATCTGGGGAGTTTTATTCTTGTTTTTTCCCCGTATAATTCTGGAACTGCTGAAAAAGGTTTTTTTTGTCGCTCAACTTTTTCCCCTAGCCCATATGAGGTTGGATTTCTTTGATTTTTTGGTTTCCCCGAAGACAGACTTTTATTGCTGGATTCCTGAACTCGACATGCCAGTGCAGTGTCATTGCCTACAAGTCCTTATGATCCTACTGGTAAGAGAGTGGTTCTATCAGACAAGGGGGGATCCGCATTGTACATGATCAGAGAAATGGCTGAATAATAGTGGTCCCTTATATTAAGCACAGATTGTGTATGTTCTTGTCTCTTACTCCAGGTACCTCTTCATTTGTGGGATTTCGCTACAGCTGGGGCCCTCAAGTAGCAGGAGCACGTAGTCCCTCAGAAGTTCAGTTCTCCTTTTTTTTATCTCCCACCCTCTCCCTGCGCCCCAGTGAATGGGCATAGGGGTGTTGGCAGGTGATTGGGCTAATCTTCCCCTCTGCAGCATTGGGCATAGCCGGATGGCAAAGGTAACAGAGGCATCTATATAACTTCAGGGCCAGCCACCAATCTGGTTAACCCGTCTACAAAACATTCTTGACATCAATCCAAATTTGTGGAATCAGCTGTCTGACCTATCTATTGTCCTGAAGAAGACCAGCACTGACTTTTCTATATCGTTGCTGCAATTTTGGGTCGAAACGTCGACGGTTGTCACAAGTCAAATCCTCTAAGTCTCATTACTCAACAAAAACATTGATACATTTCTGAGCTTGATATACTTACATGATATTTTGGAATTGGACACTTTATTCATATTTTTAACTGTGATTTGTTTGCCTTATCACTTATATACTAAGTGCATTTATATTGTCATATTTGCACTTTACTCGCTGTTCACTGTAAACACTGTTCACTTGTGCCATTTTATTGCTTGATCCACATCATATCCAGGATCATATCAGTGTGTGCCAGATGTGAAACAGACCTCCCTCTTAAAAAATGTTTACAGGCATCTATGCCAAGATCCTGTGGTATACTTGTGTACAGGCTTATGACATCAAAACTTACGAGCCAGTATTCAGGTTCCCATGTTAGTTCATTTATGATTCTCAGAAAATCTGATGTTTCTCTGACATACGAGGGTAATGCGTGTACAAAGGGTTGCAAAAAATAATCTAAATATCTCTAGGTATTCTCTAAGAGACTACCTACTGATGATACAATAGGCCTGCCCAGAGGTGTTTGGAGGTCTTTGTGAAGTTTTGGCAATAGGTACATTGAAGGGATTTTTGGGTATTTGCATAGAAGATAATTATATTCTCCCTCTTCTATTGTACCCTTGGCCTTCCCAATCACTCAATTTGTCAAAATATCCCTGTTTTGCATCAGTGTATTCCTGTTTAGTTACAATTACTACATTTCCCCCTTTATCACTGTTCTTGATAACAACATCTGACCAACTTTCCATTCCTTTCAAAGCTGAAAACTGTTTCTTATTCAAATTCAGATTCTGCTTGGGTTTCCTTCTGTCTATTTTTTTCAATTCATCACCATGCCAGTTTCAAAACCTTAAATATAGCTATTGGTGATTTGTAGTACATACAAAGATTTAGGTTTGAACCCACTGTCACTACTCATATTAATGTTGATGTCCGTATCAGCTAGATTTAATAAAGAGTCATCATTGATATTATCACATCCTGCCAGTTCATGGACATTATGCACTAGTTCAATGTCTTCACTGTTCTTGATAACAACATCTGACCGACTTTCCATTCCTTTCAAAGCTGAAAACTGTTTCTTATTCAAATTCAGATTCTGCTTGGGTTTCCTTCTGTCTATTTTTTTCAATTCATCACCATGCCAGTTTCAAAACCTTCAATATAGCTATTGGTGATTTGTAGTACAAACAAAGATTTAGGTTTGAACCCACTGGCACTACTCATATTAATGTTGATGTCCGTATCAGCTAGATTTAATAAAGAGTCATCATTGATATTATCACATCCTGCCAGTTCATGGACATCATGCACTAGTTCAATGTCATTTACTGTTAAAGTGCTCGGTTTATCACATGTTTTATCCCTTTTTAACCGAGGTTTTGTTGCGAACCATTTTTTTTACTTAAGTTTGCGTGTAAACCGAAACAAGTCAATACGCGCATTAGTAAAATTGAACTTAGCAGTTGGACAAAATGATAAACCTCTTGTTAAAACCTCAAGCTGCTCTACTGTTAAAGTACGATTAGATAGATTTACCACAGTCATGTTGCTCATTTCTGCGCCGATTTTCCCCTTGTGCGGACTCCCACCGGGCTTGTCAAATCGTTTGTTGTTCCTCTACCCTTTGTTTTTGCGCCGCCTCTGCCGCCCCTTCCACGCATCCTTGGTGGGGTGCCAATCTGGCGCCCTCAGGCCATCAGGGCAAATTCGTTCAAAATTCGATCTTTTACTGGTATTGACTCAACAGGTTCCTATATATCACTTTCAGCAGTATCACTGTCCGATTGAATTGCTGGTGTTTCTCCCTCTACTCCAGTGCTTGGTTGAACCACTGATTTCTGTGCAGCAGGTTTATTTTTTGATTTATTTGTAGAGTCCCGTAAAGCATTGAATCTTTTGGCAAAGGTTAGAATTTGTCCTTATATATATATATATTTATATAAATATCTTCAAATATAGACATATAAATGGCAAAATGAGCAACATTCATAACTTCACACAAGGGGAAACTACTTCTTTACTACATGGGCTACACTTATACACAGGAAAGGGTAATAAAAAACAAAACATATTGGAAATGTAGCAAATATTACTCCAATGCTGGCTATGGGAGAGCCGCTACAGTAGAAACCAATGTAGTCAGTATTAAAGAACACAACCATCCCACCAATGTGACTGAAATTGAAGTCAGAGATGTCCTAGGAACAATAGGAGAATCAAGTACAAGTTCCCAACAAACAAGTACCCAAATACTTAGAAATGTTTTAACTTGAGTTCCTGAACATGTCACAGGACAACTGCCGTCCATCCCCATTTAAAAAGATTAATCGCAAGAACTAAAGGAGCTACAGCTCAATCACCACCTACCACCCAAACTTTTGGAGAAATACAAATGTTACCTGAATACACCATCACCTACAAAGATAAAAAAATCCTTCTTTATGACAATGAAAGTCATGTAAAACAAATTATCATCTTTACTACAAACACCAATTCACAAAAACTTAAAAACTGCGAAACATGGATGATGGATGGCACATCAAAAGTTTGCTCCAAACCATTCTACTAGCTATATACCATCCAAGGTGAATATGATGATACTAATATCCGCTTCATATATACATTACTCCCTAATAAACAAAGCACCACCTATATAGAGCTCCTGACAGTGCTAAAATAATTCACTGACAATAACTTTCCGCAAACAATAATCATTGACTATAAGCAAGCAATGATTCAGTCAATTTTTAAAATTATACCAACACACTGGAATACAAGGTTACTATTACCACTTCAATCAGAGTATCTGGAGACACATACAAAAATCTGCTCTGAGTATAGATTATGCCACCAATAGCAACTTTGCCTACCAAATAAAAAAGGTAATAGCCCTGGCCTATGTCCCAACAACTGAAGTAGCCAACCATTATTACATACTGGAAAGCCCTTTCTATCAAGTAAACTAGCTCCCTTCCTAGACTACTTTGAAGACACCTGGGTTGGAATATTACATAGGTCAGGGCACCATAGACAACCTAAATTCCATATCCTCTGGTGGAACGTCTACACTAGTACTAAAGCTCAAAATTCAAAACTAACAACGCAGTGGAAGGATGGCATAATGCATGAGGCAAAAGGTTGCCAAACTTCTAAAGTACATTACGAGGTTCAGCAAGGAAAAGATATACCCTTACCTCAAAGCCAACTACACCCCCTCAGGAGAAGACAATTCATCAGATGACAGCTTCAACTCACGCAGAAGAACCTACGCCTCAGGTAGCAACTCCAGCACCGACAGCTTAAGGTGCCACCAACCAAATCAGCAACAAAGAATACCATTGAATATGATGTATAGATATGGACCATTGTCCTACCAGGGGTCCCCATCCTATCAAGGCCCACAGATGGGGCAATACCCTAACTAACAGCAGGGGCCACAACCATTATTTGCCCCCTTCCAACCACAACCTTTTTTAGGCAGAGGCTGGGGTAGAGGGAAGGCAGAAAAAGAAGAAGGATCCAGAACCAACCAAAGCAAGTACAATGGCAGGACTAAACACAACAAATGCACACGGAATTGAGCAGCCACCTGGAGAAGAAAAATTAAATGTGAACCTCTCCAAAAGACCTCTCACGGCCGTGAAAACCACCGTACACAAACGAGGATAGGGATGTGTCCCTACCCCTGAAGTTGACAACGTTTGCATTAATTGTGAATTACAGCATCTGTTCTGGAAAATACGCCTAAAAGCTTAATTCGGTAACCAACCTGAATCCCTACCGACGGACACTGGCCTACGCAAACTATCCCCTTTTACTCCGAATGCCAGTATAGTCACTCCAGAGGTCCTTACCTTTGACAGAGCTGACCTGAAAGAAATAGCGGGAAAACGCACCAGTACAGGTTTCGCAAATACATCTAAACTAGAAGCTGAAGCCATCAAAACGCTGGCAACCAACCCAGCAATTACTATCAAAGAGGTTGAAAAGGATGGGGTGGATCACTAAAAACCAGGCTGATTTCCTGACTAATGACAATCCAAGACTGCTCTATTTCTACACTTTGCCCAAAATCCACAAAGGGGTAACACCTTTGTGGATTTTGGAAGACCCATCGTCTCGGGCATAGGGTCAGTATTGGAACCCCTCTCTAAGTTTTGTGACCACTTCTTCCAAACGTTGGTCCAAACCACATCCACATTCCTTCAAGATACCAGAGACGTCCTCAAGTTAATAGAGGAAACCAACCAAGAGGGTACCCAACCAGACTTTCTCTTAACCTTAGATCTAGAGGCCCTCTACACCAACATTTCTCAACAGTACACGCTTGAGGTAGTGGAGGACATCCTTCGAAATAACCCAGGGTCCTTGTCCACTCCCATATGGTTTGTCATGGAATGTGAACAAAAATTGCATTGACAGAAAATTTCTTTCAATTCAAGGATCGCCTCTTCCACCAGACCCAGGGGACATCTATGGGCAGTACCTTTGCACCAAGGCTGGTGTGTCTCTACATGTCAGACTTTGAGGGGAAGCACATGCTCATTGACTCCAGCCCCTTCATGGACAATGTCCAATTGTGGCGAAGCTGTATAGACGACATCCTGGTGTTCTGAAAGGGCAATGCAAACAAGATCCCTGCCTTCCTCACTTGGATTAACAGTCTTAGCCCCTACCTCAAATTCACAGCCAATAGTTCTAAACAAGAACTACCCTTCCTTGACCTCCTGATCATTAAAAAACAAGACAGGCTAGATACCATCATTTATAAAAAAAAAAAACTGACAGCCACTGTCCACTACTTTATCAAAGTTTACACCCAAAGGTCATGAGAGAGAACATTCCTTACGCACAACTTTTACCCATACAAAGAAACTGCAATAATGTGGAGGATTACAAAAGACAAACCTCGGAATTGAGTGGACACTAGCTCATAGACAATAGCCACTCAGCAAAATAAAAAATGCCTAGAAAGGAGCCCGAAACACACACAGATTGGCTCTACTTGAAACACACGCCAAATCCAAGTATGACCTCATCACATGTGTCACAACCTAAACATCTGAATCTAACATGATAAAAAAGGGTCATCAATAAACACTGGAAAAGTCTCCAAATAGGAGAACGGTTTTTCGGCAGTGCCAGATTAGCTTTTAAACGTACCTCAAACATCAAAGACTTACTTATCAACACCAGACCCAAAAGGAGCCCACCACCTCCTCCTAACACATTATGGAATGTGCCAACAGTCACGGGCCACTACCCTTGTGGACAATGTGTAGTCTGTCCTCTAACTCAAGCAACCAAGACCATCTCACTTACTAACAATTGGACGTGGATGCAAAACAAACATACCAACTGTAACCCACAAAACTGTGTCTACTTAATTACTTGCCCATGTCACCTTCAGTATATAGGTATGACAACCCGCCCAGCGAAAACAAGGATCACAGAACATAGAAGCAACGTCATATGCAGAAAGACCAAAAAAAGATGTGTTCACACTATGTCGAACATAATCACACCACAAATGACCTACATTGGACCCTCCTGAAAGCCTTCCCTAACATCACAAAAGAAGATTTGTTTAGGAAGAAACAAAGCTGGGTGTTCAAACTAGCATTTGACACCCAGGGCCTCAACAATGATATCCCTTGGGCTGAACTGAACCATTAGGATGGTGCACAATAACTATCTAACCTACATAGCATCCCCTTCCTTGCCCCTCTGTATCTTGGTAAGCATACCAGTCATTTCACGTACCCCTTATAATCGAGAAAAAACCATCAAATACAGGCCTCTAGAGAGAGTTATCATTTCCATCAGCCTTACCCCTATAATTCAAGGCAGGTTCTCGTGCGTCAGATCGTTTTTTGAGAAACCAATCCCCTGAACACTCTCTGAACGATCCCATGTTTTTTCTTCCATAGGGGTTCACTCTTAATGTACTCATAGACAGTTGCCTTTCGTGTCCATAGCTTAGGCAACTATATGATGCACATTGGTATATTTTTAAATGACAATAATTGGCTTCAAATATAACACTGTTCACACTGCCCCCCATGTCCTTTATATTCAGAGATTGTAAACATAGCGTTCACCGGGTATGGACTAATAAAGCTACATTGACACAATTACTACCAAGATGGCCACCCGGTTAACGTTCCAGCTTAGGCATGCCTCTGATGTCCACTTCTTAACAAAAACTCCAGACCCGTACGCAGCCGTTACGGGGCCAGGAGCAAGGGTAGGAACAACGATAGTGGTCTGCCACCCTTTTGTGAGTATACACTGATGCCTTTGAATACCGGTAAGCAGCATACCTTGCCTGTTTTTGACCTTTATAATTATCTCCACAGCCTCAGAGCAATGAAGTGCTCTGCCTCACATATCAGCCATAGGCTCCTATACTAGGGATGAGTTTTTAAATGATGCATTGAACCTGCAGGCATCGTCTTTAAACCAATTTTGAATTTTCTCACATTTAGCCTTACCGCCATTACCAAGTAGTATGTGTGGGAGAAATATGTGAATGCTCGATTGATAGCCACACCACTCAGCATTATCTATCACCAGGCATGCCACAACCGGCATGAAAATATCATACTGTTGATCAGCATTACAAGCCTAAACTTTCGCATATGTGCAAGTCCAAAGTGCGCTACCGCCCCCACTCAACCTGAGCCTGATCGCTACTACCAAATATGTGTGTGTGAAGAATTGTGTGACTGCTCGATTTTCAACACTCTGCGTTAATTGGCTTCAGTCACGCCAATATCAGTATGAAAAAATATATTTCTGTTTGCCTACTATACATGCATACTCTGGTTGCACATAGGGTGCACATTAGCAATAAACTCGCCTTGCCGCCCGAGCATACGGCAACAGTTAGCGTCAGTCGCCACGATTTAGGCACAAAACATCATGCCTGCATTTATACCTGACTAGTGTCATGATTACAACTATAGTGAAAGTAAGTGCAAGTATACATGAATGTGTACCCCACCACCTCCATGGACCACTGACGTCTAATGTGGTAATACTTGTTGCGTACCAAATGCCGCTTGAATGGATATCTGTTATTTCAGACTTATTTTGCTCATGCTCCCACCTTTGTGTCAATATATTCTTTGCCACTATATACTCAATTGAGTCACCTGGGATTGAAAACAATAAGATCACACATGCATGTGCATGTCACATTACAGTTACATTTATGCTGTTTTTACTGTTTTTGCTGCCATAATAGCTCTGTGCCAAACGGTCTTATTTTAACCTTACATTGGTTGTTCTTCTTTCTCTTCCCCCCCTTTTCCACCCGTATAAGTCTACTAGGGTACATTCTACCGCGTCTGGTCATCAGACCAAATGTAGAGAACCAGACCAAGGGTAGTGCACCACTCACCTTTAGTTTTTTCTTGGTCCTGATGAAGTTCCACCTGACCAGTTAGGGGCAAAGTGGGCATGAAACATGTTGAGCAACTACACTAGGACAGCCCTATAGGAATACCACATCCACTGAGGGTACCCACACCGTTTAATTAAGCTTCAGCTACATAACTAATAAAAACAGACCAGAGTAGGACTGCTCCAGACCTATTTTATCTCACTGTGCACTACCCGGCCCTGTTTACGGGAGCCCGTCAAGCATTGCTGTGCCGGCCCAATGAGTAGCATGGCCCAATGATGAATCATGACATCCTCCGGGCGTGTGTGGGCATCACGACGAAAGACCTCCCTTTCCCTGCACCTCCAGTTAGGAACTGCACACCCTTTTGAGACACACATAATGCCTTCCAAGCCAAAATAGGAAAGGGATAACCAACACTGCATAAACTAATTTAAGCAATTAAAAAAAGACAGAGCTATCAAGAACTGAGACTAGAGCAATCCCTAACTAGTATAGGCCATAAAGTAAGTAAACAAACAAAAGCAATGTACGAGTACCTACAACACAAGACTTGATTATATCCAAAAACCCAAGGTCAAGTCAACCTAGACATGATCGCTAAATCAATACTTTAAACCAAACAAAATACAAAACATCATAATAATCTTAAAACTATAAAACATGTAAACAACATAATTTTCCATTTTTCTAAATTAAAAAATATAATTGTGTCATTTAAAATTTTTAAATGAGCTCAAAATTGTATAACATAATATAATAATTAAAGTAAAATTTTAAAAAACAATTAAGCAAAATAAATTTGCCACCCATAATAATTTAAAAAAACTTACAGATATGTAGCAGTAGAATATCCTCGAAAACGATAAAATCCATACCAGACAAAGTAAATCCAAATCCATTTGATAATAAAGCCCTAAAAAAAATACAAAAATATAACTGTATAAAAAAAGGTCCAACGCTGCAATTTTCTTAATGACAAAATCCTCAAAAAACACAAAAATAGTTTAGAGAAAAAACGCCTTGACAAACCGGGAAAAAGGAAATATAAAGAAACTTGTTATCAAAAAACAAAATACATTTCCTTTTTTTTTTTAAACCACTTCCTCAGCTCCATCCGTTCACCAAACAGAAAAACTGTAAATAAAAAAGAAAAGAACACCCACCCACAACAACAAATACAATCCCACAAGCATTAATATCAACATTAAATACAAAAGGATAGATTTAAGCAACAGATAGCTCATACTACATAGCATTCTAATTCTATCCAACACTATGTCAAACACATAAAATATTAAACTACCAAAACAACAACTAACCACACCAAAAATGAACAAATAATGCTTTAACAAATCTAGTTACACTACTACTACCTTGCCCATACCCTAAAACTACCTTAAAAGTATATAAAATTAAACTTACCTTAACCGAGGAAACAAAGCTCCCAACCACGAAGTTCCGTCTTCCAAAATGACCTAAAAAATAAACAGATAGGCAGTAAAGTGTGGAAAATTATCAAAAATGGTTGTGTGATAAAAAAGAAAAAAAGACTAACTCCCCATAGACAACAATGGAGAAATATTTTTAAAAATGTAAAAAATGATATGTATAATTTTATTAAGTGTAATGTTTTTTCAAATGTTTAAAAAATATTCAAAAATTGTAAAATATACATTAACTGTTATATTATCCCCCCAAAAGTATAATTTTTACGTATATTAAAATATATTTTGTTTCATTCACTGTAACTCTACAGCTAATATGAAAATGTGAGAAAAAATATATATGGTAGAAAGTATTTCTGTTAAAATGTTTGTGAATTATTTAATGTTAAATATTATTTTATTAAAAAGAATATTCAATATACTAAACAATAAAATATATAAAATATATAACCTTGTAAAACACATATTATACAATTTTACAAAAAAGCATACAATTATATAAAATGCATTAGAAAAATGTAAACAAAAATATGTATACACATGTTTTTTGTCATAAACAATAATACACAATAAAAATCAAACTGTTTATATTTAAAGAACTAAAAATATTTTACTTTACTAATACATGACTATACTCCTAAAAATAGGAAATTAAAAATTTAAGTTTTTAATATTATAATAAATAAGATGACACAAGCAAATAAAAAGAATGTAAGTGTGGGAAAAAATATATGTTTGCATTGAAAAATGTTGCAATCAAAAACTAACATATGTCTATTTACTTATTGTAAAATACATATAAACTGTATAAAATATACATTATAATAATAAATAATTACTATTGCAAATATTTCAAAATAAAATAAACTTAGAAAAATGCTGGATAATAGCCCCAAATAAATGACTATCCCTTTTTTTTTTTAAACCTTTTTATTAATGGATATCACAGGCAGAATTAAACAGAATAATCAAAATTTTGTTGTACATAATTTCCAGTGTCTTTAAAAATTATTACAAAAAGCAGTTTACCATAGCTAGTAAATAATAGTCAATTCTCAGACAGACAAATAAAAAACAATTAAAAAAGGGTTTACACAAATAAATACAATCTTATCTGAATTTGAGTTAGGCACGGCTTCAATTCAAGTTAGTTAGTATCGGGTGTATAAAACATGCCTCCCCATATTCTCTTTACTTTAATCATTGCTTTCACTCCTCTTTTTCTAGCTAGAGATAGCTCCATATGATGTATCTCTTTAACCAAGCACCACCATTCATTCACATTAGGTGCAGCTATCCAAGCTCTGGTCAAAACTAACCTTGCACATGCCAGCACAATAAAAATTAAATCTTGAAAAGGTGTAGGGTTAGGCTGTATACCTAACAGAATCATTTCAGATGTTAAAGGTGCATCAATTAACAATTTCAATCTCAGGATCTTCCCTATACTATCCCAAAATGAAGCTAGCGCAGGGCATAGAACCAACATGTGTTCTAGATCTGCCGCCTGTAGGTGACATTTGGGGCATTTGGTTCGATCGTTAGAACCATTATTCAAGGACCATTTGCTTATTTGCAGAGGAGTGTGGTAAAGTTGGCAAATTGTTTTATATGCTTGCAGTTTTAAACTTGAAGAGTGAACCAGCGTATCAATTTTCTTTAAGGAGTAAGATAAGGAGTAAGATATTTCATTCGAGGTGATACCTATTGGAAAGCAAAGGGCCCATTTCGCTGCTATTTTTGGACACTCGTCTAGTTTATTTTCAGTAAGACACTTGTATCCCTCACTAATAGTTACTATCTGATTTTCCTCTCCCTTGTACAAACATTGCCAAAAATTTGAATCCAGAATCTCTTTCATTTTTAATTTTCTTACAAAAAAGTCACGAATTTGTGTATATTTAAAATAAGTATGCTCTGGTAGTTTATACAATAACCTTAATGTTTCAAACTCCAAAAAACCTGAGGAGCCGTAAAGATCCCCAAGTTTCGATATACCTTGACTCGCCCATATTTTACATCCAGAATCAGAAAAAATGCTAGGTAAACCTGGGTTGTTCCAAAGACTTAAGAATGGGTGATAAAATGATAGCTTATTCTGATTCATAAGTATCCTCCAGATGTTAATTATGTCCTTTGCAGTCTTAAACCTCACTCTTTTGAAGTAGTTTGGATCATTACTTCTAGCCAAAAACTGCAAGCAATCTGGCCCCAGCATAAATTGATGAAAAAAGTATGGATCACTGGAATTAAATAAGCTCTGTACCCGCCCCAAAAATGATGCGATATAATACAATCGGAAATCTGGGAAATTAAGCCCTCCTTTTATAAACGGGAGTTTCAGAGAGGAAAGTGCTCTTCGGTTCTTTTTATAACCCCAAATGAAGCTGCCCAATATACCATCTAGTTTTCTGAAAAAGACTGTGTTTATTTTCAACGGTATACATCTGAATAAGTATAAAAATTTTGGCAGGATATTCATTTTAATAAGGTTGATTCTCCCGATAAGATTTAAAGGTACCTTATGCCATTTTTTAAGGAGGGCCTCAGTTTCTTTTAATAAAGCGTCATAGTTCAGTAAATTAATTTCCCTTATATTGGATGTTAGCTTAATGCCTAGGTAAGTAGCAGAATAACATACTCCTACCACAGGTATTGGCGGTTTATAATTAGCTATTATTTGTGTTTTATCTAGGTTTAGCTTATAACCTGAAACTTTTCCAACGACTTCTGCCTCTTTAACTATACCTAACATGGATTCAGTCACATCGCTTGTATAGATTGCCAAATCATCGGCGTATGCTGTTATTTTAAGAGAGTTTGCCCCAAATGTAAATGGTTTTATCATAATTTGAAGCTTTATGGCATTGATAAAAGGTTCCATGGAGAGGGCAAATAAAAGGGGTGATAAAGGGCAACCCTGCCGAGTTCCTCTTCTAATGGGAAATTTAGTAGAAAGTAGGCAGTCGTATCCAATTAATGCATTAGGTAACTAATAAAGTGCTTTTATCTTGGTAATGAACTTACTTTTAAACCCCATTTCTTTCAAAACTGACCACAGGTAGTCCCACCCCACTCGGTCAAATGCTTTTTCAGCGTCAAGTAGTATAATACCGAGTGGGGTGGAGTTAGCTGCGGCCATGTCAAGCACTGTGATGGCCGTATTTACATGCTGCGTCGTATCTCTGCCTGATACAAAACCATGCTGATGTTTGCTAACCATTCTCGGCATAATGGGGGACAGTCTCAAAGCTAATCATTTGGCAAAAAGCTTGGCATCAGCATTGATCAAAGAAATTGGGCGATAAGATCCACATTCCGTGGGATTTTTATTCTTTTTTTTTTAAAAAAATATAATTTTGGCGGTGTTCCAAGATGACGGGGCCCCTTCTTCTGTAAGAATCTGGTTAATAACCAAACAAAGTATAGGCACAAGCTCTTCCCAGCATAATTTATAAATTTCAATAGGGAGGGTGTCATCTCCGGCAGCCTTTCCAGATGGAAGGGAGAAAATGGCTAATTTTAATTCTTCTTCAGTAAAATCTTTTTCTAACTCTTCCATACATATCGAATCATTCTCCGATTGCCAGTTATTTCTAATATAATTCTCCACCAAGTCAGTTGAAGGCACATTCTCGGGGTATACAGCTTAGTATAGTAATCAGCAAATTGCTGCAGTATCTTATCGGGTTGAGTATAAATAGTACCATCTGTTCCTTTTATACTCTTAATTAGAGAAGTGGCTCGTTCGTCGGCTATTTTATAAGCAAGTATTTTTCCTATTCTGTCACCGCTCTCATACTGTGTAATTTTATATTTGTGTAATTTAGCAGTAACTTTATCTCTTAAGAATTTTTTAGTCTCGCAGCGCAGCGTACTTATTTTAAGTTCAAGTCTGTCTTTGTTTAAATTATTAGGGGCTCCTGCGCTTTCTTTTCTAGCAATCTCGGCCAGGTGTTCTTCTAACCCTCTAATTCCTGAGATTAAGCATTGAGTCTCTGCTTTCTGATTAAAATTCTGCTGAATAATATATTGCTGTGCAAATCCTCTAATACTGGCCTTGCAACAATCCCAAACTGTAGTTATCTTAGTCGAATCAATATTAAACTCTAAAAATTCCTTAATGTGAGCTTTCAGTAAAGGAATGAACTTGTTATCAGATAAGAGGTGTCTGGGTAAAGAAAATAGCCTGGGTTCTTTCTTTGAAGAGAGTACCTTAAAAATTACCATTATAGGGTTATGGTCCGACGTTACCTTTGGGCAGATCTCCATTTTGCAGCCATTAGTGATTTGGCTCGTTGCCCAGGCCATGTCTATACGGGAATACATTTTATGAGGTATAGAATGGTAAGTGTATCCCGCCAATGTAGGGTGTAGCTGTCTCAGATGTCTTTTAATTTATGTATATGGGCCAGCTCTAAAATGGATGCCCTAGTCTTACACATTCACTGCGAAGGGGTACTCTTAGTTGTGTCTATTGCATAGTTTATAACACAGTTGAAATCCCCCATGATTAATATCTCTCCCTCCCACCCTAGTAGTTCTATATTTAAACGATCAAAGACTGCAGCATCATCATGATTGGACCCATATACTGCACATATGGTGTACTTAACAGCTGATAACGTGATTTGAGCGATGACCCATCTACCCGCTTTGTCAGATGCTACCCTATTAACCTCAACCTTGAATGTTTTTTTCTTTAGTATAGCTACCCCACGTATCGAGGTATTTAAAGATGTACTAGCTATCAACTCATACCCCCCTTGCACCAGCATTTTCCTATCTCGATATCTTATATGTGTTTCATTTAGCAGTGCCAAGTGAGGGTTATACATCCTTAACTCTTCAAATACAAGCTGTCTTTTACTCCTATTATTCAACCCTGATACGTTCCATGCAAGGCAATTAACTTGGCACATTTCTTAAATCAAAAATGTTCGGAATAACCGCTTCTAATGGCATATATACCCCCTCTGAAATTATAAATTTGTAGCATGAATCGTTCCTGCCTGTGATATTCTTTTTAGTTAACCCCCTCCCCTCCCACAACCACCCCTAGGTCTAAGCCTGTGTCCCTCCCCCCACCCTGTACCTACCCGGAAGCCTAACCCTATCTTCTGCTGCCGCTGATTGGGCAGCGAGACAGTGTGGACCCTCCCAGGATCCTCCCCCTCCGCATTCAATCATACATACTTAAGTATCGTATTATCGGAGTAGAGAGCAAAAAACGAAAACAAATTATTTCATATAGTAGTGTCAAATTAACAAAAATAGAGGAGAAAAGGAAGCAAAACAACTAATCAAGTCTCCTAAGTAATAAAGTACAATACTTCTGGTGTTATTAGCGATCGTTTGTTAATGATGCGAGAAATTGTTCGGCCTCTTTGAAATCATTAAAAATGCGGGTGTGACCTGACTTTATGATTTTGAGCCTAGCAGGTTCTTGTAGATAGACCACCACCCCCTTCGATTTCAAAGGATCTATCAATTTTCTCAGTTCCCATCGCTTGTCCATTGTGGCTTTGCTCAAGTCGGACTTCGTGAAAAACGTGATATTATCTACCGTCACTGGAGTATTAGGTCTAGCCTTGATAGATATTGCTTGTCTCAGTAAAAAATTCCCCAGGTAGATCAGGATGGGCCTTGGATATCTGCTATCCTTGTTTTTAGCGAACATGGGCAATCTGTGAGCTCTCTGTACTTGGGAGTCCCAATCCCAATCCGAGAGATCTGGGAAAGCTTTGTGCAATAGCTTGACCATGTACGCCCGAGCGTCGGCCCCTTCGGATCCCTCGGGAATTCCAAAAATGCGCAGATTTTGGCGCCACTGGCGATTTTCCAAGTCTTCAACTTTATTTTTAAGCATTACAATGTCTTTGTCCTGGCATTCTGAAGAAACAACCGTAGTAGCCAAAGTTTCTTCAACCATAACAATCCTCTGTTGAATTTCGACTATCTCCTCTGTAACATTATGTAGTTTACCTGTGACCTCCTGCAGACAACTCTGCATTTTACAATTATCTTCCCTTAACTGAGAGAAGTTATGCAGAACCTCTTGACGGTGCTCCAGAAGGGTCTGCAGAATCAGATCCAAAGAAGTACCCGCAGCAGCAGGAGCTGTTGCAGATTCTGGGTGTAATTTTTGGGGGAGAGTTAGTACCGCAGAAGGTCAAGGTGTCATAAAAGTAGCTTGGGTTGAATCAACACATATTGAGGTTTGAGGAGATGGTGATTCCACTGTCTCACTTTCTGCTATATCTAAGACAGAATCCTCATCATCTATCACTCTTGGCACACCTGCTGCTGAAGAGTCAAAGGGGGTCTTAGTATTGCTCATACCCCCGTGGGGTTATTACCAGAAAGACGCTTAGCCAAGGTTTTAACACCCCCCTTGGCTTGTATCCACTTACGTAATGGACTCTGATCTTTCAAGAGTTTCTCCCTGGCGCTTGCAGATGCTAGTGTCGATGACATGGAATTAAAGTTCAAGCTTCTGCCCTTTTTGGTCTTAGCTTTTGCCTTCCCTCCCCTTTTAATTAGACTGGTAGTCTTGCCATTCACGATTGTAACAGAGTCATCCTCATTTTCATCACCCTCAACCCCTTCCTCAATAACCAGATCCTCATATTCATCCTCATTAGACTCCACACCAGAAGCTCCTGAGACATCAACTTTCGCAGAGTCCTCCCCTTTCTTAGATAAAGATCCGAGCAGGACGTTTCCCGCATTTACAATAGTCACACTCGTTGTATGTATGTTTGTGGAGCCTAAGTTTCGGTTGCTTGGCTGGTCTTTTAGATTAGAGACTGCGTCTTCAGCGTCTTCATCAATCACATTAGCTCTCTTCTTATTAGTATCCATGTCCTGAGTCTGTGCTGACTTAATTAGCTCGATGTATCTCTACAGGTTTTAAAGTAAGACCCCCAGTATCATCTCCTTGCTGGGTTAAATTAGCTTCGGCTGTAATAGCTGTAGTAGTCATAACTGTAGGAGCTGTAGGGGGTACTATAATGTCATTATCAGTATGAGAGCTGATTGTATTTATATTCTTGTGTCCCCCAGAGCTGGAAAGGGCCAGAGAGTTAACCAGCGCTTTGTTGTTTGCACTTTAATTTTTCCCTGTAACTGTCACATTTTTAGCTACATTTACTACTGGTTCATCCACTCTAGAACCCTCAGCTACTGGTAGACAAATGGTCACTTGCTTACCGCTTTGCTTGCCTTGTGCATTGAAGGGAGATCCTTGCATTATTGTTGCTACTTCTTTTGTAAGTGTACCCGGCTCTGCAGTCTCTTTTCCTTCAGTGTTCTCCTTGTGTAGTTTATTCTGCCGAGGAGGATTCTTGGGTACATTTTTAGGGGCCATAAATGACTATCCCAACTCCAAAAATAACTATACTCAGCAAACGTGCTGGATAATAAACCATAATAATTTACTATTTCAACCCAAAATCCAACTAAACTCAGGGAAAGTGCTGGATAATAAATCCTAATATTTTTACTATTCCAACTCCAAACACAACTAAACACAGTGAAAGTATTGAATAGTAAACCATAATAATTTACTATTCCAACTCTAAATCCAAATAAACTCTGGGAAAGTGCTGGATAGTAAACCAAAATAATTTACTATTCAAGCTCAAAATCCAACTAAAATCAGGAAAAGTGCTGCATAGTAAACCATATTAATTTACTATTCCAACCCAAAATCCAACTAAACTCAGGGAAAGTGCTGGATAATAAATCATAATAATTTACTATTCCAACTCCAGACACAACAAAACACAGGTAAAGTGTTGAATAGTAAACCATAATAATTTACTCCTACAACTCCATATCCAACTAAACTCAGGGAAAGTGCTGGATAGTAAACCATAATAATTTACTATTCCAACTCAAAATCCAAATAAACTCAGGGAAAGTGCTGGATAAAAAATCATAATAATTTACTATTCCAACTACAAACACAACTAAACACAGGGAAAGAGTTAGATAGTAAACCTTATATATTTACTATTCCAACACAAAATCCAACTACACTGAGGGAAAGTGCTGGATAATAAATCATTATAATTTACTATTCCATCTCCAGACACAACTAAAACCAGGGAAAGTGTTGGATAGTAAACTATAATAATTCACTATTGCAACTCCAAATCCTACAAATCTCATGGAAAAGGCTGGATAATAAACCCTCCAAAATGTCATATTTCTAACTCCCAAAAATGTACTATTTACGAAATTGTATTTTTTTTAAATAAATACAAAATGTACAAATTTCGAATTATAAAACAATATTTTTTATTAATTAAAAATTATTTGATTTGCCAAATTTAATTATTATTATTAATTATTCACTAATTGATTTTAAAAATATATTTTAAAATACAAATGTATTACATAAAACATTTATAAACAGAATTTTAAATAAAAATGTGCACTGGCCTGTTTGCGACCGATAACAACTGTGCACATTAGACTTTATTTTAATTATTTTTGTAAAATAAAATTATATACTTACTATTTTTAGTTGATGAAGTGTCTTTCGTTGATGTTGTTGTTTTGTTGAATTTTGTAGAAGCTGTAAAAAGAAAAGTATATGTTAGCTATGTTTTGTATTTTTATTAAATGTATTAATTTTAAATACTTCAGTTTCTTTTTTTGTTAAGTTATATACTTACTTTGTTATATATTTTGTATAATGTTGATTTAAATTTTGTTGTGCATAAAAATGTTTTCTTGTATTTTCCATGAGAATGTTTAATCTGTAATATTTAAAGAAAAACATATAATAGCTTTAGTTAATGAAATATAAAAAGGCAAATTATTGATATTTCATTATAAAGTTTTGTTCTTACCTGTATTGATGGATTTTCGATATAGTTGGATATGTAGTTCTTTTTCCATCTGTGTTCTCTCTCTCTCTCGTAAAATATCACTCTTCCTCCTTGTTTGTCTAATGTATTGTAAAAGTGGAGTTGATTAATTAATTGTTTTTATAGTGTTAATTTAATTAGTTAGCTTTTTCTATTGGTTTGTGTTGCTTTAGTTTGAATTTATTGGTCGAGATAGCTTTTTTGAATTTTTTAGCAGTTACCTTTTTGATCAGTTTAGTATTTATGTTTATTTAATGTTTGTACTTATTTTGTTTATTGTTGTTATTTAATTTTATATGTAAGTAAATGTAATTTAATATATTTATTTATGATATATGTTAATGTTAGTTTATTTTCTGTTGATGTAATATATTTTTATATTGTATTGTTTAATTATTTGTGTTTGTATTGTTGTTATATTTGTTTTAATGAATGTTAATACATTGTTTATATATTTTTTAATTTATTTTAAATATCTGCTATGTGAAATGTAAATATATATTTGTAAATACTATATTTTTATGTTTAAATGATCTTTTCAATACGGTTTATACATATTTTATGGATATTTGTGTTGTCGATATAATTAACATCTTTTTTTTGGTGTGTTTCATTTTATTTTAATGTTATCAATATTTTTGTGTGCTTTATTTTTGCTGTTGATTATTTTGTCATCAATAATTTTTTTAACAATTTTTTTATTGATGTTTGTGTTGTTTCTTTTTTATGTATAGAGTGTTGATATTTTTGTAAACAATATTTTTTTCCGCAATATTTATGAAGTTTGAAATTTTAGGAGTTGATGTTGTATCAGTGAACCGCTCCCTGAAACCCCCTGTTCTGTTGGCACAATATGATTTGGCTCAGCCCACTCTTTTCACCTTCCCAAGATTATTTTTGCAAATATCTTTTCTGACACATCAAAAAGATTACTCAGCCTATAGTTTTGGGAGCTTTTATATGTCCCTTTTTGTGGATAGGTCTGATAATTGCACCTCACTAGTTTTCTGGGATAATATCAGTATCCAAAATCTCAGAAAGCATCTTGTACAATAGATATGCCCACCAGTCCGGGTGGGTTTTTATAATTATTGCAGCAAATGACCGGGTCAGGCTGCACGAGTCAGGGTTAAACTACTTACAGTAGTTCTGTTAGTGTTACAGAGTGAGAATTTCGGCATAAATTCCCCATCCACTTTCTCGGAAGGGAGTGCTTTTCTCCTACTGACTCCTCTGAATCTCATACACAAAGTAAAGCACTGGTGTTATAATAGCTTAGTAAACTGGCATATTTTGTTTCCCTACATTCTAATTGCTAGAAGACTGGAGTAGTGGGACGAACAGTGGAGAAGAACACGGAAGGGGACTGCATTGTGGTTTGTTTTAGGCACGCCAAATTTACTAAGGCATTTTCACAGAGCAGTCTCCAAACCCACCCACGTTAGCAGGCTGAGGGTGGACTAATATAAGAGCCGTATTAAGTAATAAGGGGGCTCGGAGGGAAGAGCCAGGACTCGATCTGTTACTACACTACAGGTTTGCACAATTGAGGCTATTCCCACTCAAATGCATTTCGAGCACACCAAGTAAGGCAACATTAGAGAGGAGGTAATGGCGGACAATAGTTTTATTTCTCTGGAACAGAATGGGGCGGGTGATGTAATACCTTCATTTACTGGACAGTGCTGTTTTATCACCATTAATTTTATTATTCGTTTTGCCACTTTGATCCTAGCCACAAGATCCATCAGTGTATCTTGGAATAACTTTAGTAATCACAACCGGATAAAGTTGGTTTTAGACTTGGAATTTATTCAGGAATCCAGGGATAAAAAAGACCCATCAAACAATACACTTGATGTTAAACATCAAGCACAGAGATTGAAATGGGACAGGGTAATTCCAGGGGCTTTCCTAGATAACGTCTACACAAAAAACGCATGTGATTAAAAACTCTGTTTAGATAGTGGTTCGTGAGGGGATGAGGTCCTTGATTCCTTTGACAGTCTCTGGAGCATATCGAGGCCAACTGTTGCGCGTAATCAATCGAGGCACTCCAGTTGTTTCCTTCTTGATGATGAAATGTCCCAACCCCCTCACGAACCAGTGAACTCAGCAAGGATATTTACTCTGGCTAAGTACACTTGCCCGTAAGGGAAAGGGGAAAGTGGAGAGAGAAAGAAACAAACAACACTGGTCTTCCTTCAGGCGTCGTTTCTCTTGGAAGTGTTCTGGGCCTTGAATCCTCACAATGTCTTTACAGTGTAAAACCCAGGAATTAGTTTCAA
Source organism: Lissotriton vulgaris (assembly GCF_964263255.1). Taxonomy (NCBI): domain Eukaryota; kingdom Metazoa; phylum Chordata; class Amphibia; order Caudata; family Salamandridae; genus Lissotriton; species Lissotriton vulgaris. The sequence goes on from NC_141685.1 coordinate 1,224,850,267, forward strand.
AATAACATTTGAGCAATTATAATCATATTTTGTAATTCACTGAACCATTTAGAATACACACCTCTTATTCAACAGCCCTTGCTTTCACTTCTTAGGTCAAAATATTTCTAGTGAGACATTTCAGGACTGCAACTACTGAAAATGCAGGAAGACTTGTTGCAATTGGTTTTCTATATTTTGTCTAGAAGATATCAAAAAAAATAAAGACAAAAGCACCCTAACAATCTAACCGTGCATAAACTGTAATCTACTGTGTAATTCCGCACATAAACAATAATCATCAATAATCTTTTTAGTGTTAACTTCACACTTGATTAATTGCATTGATCAGTGCTTGTTTACAGGTTTCCACCATTCGGTTTTACATTTACCAATGCTTGTTCTTGATTAACCTTTTTCCTTTCAGGTTTAAGAATTAACAGACTGAATTCTCTAACAACAGTACTAAAAATCAAAATTGGATTAGGTTGTGCTTGTTTTTGCTCTCAGTCACAGTCTCAAACAATTGTGCCCCAATGTTGGTTTTGATCCTAAAAGTCTTTCGATGACTTCTAAACACTAGCGCATGCAATGTCCAAAGTTTCTAGAGTTTTTCGTTTTAAGTAGAGGTTTCTAGGGTTGCTAGGCAACTTTTAAAGCTTACTTTCCTTTCTTTGTTGTTCCGATTTCAGGCTCCGTGGGGATTGAAGAAGTTCCGGTGTCTCAGGGAAGGGACGAGGACGTCTGCAGTGAAGGAGCCGAAGACACGAAGACCCAGGATCCAGATAAGTGGGGATTTCTATTGGCTTCCTCTGTTCTCCTTCTTGAACTTCTCGGGATGGAGGACAACGACGGGAGAAATGGGCTGGAGCGCTTGAGTGATGCGATGCCAAAGAAGCGAAGCATCGTCAAGAGTGCAAGAGCTCAGTTTATAGAGGCAGGGGATGACGGTTAGGGTAATTAGGCACGCGCTGCACGTGGGGGCTCTCTTAGGAGTTATACACATGATTTTACACAAGCGAGGAAGCAGAAAAGCAACAAGCATTGCTACCTACAACAAAACATTTACATTGAAAGGAAAGATTACAGGAATTTAGAAAGGCTTTTTTCACAACCAGATTAATGTTTCAGGATTGAACTGATGGCTGCATGAGTACCCCTGACAGTTCTCCCCCCCAAAGGCCGTCTTACTGGGCGTGGTTTGTCTGGGTGAAGAGCATGAAATAACCTTAACAACCTGGGAGCATGCACATTACCTTCTGGTTCCCAAGATCTTTCAGAGGGATCATAACCTTTCCAATCAATTAGATAATAAAGATGCCCTTGAATACGTTTTGCGTCAAGAATCTTTTTAACCTCATATTCAAGATGATCACCTACGATTAGCGGAGGTGGAGGGTTGTCAAGTCGAGTTTCGGGATCATGGGGTTTTAAAAGGGAAACATGAAATACCGGATGTATGGCATAGTTTTCTGGAAGGATTAGTTTTACAGAAACTGGATTTAGAATTTTTTTAATTTCAAAAGGACCTATATATCTAGGTTTCAGTTTTCTGGGACCTTCTAATTTAATGTTTCTAGTGGATAGCCAGACCAGTTGCCCTTCTTTGTACGGTGGAGCTGGTAATCTGTGTTTATCTGCTGAGATCTTCATTTTAGTTTTGTTCTTGACCCAATGATCCTTAACTTTTTCCTGAATGTCTAATAGTGTAGTTAGCCTATCCGTTACTGCTGGCATTGGATGGTTTTGTTCAGGTAAGATTACTGGAAGGGATCGAGGATGTTGACCTGTTAAAAAATAAAAGGGAGAACATCCTAATGCAGCATGTGACGTATTATTGTAAGAAAATTCAGCCCAGGGTAAAATCTTGTCCCAATTAGAAGTCAAGGTGGACAAAAGACAACGCAGACCCTGCTCAAGATATTGATTAACCTTTTCGGTTTGGCCATCAGTCTGCGGGTGAAAAGATGAGGACAGAGCTAACTCAATCCCAAGTTGTTTACTAAGTTGTGTCCAAAACCTTGACACAAATTGAGGGCCTCTGTCTGAAATGATCGTACTAGGAAGTCCATGTAATTTAACAATATTGGACAAGAAAATATCACAAAACTCTACAGCTGTTGGTATTTTTCGTAAAGGAATGAAATGACCCATTTTTGAAAGCAAATCTACCACTACCAAAATAGTTGTGTAGTCATTTGATTTGGGCAAATCAGTAATAAAATCTAGACTGATTGTATGCCATGGGCGTGGAGGAAGCTCCATTGGTTGGAGCAATCCTTTTGGAGCTGAATGTAGAGCCTTTTGACGTGAACAAACAGGACAAGCCTTCACATATCGCTGAACATCAGAAATCATACCCTCCCACCAAAAGAACCTCTGACACAACTCGAGAGTTTTATTTGTTCCTGGATGAGCAGCCATGGCTGAGTCATGATTCCAATGCAAAATCTGATTTTGTAAGTCTCTTGTGGGAATGAACAATTTATCCTTATGAAAGTAATATCCTTCGGATATTGTATTATCTTTCTTAGATAACCATTGTTGCGAATCAACTCCTTGAAGTTGTTTCTTAACTGAGTCTAGGAAAGAGTCTGAATGTGTCTCAGCAACTATTCTTTCGTTGGGAATAATACTCGGTGATTCTCTATTCTGATCTTGATGTTTTTCACAAACCAGTCGTGACAAAGTATCAGATAACAATTGTTTATTTCCTGGACGGTAGGTTATCAAAAAATCAAACTCACTAAAAAACTGCAACCACCTCATTAGTCTAGGAGTAAAAGCCTTTACTGTACAATAAAATTGCAAGTTTTTGTGATCCGAATAAATAGTAACAGTGTGCTTGGCTCCTAAGAGGTGATGCCTCCATTCTTGGAAAACATATTTTATAGCTAATAGCTCACGTTCTGCTATGGTGTAGTTTTGCTCAGGCGGTGGCAATTTCCGCGAATGAAAGGCTATGGGATGTAAGTGCCCTGTTTCTTGATCTTTCTGCATCAGAACACCACCAATGGCAGTTTGTGAAGCATCCGCCTCAACAAAAAAGGTCTGTCAGGGTCAGGGTGTGTTAAAATAGGTGCTGAGGTGAAAGCCTTCTTAAGACTGCTAAAAGCTTCTTCAGCCTCTTCTGTCCAGTGGAATTTCTGCCCCTTTTTTAATAATTGAGTGATTGGAGTCACTATATCTGAGAATTTTGAAATGAACCTTCTATAAAAGTTTGCAAATCCTAAAATTCTTTGAATATCTTTTATGGTAGTTGGTGCAGGCCAATTTAGGATTGCTTCTACTTTTTTCTTGTCCATGTGAATTCCTTCAGGGGATAACCAGTATCCCAGAAACTCTACTTTAGTTGAATTGAAAACACATTTTTCTAATTTAACATACAATGAGTTGTCTCTTAACTTCTGAAGGACAGATCGGACGTGTTGCACGTGCTCCTCTGTGTTTTTTGAATAAATCAAGATGTCATCGATGTAAACTATACAACAAATGTCCAATAGATCGTGTAATACTTTGTTTATGAAGTATTGAAATGCTGCCGGAGCATTACAAAGCCCAAACGGCATCACTGTGTATTCAAAGAGTCCAAACTTGGTTCGGAAGGCGGTCTTCCACTCGTCGCCTTCTTTTACACGAATTAGGTGGTAAGCACCTCTCAGATCTAATTTAGTGTAGACAGTGGAACCTTTGACCTGATTGAGTAATACTGGGATCAATGGTAGAGGGTATCTGTTCTTGATTGTTGCCTTATTAACAGCGCGAAAATCAATACAGGCTCTCAGGTCACCTGTCTTCTTAGCCACGAAGAAAAGAGGCGAGGAGACTGGTGAAGTGGAGTGACGAATGAATCCTAGTTCTAATAGTTCATCCAGATATTTTCGAAGATATTCATTCTCAGGTTCTGTCAGGGCATAGATTCTACTACAGGGTAATACTGCCCCGGGAATTAAATCGATTCGGCAATCGTAGACCCTGTGAGGTGGTAAAGTAGTGGCCTTAACTGGATCGAATACATCTGAGAAATCCTGGAACTCAACAGGAAGAAGTGGGGGCTCAACAGTTGCGCAATAAAGAGGCATTAATGGGTCCTTAACCTCCTGGTAACAATGCAATTTACAAAAAGATGATTCCAAGGAAACAGTGCGTTTTATCCAATCAATTTTTGGATTGTGTAACTCAAGCCATGGAATTCCAAGAATAACCCCAAAGGTAGGAGTATCTATAAGGTCAAAAATTGTGCTTTCGGTGTGACCATTATCTGCCACTATGGTCAATGGTTCAGTATGAAATCGGATTAACCCTGAGGATAAAGCCGACCCATCTACAGCTCTAACAGGTTCAGGTTCTTTTTTGGGTACTTGAGTAAGTTGTAGTCGTCTTGCTAATTCTAAATCAAAGAAATTTCCAGTAGCTCCTGAATCAATGAGTACCGGTATGCTATGTCTCTGTTGCGTTGATAGGATAAATATTACTCGTATGGTAAAATGTCTGGGAACTTGGGTAAGAACATTGGTAGCATACAGAGAGATCTTGGAGACTTTTCCCAAAGAAACGATCTCGTCTTTCTCAGGGAGATTTAGTTTTCCGGCGAGTCTTTAGAACTTTTTTCTAGAAGCAAGGCCTTCTTCTTAACGGGTCTTACTGAACAATCCCTAGCAAAGTGACCTGATTTTCCGCAGTACAGACACAAATTCCCTTTGCGTCTTCTTTCTTTTTCTTCAGGAGACAAAGGACCTTTCAACCCACCAATCTGCATTGGCTCCACAGAAGAGATTTTTTCCTCAGTATCTTTTCTGTAAGATTTGAAATTTAAATTTTGGATATCACCTCTAGGCCTCTCGTTCCTACGTTCCCCTAGTCTGTGGTCTAACTTAACAACTAAGTCCTGAAACTCAGCAAAGTCCTCTGGTAAATTCACAATATGAGCTAAGGAGTCTTTCAAGTCATCCTTTAGCCCTCAATAGAACAAGGAAACCCTCTTATCTTCTGGCCAGTGAGTTTCTGCCAGGAGTCTGTTAAAGGTAGTGATATAGGAGATTAGATCTTTTGAACCCTGGCGAAGACTAAGAAGCTCATTGTCTGATGCCTGAATAAACGTGTGTTTAGCAAAAAGGTTAGACATTGCTGTCTTGAAATTCTGGAGGTTGTGTAAAAGAGGATCGTTTGTATCGACTAAGGGCATTGCCCAATCAGCTGCTACCCCCCCTAGATACGAAATTATAAAAGCCACCTTGGCAGTATCAGAATCAAAAACTAGAGGTTTGCACAAAAAGTGCAATTGGCATTGACTCATGAAGGTAGTGTATTTACCGCATTCACCTGTGAATCTTTCAGGATTGGCCAAGGGAACTGTGCTATGAGTTACAACAGTGACCTGTACTGGTTGATCTGCGGACTGACCTTCAAATGAACGTTGAGGACTAGGAGAAATTCCAAACTTAGGGGGGTTTAATATAGGTTTTCTCTGTTCAGATGTGTCCCTCCAGGTAGTAAACCCGCTTCTGGTTTTATCTAATTCTTGTCGGAGAGATTGATTTTCCAATCGCAACTCCTCCAATTCCTCATTCAGTTTATGTACTAACTGGGCTAACTGGGTATTATCCATAATGGGACAGACAAAACCAACAAGGAAACAAGTGTGGCTTCGCTTTCTGTTGCGCGTAATCACTCGAGGCACTCCAGTTGTTTCCTTCTTGATGATGAAATGTCCCAACCCCCTCACGAACCAGTGAACTCAGCAAGGATATTTACTCTGGCTAAGTACACTTGCCCGTAAGGGAAAGGGGAAAGTGGAGAGAGAAAGAAACAAACAACACTGGTCTTCCTTCAGGCGTCGTTTCTCTTGGAAGTGTTCTGGGCCGTGAATCCTCACAATGTCTTTACAGTGTACAACCCAGGAATTAGTTTCAAAATAGCATTTGAGCAATTATAATCATATTTTGTAATTCACTGAACCATTTAGAATACACACCTCTTATTCAACAGCCCTTGCCTTCACTTCTTAGGTCAAAATATTTCTAGTGAGACATTTCAGGACTGCAACTACTGAAAATGCAGGAAGACTTGTTGCAATTGGTTTTCTATATTTTGTCTAGAAGATATAAAAAAAAATAAAGACAAAAGCACCCTAACAATCTAACAGTGCATAAACTGTAATCTACTGTGTAATTCCGCACATAAACAATAATCATCAATAATCTTTTTAGTGTTAACTTCACACTTGATTAATTGCATTGATCAGTGCTTGTTTACAGGTTTCCACCATTCGGTTTTACATTTACCAATGCTTGTTCTTGATTAACCTTTTTCCTTTCAGGTTTAAGAATTAACAGACTGAATTCTCTAACAACAGTACTAAAAATCAAAATTGGATTAGCTTGTGCTTGTTTTTGCTCTCAGTCACAGTCTCAAACAATTGTGCCCCAATGTTGGTTTTGATCCTAAAAGTCTTTCGATGACTTCTAAACACTAGCGCATGCAATGTCCAAAGTTTCTAGAGTTTTTCGTTTTAAGTAGAGGTTTCTAGGGTTGCTAGGCAACTTTTAAAGCTTACTTTCCTTTCTTTGTTGTTCCGATTTCAGGCTCCGTGGGGATTGAAGAAGTTCCGGTGTCTCAGGGAAGGGACGAGGACGTCTGCAGTGAAGGAGCCGAAGACACAAAGACCCAGGATCCAGATAAGTGGGGATTTCTATTGGCTTCCTCTGTTCTCCTTCTTGAACTTCTCGGGATGGAGGACAACGACGGGAGAAATGGGCTGGAGCGCTTGAGTGATGCGATGCCAAAGAAGCGAAGCATCGTCAAGAGTGCAAGAGCTCAATTTATAGAGGCAGGGGATGACGGTTAGGGTAATTAGGCACGCGCTGCACGTGGGGGCTCTCTTAGGAGTTATACACATGATTTTACACAAGCGAGGAAGCAGAAAAGCAACAAGCATTGCTACCTACAACAAAACATTTACATTGAAAGGAAAGATTACAGGAATTTAGAAAGGCTTTTTTCACAACCAGATTAATGTTTCAGGATTGAACTGATGGCTCCATGAGTACCCCTGACACCAACCTTTCAGCTCTTGGTACGCACAGGACTGTTAGGCAAATTAGGTGGTTTGATGGGAGATGCTTTTGAACCCACAGAAATTTAGTGAAAGCCCTGAAACAACAGCCGAGTGATGAAGCAAAGGATAAGGAGTGAAGGCAAAACTACAAATTAGCAACCCTGCACAGGAAAAAAGACATGATGGAGGCCTGGGAAGACTTGTTTGCTCTCGAATGGTTAAAAATTCTGGGAGATTGTGAACATACCTTATTTGCAGGGATAGCTACCCCTAGTGTGGCCTCTACTATAGCCCCGACACATGGATTTCTCACTTCAAGGGGATGAACAGTGGGCATCCTATGGAGGGAACAGATAGAATGTGGGTACCGGATAAGGACATCCCATTGCTGATTTTTAATGCAGATGAAGTAAGTAAGGCCAACATTGCAACTGCAGAAGGAAAAGCGCCCAGCCTAGATGGGGTCCCACCAGATTGTTATAAGGCTAACCCTATAACCTGGGCAAAGGAGCTAACCTGCATATTTAATGCAGTCTATAACCATGACCCTCCATTCACATGGTCCAAAGCCATTATACTACACATATTAAAAAAAGGATCCAGGGATAACCCACTTTGCTATTGCCCCATTTCACTTCTGGACTCGGCTGCTAAAATCATGGGTGAGGTTGTTCTGGGGCCTTTAACATCTTGGCTGGATAAAAATGATATTATATGGCTTTAGTAAGGGGAGAGGGACCTTGGACCAGTGTCTTAACTTAGAGTTAATCATAGTTAAATACACTATAGCTAAGGGGGGATGTCTGCACCTTGTCTTTATGGATCTTACATCGGCCTTTGACTGAGTAAATAGATCTAAACTATGGCCCATTCTTCTGGATATGGGTATTGAAAGTGGGACAGTGGCTTTCCTACACAGATCGCAATCAAACCTATCGGCTTCAGTAAGGTACAATGAGAATGGCAGCCAGGCAGATTCTTGGGACGTCCAGAGAGGGGTGAGGCAGGGGTGCATTTTAGCTCCCCTGCTATATACACTATATAGTGTTGAACCAAGAGAACCCCTGAAAGCCTCCTGTGGGAACATTCTGAAAGTAGGTCCTAAGTTCATACCCTTTTTCTTTTGTATGCAGACAATGCGGGCCTGGTCGCAAGGACTGCTGTGGGATTACAACTTCTTCTGAACACCTTTACAGACTTCATGGACTGCCTTGATCTGGCCACCAACTATTCGAAATCCCATAAAATGATTGTCGAATGTCAGAAATCTGGCAGAACCACATTTTTTGGTGATGGGATTGACCTCATGAGAGTATCATCATTCCTATATCTCGGAGTACTCTTTGATGATAAGGGGTGATGGCTAGTGCAGAAGTCCCTGAAAAAGAACACCCTATTGAGAGCTTTAGGGGTGACCACTGATTTTGCTAAGAGGCTTAGGGCCAAACTACTGCATTCTATTGCCAAGAAGTGTCTTCTTATGGCACGTTATGGGTGTTACGTCTGGGTTACGAAGACGTAGGGAAGTTTTAAGTGATTGAGAAAAAATTCTTACATAACCTCCTCACTGTTTCCCCTTCTACATCATGTTTCTGTGTACATGAGGAGGTGAAACTTGGCTACATCACCGATACCATCGCCTTAGCACTGATTTTGTGATTGCTAAGAATCTGGTCCAGCCCCACTCTAGAATTAAATCAGCTTGTGATCATGGATTGTATCTCACTGCCTGGCACACTTAGCATATGATGGTTAAGGTATGTCAAGCGAATGCTGACGAGTGTGGGTTGCACAGATCTGTTTACAAACCCCAGACAGCTACGAGGAGGGGAGCTTAAGATCATAAAAAACATATTTTTATATTGGTGCCAAACTAACAGAGAGGGTAAGGAGTTACTCAAACCCACAATGAGAAAATATGCTCCATTGACAATATGCCCCGGGGGAACACTAAGTGTCCTTTGTCACCAACGTCCACCGTCGTTTTTCATTAACAAGGTGTGGGTTAAATCAAATTCACTGGTACTTAACTGTTCCCAGTGGTTTCCACAAACATAGTGATCTAAAACCCTGCCCTTGTGATAACAGTTTGCACTTTATGTTCTTTTGTGCATTTTTATCAGGTTTTAAGATCCAGATACATCTTGCGGCTGGTGAGAGATAGCCACTTTGCACAAATAAGACCAGCCCTGATGTTTTTACAATTGTTGTCTTCCCCTTTAATTCGCTATCAGGTAGCATGTTTTCTTGCAGGGGCAATCAGACAAAGAAAAAAACTGTTTTAATTTGATAAGTGGCTATCCACCAGTTTATTTGATGCCGTTGTAGGAAATGCAAATTGTTTAACTCTTTGTTTGCACTTTATTTATTTGGTATTATAAAATTGGACTTGCACTTTTTTTATGACTGACTCGTGTAGTTACGCTTACCATGGATTTCTATTTCACAACCATAGGTATTTCCATGTTTATCTTGACCTTTTCCCTGCCTACATAACGGCAGGGTTTTTTGTTGTCAGGTCTTAGGCTGAGTATTCACACGGATCCCATATTAATTCTGAGTCTTTTGAAGTTCCCTTGTTCTTAATTTTTTTTATGTTTTAGACAGATTGTAAGGATGCTGCAAATTTTTTAAATGAATTTTCCATTGTACTGTGTATTTTATCCTGCTCATGTATATTCGCAATTGTATTTGTCTGTGGCTTTTTTTATTTATAAGTCAGTTTTTCTGCTTGTATTGCCTACATAGGCCGGATAAAGAAACATTGATTGAGTCCTCTTTTTTGCTGTATTTCTCCTCCAGGTATTCCTCCAAGGCATCTTCCTCCAGCACACAGTTTTTCCTGACCCTTTCGGTACTAATTTCCAAAACAGTTTGGTATTTTTGGTTTACATTGCTTTTAACATATATCCCCAAAACCTTTCTTTTGTGATCTCTTTTCTGACCTCTAATTAAGAATCTAAACATTCTCCTTAAATTCATCAGAACGTTATATCTTTCTATTTCATTTTTTACTTTGAGGTTTCTTTCTTCTTTCCTTATCTGCGCTTTTAGATTCTTACATTCCACAGTAAACAATTTGTTTTTCTTACATTGCTCATTCAGAACCTTCATGTTCCTGGTTGTCTTTCCTGAATAACTGTATCACCTGTCTGATTATACTCTCATACCGCTCATGATGTTTCATTGTGACATCCTTCACCATTGTGTTTTGCTGAAAATTGTTATATGTTTCCATATATTCATCTGTTAATCTAGTGGTCAGTCATTTAGGGTAATCCATCTGAAGAGAGATCACCTTTACTGTTGATATCCTTTTGCCTCTAATTAATTTTTATTTGAGGGATGGTGGTCATTTCCCTCTTCAGACCCTACTTGAAAGTCCCCTATTTTATCTAATTTCCAGGCAGGCATAAATATATAACCAATTCGGCACAATTGCAGTCCAACCTTAAAAGTCTGCTATGCTGGGAATTCCTCCTCTAGCCTACCATTCAGACAAAATATGGCTCTTGAACCCAGGTACTTTCCCAATTCTATTTCTCGTTCAGACCATTTGGTATTGAGGAAGCTTGCCACCTTTATATTGTATGAACTCAGTTTTTCTTTTAACTAAATATCCACCTTTTTTAGGTTAAATTTATGGTTCAAATTCCCATCAGTATCAGGATATCTTTCGGGTGGTTTTCAGATAGAAAATCCACATCTTCCTTCATCCTTCCTATTTCACACATATACTCTTCTGGCCTATTATCATTTTTCATTCTTGGGGGATGGGTCTTGAAGCTCCACTTTACAAGCCACTAGCCATTTACATCTTACTACTAGAGATGTCACCTTCATAGCTATTCTATTGGCTATTAGGGTAATCATCCTCCTTGCAGGGCATCCTTGCTGTCTCCTAATATCAGACCTTTATACCTGCACACACCCTTTGATCGTGGGGATTTCATTGCACACTGATGCACAAAGAGAGGGACAGAAGCTATTGGAAAAAGGTCCAGTACCTGTGCTTCCAAGGTAAGTTGTGCCAATCATTGGAGGATAACTGTTTCTATCAATGATAGCTTGCCCATTCGGCAGCATGAAGTAAAGGTAGAGAAGTGCCTATCTTCCTTAGTGGTTGAAGGTTGGATCATTAGGCATTTTGCTCCTCATGGGGTTGGCGCTACAGTCCCCCACTGGCCCACAATGCAGCTCTTTGGTGGGGATCTTTTCAGAGGAATGCCGCAGTGATGAGTGTGGGTGTGTGGAGATTTGTGTGAGTGGATTTAAAAGTACCGTGCTGGTACCCTCAAAGATATTTATTCTTTGATCCGCATGATATTTTAAAAACAGTCAAAAGAGGGAAACTCGTAAGTCTGCTATCAATGAGGAGAGTTTGTTTGTTTTTGCAAATTTGAGTGAATACTGGCGATGAATGGATAATCAGGTCTAATTAGGTCGACATGTTTCACGCCTAATCGGTCCCTAGTGGATCCTATGGTGTTTTGTCAGGACCAGTGGAGTATTAAAGAGGTGAAAAAGTGTGGTGCAGTGGTACAAGACAGAAACACACAATACACCCTGTGATATTACCCTGATTCAGGTATATTGTCTAGGCAGCTCTGCACTCAATCAGTAGCGATCACCTCATCATGTACATCCAACCTAAACAAAGATATAAATAGAAAGTATAAATCATAGAAGGGGAATCATGTCATAAATTATGCGGTGAGCAGCGTATCCGCATAAACACTCCATGCAAGAACGTAGCGGTCACACGCAGTATAGCAATAAATACTACAGTGTGCTACTGTGACAGGATTGCGATCCCCGTCAAGGAGGGGGTGCACACTGTATATGATATAAAAACACACAACCCTACCTCAAATATTATTCAGGGATGCCTCAACAGCGAGAGAAGCAGATCAAGAGGAGACCGAGAATATAGAGATGCTGGGGGAATGGGGAGAGGGTTGACAAAGCAAGCGTGGGTCAGGGAACGGAGCTGTGGGGAATCATTGCTTGGTCCCACACTCCTTAGTCTAGTGAAGTAAAGCGTACTTACATCGACCTCCTGTTAAACAGTATTGATACCTGCCCTCAGCTGCATCGTCACTGGTGATCTGTTGGCTTTCGGAAGCCTGTATCAGTGTTGCCAGACTTTTTGAGCTTTCTCTGACCCGAAACCAACCAAAAAGTAGCCTAAAGCAGCCCAATAGTTCTCCTTTGAGGAAGGAGGGGCAGGGATAGCAGCAAGCAGGCAGTAAATGGAGATTTGTGGCCATATCATCTTCGGGAACATAACTAAATGGCAAGTGTGGTAAAACAGGGCCATATGAATGAACATTGTTAACAAATAAAGAGGACTAACATACCTGGTGTGTTGTTTTGCAGGATGTGTCCAGGCCTCAAAATGGGTCAAATGCCAACTGATGGTGGAAACTGTCCAGGATGCATTTGTTTGACAACACACTGCAATGGCAATAAAAAGACAGCCATTTCGAAAGGGTGACCAGTTTGCAATGTTCTGAAATTGAATTGATTAAGGCGGGATGCCGAAACATGTTGTCAATCAAAAATGATCATGATACAGCCCGTTGAGTGCTCTGTTTGCTCTGTTGGGGTGTGTTGGTGAAATATTTACACTGTAATTTGCACACTTCCTACAGTTCTGCTATTAGTTGTTTTCAATCTATTACCAAGGTGATTTGCACACCTATTTAATGGTGCAGATCTGAATTATCATTATTTTTTTCTTTCTCAAATTTATTTACAGTGATTTTCACACTTGTTCTACATCATCTATTTATTTAGCAATTTGCACGCTTTGTTGGTGCAAATACTTACAGTGATTCACACTTTTTCCTGGGTGCAGGTTCTAATGGTGATTTGCACACTCATATTTTCTTGTTTATATTGGTTGCTTTATTTCCAATTTAACTATGCAATTTGAGCCTTCCAGCAAATTTCTACAAAATAAAGGTGATCCACCTATTCCATGGATGCGTTAGAAAAAGGAATGTTCAATATTCTTCTACATTGCTTAGGTTCTGAGGGACAATTGACTTTTCGTACTTTGCCACCTAGTCCTGATGAAGGTGAAAATTATGTGTTTCAAGAAGCGCTTTTAAGATTAGAGAAAAGGTTCAAACCGACTATAAGTGTAGCATTGAACCGATTTAAATTCTATACCAGAGTGCAAGGAACTGAGCAAAGTTTTGATGATTTTCTCATTGTTTTAAGGGATTTGTCTTTACATAGTAATTTTGGAGGAATTACCGATGAGATCATAAGGGATCAAATCATTGTGCAAGTGAAATGTAGAAATGTTCAAGAAGAATTTTGGTTCATTGGGGATCCTAATTTGCAAGATGTGATTTCTATGGCTAAGGCACAAGAGCAGTCTGAGAGATGGATGAAATCAGTACATGCATGTGAAAAAAACAACAAAGATGATCCTAATGTGGTTGGCCTAGTTGGTGGAGATAGTAATTCTAAAGGTCATGGAGTCATTAAAAAGAGATTTGATGATTAACATAAGAATTCTTCAGGTACTTTCAACAATTTTGAAGGGAACAGATTTGTTAGGGAAGACAAGTTTGTGTGTTATCGATGTGGGAATGCATCTCGCATTGCTTCCTCACCTTGTTGTCCTGCCATTGGGAAGACGTGTGTGAAATGTGGTAGGAATGGAAATTTTGCAAAGGTTTGTCGTGCTGTGAGGAGAAATAGTAATTTGAGAAACAGGAATAAAGAATCAAATCTGGTTACAGGAGCTGGTAGTAATGAGGGAAACATAGGTCATGCTTGTGATTCGGATGGTACTGAGAAAGTTAAAGGTTTTGTTGTTTCATTTCTGATGCTTTAGAGGATAAGACTGGAGAAGAGGTTGTCAAAAGTTCTCCTAAATGTGTGGTGAGCATTATTGGAGTTGATTTAGTACTCATGGCTGATTCTGGATCACCTTGGACGATTGTTACTATGGACTACTTTCTTAAAAAAATGTGGACATGTATGGAATATGGAGTGTTTGAGTCCATCTGACATTATTGCTGAGAGCGTTAATTGTAGCATCATTGACATTGTGGGTTATGTTAACACAGACATTTACTTTAAAGGTAGAGAGGCAGTGATTAAATTGTATGTGGCACCCAAGGGTGTGAATGCCCTTGGTTGGAAAGATCAATAGAAACCTGGTATCATTCTTAATCCCAGGAGTCATGAACCTGTTTTGGTTATTGAAGAGAAGGAGATGCTTAGAGATTTTGTGAGTGATTTTCCTGAGGTTTTAGCGGAACGATTCAGAAAATTGGAAGGATATTTTCACAAAATCAAACTCAAATCTAATGCTAAACCAGTCATACAAAAGTTACACAATGTTCCTGTTAATGGGAGGGATACATTAAGAAACATGTTGTTGGGACTTTGTGTGGACTTGAGAGCTGTCAATGCCAACATTATTGAAAACTGTCATCCTCTGCCCAACATTAACAAACTGATCTGCATGCTTGATGGAGCTACAGTGTTTTCTACTCTAGACTTGAGGTCAGCATACCACCAGATTGAGCTGACTGAGGATTCTCATAATTGGACTGCAATTATAACGCCACAGGGGATATTTCAATTTAAATGTATGCTTTTTGGATTAGCCTCTGCGGCTTCTGTTTTTCAAATGTCTATGTTTAATCTCTTCAAGAATATGGAAAAATCTGTCAAATGTTTCCAAGATGATGTTTTGATTTTCTTGAAAGATGAAGAAGAACATGAGAAGCATCTTAGGGAGGTGTGTAGCATTTTAAGGAAAAATGGTTGAACACTAAATGGTAACAAATGTAATTTCTTTGTAAATCTTTTGAGTACCTCGGTTACACTGTATCCAAGGATGGTGATGTCCCCAAGAAATGCCTTGTTGATGCCATTCTTAAAGCTCTGCTACTGACAATGGTGTACAACTGTTACCACGCATTTATTACAACGCAATACCATTACAACGGATCTTTTACAACGCAAATACTGTTACAACGCATACTTTTATAACTCATACTGTTACAACGCAAGTACTTTTACAACGCAGGTACTTTTACAAGCATTTTTGATATATATTTAGATATAATTTTTATGTTTAAAAAGGGTATTATAGTATTAATTTAATTTATTGGACTGTATATTTCTTTAATTTACAATTTTATTTTTGAATTTTGTAGTATTTTTTTTTAATTTAATAGAGTATTAATTTGGGTATTATTGATTTAATTGGCATAGTATTAATGTCATGTATGGGCATAGTATTTATTTTTTAGTAATAGATATGATTATTATAATTTATTTATTTATTAATTAGAGTATTAATTTAGGTATTATTGTTTTAATTATTAAAATTAAATTATGAAAAACTGAATAAAAGGCATAGTATTATTTTTTTAGTACAAAACATGACTAAAATAATTAATTTAATTATTAATTAGAGTATTATTTTATAAACTAATTATCATGCATGAATGTATATTTTTTTATTAAACAATCTAATATTTTAAATTTGTAGTATTATGTTTATATTTAATAGAGTATTAATTTGGGTATTATTGATTTAATTATTAAAATAATATTATGAGAAACTGTATATTAATTTGGGTTTTCTTGATTTAATTATTAAATTTCAAATATGAAAAAAAGATTCAAAGGCTATTAATTTGGGTTTTCTTGATTTAATTATTAAATTTAAATTATGAAAAACAGATTAAAAGGCATAGTCTTATATTTTAAGTACAAAATATGACTATATTAATTAATTTTTTTATTAATTAGAGTATTATTTAACAAAATTTAATTTTATATTAAATATTATTTAACAAAATAATTATAATGCATTTAACAAGAATATTATTACAATGCATTTTACAAGATTTTTTAAAATTTATGTTTAAAGGGTCTTTAATATTTAAAATTATTTTTTGATATAAATTAGATGTAATATATTGATTTTTTTGGATTAAATAGATTTTTAAAAAATATTTCATTAACAGTATATTTGTTTTAGATTTGCAAATATTATGGTTCCCACGGTTTAACATTGTTTTAAATGGATACATTTGTCCTTCATTTATGTTCATGATTTCAGGATATGTGTACAGCGGTCCGGAATAAAAGAAAAGGAAAGCATAGGAAAGAGTCGGAAAAAAAAGGAAAAAATAGAAGAAAACAGGTAAGCAATGTAAGAAGTAAATTTACATTATAATTGTTTTATACTTAAGCAAAGTAATAAGAATACAAAACTATACATCAGTATGTAAATCAAATTTATTTTTATTTCTGCATAGAAAAATAATTGTGCAAAAAAACATCCAAATATTATGAATTTATTGCAATTTATTGTATATTTATATACATAATAGATAAATTAATATAAAATATAACTTTATTAATAAATAAGTATTGTTTTTCAATGTACATTAGTCCTTTCTTTATCGTTGCAGCTCTTTTTGACGTCATGACGTAAACATAAGCGTCATCGGCCATTTTGGGGAGTATCGGAGCAGGAAGCAGAAGGAAGCTGATCTACGTCCAGGTAGGAAATAACTAAAACCTTAATTATTAGTTATAAAGATAAAAAGATTGACATTTAATGTAAGGAAAGGATAAGTTGAGGTTGCTCGAATTGTAAAACAATAATAACACATGTCGATACCCGTATTTCTAGAATATGCCTATGTTGGGTCGAAGGGTAGGGGAAGATCGGAAACTGATACTTAAGAATAATTAGTTGTATTTAATGTAGACTAAGTTATTTACACTGTATGTATAACCAAAATGTAATTTGATTTATATGCAATGTATTTAAATGCATTTTCTTACATCGAAAACGTTTTGTGAAACGAGGTTTGAGTAAGTTAGTTTCACGTAAATGTTGATCAAACATTATTCGTTAGTAAACTGTGATATATCCCATGGTGTTTTCGTGATTTTTGAAAATGGAAAATTTAGGTATGGTTGACAGTGTTTTATAATTTGGAAAAAAAATTAAGAAGAAGGGTCGAATTGTTTAACTATTTTATTAGCAAAAAAAACGGAAGGATAACTTTTGTGATAAAATTTGTGTTACTATTGTTTGGGTTAAAAATCACATTCCTTTTATCTTTTTTGTCTTGATTTTTATGCATTGATAAAATTAAAAATTTTTTTTTAAATAGGAATGGTCGAATTGTTTTTCATTCGATTCAGAAAAATTAGGTGGAGTATAAATTTAATTTGGTTATGTTTGAAAAAAAAAGATGTGTTGGTTACAAACATTGAAGTTTGGTGAAAAATTAATTTTGGGTAAAATGGTTCAATATTTTGTCTAAATCGGTATTACCATAGGAATATCACGTTACTGCTTTAAAAAATAGTTTAAACAACATTTGTACGTTGTAGATTAGAAAGATAAAGAGTTTATGCTTTGTAAAAATGCATTTACAATATTTGCAAAGTAATGTTGAAAAGATTAGCTATAATGTAAAATATTTTGTTTACAAATTTTTTGTTTTCAAAAAACTCACAAATTAAAAATTTTTATGGGAAAAAAATTATTATTGGTTATAAGGGGATGATTTTGAAAATTGTTTAAATACAATATTACGTATTGAAAAACTAATTTTAATAAAATGGATGATGACCCAACATTTAATTTAGCAAAAATAATTTAGAAAAAAATATTTATAGCCAATTACAATTAGATAGGGAGTAAATTTAGAGCAAAGCAGGAAGGTAATGTAAATATGTGTTTAAAAAGAAAGGATGTTAGCAAGATTCTCAAGGTAATCTAGAGCCACACACAACGAAAACTGTTGTATAAGTCCCAATAGTCGTTCAGACATTTCCTTTGTTCTTTGAGTAATCCGTGAGTTTAGACTTCATGTGAGAGTTTGTGATAATCTCATTTCTTGAAAACTTTGCTCCTTCTTCAAAGTTTCAAGAAATGAATAGAAATTCGGGTGGGGTCTTCCAATTATATGATTGAAGGAGTTATGCCATCCCTCAATGGCATTATTTGTTTTAGCCTCTCCCTGTAGGCAACTCGAATAACAGTTCCACCACTCCACATGGAAACGTGGCTTCCTCCTGCGACCCGATCTGCCTAAGTGTCCAATCCATGTGTCTTCCATATAATTTAGAATTGGTGCCAATTTATCTTCGTTAGTTAAATAATACTCAGATTCTGTAATGGCAGTGTAGTACTCATCTACACTTTCGGGAGGGACAAAACAAAGAGCTGTAAGTTTTTTTAATTCGACTTGAAGTTTGCTGTCTGTTGAGTATTCTGTAACTAAGGGTGTTTTTTGTAATTTACGCCAGAATGCCTGGGAAAAATGGAAAAAACACCCCTGAATTTGGGTATCCGTGTACATTTTGGTGATCACATTGATCATACTCAATTCAAAATCCATTACTATTTTCCTAGGGCTTTGGGTAGTTTTAGATTTAATTACAGTTAAAAATTCTGTGTAAGTTGCAGAAGTCTTATCAGGCAGCAAACTGTATACTAGGGGTATTACACTATTGTTAATTTTAGCGTGTATAGTATAAATTTGGGTGAATGGATGGGGCGTGCTTTTAAACATTCCATCCATCATCCAAATTTCACTACTTTCAAGCTTTACAAGGTTGCGGGGAGTACTAAAAATTAGGATACGCTTTTGAGGGTTTTCATTGTCATGCAGAAGAAAAGGTTCATTAGCAAAAGAAATAGTAAGTTCCTGTGGAATATTGATATCAGCAAAGGTATGTGGAGTACTAATTTGAGTATTACTTGCCTGCTTTTGACGTTGTATAATTCTTCGCAAATTATGAATGGTAGGCATATTACTAGCAACATGGGTAGGGACATGCTGAGCAACCTCTCTAAAAATGGATCCTGTGGAATCATTGGAGGTGCTTGCAATAACTTTCATTTCATTTACTGTTTGTCTTACATCAACTTCCATTGCAGAGGCAGAGTGGTTATAGTCGGTTGTTCTTACAATAATATCATCAACCGTAACCGCTCTGCCGCTGCAACGGGTTGTAAAGTATTGCACGCATCTCCAATGATTCCGTGGAAAACGTATCCTTTCCTTACAATAAATGTAACCTGCATGATTAAGAAGTCGATTTCCTTTCTTGGACATGATATAGTTTGCTGTAGGATGTGTAGACATTGCCTGAAAAGAAAAAAAACATGTTTTTAAAATTATTGTAAATCTATTCTAAAATGTAAATTATGTTGAATTTTCTAATTTGTTATATTAAACATATTCCATTTGTGTTACATTTCTGTTTAATATATTCATACTTTTGCTGGTATCTTTAATATTGAACTATTCAGCACTTTTCTTAATGTAGTACTAACTTGGAGTTGGAATAGTATTTTATACCTCTATATGTTCCTGTATTTTTCTACTGCAGGACTTACCAGTAGTAGGAATAGTAATTTACACCACTACACTATCCATCACTTTCCCTACTGCTGCACTTACCCGGAGTTGGAATAGTAATTTACACCTCTACACTATCCAGCACTTTCCCTACTGCAGCACTTACCCAGAGTTGGATTAGCAATTTACACCACTACACTATCCATCACTTTCCCTACTGCTGCACTTACCCGGAGTTGAAATAGTAATTTACACCTCTAGTCTATCCAGCACTTTCCATACTGCAGCACTTACCCAGAGTTGGAATAGTAATTTACACTTCCAGATTATCCAGCACTTTCCCTACTGCAGCACTTACCCGGAGATGGAATAGTTATTAGTACCTCCACACTATCCAGCACTTATTTTCACTCATGCTCTATTCTTATGTGTATTATGTACTTGGAAATTCACTTACTTTTCTAATTTGAGCTTTTCTTTGCTGAGATGTGCTTCTGATCTTGTTTTTAGCTTCAGTTGGTTTTTTTTGAGGATCTTGCTGGGTTGTGTTCTGAGAAAAAAAAATGTATGGTAATAAATTTGTGATTTATGATTTGTAAAGAAAGTGACTTTTTACAAGTTAACAGTAGAAAAGTTTTTTTATTCAATACACATTTAAATAAAGGTCAATTTTATAATTTCATTACTTTTAAAAGACGTTTCATCTGCACTTTCCCTAATGTAGCACTTACCAGGAGTAGGAATAGTAATTTACACCTCTAGACTATCCAGCACTTTCCCTACTGCAGCACTTACCCGGAGTTGGAATAGCAATTTACACCTCTAGACTATCCAGCACTTTCCCTACTGCAGCACTTACCCGGAGTTGGAATAGCAATTTACACCTCTACACTATCCAGCACTTTCCCTACTGCAGCACTTACCTGGAGTTGGAATAGTAATTTACACCTTTAGATTATCCAGCACTTTCCCTACTGCTGCACTTACCTGGAGTTGGAATAGTAATTTACACCTCTACACTATCCAGCACTTTCCCTACTGCTGCACTTACCCGGAGTTGGAATAGCAATTTACTCCTCTAGACTATCCAGCACTTTCCCTACTGCAGCACTTACCCGGAGTTGGAATAGCAATTTACACCTCTAGACTATCCAGCACTTTCCCTACTGCAGCACTTACCCGGAGTTGGAATAGCAATTTACACCTCTACACTATCCAGCACTTTCCCTACTGCAGCACTTACCTGGAGTTGGAATAGTAATTTACACCTTTAGATTATCCAGCACTTTCCCTACTGCTGCACTTACCTGGAGTTGGAATAGTAATTTACACCTCTACACTATCCAGCACTTTCCCTACTGCTTCACTTACCCGGAGTTGGAATAGCAATTTACTCCTCTACACTATCCAGCACTTTCCCTACTGCTGCACTTACCCGGAGTTGGAATAGAAATTTACACCTCTACACTATCCAGCACTTTCCCTACTGCAGTACTTAACCGGAGTTGGAATAGTAATTTACACCTTTAGATTATCCAGCACTTTCCCTACTGCTGCACTTACTCGGAGTTGGAATAGTAATTTAAACCTTTAGATTATCCAGCACTTTCTCTACTGCAGCACTTACCCGGAGTTGGAATAGTAATTTACACCTCTAGACTATCCAGCACTTTCCCTACTGCTGCACTTACCCGGAGTTGGATTAGTAATTTACACCTCTACACTATCCAGCACTTTCTCTACTGTAGCACTTACCCGGAGTTGGAATAGTTATTAGTACCACTACATTATCCAGCACTTATTTTTACTCATGCTCTATTCTTATGTGTATAATGTACTTGGAATTTCACTTACTTTTCTAATGTGAGCTTTTTTTTGCTGAGATGTGCTTCTGATCTTCTTTTTGGCTTCAGTTGGTTTGTTTTGAAGATCTTGCTGGGTTGTGTTCTGATTTAAAAAATGTATGGTAATAAATTTGTGATTTATGATTTGTAAAGAAAGTGACTTTTTATAAGATTACAGTTGACATGTTTTTTTTATTCAATACACATTTAAATAAAGCTCAATTTTATAATATCTTAATGTTTAAAAGATGTTTGATCTGCACTTTCCCTACTGCTGCACTTACCTTGAGTTGGAATAGTAATTTACTCCTCTACACTATCCAGCACTTTCTCTACTGCTGCACTTACCCGGAGTTGGAATAGCAATTTACACCTCTACACTATCCAGCACTTTCCCTACTGCAGCACTTACCTGGAGTTGGAATAGTAATTTACATCTCTAGACTATCCAGCACTTTCCCTACTGCTGCACTTACCCGGAGTTGGAATAGTAATTTACACCTCTAGATTATCCAGCACTTTCCCTACTGCTGCATTTACCCGGAGTTGGAATACTAATTTAATCCTCTAGACTATCCAGCACTTTCTCTACTGCAGCACTTACCCGGAGTTGGAATAGTAATTTACACCTCTAGACTATCCAGCACTTTCTCTACTGCAGCACTTACCCGGAGTTGGAATAGCAATTTACACCTCTACACTATCCAGCACTTTCTCTACTGCAGCAGTTACCCGGAGTTGGAATAGTAATTTACACCTCTAGACTATCCAGCACTTTCCCTACTGCTGCACTTACCCGGAGTTGGATTAGTAATTTACACCTCTACACTATCCAGCACTTTCTCTACTGCAGCACTTACCCGGAGTTGGAATAGTTATTAGTACCACTACATTATCCAGCACTTATTTTCACTCATGCTCTATTCTTATGTGTATAATGTACTTGGAATTTCACTTACTTTTCTAATGTGAGCTTTTTTTTGCTGAGATGTGCTTCTGATCTTCTTTTTGGCTTCAGTTGGTTTGTTTTGAAGAACTTGCTGGGTTGTGTTCTGAATTAAAAAATGTATGGTAATAAATTTGTGATTTATGATTTGTAAAGAAAGTGACTTTTTATAAGATTACAGTTGACATGTTTTTTGATTCAATACACATTTAAATAAAGCTCAATTTTATAATATCTTAATTTTTAAAAGACGTTTGATCTGCATTTTCCCTACTGCTGCATTTACCTGGAGTTGGAATAGTAATTTACTCCTCTACACTATGTAGCACTTTCTCTACTGCTGCAGTTACCCGGAGTTGGAATAGTAATTTACACCTCTACACTATCCAGCACTTTTCCTACTGCTGCACTTACCTGGAGTTGGAATAGTAATTTACTTCTCTACACTATCCAGCACTTTCCCTACTGCTGCACTTACCCGGAGTTGGATTAGTAATTTACACCTCTACACTATCCAGCACTTTCCCTACTGCAGCACTTACCCGGAGTTGGAATAGCAATTTACACCTCTACACTATCCAGCACTTTCCCTACTGCAGCACTTACCTGGAGTTGGAATAGTAATTTACACCTCTAGACTATCCAGCACTTTCCCTACTGCTGCACTTACCCGGAGTTGGATTAGTAATTTACACCTCTACACTATCCAGCACTTTCTCTACTGCAGCACTTACCCGGAGTTGGAATAGTAATTTACACCTCTAGACTATCCAGCACTTTCCCTACTGCTGCACTTACCCGGAGTTGGATTAGTAATTTACACCTCTACACTATCCAGCACTTTCTCTACTGCAGCACTTACCCGGAGTTGGAATAGTTATTAGTACCACTACATTATCCAGCTATTATTTTCACTCATGCTCTATTCTTATGTGTATAATGTACTTGGAATTTCACTTACTTTTCTAATGTGAGTTTTTTTTTGCTGAGATGTGCTTCTGATCTTCTTTTTGGCTTCAGTTGGTTTGTTTTGAAGATCTTGCTGGGTTGTGTTCTGAATTAAAAAATGTATGGTAATAAATTTGTGATTTATGATTTGTAAAGAAAGTGACTTTTTATAAGATTACAGTTGACATGTTTTTTGATTCAATACACATTTAAATAAAGCTCAATTTTATAATATCTTAAATTTTAAAAGACGTTTGATCTGCATTTTCCCTACTGCTGCACTTACCTGGAGTTGGAATAGTAATTTACTCCTCTACACTATCCAGCACTTTCTCTACTGCTGCAGTTACCTGGAGTTGGAATAGCAATTTACTCCTCTACACTATCCAGCACTTTCCCTACTGCAGCACTTACCCGGAGTTGGAATAGTAATTTACACCTCTAGACTATCCAGCACTTTCCCTACTGCTGCACTTACCCGGAGTTGGATTAGTAATTTACACCTATACTTTATCCAGCACTTTCACTACTGCAGCACTTACTTGGATTTGGAATATTAATTTACACATCTACTCTATACAACACTTTCCCTACTGCAACACTTACCCGGAGTAGGAATAGTAATTTATACATTTACACTATCCAGCACTTTCTCTTTTGCAGCACTTATTTGGAGTTTGAATAGTAATTTATATCTCTAGACTATCCAGCACAATTTTACCCTCTGCAGCATTTATCATATGATTCAATTGTTTTTATACTTGTTGCCTTTTTCAACATAATACTTAATTGACCAAATGTTGATAAATGTTACAGACTCACTATATTTTATACATATATAATATATATTTATTTTTCAAACTTCGGATTTACCTTTTAATATGAAGGCTTTGATATTTGATTTTTCACTGTTTGATGTTTTTTCTAATCTCTTATCAAGATTTGGTTTTTATATCTGAAACATAATAAAAAAATATAAATAAATCCGTTTCTAGTCTATTTGTTTTTTAATACAAATGCTGTATTTATTTTGCCAGAAAACATTTTTATTACCTTTTTTTAAAGATGTCGACACACTTTTTTCTAGAAGTTATGAACTGGAATTTATTTTCCCACTGATTTTTCTGTCAAAATAATTCACAATATTTATTTATAATGTGACTTCTTTCGAAAATAAGAAATATGTACCTTCTTGTAAGTTTTAATAAAGGTTCGTACTCTTCAAAATATTTTTTTTTCTGGTCTCACGTTTTCTGCGGCTATGAAGTGATTTCTATGAGTAATATAATAAATACATTTTTACTTTATGTTATCGCATTTAAACTAAATTGCGTTTTATTTTCTACTCATTTTAAATAATTGTATGTTATTATATATATTTAGCGTTATTTATTAAAATGTGTTTATTTCACGTTTTTGTTTAATAATTCACAGTAATATTTTCGTAATGTCGAATTATTGTTTAAATAATATTGATTTTCATTATTATTTTCTTCGACATTCACTTATAATTAAATGTTTTCATTTTGTTAACGTTTTCTGTTAATGCTACTTACTTGTAAATTGTTTTATTCAGTAGCTCTGTCAGTACAACGGGTCTCAAAGGGTGAAAAGGTCAGAGGTTCAGATTTCACGTCTGCTCTCTCGGGTAGTTGAGGATCAACTGGTTTCAAAATGGTGTCTGTCTACTATTTATAAGTTTCGATTACTGACTCAATTTAATTTGTAAAAATATGCGTTTGAATTGTTTTTTTTATTTTACATGTATTTCTGTGTAAACGTATAATTTAATTTTTAATTATAATTAATTTAGTTAGCGTTATTGCTGCCGTTTTGGCATCCATTTTGGATAATATGTGGTGGTATTAATTCATTGAAATAATAGTAGGACTAATTATTTTAATACTTTCTCAAAATGGCGTCCATGAATCCTACTATATCTGTTTTAATATCTGCAAGCATAAATATCGTGTTTATAATTAATGTTTCAATTTATTTTAAATTTTAGATATATAATATGGTAAAATTATATAATTTTTAGCACTCGGAGTATTATTTTAAGTACTCAAGTATTAATTTTAATACTCGAGTATTAATTTATAAAATAATGACTTAGTTTTCATAATATTATGGTAGTTTTTCACACCGTTTTTTAATACACTTCCCCACCCAAAACCCCTATTTTCCCTGCATCCCGTGCCAGGTTTTATTTAACTAAAAAAATATATATATATATATTTTTGCGTTGTAATGGTATACGTTGTTATATGTTGCGTTGAAATGGTATTTTTGCTAATAAAGTACTATTTTGCGTTGTTATAGTACTCGTAAAAACATGCGTAGTGACAGTATTTGCGTTGTAAAAGATGCGTTCTAACGGTATGCGTTGTTATAGTATGCGTTGTAACATCATATATCCACTGACAATAGGGAAAAATTGTTGTCTTTTGCAGGACTTTGTGAGTATTATAGTAAGTTCATTTAGAATTTTGCTTCCAAAATGGAGCCTCTCCGGGAACTCACAAGGAAAAGTTTAGAATATTTATGGACTGATAGACAAAAATCTGCTTTTGAGGAGATTAGGAGAGAGATTGTCCATGCTCCTTCTCTTAAACCTTTTAGGATGGGTGTACAGTGTATTGTAACTGTGGACGCAAGTATGCATGGAATTGGTGGCGTATTCTCACAAAGATGTGATAGGGAACAATAAAATATTACCTGTGCTTCGTGCATCTTGTCAGATGCGGATAGAAGATATGCAGTCATAAAGAAGGAGTTGTTGGCATGCATCTGGGCAATTGAACATTTCCGTAATTTCATCTGGGGGGCACAATTCATTCTCAAAACTGACCACAAGCCCCTTGTAGGGATTCTTTCACTGGGTGGGGGTTGGAATGCCACTGCTCAGATTGCGAGACTTGTTCCAAAACTTCAAGAGTATTGATTTGATGTGGAATATGTACCAGGACGTAGCAATGTAATGGCTGACCGTTTGTCACGTTTGCCCTTATCTTACATTGTAAAGCACTTAACTGGTGTTGAAGAGGATCTTGTTCTTGCTGTGACTGATTATGTTTCTGATGAATTTAAGGGGTTGCAGCGAAACAAAGAGATGACGATATTGATGATCAGCTTCTGTGTCTGGTTAAAAAGTTTGTAGAAGAAGGTTGACCTGAGAGGAGGACAGTGTCTGAAGAACTTGTTTCATTACATTGAATAGTTGAAGAACTGGTTGGAGAGAATGGGCTTGTTTTTAAAAGTGGAAAGTGCATTCCTCCAAAAGGTGTGCATAATGATATTTTCAAATTGGCTGATGAAGGACATCCATGTATGTCTCAATTGAAAAGGCTCATGTGCACCATGTTTTGGTGGCCTAGTTTGGACAGAATGGCAGAAAAAGTGGTACGGAGAGGTCCTGTGTGTGTCAATAGTGAATAAAATGTGAAACCTGTTCCAGCTCTTTTTCAACCTATACTTTGGCTTACCACTCCTTGGCAGAAGGTGTGATTTGATGTTTCTAGACCCTTTCAGGCACTACTGTCTGATTGTTGTTTTGCTTTGGTATCAGTTGATTACTATTCAAAATGGCCGGCGTTAAAATTGGTGCCACTTCTTCTACAATTATTGAATTTTTCAAAGAGGTTTTTGCCAAAGAGGGTTATCCTAAAATGGTTATATCTGACAATGATACCCAACTTGTCTCCAAAGAAATCCTAAGTTTTTTCTCCTTCAGTAATATCAAACATGCTACCACTGCTTTAAAAAATAGCACAACTAATGTGCAAAATAAATTTCCCTTGGCAGAAGCTTACAACTCAGGGAAAATAAGTTAAAATGCCCAACGCCATAAAAGAAAAATACTTTAAAACAGATTACACTGTTAATCTGTGTAGGGAAAAAACCCCCAAAAATACCAAAACCTCACAACCATTATGTAAGGCTAGAGACAATGTTCTCTCTCGATGAACAAAACAAAATTACAGTACAATACCAGTCTTGAGTATCCTTGAGTATCCTTGAAGTAAAGATGCAAAATAGCATAGAGGAAATATCAAAATAACTCCGTCCTCTAGATTTTTTTAATCCGGGTTTGTAAGGAAACACCACCAAGGTAATTTATTATCCTTGCAGCACAGTACCCTGGTGCAACGGCAACTGCCTAGGTAGAGAATGAATACAAGCATTTCCACATTCTATGAGAGAACTGTATTACAGCATACAGTATGTGACACAGGCCATGACAGTACAGTACTAAGCTGTAGATCTAATACACTGTAACTGAGATCAGCATCTTCGGGAACATAACTAAATGGCAAGTGCGGTAAAATGAGGGTGTACGAATGAACATTTTTAATGCATAAAGTGGACTAACTTACCTGGTGTGTTGTTTTGCAGGATGTGTCCAGCGCTGAAAATGGGTCAAATACCAATTGATGGCGGAAACTGTTCAGGATGAATATGTTTGGCAAAACACTACAATGGCGATCAAAAAAATAGTCACTGTCCTGTTTCTATGTGCACGAATGAACTCATACTTAAACGGTGACCAGTTGACAGTGTTCCGCAATTGACATGATTAAGGTGGGATGCCTAAACGCGTCATTAATAAAAAATTATCATGATACAGCCCACTGAGTGCTCTGTTTGCTTTGTTGGGGAGCGTAGGAAATCCGCAACATTCTATTGAGAATAACTTTGGCGCCGGTTGAGGAATTTGTGTGTAATTTTCCCAAATTTTGGCCAGCTCCGCTCCGCTCCTTCCCTTAAAGTTTCAGGTGGATTCGTGAAGTGGAGGCTGAGAAAAAAGGGGGGTCCCAAAACATGTTTTCCCCATGCATTTTTCCATAGGACGGTCTGACAAGTCTACAGCCCGAACCGCTGAACGGAATTACATCAAACTTGGCAAAATTGTAGGGACTGGTACGCAGATGTGACTTTGCTATGTTTGGTGAAAATTGCTCCAGTGGTTTTTATGAAAATGAACTTCTAAAACACATATATATCTATAGGCGCGCTCCGAGCGTTCACTGGTATGCGTACCGGGGAGCGCACTCGGAGCGCTACGGGAGTGCGCAAGCGGAAAGGTGATTGGCTGTCGGATGTCTGTCAACATTCTAAACAGTCCGGAGAGTCTGCCATCTTGTGTCTCGGTAAAATCGAGACACGTGAGGTGAAAATAAAAAGGGGGAAATGATTAAAAGGGGGCAGGGTAGACACCCCCTGACCCTCTAGGTTTTCTGAGGGGGGCCTAGAAGGACCGTGAAGGGCAAAAAAACGATTATTTTTTAATTTTCGCGGGGTAAGCGCTGGGTGCGTTCCCATGTACGCTCTCCGGTACAAGCACCCTGAGCGCACCGCAGGGTAAAACAGTGAAAGAAATTTTTTTATATAAGAATTTGGATTGCTTAGAGGTAGGGTAGCTCTAAAAAGAGCTGTTGTGTTATGTAGGTGATTTAACTACCTACAAGTAGGTACTGATGTAGAGTCTAAAATTCAAGAACAAAACTCTGTTCTCCTCATCTGAGAAATGTACATCGTCTCCTCTGTAGATATCTTGCATGTTGTAATGCAAGTTATTGTGGTATATTCAACTCATACCATAGTTTCTCAGGAACACAGAAACAGATCCTTTTGGGACCTCCTGAGAAGGTCTAGGGGGTGAGGGGCACTCTACCCTGCTCTCTTTTCAAGTTTTGAAGTATTACATTTCACTCTCTTCTGAAACTACACAAAATGGCGGCGATAGGGTGCATCAGAGACAGAGAGTGAGAGAAAGGAGGCAGGAGATGAAGAAGAGATGTCAAATATACATTGGTAAAAATACAGTGGGAGAAGGGCAGTAAATATGAGTAAACGTACTATGTAACGTACACATTTGACACTCTATACTATAAGTATGACATTATACTACAATCACTTTGCTTTTACCTCATACATTAGAAATAAAAATGAATAATATGTCAACTAATTTTTTTTATTTGTAATTAATAATTTATTGTTCAGATTTCTCATAATTTAATAGAACTTGTAGCATGTCCTCATCTGGTATTTCATCTTCATTCATATATTTAATCTCCTAATGAAAATTGTTCATTGATGTTTGTTGGCATTCTATTTCATCCAAACATTCAATTAATTCTTCATCTAGATATTGATTCAAAAAATCTTTTAAGTCATCTTCTCCTTGTGATGAAATTGTGCTTTCAATATCCATGACATTTTCATTTTCAAGATATGTTGTTGTAATTTCAAAAGAAATTTCCTTGCTCTCCTCCATTTTAATTTCAAATTTCTTGCTGTAAATTGCAGAAAAAAGTAATCACTTTCATTTATCGTTTTTGGTAATACATAACATAAAAGTAGCTTAATCAAGTATTTTTTTCTTTAAAATTAATTGGGCAGTGTA